>NC_141391.1:107171737-108371737 GCF_034619465.1 Leptosomus discolor | reverse complement strand
TGACCCTTTCATAAAATCACAATTTCTGAAGTTCTTGCACTAGGGACCTTACAGTAGAAAACTATGAAGGGACAAAATTTCCTTTGAAAATGTTGATTTGTGAAAACATATTTCAGGGTTGATTTTCAAATATTTTTCAAACTTTTGAACTTTCTATGGATTTTTTTTTACATTTTAAAAGTTCTTTTATAAACATAAATATTCTTTTTTATTCTTCTTATTTAAAATTCAGTTTGGAACGGTTGTGATGTTTTCCACAAAATACATTCTTTACATTAATCTAAGATTTATTCAATAGTATATATTAAAGAAAAAAATTCCAATGTTGTTTTTAATTTCAAAAATACTTTTTTTTTTTTTTTTTTTTTCCAGAATTATAGCATTCTCCAGAGGAAAAAAAAAATATTCTAAGTATAATTACATTAGTGCATTTTGCTTTCAAAAGTTTGTTTTGATTTGGTTTTCTGGTTTCAGAAAACCTAACTTGTCACATAGAATCACAGAATGTTGGGGCTGGAAGGGACCTCGAAAGATCATCTAGTCCAAGACCCCTGCCAGAGCAGGACCACCTAGAGTAGATCACACAGGAACACATCCCTTAGTTCTTTCATTTCTTTCTTTCTGATCTCTGGTGAAATTTAACTTTCAATTGTAATGAAGTGTGTCTGTATCTCCACTTTTTTTATACACTTTTTATCCATTCCAATTTAGACAGTCTTATTTGATTTAGAAAGACAGTTCTGTGAATGTGTGGGTTTTGTTCCGTTATGTGCTCCAGTTGAATGTAATAATCTTTCTTTTGAGAAATAATCTTAATCCTGCTTTTGCACCTATCATATTTTAGAAAAATAATCTACTTGTGAAACAGACTTTTACATGCACACTATTCCTGAATATTTAATATTACACTTGCAGCCATAACAATGTTTTAATTTCTGTGTATTTACTTCAATGTTTGTTATCATTTTGTGTGCGTATTTTCTATTTCTCTACAGGTAATTCTTGGTTTAGATTAACAAAAAAATTAAATCTCGTTGTCTAAATCTTGAAGATGTCAAACATTTTGCTGTAACTCATCTGTCTCTACCTCTTTTCTTAATTATACTTTTATAGATGCCTTGGCCTCAAGACTCTCCTATATACCAGTGTAATGGATTTGCGTGGCAAGGTTTTGGTAGCAGGGGGGCCACAGGGGTGGCTTCTGTGAGAAGCTGCCAGAAGCTTCCCCCATGTCCGATACAGCCAATGCCAGCCGGCTCTGACAGACCTGCTGCTGGCCAAGGCTGAGCCCATCAGCAACAGCAGTAGCGCCTCTGGGATAACGAACTTAAGAAGGGAGAAAAAAAGAAACCTGCACAACACCAGCAGCAGTCAGAAGAGAGGAGTGAGAATATGTGAGAGAAACAACTCTGCAGACACCAAGGTCATTGAAGAAGGAGGGGGAGGAGGTGCTCCAGGCGCCAGAGCAGTGATTCCCCTGCAGACCATGGTGGAAACCATGATGAGGCAGGCTGTGCCCCTGCAGCCCATAAAAGTTAATGGTGGAGTAGATATCCACCTGCAGCCTGGTGAGGACCCCACACTGGAGCAGGTGGATACCTGAAGGATGCTTCTAACCCTGTGGAAAGGCCACACTGGGGCAGGCTACTGGCAGGAGCTGGGGAGCCATGGAGAGAGGAACTCATGCTGGAGCAGGTTTGCTGACAGGACTTGTGACCCCATGGGGACACATGCTGGAGCAGTCCATTGCTGGCAGAACTGCACCCTGTGGAAGGGACTCATGCTGGAGCAGTTTGTGATGAACTGTAGCCCATGGGAAGGACTCATATTGGAGAAGATCGTGGAGGACTGTCTCCCATGGGAGGGACTCCATGTTGGAGCAGGGGAGGAGTGTGAGGAGTCCTCCCCCTGAGGAGAAAGGAGCAGCAGAGACAATGTGTGATGAACTGACTGCAACCTCCATTCCCTGTTCCCCTGTGCTGCTGGGGGAGGAGGAGGTAGAGAACTCAGTGGTAAAGTTAAGCCTGAGTAGAAGGGAGAAGTGGGGGAAGGTATTTTAAGATTTGGTTTATTTCTCATTACCCTTCTTTGATTTGATTGGTAATAAATTAAATTAATTTTTCCCCAGGTCGAGTCTGTTTTGTCTGTGATGGTAATTGCTGAGTGATCTCTCTCTACCCTTATCTTGACCCATGAGCCTTTTGTTATATTTTCTCTTCCCTGTCCAGCTGAGGAAGGGAGTGATAGAGTGGCTTTGAAGGGCACCAGGCATCCAGCCAGGATCAACCCACCATAATCAGTCAATAGTCCTTAAATAATGGGAGGTGGGAAATAACTTGGACAGTTATCATTTATCTCAAAGAATATCACCTGAGATTGTAGCAATAGTGCACTTCACGTAAAATACATTTAAATCCACATAAACAGAGAGATAAAATAGTTCTATTCCAAAGAACAAAATTCTCCTGCAGTATGTGTTAGCACAGCTCCCATGGGCATCCTTATGACAGAATTTGCATCTGAACACAATTAGTCTAACTTAACGGCAGCTTTGTGTATAATTAATTATATTATCAATCTGTCTCCTTAATGTTGGTTTGGATCTACAAGTTTTTATGCTATTAGCTGAAGAAAGAGGAATATAAAAAACTGTGGATTCTTACCTTGGATTTTAAAACATTCAGCAGGTTTGGACTCATGGGGAGAACACACAAGCAGGGAAGACTGCAGCTAACTGTAATTGGGAAACATATTTTAATTTCTTCTAAAAAGTTTGTTTCACAAATGTTTAATTTTTCTACTTGTGTTGACTATCTTCTTACTGTGATATTTAATAAAAAGCAGGTTTTTTCATGTGAGGAAAAGTTTTGAGGAAAATGTTGGGATAAATGTTGTGGTAAAAATATCATCTTTCTGTTTTTCTCTTTGTTCATTTTGTTTTTACGGTGCAGACAACTTAATATATAATATTGTTTCCTGTATACCTTACTCAGTCCTCTGCCTTAGCTGCTCTATCTGCAAGCTGTGTGTCGTCTTTCTTACTCTAAATTTAGACGTTTAGCTTTTGAAAAGAGACGCCTTATCTCTAATTAGATGGAATGGATTTGTGAAAGTGCTGGATTAAAACAGTCTGATGCTCTTCAGTTGTCATTTATGCTGTCTTGAGAGTCAAAACCCTAAATTATATTCTGAACTACAGTTTCATGTACCTTGAATAAAATAATTTTCTGTGAACTGTGCCATGAACTGAGGGAGCATTCACACTGATGGGTTAGAGCACAGCACCCACGTTCAGTGATCACCGTTAGAAATGCGTCCTAAGTACATAGAATTCGTGTCAGGTATTATAGGAATCTACTATTCAGCTAGCTACCCCTGTCTGCCTTTAAGGTCTGCAGTGAGAAAAAGACAATTAATCACAACCTAAACCAGAAGTCTAAAATATATCAGAATATAAAGGGAACTATAGGCTGAGATGTAGTTAGCTACAGATGTTTGACCTTCAGTGAGATGAATTCCTACTCAAGCTATCCACAACATTACACCAATTTTAACTTAATATAGATTTTGAGCATGGTCTAACCACCCAATTAATTAAAAAAATTATTTATATAGTACAAAAGATCTCAGACTGTAGTACCTAGACTGTCACAAAGATGAATGTCTATCTATCCCCCCCAAAAGCATGAGAAGGCTGTATACCAGAAAACAGCTGAACACAACCACTCATGCACATCACTACTTTCACCTGCTTTTCGTGTTTACCTCTCTGGAATTGCCACTGCCATCTCTTTCTTATCACTCTTGGGGATTCTGCTGTGGCTGCTCACTTCACGTGGAGGTATTCTGGCTCAGGCACCTCTGTGCTTTCTCCTTTCTCTGCAGGCTGATCCTCAAAGGAGTAGGTGCAGAGAGGAAGCTACAACACAGCCCCATTACCTCTGCTGATACAGCCCAAAGAAGCTTCCTTCAGGATGTGTTGCTGTAAAAAGAAAAGGATCTTTGCATGATGTGACATTACCCAGAAAAAGTGCAACAAAGCAGCTCAGGCAAGAAAGTTTTGCTAGGATACTGATTCAACGGTGTTTGACTGTTTCACTGAGTTTTGTCAGTAATTAAGATATGGAGAGGTGCAGTGACTGCCTAAGGTCATCCAGGAGTAAAATGAGGACTAGATTACAGATCTTGTGAGTCATCACTCAGTCATTTGTTTAATAAACTGTGATGCCTCTCTGAAGCAAAATAATTAAAGACTGTGGCATGACATGTGCTTTAAAAAATAATCTAAGCCAAATTATCTTTTTTTCATTGAATTTCATTTATGACCAGGATTCACATTCACAATTTAGCATTATTGCCTCTGAAAGTTTTACCTAAAAATCTTCAGTAATTTCAGTATGAAGAGAAAAGAAAATCCACTACCCTGCACTGAAGAATTTACAACTAAGTATTTCAAGTCAGAATGTTTACTGTTACATCCTGTAATTTTTAAGATGCTTTTGAAGATAAATATCCATTTTAAAATATCACCACTATCCCCATCTATATCATATAAGGATATATAACACTGAACCTAATTCTAGAAGTATGTAGCAATAAAATGTTGAAAAATTATATGAAGTACATTGAAATAAAAACTAGTACATTGGTCACCCTATGATATCAGATTGTTCTTATCAGTAAAACTTCTGACTTTGGTACCTGCAACAGTTTGTCATGTATCTCTGTAAATATGTATATTCATACACATAAGCTTGTGTTTCCTTTTTACTAGTTGATGGAGACATAGCTGTTATTTTGTTGATCACATCCATTGGGTTCTGACATTCATCTTTCCATTTTATTCCTAAGAACTGGATCTCCTGTGCAAGTCCCTTGACCTTACTGTTTTAATGGCAAAGCTGGGTTTCAGAAGGATTTGAACTATTTTCTTACTTTTCTCAAAAACCTTTTCTGCTGTGTTGCTCCATACAACGATGTAATCAATGTATTGCACGTGTTCTGGAGCTTCACCCTTTTCCACTGAAGTCTGGATCAGCCCATGGAAAATGGTAGGGCTGTGTTTCCACCCCTGGGGCAGTCAATTCCAGGTGTATTTGATGCCCCTCCATGTGAAAGAAAACTGTGGCCTGCACTCTGCTGCTAAAGGAATAGAAAAAAAAAAAACACATTAATGATGTCCGTTGTGGTGTACCACTACTGAAGTTCTAACATGTCCAGCAAGGCAGTACTCAGCGGAGACATGACTTCATTCAGGCCACGATAGTCTACTGTTAGTCTCCACGCTCCATTAGATTTTCACACTGGCCATATGGGGCTGTTAAAGGGTGAGCAAGTTTTGCTGATCACCTCCTGGCTCTCCAGTTGATGAATCAATTTCTGGATGGAAATCATGGAGTCTTGGCTGCTGCAATATTGTTGCCGGTGCACTGTTGTGGTAGTGATTAGCACCTGCTGTTCTTCGACCGTCAGCAACCTGACAACAGAAGGGTCCTCCAGGAGACCAGGCAAGGCAGACAATAGTTCAATTTCCTCTGTCTCCAAGGCAGTTATACCAAAAGCCAACCGGTATCCTTTTGGGTCCTTGAAATAACTTCTCCAGAGGTAACGTATGCCAAGGATACATGGAGCCTCTGGGCCAGTCACAATAGGGAGCTTAAGACAGTTAGGCTAACTTTGGCTTCCAATCTGTTGTTTGATCCATCTGATCCATCCAGCTGTTGGGATCCTGCCCCTGTATATCTTTATGACATTAGAGTACATAGTGTCTAGAGTCTTATACTTCTGTGGGTCTGACATGCCAGGCCATCAAATCCACACAGTCCAATAAACTTGGCTGACCCCTTCCTCCACCTGGCTGGAGGCAATGCCCCTCTTGTACTGGTAGTAGTATTCGTTACTCACTTCTTATAAACATGAATCAGGGTCAAGGTAGATTTTCCATCCCACTTCCTCATGTCCTCTCCATGGTCAAGCAAGTGGAACCACAGGGTAGCCCATGATGTGTAGCCACTATATCTTCTCTCTTGAGCAGAAGAATGCTTAGTCCTAATAGCTGAGATACTGGTCCATACAGGTGGGGAGTAGGACACAACCTCTTTGAATTGCTGGAACTCCCAGGACAGTTTCTCCACAAACGAGACACAGGCCTGTAACAAGGAAGAGAGACTTTCTTTGTGCTGTCGGAGTTGGCCAGCCAATTCATCCACTGTTTGTTCCTCTCTGTCTTTCCAGGTCATTACTGCCAATGAGTTGGCATGCGACAATGGTGCGTTCCGTACAAACTTCTGCCACATGGGTTGTGTACACTTGACTTCATATGGATTTTTGGATAACTGTTCATTGTCCAGGTCATCATAAATCACTTCCAGCATGGCTAATTCCCTCAGATACTGGATACTTCTCTCCTTGGTGTTCCACTGGCCTTGGTGACATGTACTATCTTCCTTGAAGGGCTACCTTTCCTTCACTCCTGACAGGAGTTGCCTCCAGAAGCTGAGGGCCTGTGCCCCTTTTCCAATCACTTTGTTAATGTCCCCTTCCCTAGGAAGGGATCCCAGCTGCTTGGGTTCCCTCCTTCTAATTCCAGCTTTCTGTCCCCATGATTCCAGCATCGGAGCAGCCAAGTGACAATGTGCTTACCTGGATGATGGCTGAAATCTTTTCACACATCTCACAGCTCACTCAGGGACAGGGATTGAGTGGTTACCACCTCTTTTATAAGTTCTGCCTCTTCCTTCTTCTCTTCTTGTGATGGTCCTGCTCTGGAATAGCCTGCCTTGTCCACTTTTTGTTCCTTTGTCTTCTTAGGAGGAGTTTCTTTCTTTATTAAAGGAGCTGACCTTTGCATCCAATATTTCTTTGTGTGTATAGGGGCAACTGATACCAGCACAGGTTGGTTCTCTGTTTCAGCTGCAGTGCCTGTCGTAGGGGTTGGAGTAGCTGCAGTGCCTTTCACAGGGGTTGGAGTGGCCACAGTGCCTGTCATTTTGTTGTCAGATCCAGAGACTTTCTCTTTCCCTTGAGGGTACTGAATAGTGTGGAACAGGGCTTGGTAGGCATGGCCAGGCTGCAGAACATTGCAGTGATTTGTGTCTCCCTGGAATTGCCAGGGTGACAACATACTTTTTCCAAATATTTTACTAGTTTTTCTGGATTCTGCACTTGTTCAGGGGTAAAGTTGCAAAACACTGGAGGTGTCCACTGTCCTAGGTACTTGCTGGTACTATCCCACACACCTTGCTACTCATAACTATCCAGCCTTGGGGCAGATCTCTGTGTGATGTTCTTAAATGGTTGTTTAACCTTACACAAGACCTGAAACATATTCAGAAGACATAGCAATAGGAACATGTTAGTTTGAACATCCCAAGGATATTTAAATATCTCAAGAGCTATTGTAACTAGCCTGGAGGGGAAGGGGAAGGTGAAGGAGCAGGGAAAATAGTCCCCCCTTGTCTCCCCCATAGATCGACTCTCCAAGGAGAAAAGGTAGAGTGTAACTATTAATAGTTTCCAAGAGATGGTTCAAAAAGTACGGCAACGCTAAGTACAAATACCAGATTAGTCATATCATAAGCCAGTGTTACACAGTACAGCAAAATGATAACCTTAATCCAGCTCCAAGAGATGATAAACAGCACAACAGGGAACATACAGAGCAAGTGTGGTGTTACCTAACATGGCTTTGAGAACAAGCACAACAACTCAGAGAGCAAATAAATCAACATTGTGAGCAGCAACTATTTAATATAATGCTTATAACAAATTTGTTTTAATATGGTCTGGTCAGGCTGTCATTATCTCAACCCTTCAGGCCCCATGTTGGGTGCCAAAAAGGGCTGTAGTGGTTTAACTCAGCATGCAGCTAAACAACATGCAGCCATTCGCTCACTCCTCCCTAGTAGGATGGGGGAGAGAATCAGAAAAAAGGTAAAACTCATGGGTTGAAATAAAGACAATTTAATAGGACAGAAAAGGAAGAGAAAATAGTAATAATAAAAAAAAAATACAAACAAGTGATGCACAATGCAATTGCTCACCACCCACTGACCGATGTCCCAGCCAGCCCCCAAGCAGCAAGCCATCACCCCCCAACCAACTCCCCCCAGTTTTGTTGTTCAGCATGATATCATATGGCATGGAATATCCCTTTGGTCAGTTGGGGTCAGCTGTCCCGGCTGTGTCCCCTCCCACCTTCTTGTGCACCCTCAGTGTTCTCACTGGCAGGGTAGTATGAGAAGCTAAAAAGTCCTTGACTTAGTGTAAGCACTGCTCAGCAACAACTAAAACATCAGTGTCTCATCCTAAATCCAAAACACAGCACTGTACCATCTATTAGGAAGAAAATTAACTCTATCCCAGCTGAAACCAGGACAACTTGAAAAGCAGCCTTAGGTAATTGCAATAGTTTTAATATTAAAACATAAAAAAAAAGATATAATGAGCAAATCACATCTCTCTTTAAAAATACAGAAGACAAATTCATAATATTTTTCCTAGTTATTTGTTAAAGGGCTTCCATTTTTCTCATTATCCAAAAGCCTGTAGGATAGAATCCAGCAGCAGTATGCATTACTATCTGTCAGATTTTCTTCTGTAAAATTATCCAGATTTTCTAACTTGATAGAAAGCATCCCACATGTATCAAACAGAAGTAAGAGAATGTCTATGGACAGAAAACAAAGAGAAATTTAAGGCTGAAATCTAAGCTATGTTCTTTGTGCAAGAAGACACACTATTCTGTTTCGATCTAGACTAACGTTACAGGGGAAAGGACAACAGTATTCCTACGGTGTCCAGGTTACAGTGTTTGTGTCACAGCTTTATACTGTGGCACATAGCAACCGTTGCTGTTGTGCTGCCGTCCCACAGCTGTAGTCTCCACCTGCCTCATGTGACTTTTTTGCCAAATGAGGACAAGGTTCATATTTGTCCTTGATTTTAAGCTTCTCTGTACTTTTGTTTCTTCTTATCACTTACCACTTGCTATGGTTTTTTTTTAATCTTAGTGGGAAAATACAGTCCTCAGGAGAACCTTCCTATGAATCAGGCATGTATTAGCATCTTCTTTTCATATCACTCATCACTCCAGAATAGATTTTTTTCTCCCTTCCCATTTTAAAAATAATGTGAGTTAAGAGCGACACAGTTGAAGAGACATAAGCCTTTCTTTTCTAGATTGTTGTGTAGAACAACTTCAGCTATCATATTAGGAATTTGAGAGTCATGCAGTCATGCACATTTCATAATAGACCTATTTCATAGTTATATGTGCCTATGTATTTAGATATATATGTTTACACAATTACATCTATATAGTTAAACACATATTCCCAAACAGGTACATTTTACATAAATATATGAAATTAGAATTACCATGAAGGACAAAAATTATGTGCTCTGTAATTAGAAAATAGTTTATTAATGTATCATTGCCTACTGTCATATAATTGTGAGGGAAATTGTGGGGATTTTTTTTCTGCAGATTTTATTTTTAAATAAAAAGTAAACCATTTCTCCCTCCCTGCCGTACCCTCCCCCCCCCCCCCCGCCCCTCCCCTGGCTGTGCAACCACAAAGAATATTTATGCTTCAGTTATAATCCTAAGGGATAAATAGCAGTTAGGTGGCTAACCCTCAGTGAATTTCAATGTAAGTTGGGCACATCTGTGCCTTGCAAATTTTTCCCCTATAGAAACTTAGCTCTTTAGCTATAGCACATGCTTTCCTTTAGTAGCATTAGGGAGCACCATTATAATTAGAAACTTGCAATGAAATCTTAATGAGAAACATGAGACAATATATCATAATTTAATATAATGATACCTATTAGAATGTTAGAGCTCAACTCATCAGTAGTATACTTACGAATACTTATCTTCATTTTTATGGAATTTTTGTAATTTAATGGATGGATGTAATCACTGAGAAGACTGGAAGAAATACCTGACTGCAGACTGTCCCTGGAGCAAATTGTGATATAATTCATATTAGGCAGAACAGGACTAGTTCACAGAGGGAGAGTAAGACGTTTTCACTTTGGTAGTTACAGTTGTATGGAGAGAAAGTACAGCAATTCTTGCAATCCTTGTTTTTTTACGTTAACAACAGCAGTAAAAATAGGCAGAGAATGTTCTTTATTGGCATGAATTTGGACAGAATGATCCAATCGGTATTCTCTACCTTCACATTTTTGGGTCTGATAACAACAATGGACAACTAGTAGCTGAAATTTTCATCAGTGATTTGGAAATATATTGCATATATAATAATCAAAGGATTTTTCTTTTTGAATTATAGATTAGAGACAATAGAATCATAAATAATTCAGGAACGATGTTGTTCTGAAGGAACTTTCAGAAAAGGGTTCCATAAGCCCAACAGGATATGCTTTCACATCTCTCTGAAAGGTATTTTCATGGAATTCCTGGAGATGAATCTTTTTAAAGGGCTCACTCATTTCTATGATTACTATCAAGAGTCATTTGTCAGAATTCATAAGGCTCAGTCAATTGCAGATAGCTGCCATGAGTTTTTAATGCATTAATAATCTTCCGTACTGCAAAATATGCAGAGAATGTGATTTTAGTAGCGTACAGTGAATGAAAGACTGATATAGCAGTACAGTAGCTAACAACAAACAGTGTAAAAACATTCATTTTCAACATTATTCTTTTTTCTTGTAATATATCCTTTTCTCCTATTGCCTATTTCTTTTTCTATTTACCCTCTTCTGCTTCTGTTCTTTATCTTTTTTCACTTTCATCCCTTTCTTCTTTTCCCTTTCTTAATTACTTTTCCTCTTTCTTCTTGACACTCTCATTACATTTATTTTTATAAAGTCTCTTTGGAAGGGAATACACACTATTAGCAGTCCTGCGATTTTCATACTTAGGAATTTCCAGTAATGAATGTCTCTTATATCATGATTTTACATTAAAGAAAATAAGCTGGAACATGAAAGCACGGCTTAGGCCAAATGTTAATTTCCCTTTTAAAGCTGCTGCTTCTGTCTCTGTTGCATTAGGGGAATGGACACAATTTTCTCCTGCCTGCAGCCAGCACTACCTCAGGTCCCTCTCTACTCCCGTGTTCAGTAGCCTTACTTCCCACTCCTCCTCTGGGTCACTTAGGTCAGGTGATTTGAAAATATATGTACAGTGTGAGAGTGCAGCATAATTATTTATTGGCTAATACACACACAGTAGATAACTTGGACTAAGAAGCTACTAGGCTAATCATTAGTAGGCTCACCAGCCCTGATGGAAAACTTGATGAGCATTTGTTGACCAGTCAGCCATCAATCAACCATCAGCCTCTGTTGCTACTTGGAGATCCCTCATGTTGCTGAATTACTGTCTTCTGATACTTTGTTTTTCAAATACCACCCCAAGGGTTTTATAACTTTTCACGTCAATATTTTGCCTTTTGAAAGTCTGAGCTGCTCATAATGTTTCAGCAATGACACTTCTGTGTTTCTACTTTTCTGATTTTGCATGGCTTTAGCTCACACACTCATGCCTTAAAACCAGTTTCCCAGTAACACTGAGCCAATGTCACAGGGCCATAATGCACTGAACTCAGCCTGGGTACACAGACAGCTGAGTCCTTGGGAGGAAGGTGACTGTTGGTCCCTTCCTCAGCCTGCAAGACCTGCATGCATCAACTTTCCTCTGGCAGTGTCTGGAGAAGGGAATGCTTCTTTCTCACATTCAGCCACTGCTTCTGTGCTGGAAACAGCTGTTGTCCTTCCTCTAGAGCTTCTGAAGCCATAGCAGCCACAGTTAATTCTTGTACAATTTGAGCCCCTTAAGCAGGATCATTTCAACTATTCTTACTTTGTATATCTTATTTCTGTAAGCCTCTATCATTCTCTCGAGTCTGAAAATTTCTACTGAAGATATCTTCTCCTTTACAGCATTTCAGCATTTCCCTCTGTTTCTGTTGATTACCTGTGTCAGTTTTTACACTTTGTTTGGAAATGACCTAACATAGGAAAAATATGTAAAATTCTTCTGCTTTAGGAAAGTGTTGGATTTAGGGTTTTTAGATGTCCTCTCTTGTTGGCTTTCTACCCTAAAATCCCTGTGTTAATGCTATATGAACAGAAAAAAACAATTGCATGGGTCTTAACATGGCACATACATTTAGCAGCAGATCCTCTCTGTCACACAACTTATTTCACCAAAGTATCTGTGTTTAAAGAGATTGGAAAGTGAAACAGAATAAAAAGAAAGAGGCACTAGTGCAAATGGCATCATGTTTTGAGAAAACAGTAAAAATCTTTTTGGGAATGAAAATTTTGCCATGAAGAGTTTGGTTGTTTTCTCGTTTAAAGAAAATTGGAGTTCAGGCTACCAAAAGTAAGAACAATTTTTTTTCCCCATCTCCATTCCTAAAAACTATTTTATTTCCTAAACAAATACTGACTAAAACAGAAAGGGCAGTTCAAATGCCAAGCTATGAGCCAGAACTTTGTGGATACTGACCCTGCCAAGCACTGTCATGGGACATAGTTATTGTGAGTTATGCTTTCTAAACACTATCACAGTGCCCCGGGGCATTTTGTACCTGACCATGGGTGAACTAGCTTGTGCTCTAGATTCAGTAAAACCATGTCAATTTCTGTGTGCATTTGTGCACTTGCTGTGCCCACACTCCAGCATGGTCAGAAACTATAAGGCCACATTAAATCTTTCCAAAAGCAAGTTAATGCACCCTGTTTTTCAGTAGGTTCCTTTAACTTCTGTGTAGTTCTGCATAAATGCTTATCTTTACCTCCTGGTCCCAGTATAAACCCAGGAATATTGAGCAGCACTATTTATTCAATATACTCTATAGCACACAGTTGCATTGCAGTGAAAAATACAGTTTCAGCTGGAGCAGAGGTCCCAAAGATACCTCTAGATATCTGACTCAGATATTGATAATTATGTAGCCATAGCTGCATGGAGTGTAGCATTTCAGATGAGTTTACTTCCCCCCTCTGCCCCCAGTTCTGTTTTTTCTATAGTTACATTTCTGATCTGAGGGAAATTTTCACGATATGTTTCCCCTTCTATACTGGTCTGTAGGACTGAGATTACACAGATGCCTAACTCTAAGTAATAACACCCATCAACAGTCAGTCCTAAATGTACTGACAAGACTTTAAAACTAATTTCTATTTAATGAAAGTTATATAAAGAAATTCATCAATGAAATCCTAAGAATGGAAAACTTTGGCTTAGGAGTAAGAATTCTTTTTTTAAAAGTAAAATAATTGGGTTTTATTGATCCCCATTGCCTCAGATCTTTTTAATCCACTGTTGTGAATCCACCCTCCATTTCGTCAATCCTCAAAAGGACCTTTGTCCCAAACCATAAAGAATACTTTTGATTGCTTTAACAACAGGTAAAAACACAGTAAGCTGCCCAAAGGGAGACAAAGGGGAAGTAAATTTTGGCCAAATGCAATAAAACATAGCCCTACTCTTAAAAAGGTGTCGTTAGGACTCTTTTGTGTTAACTCAAAACAACACAGTTTCTTAACATTTTCTTGACAGACTGGAAAATTAGCCAAAAAGAAACCTATGAAGTAGTATTAGGAAAGCATTCTTTTAACAGGTAAGAAAAGGTCACGTCATCTTTTAAAAGCATATTTCTGACAGGAAAAATAGGGTGGCTTTTCAATTGTATCAAACTGTGATCTCTAGTTTCATTGGAGTGTTATATTGTGATTTTTTTCACAAAAATATTCTCGAGTAGGCTTTCCTTTTTCTTTTTTTCCCCCGTTTTGTTTTTACTGCACTTAGTAGACTAGTTTCTTGAGAAATTGTGCCATTTAAATAGCTGTTTAATATTATTAACAAGTTACACTCAATAACAAACACTCAAATGTACCTCTCTATGAAATGTAAGAAAAATACTGAGTCACCTTAGAGACTTGATTAGTCAGGTTATGTATATGTAAACCTACATGAACATTTCTCAGTGAACCATTTAATTAGTAACCTTTATAATTTTCTTTCTTCACAAATTTTTCATTACTGCACTGTGGTCAATATGCATACCAAGTAAACAAACTCAGTTTTAAGAGAGGTGATTCTCCCCCTTTATTACACTTTCATGAGAACCCACCTGGAGTGCTGTGCTCAGGTCTGGGTCCCCCAGCACAGGAAAGACATGGAGCTGTTGGAGCAGGTCCGGAAGAGGGCCACGAAGATGATCAGGGGGCTGGAGTACCTCCTGTATGAGGACAGACTGAGACAGTTGGACTTGTTCAGCCTGGAGAAGAGAAGGCTCTGGGGAGACCTTCTAGCAAACTTCTAGTACTTCAAGGGGGCCTACAGGGAAGGTGGGGAGGGACTCTTCATCAGAGAGTGTAGTGATAGCATGAAGGGTAACGGTTTCAAACTGAAAGAGGGTGGATTTAGATTAAATCTTAGGAAGACATTCTTTACTGTGAGGGTGATGAGACAGTGGAACAGGTTGCCCAGAGAAGCTGTGGCTGCCCCCTCCCTGGCAGTGTTCAGTGTCAGGCTGGATGGGGCTTTGAGCGACCTGATCTAGTTCAAGATGTCCCTGCTCACTGCAGGAGGGTTTGACTAGGTGACATTTAAAGGTCCCTTCCAGCCCAAACTATTCCATGATTCTATGAATCTGTTTCTAAATGTGAATGCCTTTAAGAGCAAGTTCAATCAAAAATAATCACACCATCACCCCTCTCCAAACATATTCAAAACCCAAAATCCCAAACCAACACTTCACACTTAATGAAAGTTCTTACTAGACAGGTATCGGTCAACGTGCTGCAAAAAAAAAAGTATAACTTAAACCATTCTTGGTATTCTGATTATTCAGAAGTCATTTCTTCACTGGCATACAGTATTCACAGCTAGATGCAGACCAAATTATTTTTCATTAGTTAAATGTGTCAAAAATAGCTAATTGTGAATAGGAAAATATCCTCACTTAAAAGTTCCAGTTCCTATTTAGAGTTTTGTAGTGCTTGTATTATGGGAACTCCGTTATTAAGTATGTTTCCTAGTATGCTTATATATCAGAATATTCCTGTTGAAGCTTATCCAGATTCAGTCATAACTTACCTTTTCCTATGAAGTTGTCCTGACTTCCACTACTTCTGACAAAAATACCTCAGCAACTCAGGATGAAAACCAAATGACTTTATGAAACTTTCTTATCCAAAGAGTTACTGGCAAAACTGAGGCCCTGAACTTCACTGACACTGATAATGTTCATCTCTTCACTCAATAAACAATTCTTCTGAAATGTCAGAAAAAAATCAAGAATTTAAGGAAACATATACGTGTAAATTTTTTTGCAGATATTAGATTGTTAACTAGAGCAAGAGTTATTCTGCCTACCTTCCTATTCTAATTCACATTTTTTCTATGCTGTTTCAATTTAAAAAAAAATACAAAGAACATATAAAGCAAAATTAGGTCTTAAAAAAAAAAAATCTTCCAAAATAAGTAATATTTGCCCCATCTGAATTACACAGATATTCATATCCTGAACTCTCCAAGATCTCGACTGTCTTCTGTGGTTTTACATTACTATAGTCCTGGCTCATCTTTGGAGCTGTATTACAAATATTTTTCCACTTGTAGTTAGTAATTATAGTAATAATGTTCCAGAACTCACCTCCACCCCACCCCCAAACAAAAGGCCTTGGTTTTTTTTTTCATTTACATTGTATATCTATCTCAAAAGTTAGCTGGATTACTCTTTGAACATTTGTAATAAAACAAATTCATTGACAAATGTAGCTTTCCTGAGCTTCATCATCTAATACTGACAGGTGTGTTTCCTTTTTCTCTCAGTGAAACTTTCTCTGCAAGAATAGAAAAGCTGGATTAAAACTTAAGAAGAAATGAAAGCAACGTGAGGTTGGTTATGTGTGTATTTGTACATCTACATATGTGTGTGGATATATATATATGTATTTAAAAGAGGAACTGAGAGATGTGTGGAAGTGAAGGACAGTGAGGGAGTCTTTATTCATGCTCTTGTACTCAGTCTCTGAGCTGTTGGCTGAAGTACCTCAAGCTAATACAAACAATATTGAATAAATTTATATTATAATTATATAGGAGGCTTAATCCTATAAATAATGTTTTAAGGTGTCTCTGAAATCTGTCTCCTTTTCTTCCAAGGTAAGGTTTTCTTAAAAAAAAATCCAGATTTTTGTATTTTTATTAATAAACTTTTGTAAGATATCTGTCTAGACGTTAAATTGAGTTAGAGACATTAGGGATTTCTGGCCAATTTCCAAATTCATGAAATACAGAAAACAGGTAGGATTTAAACTGCAAACTCTTCCTTTTCCTTGATGATGTGGCAGATCGAAACTCACAAGGGTCATCGAGTTAAATACTTAAGTGAACATTTGTGCAAATATTTAGTCGCAACAGTTTATTCTGCAAATATTTACACAAACAAAAATTTGCTTGTGTAAATGTTTGCAGAAGTGAACAAAAGAATGCTGGAAAACTCTATTCTAGAAAAGCTTAGGGATTTTCAGTATAGAAACTTCATAAAATGTAACTTTCCATCTGTGAAAAATTTTAAAAGCAGTATTCAATTTGAAGATAGTAATATGGTCTCAATTTAAAAATAAAAAAAAGTCTTTCCAGATCTGTTGCTTGTAGGTCTTCCAGATTTGTGATAAACTGGATTGACGAACCTCCCACAGCTAATCATTGGTTGGGAGACCAGGAAAGCCTGGTAAGTTCCTGTAGGTGAAGACAAGTTCCTTTGGTTCCCTGATCCTCCGAAAAAAGATTATACATTCTGAAAATCTGGAAAGCATCTAAATTGGTAGTTTACAGTCTGTGGCCTTAGAAATCTAGAGGTATTTCCAAGTCTGTAAAAGGTGACAAAAACTATCCTCTCTTATTTTGATGATTGCTCACATTTCCTCTCCACAGGTCCTAACACCCTCTGAAAACATTAGGTAACAACAGATATGATTGCTATTTCCAGTCAGTATTCACATCCCCTCTGTCCTCATTGCGCAGGAAGTAATTATTTGCTTGAAAGAACGAATAAAGAGGAAGCTTCAACAACCACTGCTTAGGCTGAAATCACACATAAGTTAACTTTAAAACGAACAAACAAAAAAGGGCAAAACTCTGTGGGGGTGAAAAAAATTGTACACACAAATACATCATCTTTGATTGAAGACTTCTAGGACTAGAAAATTGGACCACATGTTATAGGACTTTTGTTCAGGTAATTCCTATTCAATTTATCCGATTTTTTTTCATCTTTTTCAAGAATACTACAAATTTTTAATAATGTTATTATCTGTTGACATCTGCTTCCTACAGCAGGCTGTCTTATTTCTGTTAGTTTGTTAGAAACTTTCTTAATTCTTCCCACTGTCATGAGTGATCTGCCTATTCCCAATTCAGGAAATATGAAGAGTTCTTGGATGAACAAGAACTTGTTTTCCAGTACAGTATACCCTAGAATTTTTTTATTTAAAACATTGGATAGTAATTTGCGTAATGTACATTCTCAGATATTCTTCAGTCGGCCACAGGGAGAATGCTTTTGAAAAGTATAATTTCAGCTGTACAATTTAGAAATGAGCATTTTACTTACAGAAGATTCAAGGTATTGAGAACATTTTCAAATTGACAAGTGGTTTCAATTGAGGGAAAAGCACTTTTTTCTGTTTTGAATTATTTGATTGAAAGATTTCCATTTTTTAATTCTAAGCCAGGATTTTTACTAGTTTATGTCTTTGTGACTTGAGTATCAACATCTGTGCTTATCTTTAGAAATGTTATTCATTATTTTAGTGTGCACAAATGCTCATTAAAAAAAATGAAGATACTAGAGGAAAGTCTAAATAAAGGAAGTGGAGTCAAAAAACTCAATTAGAAACAACAAAAATTCAGGAAATTTTCTTTGTCTCTTTCACTTTTCCTATAGAAAGTATACTAGAAGCTCTGTTGCCTTAGATAAAAGTTAACAATAGCTATTAAATATTGTCAAGATAGGAATTAAGTATTACAACACTTACACACTTTGAAAGTAAGAAAATCGACAAATTATAGTTAATTCTTCCATTACTTGCTTCACAAGTGTTTAAAACATTGCTACTTTATCTAAAATCACAAATGTCTAAACAAAGACACAGAGGTCACGGAAAATACAATTACATGTGTCAGATACTATACTTAATGTCAGCTCACAGAGGCAAATTGGAATATTAAATCCTTGAGTCCCAATTCTTGTTGAGTAGAGCTTGTAAACTAAATAGCTCCTTTTCATATTGTGTCCTTTTAAGTTTAAATAAGGTTCAGCTTTATTACTTGTAAGCTGTATTCCATGGATCTATTCACATTTTACTAATTGTAGGACCAGATTAAACTTTATTACCAATCTGGAAGGAATCTTTGCCTTTTAAGGATGGCAAAGTGATGTCAAAGAACAGAAGATAGGATCTTGATTTGCTGACTGTGGTGAAGGAAGAATGAGCTGGAATGATGTCGGGGATACCCTGACTGAGGAAGACGAAATTGGCCTCGACAGCATCCCAGTATACCTGCGAGAAGATGAAAGAAGTGGATGAAGAATGTTATAAACAGGTTTGAGGAGGTGATAAGAGACTGAGCAAGGAGACACTAAACAAGTGAACACCACAGAGCAGAAATTTGGCAAGAGAATAAAGTGGGAAATACAGTAGGAGCTCCAGCCAATCAGTATGGGAATAGAGGTGAATGGACAGAGGTACTGAGCGAATCATTATAACAGCCTTAGTGCATGAACCAGTGGACAGATAAGAAAGGTTATAAAAGGGTATGTTTTTTCTGCTGCACCGTCTCGGCCATCTTGGCCTTTTGTAACTTAATAAAGGCTGCCTTCTTTTTTATATATATTTTTGTCAGCGTTGGTCCATACTGCGACAGAATGACAGCACACAACACCCACTAGAGCACCTGGCTCATGCTCAGCTCTGCAATTTCTCCTTTGAGGCATCAGAAGTTGTCACCAGTGTGAGAATTCTGCCAGTCAGCATGCTAGACAGAGAAAAACATCCCTTTTATTTTTCCTTTTTCTCATCTTCTATTTAAGAAAATATTGGTGCTGATTGAAGAGAGAAAATGTAAACAATACTTTTAAATATTGCTTAATTATACAGCTCTTATGTTTGCTCTAAACCTTCATTTACACAGAATAAGATACTTATATATAAGTATATATATATAAAAATACTTAATAGATATAAGTATTTCTATCTTATATATAAGACAGAAAGGAAGTTCTTAATTTTTGTTAGCAAGAGTCAACAAATGCTTTGCTTGAACAGGACAATAATCAGCATCAATAAAGAGGATTTGCAAACAAATTCTGCTGATGTTTTCTACTTCGTCTCTGGGAGAGGACATTAGCTAGGATGGTGTATTACACTGTACTTTACAGTAACAAGCACATTCTCAAGTACTATGTGACCTACTTTTTCTCAGTGCTAATAAAATTGAAGAAATACAGAATAAAATAGTTAAAGCCGCATATCCTTTTATGCTCAGACATCTCTTTAATAATATTCTTGACTATCTATCTGTTTGATCCTTTTTGTTAACACTCTCCAGAACGGTGATTGGAAGGCCTTTATTTGCTATAAATCTTTGGACTTTAACAAATAATCAGCTTTTAACTAGGACAAAGTTATACACTTCTCATTGCAAAAATACTGGTTTTCCTGCTAACTTTGCACAGATAAAATCAGAGGCTGGGAAATGCACATTTGACATGAGAACAGCCTTTAATAAAGGGAAATTTATTTTAAAATAAAATCAAAGTAGACAAAACTGTTTGTATTTGTAAAACTGTTCTGTTCCACAGCATAACAGATATTACAAAGATTTTTAAACTATTGTTTTAGCCACCTAAAGCTATGAAGAAACAAACAGGACACTACTCATCTGTTGATACATAGTAACTGAGTACAGATTCTTAAACCAAAATGAATGAAATATAAGATAAAGATGTCCACCTATGATTTGTGACATTTTTAACCTAGCAGTTAGGCTCCATTTTCATCGCATCTAGTAATTCAGAAGTATCTAGAATCTCTATAGACTGTATATTTCACAAGCTTTTTAGAATTATCAGCTGAAATTTTGCGGCTTCATGATAGTGTCTGGTTCAGATTTGTGCAGGGCAAAATTTAAATTCCAATATGATGACAAAGTTTCAATGGCTTTTAGTGAAGACAAGAGTTTTGTTAGACATAATAGACTTTTTTTCACCAATGACAGAAAATAGATGAGAAAACGAATCAAAATATGTGTGTAGAAAGGGAAATACAGCAAGTGCTTAGAAAATCCTCAGAGAAATTACATTTTAAATCACTTTTATTGTGGAAAAGCGTTTTCAGGAGTTTCTATTTTTCTTAAACAACTTGAGATAGCAATACCAAAATCAGTGCTACTCAGTCGATACAATGAACACCCGAGAATGTTAGATGTTAAAAGGTTAAGTAGCAAATAAACAATTAGTCCATATTCCTGGTTTCATTAGCACATGTATGACTAAATAAGAATATTCAAGTAACCATTCAGCTAAACTGCATTCCCTAAAAGGAGAATTTATATAACTAATATATGTCCTTCACTTTAATTCATGCATCTTAAAATCCATGTAGCCTTGAAGTTAACATCAACAGTACATTATATCTACTTCGGTAAGCTTCTTCTGAAGTCTTCTAAACTATGTTGACCATGCTCGACTGGTCTTTCATCATTGCTTCAGTCCCCAAACTCCCAAGTAATTTTACTTGTCTTCTGCTGCATATCTTTTAATGTTTCTTTTGAATGTCCTTTCACTGATCTTGTGACCTAAGCCGTATAGAATCATAGAATCATTAGGTTGGAATAGACCTCTAAGATCATCAAGTCCAACCATTGAACTAATACCACCATGCCCACTAAACCACATCTACAAGTGCTACATCAACATGCTTCTTGAACACCTCCAGAGATGGTGACTCCACCACTTCCCTGGGCAGCCTCTTCCAATGTTTGACCAATCTTTCAGTAAAGTAAGGTTTTCTAATGTCCAGTCGAAACCTCTAACTAAATATGTAGTGTTTCAGATAAAAATTTACCATTATGTTACTCAGTCCCTAAAAACCATCTGTTACTCACATTCTACTTTTAAGAGGCAAATTTCTTCTCGGCAAAGAGTAACTGAAATTCAAGAGAGCCATACGGAGGATACACACTTCTTGTATGAGGTACAAATTTGATCTAGGGATCCTCAGTGCGTCAACATTCAAATGTGTTTAATGCTTTTCATTAAAGAAGTCTTTCTGCAATGTGCAGAGTAATAAAACTGCAAGGATTACTCCAGCTATTATTTATTGTTCTTTCATGCTACTGTGTTTGGGCAAGGGGGCAATTCCTCACTATATCTCTTACGAAATTCCATAGCATCATGGTTTATATTTCAAGCTGAACACTTGGGATTTCAGTTGGACTGCATATCCAACAATATACTTAAAGAGGCTGTCAATGTGGTGGCCAAGTTTTTGTACCTTCAATACTAATCAAGTTAACCCACACTGAAATATTAAGTAGAAATAATGGCATTTAGACATTTAACTTCCTTCTGCTTATACACCGCAACTGTCGAAACACAGTCAGAATGTGTGTCCAACATATCTGAATCTGTAAAATTGGTCTACTCTGATTTTTTCCTTCTCTTCCACTCTTTCATCAAGGATTTTTTGTATTTACTCTAGAAAGCTAGGAAATTTTCTTTCAGTTTTAAACTCTATGCACAACTCTTTGGAAAGAAATACTTAAAGTGCTTTTTTTTTTAGAAGTCTGCCTGATTTCTGATTTTTCAATCTGCTGGTTGCATTTTTTCAAATGTTAATTGAAATAAATATTAATGACAATAGTACCAACTAGTGATGTACTGTACTAGTATCTCAAGGTCCCAGCTTACTGTTCTTTTAAGCATTACATATACATATGATAAGAGGAAGTCTTTCCTAAGGCTGTTTTACAAGACAAATGGACAACGTGCAAATATGCTAATTATCTTATTCTTCCATAGGGAACCCTGAGAAATAACCGAGGTTAAGTTACAAGAATCAGAAAGAAGAATGAAAACAATTTTCCTGAACAGAATTCACTGTTTCCTGAAACTTTTAACTGGTTTAGAAACTTTTTGTCTTCCTGTGTTTTCTGTCCACAAGGTGCATAAAGTTCTTTCAGATCATTTATGGGGTTAGTCTTTTGTGTATACATGGTCTTCAGCATATTGTCTGTATATAGTTCATCACAAGTTTTCAAAATTATTACATAAATTACTTCAAAATGTCTGGTAAATTGCAAGCTTTGATTCTAATTTGATGAACAACTGAAACCATCTTTATATCTCAGGTTAAAAGTACCAATATACCTATTTATAAAATAAAAATTGCCATTCAGCAAAACTATTGCAGTTACACTTTCCACAGGTATTAATTGAGAGTATTATAATCATATATTTATTCTACGATGTATTCATTGAGAATATTAATATGTATCCAAATATTCTTTTAATATTCAGTGCACACAAACTATTAATGAAAGTGAACACAATAAATCAAAGAATGCACATTAAAGCGAATATCTTTTATTATTTGAAAACACATTTGTGAAACTATTCCGAAGATATTTCTACATTCAGAGGAGAGCCATGTGTCTGCAAGCCAGCCTAATGTAAGTTTACGTACCATATAAATATTAAGTAAAAAGGCTCAAGGAAGAAGAATAAGAGACAATATGCATCTTCTTTGAGTATTGCCATGCAGATTTCCCGAAGAGAAGATGAAGCTAAATCAATGAATGGCTCTCTTTTAAGTAACATTTATGCTTAGCCTGAAAGGCTTCAACATTGGTGCCCTCCGTCTTACCAGATATGTCCAGGAGCTCACTGTGGGCAATGGATTAGAGCTAGCAGAGTGGATTTGCTTTCCTTCAGCAGCTTCACAAGAAGATTCTTTATCAGCTCCTTAAGGTGAAAGGCTAAATCAAATAAAACTGTCTAGAACTCATGCAAGCACAGAAATTACATCTGAAAAAACACCCCATAACAGAGAAAGGACTAAATAAGTTTTTTAATATGGACCAGTATTTCCAGAGACAATAAGAGTATTGCAACTTTAGGAACTATGGTAACATGATATATATTGGTTCTCCTTCAGCTTTTGCCTTTCACACTGTATGTACATATGCACACACATGCATAAACAAAACACACTTGAATTTTTTTGAAAATTAAGTGGGAGCATGTGTGAAGTGATAGCACTGCATTGCTAGGTTTTGGTTAATTTTGTTCTGTTTTATCAAGATTATTAATTGAGTAAATTGTGAATCATAGTATCTGAACTTATCACTTCATATATTGAGAAAAATCTTTGTTTTTCACAGCTAATTTGTTATTTCATATATCCTGCTTCTAAAAATTTTAATAGAAATTAGACATCTAATTGATCTTGGATGCATCTCTGGTTTCTTTTTCTCTAGCTAAATTCTTGAATGAAGCTTCAGTTAAGAGATTTAGCTGGGAATCTTGAAGAAGAATCGTATATGCAACTGAATTCAGAGGGATTAATTTTCCTTGGAAAGTATAACTATGCTATAACTGATAGGAATGCTTACATTTAGGAATGACAGTTGCCTTAAATTGCTAAATTTAATTTTTAAGTAAGTAGAATTTTACTAAAGAGAGACTGATAAATCAGGGCATGCTTTGTCATAGGTGGGTTTAGTACAAAAACTTGCAATTCTTGTTTCTTTTGATACTCAGTACAGTCTGAGTTGGACAGTATTGTCAAACTGCCAAGTAATTTTATCTCATGAACTTTCTCACTGACCTCAATATTTGCAGAAATGGAACCTAAGTCTGTCTGCAAATAGGATTCTGAAACAGCTACTGTTGCAAGTATTAAACATGCAGGCTTACTACTTTATTTTAATTATCAAAGGAAATGCATTATGGGACAGGCTGAGAAAGACAGAAAACTTTGAATTAAAATATCTGCAATTCTTAAGCTTATCTGTATAAATTCATTGAGATCATATGCAGCAACTACAAGTACAGTTCAAATTGAGCTAAAATCAAATAGGTATTTTACATAAAACCTGGACTGAATTGCTAAGAGATACTGGTTTCTAGCAATCCTATAGTGGTGGTAGCTACTGTGTTACAGTTACTGTTCCACTGCATGATAAACCATCTTAGGCATTGTCTTACCCTCTTCCCTTAGACAATGAATTAACAAGCAGGAACATTACAGAGACCTTGAATCGTGCAACTCCATGTTTCAAAGTTGTGGCAGGGCTATAATAGCCGAACTCAAGGGCTGGCAAACTGCACCTGCAATTAATGGCAAATAGTTGTCTAAGTGTGGAGTACGCTTGTCTTTGAGAGCAAAAAAACCAACATCTATTCTATATTTCTTCCATGTGTGAATGTCAATTCCATTAGTATAAAAGCAGCATATGTATTGGCTGCTAAGAATTTCACTAGTGCAGACAAATTGGATGGATCAATGTGTTATTACATTGTCAGTACAAACTGGCTTTGAGTTTAGGTAATGGCTGACAAAATGATTCAAGATGAGCATGTAGAGGAAATAATTGCTCCTCCCATTAGAGAAAGGCCCCTGCTTTAATCAGACGATGCCACAGAAGGCTATAACTTCTCTTAGTCTGCTGAGCTGGCAAAAAAAACAGTGAAAGCAGGAGGTTGAAGTACATGAAACAATATTCTTGCTTTGCAATCACAGAGTTAAAGGAAGTTTTAAAGATGTCAGATACAGTGACTCAAAAATTCAGCATAATGAGCGTGCACATCCTGGCAGATTTTTCATCCCCAAAGGTCTATGAAATATATTGAAGATAACTGCAGTTGTCTGACAAAAGTAGTTCAGCAGAGACATTGCATGAAGGTCAGAT
This sequence comes from Leptosomus discolor, assembly GCF_034619465.1. Taxonomy (NCBI): domain Eukaryota; kingdom Metazoa; phylum Chordata; class Aves; order Leptosomiformes; family Leptosomidae; genus Leptosomus; species Leptosomus discolor. The sequence goes on along the minus strand of NC_141391.1, from coordinate 108,346,764 downwards.
ATTTTGCTCAGCCATGTCATAATGCCCAGTTTAGGTAACACTTATACATAGTTACCATGCCAGGAGTTACAACTGAGTGTGACAGTGGCAAACACTTTGTGGATATTACATCCTCTGCACATTAATGTTCTTCCTGCACTATTGATAATTATGAACTCAGCACTGCATACAGCTCAGCAGTTTTTGCTTGGGAAAAGCATCTGTATTTATGTTCCTTGGGAGAGCACTGCCTCATCTCTAAAGAGTTACCTGATTGAGCCTACTCCTATCCCTGGTTATTTGCCTATAAGCATATCTCAATACACATTTGAAAACCTGACCTGGTCTACCAGTACATATGCAATCACATGATAGGTCGATGGACTGATGCAACACCACCAAACAGTGCTGCAAGGCAAATTCTTGTTTCAGCTGAAGCTCTCCCTGTGGTGTCAGCCCCACAACCAGGTATTGATCTATGGTACGTACACAATTCTTTCTCCCTTCACTGGCAGGATTGAGTCCTCAGTCCCTTGACCCCTTACTTCCAGAGCTCCATAGTCAGTCTCCCTTGACATGCCTGGCATTGTCCCAGCAGTATCACTGGTGACTAGATGGATGAACAGAAGAGGTTAATAGCCCAAGGGTAAGGTAAGACTTGGTATTCTCTCCATAACATCCCTGATTTGGAGGTGTATTGGGTTTACATAGACAGGTTTTGGCAGTGGGCAGGCCTGAAGGGTGAATTCTGTGAGAAGAGACCAGGAGCTGCCACCATCTCAGAGAGACCCAGTTCCACCAGGCTCTAAAAACAGATACACTGCTGTCCAAAGATAGTCCTATCAGTGGTGCTGGTGGTGCCTCTGTGATGACAGATTTAAGAAAGGGTAAAAGGAAGTTGCACAGTAGCTGTGAGAAAGACAAGTGAAAAAAGCGTGAGAAAAACAGCTATGTAGACACCAAGGTAAGAGAGGGAGGGGGAGGAGGTGCTCCACGCGCCAGAGACAAGATTTCCCTGCGGCCCATGGAGAAGACCATGGTGAAGCAGATTTTTCCCCAGCAGCCCATGGAGGACCACACTGGAGCACATACCCACTCTGCAGCCCCTGGAGGACCGCAGGCTGGAGCAGGTTTATTCTGAGGACTGCAGCCTGTGGGAAGGACCCATGCTGGAGCAGGGAAAAAGTGAGAGGAGAAAGGAACAACAGAGAGGAAATGTTATGAACTGACTGCAACCCCCATTCCCCATCACCCTGCACTGCTCAGGGGAGGGGATATAGAGGGGTCAGGAGTGAGATTGAGCCTAGGAAGAAGTTGGGAGAGTGAGAGGGAAGGTGTTTTCAGGTTTGTTGTTATTTCTCACTATCCTATTCTGTTATCATCTGGCAGAAAATTACATTAACCTTCCCCAGGTCAAGTCTGGTTTGCCCATGACAGTAATTCTTGAGCGATCTCCATGTCCTTATCTTGATCCACAAAGTCTTTAATCTTATTTTCTCCCCTGTCTACCTGAGGCAGCCAGCCAAGGTTAACGCACCACAGCGCACCCAGCAAGCAACAAGCCTCCTGAGACATGCAATTAAGAGCACATCAGGTGGGTACTTCCATCCTTGCAGGGAGCAGTCTCTGGCAGCTACCACTCAGCTTTTCCTCCTCACATAGACACTTGGCTCTGGCTCCCCTGGGCACTATACCTGCTCTGAAGCTACAGATCTGTAACTGGCAGGGAAGCAGTCTTCCTCTTGCCAGAAGTCACAAGTTTCCAACCTTCCTTTTTATGGGAATCTCCATTCACTGCTCATCTGAGAGTATCTTCTAGATCTTTCCTTAAACCATAAGCCTCAGGCTCTTGGCTCTGCACAGTCTCTCCAAAGACACTGACAATCTTGCTCAGCTACCCTGATGGTGCATAGTCAGTTTGCCTCTTCCTGCAGCTGCTTCGCCTAATGGCACCATTCTACTAGCCTGTAGCACTACCTGGTCTCATTTTTTACTGTGCCTTACTTTCTAGGGTAGAAAAAAATGACCAGACCTCTGCTGTTTGTCTAGGTGAGATATTCACAACTTATATAGGATTCAATTCTACAAGCAATGTTTATTATAATATTCAGTGATTTCAGAAATTCAGTGAATGTCAGTAACGTGTATGTGACTATGCATGCATGCATGAACACAAAGCTGTTGCTCTCCTGATGTGACTATATTAGCAAATGATATACAGGACTTTATATAAATAACAAATGGTAGTGAAATTTCATTTATATTATGTTTGGGGTAATACAATTTGACTGCAGAAAGACGCTATCCTACATAAAATCACAAATATTATATGCTGTAAAAGTCAGTTGTTTTCTTTTTAGGACAAACAAATAGAAATAAAGAGCATGCTAAACTACTTTTTAACAAAAGTTTATATATAAATATTCAAGAGCTGCTGATATATGAGCTAGTAAAATGGTAATGTTGCATATTTCATGATATGTTGTAATTATGTTTTAATATAGTGTTTTCTTTTCTCATATTAACATAAGAATTTACATTTTTTGATTGTTATTAGACAATGTGTCAATGTGTTTATTACTATTTTTATGAAAATTGAATATTAGATGAACATGAACCTTCGAAAATTAAAATTAACAGCTTTTGTATATTTTAATCATAAAGTGACAGACCTCTTCTGATTCAGATTAAATTAATGCAATTTTTGCTTGTGACTTCTCAAAATCCTGCAAGATAATCACATTGTGTTTCTAAGAGAGAAAGATACATTGGAAATATTACTTAATTTTTTATACTGTGTAAACTAGATAGTTCACAGTCATTACTACTGGAGATGACAAATTTTACCATTACCAGGGTAAATCAGTCAATTCACAACTTCTTCCACTTAACTATGGCATTCTGGTCTTGTTATACACCGCTTGCTTTAAATGCTTGTCCCTCAGCTTTAAGAGCTCTAATACAGGGGAAGATCTTTCCTTACAGTCAGTAAAAGGCATCTCGCTTGCTCAGATCTAGATAGATATTTATATACATATTACTGATGTCTAACTCTTGAATTAATACATTTAGATGGACCTTTTCCTATAACACAATCATGCATACTTTTTTCTTTTGTTATGTTATAGAAGGCTAGATAGACATAAACAGATACATTGCTGAGAATCTACATTATGCTAGGGACAGACATCATGTATTTTATTTGCTATCTTTTTACACTATTTTCCATTAAGGGAGTGGAGCAGTGTGAAACCTCTCTGTGCTATGACATCACAAATATAATCTGCTGAAAATATGTCACTACATATGCTAGACGTCAGCTAAACATGAATATGCGAACTAATTGGATAAAGTTTTTTTCTACAAATATAATGCAATATCATGGTGTATAGGTGATCTGATAAAAACGTAATGTTTTTTTCATAGCGTGCTGGAAGTGATGTTTCTCACATGTGTAAAAACTTGCTTTCCTTAGGGAGCTACTCGCCATGCTTGGGGGAGACAAGATTTTATAGAATATAAGATACTGGGGGCAGAAGAGCCGGTAATATGCTGGGGGAGCCTGAAGGATCAGGATACTTGGCTGAGAAAAGGAGACAGCAGCTGGTCAGGCATCAGAGATAATAGCAAAAAAATCCTTCAAGATTATGAGGAGTTTGTTACAATTTGCAGTCATCGGTTAATTCAGATCAAAGGTGGACAATGGACCCTTTTTAAAGACACAGTGAGCAAGCAGAGAGACTTGTGTGTGATTTCTTTTGTTTCCACTGTGTCTGACCTAGTCACTCTTAGTTGGGTCTACTTAAAAACAACCAAGCCTTTTTAGTATCTAGTCTGATAGAAACTATCCGTTTTATTGTGGGGGATTTTGGGTTGGGTTGGGTTTTTTTGGGGGGAGGGGAGGGGGAAGTAACTTTAAAAGTCACCTTCGTTCTTATCACGAGTTTGGGGAATTTAGAACAGGAGACAGGTTGGCAGATCTACCTCAAAGCTCTGGCTAACTCCAGATCTTTTCTAAGACCTTAGGGCACACAGGGTGAAAGTATGCTTCCAGATGGAAACAAAACTACCCTTTTTCCCAGAGGAGCCATCCGAATTTGCAAGCTGGATCAACTTTCGTATTATTTAAACTATGTATTCACAGACTTATGTTTCTGCATGAGCAAGTCAGTATCCCATGTCTTCTCTATCCTTTGTGAAGTAATTAGTGCCTCTGGGATTTCTAGGAGGAAACATGCTTCCTGTTCTCTCATGAGGCAGCTGTTTGACTGCCAAAATATTTGTCCTTTGCAAAGAAGCTGTAATTGGCAGAAAATAACTTTACATTATTCATATATTCTTTCAGGAGCATCCACATTAGTGTCAGACAAACTACAGCTTATCATATCATGAATCGTTAACAGTCACATTTTGAAAAAAGATATCAACTATCTGCTACAGCTAACTTCTAATACTTTGAGAAATACCTGCAGCATTCTGCATCACACCCTGTCTCCTGTGTAATGCTATCCATATTCTAAATACTTACTTCGTTTGAAGTTCAGTGGGAAATGAACAACAGCTACAATGAGTATTCGGGGCATGCAGCCCCAGATCCACCCTATGGCTTTTCTTGGTAAAATTATTAGGATCATAGAATTATAGAGTGGTTTAGGTTGGAAGGGACCTTAAAGATTCCCTAGTTCCAGTCCCCCTGCCATGGGCAGGGACACCTTTCACTAGATCAGTTTGCTCAAAGCCCCATTCAACATGGCCTGGAACTCTTCCAGGGAGGGAGCAGCCACAGCTTCTCTGGGCAACACTGTCTCACCACCCTCACTGTAAAAAATTTCTTCCTTACATCTAGTCTAAATCTCCCCTCTTTCGGTTTGAAACTGTTACCCCTTATCCTATCACTACATTCCTTGATAAAGCGTTGTTCCCCATCTTTCCTGTAGGCCCTCTTGAAGTACTGGAAGGCTACTAGAAGGTCTCCCTGGAGCCTTCTCTTCTCCAGGCTGAAGAACCCCAACTCTCTCAGCCTGTCCTCATAGGGGAGGTGCCCCTGCCCCCTGATCATCTTCGTGGCCTCCTCTGGACCTGCTTGAGCAGGCCATGTCTTTCTTGTGCTGGGCGCCCCAGAGCTGAATGAAACACTGCAGGTGGGTTGTCACAAAGTGGAGTAGAGGGGGAGAATCACCTCCCTCGACCTGTTGCCACATTTCTCTTGATGCCACTCAGGATGTGATTGGCTTTCTGGGCTGCAAGCACACATTACAGAATCACAGAATCACAGAATCACAGAATCACAGAATGTTAGGGGTTGGAAAGGACCTCAAAAGATCATCTAGTCCAACCCCCCTGCCAGGGCAGAACCACCTCGAGTAGGTCACACAGGAACGCATCCAGGCAGGTTTTGAATGTCTCCAGAGAAAGAGACTCCACAACCTCTCTGGGCAGCCTGTTCCAGTGCTCTGTCACCCTCACAGTGAAAATGTTTTTTCTTATGTTAATGTGGAACCTCCTATGCTCCAGCTTGCACCCAGAGCCTGGCTCCATCCTCCTGACTCTCATCCTTTATGTATTTATAAACATTAATGAGGTCACCCCTCAGTCTCCTCTTCTGCAAGCTAAAGAGACCCAGCTCCCTCAGCCTTTCATCATAAGGGAGATGTTCCACCCCCTTCCCCCTTAATCATCTTTGGGGCTCTGCGCTGGACTCTTTCAAGCAGCTCCCTGTCCTTCTTGAGCTGAGGGGCCCAGAACTGGACACACTATTCCAGATGCGGTCTCACCAGCAGAGAGTAAAGGGGGAGAAGAACCTCTCCCGACCTACTGACCAACCCCCTTCTAATACACCCCAGGATGCCATTGGTCTTCTTGGCCGTGAGGGCACATTGCTGGCTCATGGCCATCCTGCTGTCCCCCAGGACCCCCAGGTCCCTTTCCCCTATGCTACTCTCCAACAGTTCGGTCCCCAACCTATACTGGTACATGGGGTTGTTCTTTCCCAGATGCAAGACTCTACGCTTGCCCTTGTTGTATTTCATTAAATTTCTCTCCACCCAGCTCTCCAGCCTGTCCAGGTCTCTCTGAATGGCAGCACGGCCTTCTGGTGTGTCAGTCACTCCTCCTAGTTTTGTGTCATCAGCAAACTTGCTGACAGTGCACTCTGTTCCCTCGTCCAGGTCATTGATGAATATATTGCATAGTACTGGTCCCAGTTGTGACCCCTGAAGGACTCCACTAGATGCAGGCCTCCAACTAGACTTTGTCCCATTGACCACAACTCTCTGACTTCTTTCCTTCAACCAATTCACAATCCACCTCACTACCCAATCATCCAGACCACACTTCATCAGTTTAGCTGCAAGGACACTGGTGAGATCGTGTCAAATGCTTTACTGAAATCAAGATCCACATCCACTGCACTACCATCCACATTGCTGGCTTATATTCAGTTTTTCATTCACCAACAGCCCCAAGTCCTTCTCCGCAGGGCTGCTCTCGATCCACTCATTGTCCAGCCTGTATTTGTGCTTGGGATTGCCCTGATCCAGGTGCAGGACCTTGCACTTGGCTTTGTGGAACTTCATGAGGTTTGCACAGACCCACCTTCCCAGCCTGTCAAGGTCCCTCTGGATGGCTTCCTTTCCCTCCAGCATGTCGACATCACCACACAGCCTGGTGTGGTCAGTAAACTTGCTAAGGGTGCACCAAATCTCACTCTCCATGTCACCAGCAAAGACATTAAACAGCACTGGTCCAAATACTGAGCCTTGAGGAATGCCACTTGTTAGCGGCCTCCACTCAAACATCCAGCTGTTTACTGCAGCTCTTTGACTTAATGCTGTTTTAGTCAAATTTTCTTTCTGGGGTGGGTTTTTTTTTTGTTATTGTTTTTTTTTTTGTTTGTTTGTTTGGTTTGGGTTTTTAAATCTGTATAAGTCATGATTCAAATTAATGCTCATGTTATTTAAAAGCATTAAAAAGTGCTTATTTTCTCTGGGTTACCTTTACTGATTATGAACGCTTCAGAGAAAATAAGGAATTAATCTGTAACAGGAAGCGAGTAAACCAAAACTATTTCAGAGGTTTTAAACCTAATTGCTTTATTTCCTGTCATGAAAGTTAGAACTAAGAGTTCTAGTAGTCTTTTAGTAGAGGATCTCAAAATCATTTTCTGACATATGTACTTTTACATTGGGTATACTATCAACCACTTATTGGTTTACAGTGTATCACTTAATTGGTAACTGAACTAAGTCCATCTTGTTCACATAGAGGGTCTATTTTCCTGTTGTTCAATATTGCATAAACTCCGATTAAACTATTAGACGATATTTACAGTCCATAACTGAGACCATTCTGTCTCCAAAGCAACCAGAGATAACGCACTGATACTGTGAAGTCTCCCTTCCATAGACAGTTCTGTTTATCTTAAACTGAAACCAATTCAATTTTTCTTGTTTCCAGTGTGAAATAAGATGTATTAGTCCCTATTAAGTAAGATCAAGAGTCCCTAAAGCATCCTTATCTTTCAAGTTTAGCCTTCTACACAGCGATAATACCTAGACCTAAGAACTACAAACGTCAATACTCAAGCAGCAAAGAAGTACAATGGAAATTTGTACAACAAATTTGCTTCTATTTATTTTCTATACTAGTGAAAAAGCCTTGACAGTGTGATGTGAGAGGAGTTTTCACAGATTCTGATTTGCAATAGGGATGTAATCAAGTTCCCTTTCAACTTCAGTACAGTCAGCTTTTGGCTTGGTTTTGTATCAGTAGTTACCATACTCAAGTTACAATTCTGTCTCAAAACTTCAGGTCTATATTGTTCAGCTCTTTCGTTTGACTTACCAGATAGCAGTTTGCATGGATGTAAGTGAAAGGATAATTTCCCTCCTTGTTGATACAGATATGGCATGAATGCCATGGCACCATAGAAGATTCATGATCAGACTACAGTAATAGTCTTAAAATACTTAATCAAAGTATCCTCAAGAGAAGTTACACTGCAATCAATGGAATTAAACTTACTTTAAATTTTGTGTGTGATGGAAGTCCTTTCCAACAAAAAATAATGTTCATGTATTTAACACCTTTCATTTCAGGAACCCAAAGTACTGTGCTAGTCATTATAAAAATAGTATTTGCTATACTGAATAAAAGTAGATCTTCTAAATTATCTATCCTATCTTTAACTGTAACCAATAGTAACTAAATATTTTACATGAAAGAATTATGCAGTTAGTGAATACGAGATAATTTATCATACATAGATGTCCTATCTTAATCCTGCATATTTAGAGATTTAAATAATGAAATATGAATTTTTATCAACTTTGCAAAGCATTTCAAGTTATTAAATATTATAAACTGATATTCTTATTGTTGACATATAAAACTCCCATGTCTGCCTGAGGACAAATAGTATCCTTGCAAAGCTGATGTTACCTGCTTCTCAGCCATAGCACATAGAAGCTAAGGGTACAAACTCTGATCTGTACGGCAGCCTCTTATTTTGATACCACATAGACACTGGTGCAAACTTTTTCCATTGTTTGTAATCTCTTGTAATCACAAACTAGATAACAATCTAGGTTAAAAGCTTCTTTTGTACTTCTTTCCAGTATCAGGCTGGTGACTGACTTGTACTGACTATCCCAAAGTTATGGAGCTACTCATAGAAAGGCTAGGGTATTTGATCTATGTTAGTATTAGTTAATAAGGGTCCTTTCCATGCAGTGAGGGATTTGACAGTATTTGCCACATGATATGATAAAACAACAAATAGTAAACAAATAAGGTAGTGTTTGTCTCAGCTGCTTCTACCTTTTAGTCATTCCCATAACTAAGAGAGTACAGTTTACAGCACACCAAGAATGTAAGACTGTGAGAAGCTAAGGTGACAGATGGGATATAAAAATATGAATAAAATTGGCTGGTACCAGTTCCAGGTGGGCACCAAGGGCTGCAGAGGAGGAAAGATGATATTAGGGGCCCAGTGAACATCAGTGATGAGGTGATTCTCAATCTTTGTGATCCTATGCTACAGCATAAGGGGGAAACGCATACAAAGTTTACAGCCTCCTAAAATCCAACGTAACTGCTCTGGAGTGTACAAACAGTTCCAAAATGGTGTCGTGTACTCCCAAATGACAGTCAATGTCAATAATGTGTGCTCAGGTTCATGAATACAGAACTACATGGCACATAGCTAAGCACACAACATTCTTTTTAAAGGCAGTAGGTGAAATTGTTTGTGTTGTTCCTGGGGCACACCTGGCATTACAGGCAAAGATACAGAAAGCGTTAGAGGGGGTAAATAAAAAAAAAGGTAGTATGGTTTATGACAATGAAATTTGAACAAAATCATCACAGTTTTCAGGAAGATGTTGATACAGATGGGATTATTTTTTTTGAGGGATGATCCATTAAAACTGGAGGGGAGGAAGAGAGACGTTGTTTCAACAGATGTAAATATTGGTTTATCGTGGAAGAAAGTGTAATCTTAGAAGAAAAGGGGTCTCAGTTCATAATGTTGGTGCCAGCCCTTCCCCTTTGCATTGCCTTGGGCAAACCATTCCACTTCTACACCTCTGTGTCACCAACATGAAATGAAGACGACAATGTTTTTTCACTTTGTTCACAAGCAGGCTGGGAAGGATTAATTACTTAACCTTCGTGCTGTGTTTTGAACATGAAATGTGTATTAAAAAGGTTAAGTAGTATTATTATGGTAATCAGTAATAAAAAGAGCTGTATTTTTCATATGAAGGCAGATCAGTAATTTTATTTAATCTTCGTGCTATTCAGAAGAAAGAAAATATATTTGCAAAACAAATAATGACTATCCAATTAACCTAAAACTCCTTCAAGCCTCTTTGTAGTCTTGGAAATATTTTTTTTTTAATTAATTAGATATCAAAAATGACAAGATAATTTTATTTATAAACATTATTGAAACCATTCAGTTATTAGCAAAAATGAGTTTTAGCAGTTTTAGACAGTTAAGATAGGAAACCTGTGTATGTCTTCAAGGTTTTAAGTGGGTTATTTCAGAATTACTTGAAAGAGCTGATCAATATTTCATAGAGTTTCACCACTGTATGTAGTTGTTTAAGGCACTTTGATCAAATTGAATTATGGGTCTTTTATCTCACTGTGGCAGTCAACATTTCCAATAGATAAGTGTTGACAACAGTGATTCTGAGTCTCTAATTATATTGTCCACAAAAAAAGACAGCCTTTTTGAATAACAACTGAAACACTCATGACCTGGCACTACAAAAATAGCCAGATTTATGGACAGCAAATGTAAGGAAAGAACTGAGTCACTGGGAAACGTGCAGGCAATAATAAAAATGTTAAGGGGCCAAACAGCTGCCTAGTGCTATTTCATGAAGGTTTTAAGTAATTCAGAAAAGACACATGGATAACAGCACCATTTAGACATTTTTCAGATACCCAGGAAAGAGAAATCTGTTATTGTAACTATGCAATATGTATATGTGTCAAGGCTATCTGGATTTAATAGTACAATGTTTTAAAGTAGACTGACTAAGTAGGTGCAAAAGACTAAATAAAACAAAATCTGCTGAAAGGTTGGATTAATTTTAATTTTGTTAATGCATACGTCAATCAAATATGTATTACAGTACTTCTTTTCTTATGAAACACTCTTTACTGAGAGTTGTTAAAGTTTACTGTGCCAAATGAAATGCTATTGTAGGAAATATGAGTTAGAAATTAGTAGAAGAGAATATGAAGTTTTACCAGCCAGAAGTTAAGCTTTCTGAAGATCAAGAAGTTGAGGGAAAAGCTGATTAGTTTATGATACGAGCACATTACTTGAAAGTAACTGTTACCGAAGTAGAAATCAATTATGATAAAGAAAGATTTGCTACTTTTAAAGCCCCTTTAGACAAGGACAAAAGGACATTCCCTTTTCATTGTCTGAAAAAGGTCTTTGAAGAAGATCTTTGATGTTTCAGACAGACCCTGTATTGATCTGTAGATCGGTAAGCTACATGCCACTCCTTTGCAGCCTCTGACTCAAGGAGAACTTTATTTAAATTTTAAAAAATTCCATTAGATTACAAACTTTTTATCTAGTTTTGGATACTAATGCTCCATTAAATGTACTTCTTTTTTTCCCTCATTTCATTCACCATGTGTGCACATGAATGTAGGACATGCATTTTCCTGTGTTTTCAAAAGTATTGAAGACAGATTTTTTTAAAAAAGCTATAAATGTTAATGCCAATATAAGAACCAAGGTCAGACTGTGATTTCCTAAGAATACAAGCACAATTTAGAAATTATATCTTCTGCCTAACTTCTGATGAGAAGTTTGTATTATTATTTCTGAGAAAATAATATATGCTGTGAAACACGCAGCGAGCTTTGTTGCTGGGTTTAGGAAACCCTATCCTAATCAATTGTGCCCGAAAAGCAAATGGCTATATTCATAAATGCTAACAGTGGATAGGGTTTCCAAAGTCTACTCAGATGAAATAAGTAGTGATAGAAGAAGACCTTGTAAAAAACAGCTAATCAAGTTTTAGTTTATCATTATCCAGCATAGCTTGTTGCCTTCTCAATCTCTGTAGTTCCTTTCTTCCAAAAATTATTTTCTTTTGCTGATATATCTACTATAAAAACTCTTCTTTAAATCCTTTTTTGACTGCATAGCTGTCAAAAACACATAGTTGCACTGTGTTTTCTGAGGGTCTTAGTCAAGATCCAGTCAAGATCTCTGTCAAGACTGCACAGACCAATCCCGTGTATCTATATGCTTATGATCATCCCTATACTTACTAATATAAAATGAGCAATTCAGAGAAAAATTTTACACTGAGAGCTATCCATCATCTCTATGGTTTCACTTTTCAGTAAGCAATCAATTCAGTAATAGCTTAACGAGTCCACCAGATACCACATAATCATCCTTAGGGTTGTTAGCATTCACAAATCAAGAGACATTTGTGTTGTGCCTGGAAGAATATAAAGTTCGAGAATTCGAGATCACTAATTTTGGGACCAGATAAGGGAGGAAGAATCAAATAGAACCCTTTGGAAACTGCTAAAAGCCATGTGTACACTGACTGCGACAGGAAAGATTTTCTTTTCCGTAACAGGTATCACACAGGGCATGGAACAGAATTGAGTCTCTGTGGGATTAGATATATACAGTAAGTCAAACAGCTACTGAGGGAAAAACCATGTTTTTTTGCTTCATTATGCCACATGTTGCAAAGAAGGATTTTGCTTTCTTTCCTTTGCATAGTTTGTACTGAATTTTGCAATTAAAGGCTGTTACTTGCTGGCAAAAAACGAAGTTAGCTTGAAGCAGGGTTTTAAATGCTATGGGGAGTGGCAAATCTCATTTGGATTTTGAACCACTCACAGAATCCCAGTCTATCCTTCTCAAGGTTAGTAAAGACATATCTAAGTGCATGTTTGACCATGATATATGGCTGGAAATACTTGAGTAACAAATAAATTTCTTTTTTTACTTAAGTAACCAAAAAAATTGTATTTATACAGAACACAGTTACATCGTTCCAGCAGAATGAATATACTTGCCATGCTTATTTTAGCCAGTTAATTTAGGAGCACGGTTTTGGTTTTGGAGGTGATTTCTCTGAATGACTTGTGACAAGAGGGTTTTTTTTCTCATCGTTGCAAATTATTTCTCAAGTAACCTGTACAGTTTTCATGAGGAAATCTACATGTATTATATGATTACATAATTAGATCCTATATCATAATGAACATGCCTTGAAAAAGAATGGATTAAGATCATAGAGAATAAATGTAGCTCTGACATTGCCTACTTTGTAGCGCTTGTTTTTACAGCTCTAGTATTCTATTATTAGCTTTGTTTATATAAATGTGTAGATGTGACATGCCACTATGTCATTTTCCTCTCACTTGGAAATTCCAGAAGGACTCGATTTCAACTACTTTAAAAGTAGTGTGGTGCTTCATTGGAAAACATTATTTTTGCTTGGTTGAGGATGCTTAAAACAATGACAGGAAATTCAGTAGATTCAAGTGAGCTGCTTATGCCCAGGTATGATTTGTAACACAGAAAGTGGTGATCAGTGATTAGAGTACTCAGCTGGGATGGCATCAGAAAAATCTGAGAAGCTGAACCATAAAAACTCTGGGTTTAGATTGTTACTGTGTTTAGGCTTCTGTTATCTGCATATCTTATTGTTTTAAAGGCACAGAAGCATAAATTTAGGACTTCAATAACTTTTAAGAGCAAAGAATTGAGCTGATTTGAGCACTGTAAACTCTTCTGGCTTTAGATGGCTGCTGACTGAAGTTTTGGTACAAGAGTCTCAAAATACCGCTAAATCACTGTAAGTCTCCAACTATGTTGTGGTTTGTTTGGGTTTTTTTTAAATTTTGTGATTCATATAATGAAACAAGATCTATCAAAGGAATTATTTTCAGTTGGGGATACAGAAATACGGATTGACCAGATACTATAAAGGACTTGATATTTATATTACAACCAACCTTCGAAACAAGAAAGTTTTCTCATGCCCTTTTTCTTTCAAAAATAATTCTTTTCTTGGCTTAAAGCCAGGTTTATGTCTCAGTTACTTTAAATTCCAGAAGCAGCATTCTTGTTTGTTTGACTCTCTTTTTTTGTATGCAAATGGACTATATTTTAGCAATAGGTAGCATTCAGGTTTGCATCTTAATTGGCAACTTAGAATGCCCAGCATTATCCTTCAGCAAAGTCAGCCTTTCATATTGAAATTCCAGAGTGTCAGAATGACTGAGAATATATGGAGAACTATTAATTATGTTTATTTTAAACTGTCCCAGAGTTTCAATAACTCTCTCCAGGGGAGGTGAAGAGCATAGCGTTTAACTACTTGTATAGATGGGATTTTATATTAATGGTTTTAAATGTCCTACTGTCATGGTTTAACCCCAGATGGCAACTAAATACCACTCAGCCACTCGCTCACTCCTCCCCACCCCACCCTGCCAATGGAATGGGGAGGAGAATCAAAAAAAAGTAAAACTTGTGCATTGAGACGACAACAGTTTAATAAAGGAAACAAAATATAATGTTATAACAACAATAGTAGTAGAAGTAGTAGTAATGAAAAGGAATCTAACAAAGTGAGAGAGAAACAAAACCCATCAAAAGACAAGTGATGCACGATGCAATTGCTCACCACCTGCTGACCGATGCCTGAGTAGCAATCAGACGCCCTAGCCAGCTTCCCACAATTGATACAGTGAGCATGACGTCCTGTGGTATGGAATATCCCTCCGGCCAGCTCAGGTCAGCTGCCCTGGCCATGCTCCCTCCCAGCTTCTTGTGCACCTCCTCGCTGGCAGAGCATGGGAAATTGAAAAGTCCTTGACTTAGGATAAGCGCTACTCAGCAACAACTAAAACATCCCTGTGTTATCACCATTATTCTCACACCAAATCCAAAATACAGCACTGTACCTGCTACTAGGAAGAAAATTAACTCCATCCCAGCCAAAACCAGGACACCCACTTTGTATTATTAAAAAAAAGAGACTGTGTGCCTCTTAGATTTACATTTTCTTTTAAAAATATTTTAAATATTTGCTGGTATTACTCTTTCTTTTGGGGTCACTGTAATTGGTTGTTGTTAGTTGTGCAAGAAGAGTCTTCTGAAATAGAATATAAATAGACACATACATACATATATGTTTATATGTGTGCATATACATACACCCACATACACACACTCACATAAAAATAAATAAAGGTATAAGACAATTATTATTGGCTAATACACACACAAGACCACAAGGTTTTAAGAAACTGCTAGGCTAAGCAGCAGTGGGCTCAACACCCCAGTAAGATATCTGAAGAGCCTTTGCTGGCCAGGCAGGAAGGCGTCCTCAGTGTTGTCAGCTTGCTGTCTTGCAAATCCTCTGACACTGATACTTTTCTGCATTTTCCCTTTAGGGTTTTTAATGTATTCATTCAACAGTTTTTTCACCTTGAATTTTTGAGGTAATAATAATCTCCATCTCTACAGTCCTACTTCTGTCTACATTTCTTATCTTTCATGGCCCTGCTACCCTGCTACCAAACTTTCTCACTGTTCTTTCTTAAAATGTAACAAATTCCTCTGATCTCTGAGCCATGGTATCAGTGCTGGGCCTTCGATCCTTGAAAGACAGATGCAGAATTCCCTGTTTGGGGTATGAAGAAATTACAGTGATTTAGGAAGGAAAGGGTTATACAGGCATCCTGATCATAAAATTCATTATAGTTAAATCAGTTAGCTTTAGCAAAAAAAAAAAAAAAAAAAAAAAATAGAAGTTTCCATTAGAAAGTATATGTAGTGAGGGTAGAACAAGCAAATGGGTCTTTCTCTTACAATAAGGAAAGTTAAAATAGTCCAATAATTTCTGAAGATTACAGGAGGCAGCTACTGTTAAGCAGTTGGCACTAGACAAAAAAGGACTAGCCTTGGCACACAAGACTTGATCAAGTGCCATCATTCTCCACTTTCCATTTCAATTGCGCCCGAGCTTAAGTAGCAACATCTTAGAAAGCTGGCAGACGTCTGGCAGCAACAGATGTAGAATTGGAGTATGACAATGTTAGGTGCAATACATATGGAAACATCTTTTCCTTCACGTAAGCATGTGATTTTCTATATATAGCACATCTGACACAATAATAAAGCCCACTTTAAAATCTTCTGATCTTAACACTTGTTTTAGGAGAAGCAACACTGTTATTCTCAGCTTGCAGATGGGGAAACTAATATCAGTCAGGGTAACTTACCCAAAGTCATAGAGGAAATGAAGCACAGAGGCTTCAGAGAAGCTCACACTTTGAATCTCAGTTAAGTATTCTGTCTGTGTGGCTTCAATGCACTCTTACCCACACTTAAGGCCCCTATAGTACTCCAAAGTGTATGATAAAAATCAGATGCATGCAAGTCAGACCACTGAGTAACTTCCTGTCATTAGCCATGATAAGTTCTGTTGTTTGAGAAGATACTTCATTCCTAAATTAATTCACTAAAGCTGTCTAAATCAGATTCTAAAATGACATTTCAAGTGATAAGTGTTTTTCTTTAACCATTTATAAAGTTCTCGGTCAAAAGGCAGGAGGATTTAGAAATGAAATCTTTGCCCTTCTTTCATCTTTGGTACCAGATTAGGATGCATCCTTCACTTTCTTTGCTTGCAAAAGGATAGAAATAAGGTGATTTCAAATGACTTGAAATCTGAACCAAAGTTATGATGGTTTTCAGATGCGAATTAAAAACAGCTTCTGACATTTAGTACCTGAATAATACTTTTTTTGGTGGGAAGGGGAAGGAGGTCAGAGAGTTGAACATTAGATGTATAGGATAAGGAGCAAGGAGAGTGAAGCTGATAGGATATCCTATACATGTTTTCTCATAATGTTGCCATGCCTCTTAAAATGTGAAAAAAGACACTGTTCTGATATATGGTGCAGAAATAATTGCCTTCTGTATTCTTCTTGCACATAATGTAAAATAAAAGAGTATCTAATATTTTATACTCTTTCACCACACATATCGTAGAAGGCGTTCAAAAGATTTGTGAAAGATCCTGTAATGTGATTTATTTTTTTGGCAGCAGTGGGGTCGTTGATGTACCTTGGATTGCCTTCTGAAGGTTAATTAATTTTATGCTAAGAAGCTAGTCTTTCAGAAGCAGTCATCTAGCAGAAATAGAAAAGTCTTTAATTAACAAACATCAGATCTCATAGTCAGTAGAAATATATGAAGACACACAAACCTGCAGTCTTTATATTATCTCACCATATAATTATTTCTCCATATCCTCCACTACCCCTGTTTTTCATCAAAAAAACACCAAACCTTTGTGCTTCTTGAAATTGGATCTTGCTTTTTATTAAACTGTTGCTAACACCAAAAGAATACTCCAGAAGATCGAATTAGCAGGAAGATTCTTTCTTTGGAATTTCATATAAAATAATGAATATTAAACTTTTGATTTCAAAGACTGAATTTTATATCTGTGTTCTTAATTCCAAATATTAAGAAGCAATATTCCAATAAACTAATGATCTATTTTTAAGTAAATCTCGAAAGAAATACAAAAATATTTTGCTGTCAATATCAAAAAATGATATTAATACATTACACAGCAGGGATTGTGTAGGACATGAATCACCACAATTTGAGATAAATATTTGTTACAGTTAAGCTTTTAGGTTCTGTCTTAAATTACAGCTTCACCCTGTTAAGCATTTAAAATACATGTAATGAGGGAAGATTCTCTCTTAGTTTACGGATTTAATAGGTGAGACAGATCATGGGCAGGGCAGGACATAGGAAGAAAAGACCAAGAGAAATGAAATAATGTTCCCTCACTTCATGCAGTGCCCAGTACCTGGTAGTACCCAAAGGTTCTGCCCAGAACCCTGGAGAGGCTCAATTTACTCCTTTACACCTTGCATTTTTGTTTTCTGAAATTTTAAAAAATAAATAAAAAAATCTGAGAATGAAAAGATAGGTAAAGAAAACATCTGTGGGCTTTCCAGAACATATTAAAAATATTTGCTCAGTGCTAAAACAGTACTCACTGTAGTGGTGTGGGAGGGTGTTTTATTCTGTATTTAACAAAAATTTGCCAGTGATAATTATAACCGAAAAAATGTAAAATAAGTCAGTGAACGCCTTCATTTTATACACATAGGAAAGATGAAAGAAAATCAGTAATACAAACCAAAAAATACACAGCCACCCTTCATAATAAATCTGAAGCCCAGTGCTGTGCAGAGGATCAGCCAGGGTATGCTGTTTCAGTTCTGTACATTCCTTCTCTAAACATTGACAGAACTGGTTATTTTAACCTCAGATGGTGATTAGGAAAAGCATTTAGGCTTCTGTAGGTTCCTTTAGTGCTGTAGATAACACTTCCACTGCATGGACCCTCAGGGACAGAGTGTTGGTTAAAGAAGGAAACCAATTTGAGATCTTGGCATAGTATAATGCTCACATGGGGAGTGTAATCTTCTGAACAGGATGGTCACTCACTGTTCAGTGGAGATGACTATCTTCACTGCTGACAGCAGCATCTTTAGCTCAATTGTGTGAGACTGTCCTAACTGCTGTTTTCCTCATTTCTTATTCTCCATCTGATCATGATCCTATAATACACCCCAGCACATGCACCATCCATCTCTATTAATTATCTTACTTACATACAAAATATCTCTTAAATATCTCAACTGTGTACATGTGATTATTCTCTGTAACCATTTCTGCATCTACATGAATAATTTCTACTGGTTTTTGTGGTTAACCTTGTCTGGCTGCCACATGCCAGCTCAGCCATTCCCTCACTCCTCCTCAACAGGACTGGGGGGAGAAAACAAGATGAAAAAGTTCATGGATTGAGATAAAGGCAGGGAGATCACTTAACAATTACTGTCATGGGAAAACCAGACTTGACTTGGAAAAAATTAATTTAATTTATTGCCAGTTAGAATAGTGTTGGATGGTGAGAAACAAAGACAAAAATTAAAATGACACTTTCCCCCTTCCTCACCCCTTACGCCACCTCTCCCCCCCAAGTGGTTCAGGGAAATGGGGAATGGGGGGTTGCGGTCAGTCCATAACAGCTCCTCTCTGCTGCTCCTTCCTCCTCACACTCTGTCCCTGCCCCAGCAGGGTCCTTCCCACAGGCTGCAGCCCTTCAGGATAAACCTGCTCCAGCGCGGGTTCTCCACAGCAGCTTCCCTCAGGTCTTGCCCACCTGCTTTGGCACGGGGTTGTCCACAGGCTGCAGGGCAGTACCTGCCTCACCCCCACCTGTCCAGGGGCCGCACGGGAACCCGCTGCTCCGGCACCTGGATCACCTCCGCCCCCTCTCCCCTGGGGGCTCCCAAGGCCGTTCCTCGCCCTTTCCCCTCACCCCCCACCGCCGGGCAGCGCTTTGCCCTCCCTCCATCCCTCCCTCCCCCCGGCTCCACCCGGCTCCCCCCGAGGCGCCGCCATGGTGGCTGCGGGGCTCGGCCGCGCCCTGCGGGGGTCGGTCGGAGCCGGCTGGAACCGGCTGTGTCCGGCCCGGGGCAGCCCTGGCTGCTCCCCACCGAGGCTGGCCTGCAGCCACCGCTGCCAACCCCGGGCACCTGATATAAATGTCACATCTATATAACAATTTGATCTTTTCTGCAGCGGAAACTGTCTAGGACTCTCCAGGTCACTCCACCACGGATGTTGACCAGCACATTTAAGGTGCGATTGTGCAGTTTCAAATTGGTCCTCGCTTTCAAACCAGGCCATTCTGTTGCCTGTGCAGACAGGTAGCTGGGGAGTTGCTTGTTCACTCAGGGCATTAACCACGGGATTAAGAGCAGCGGGTCTTTAACAGGCCCAAAAGAGCCAGTTAAACCACAATTAAAACTCTAGAAGCCTAAATCTCATCCTTATGTCTCACTTGGCCCTTGACACACCCTACATACTCGCAAGATTCACCATTTCATGTGTAATGCTACCTCCCAACAGGAGGTGGTAAGCCTTCCAGCAGGGCAGGGCACCGCCACCGCTCAGTACTTCCAGTCCTCCGTGGCAGCCTTCTTGCCTGGCTGAGGGGACTGCCGGAAGTCATGTTGTCAGAGCACACTGGCATCCCATGGTAGTTTATGAAAGCAGTCCAGAGTCAAGCTCATCTTCCTAGCCAGCTGCTGAGGAGACTGACTGCGCTGAGATCTCTTCTCATTTTAGTTACGCAAATGCATGCCTTTACATCTGTTTTACGGAGCTGGTTGCAAGGTTAATATTTTTAACGTATTTATTCGGTTTAAGAATCTTTCAAAAGTTAATGTTAACTGAGTCTTCTCATCATGTCTATCTCGTATCAAGTTACTCTAGGACTTGACTTTTAAGTTTATGTAGCACTTCCATTTTACTTTGAAATCATTAGAGTATGAAGATAGCCATATGTCTTGATTTGGATGTAATATTAGAAATGTGAAGGGTGGATAAAAGAGGAATACATTCAAAATTCACTAATTTAAGTATTTAAAACAGGCGACATCTGTTTCACCTAAATTAACTGTGATTTTCCTGTGGGAAATGTTTTATTCTGGGTCCGGCCGGAAGAAACATTTAATTACTTATTCCACATCTTAATTAGCTATCTCCCAGATAACATTCCTTTTTTACCTCAGCCAAATTCATCTTGAACTTCCAAGATAACTGTTTGTTCTTAGTAGTTTCAATTTGGACTTTATCTCTGATGCGATCCAAGTTAAGACAAAAGCCATACCTCCCTGGTAGAAAGCTGAAACTGTTTGCCCAGTCTCAGGAAAATGTTGGTCATTCTTAGGCAGAAATATTCTATATATAATCACTATTATAAACAATTGTCAAGATTAAATCTTGGAAAAGTTTTAAAAGTATTTTTTTTTGGGAGGCATAGGTTGTAATTTACGTGTATACAGCTGGTTTAAGTTCTTAAGAATAACTGTAGACGTGCACTGTGGTGTTTTTGCATTGTGTATTCTTGCCTGTCCTCTGTCCTTTGCTTTGTACAGCAGCATAAGTCAACATTTCTCAGGATAGATATCTTGCAGTCCATCCTCACCCTGGCCTTGCTACTGTTAAGGAAACTTCCAGTTTGTTGACTGTGGCTAATAATTAGTTTGTCAGGGAAGGGTTTTCTGTCTGGACAAGAGCTGTCACGTATGGGATAACTTTGTTCTCAGAGACAGACAATTAGTATTGTGTTGCAGAATTTCCTGGGGTATAGGAATGGTTTTATTGATTCCACACAGATGGGGAACACAACTTAACTAGTATCCTGCCTTTAGTTGTTGGCAGAGGTATGTGTTTAAAGCTGAGTACATGCTCCATGTCTGAAATGGTATTAGTTGGAATTAAATAAAACAAAATATTTATGTGATTCATCTACTTCTGCCCAAAGCTATCATTGGCTTTGGAAGTTTCTTTATTGGCACAGAACAAAAATGGTGGGTTTTTACTGTTTCTTGATCTTCTGTTACTTTATTTAAGGAAATGATACTTCAACAGAAAAAGATCAATGCATTTCTACAGAATTTAAAAAATAGTAAGAGTTACAGTGTAAAAAATTCAAGTACTCTGAACACTGTATTCAGACAGCAAGTTGTTTCACTCAGTGTGTTAACTCTGAGATGCTATTAAAAATAGAAAAGACTAAGCAAAACACATTTTCTAGGCATATGCTTTAGAATCATCAGAAGTAGATATAATTGTTATTTTCTTTTCTTTTTTTTTAATTTTATTTTTACTGTACGTATATACATTTGCCAACCTTCAAGATGATTTCCCAGGAAAGACTCCAGAAAAGCCAAAGCATAAATATTTCTGGGGACATTGTTAAACTTTTGCAAAAGGCAGTTGGGACTTCCTAAATTTGGTATGTATGACTATAAAAGGAAACAATAATGATGGAGAATCTAAAGGCAGACACTGATGTTTAGATTTCCATTCTGCATCACTGAGATTTAAATAATTAAGTGTAGAAATACTTGCATCACAGTTCTTAGTTTTGTGATAATTCTCCTCATTAACAGCACAGCTGGAATCTTGCAAAAATGAATAATAAAAACTAGCAACTTCCTTTTCTCTTATTCATGAAATTTTCAAGGTTCAGAAGCTTAGTAATTTCTGGCCAAAATCCAAACAACTACAAAATGCTACTAATCCAGATGTACAAGTACCAATGAAATGCATCTAATAATTTGTGTTTGAACCTCCTGCCATGTTAATGGATTTGATGTTTTCTTCTCAGTCAATTTTATTGAAAATACCAGTGAGAGCGTCTCAACGCAATTCAGTAAAATGAATCTTCGTTAGTATAGATGTTGTCCACTGCTTCTACACACAGTTTTATGCAAGGTCCTCCCGTGGTTTTCTGTTGGACAAGTAGAATGACAAGGAATCTTGGGATTTTTTTTCTCTCCCATTCCTAGGCTTTTTTAAAGGTGGTATGAAGACTTCACAAACAGCCTGCATCCCTCCATACTTGCAACGGTGCAGCAATCTCAAGTTTTATTCTAAACATAGTGAAAAGTTAATGGATTATAGTGCAAATGCTGGTATCTGAAAACCAGAATTTAGGAAGCAGATTTATGGTTAGCAGCTTATGCCCACTTTTACATGAGCGATAATGTTTATTTCATTTTCACCAAGGGCAAGAATATAATATAATACTAAGGTAAGACTTCATACCTGTGCCAAAGGCCAGCACGATATCTGGGTTCACTGCACATACGTTTTAAATATGAGAGCCAAAATTAACGCAAGGCATCATCCATTTCCTGGATCCTCTGCGAAGGGTAAATTTTATTCAGAGTGCAAAGAAGAAGGGCTGCTCTACATACTTCAAATATTTAGCAATCCATGGCAGCATGCTAGTTAGCATGATTTTGACTCAGCTGACTAACTAGTATTGTGCATGATAACCAAGTTGTGAAGAACAGGGTGACAACTGTTGATAAGGGCAACTATGAGGAAGAGAGAACATTTAACAAGTGTGAAAAAGCAACACCTGTAAGTAACACAGAGAAGGAACAGAAATGAAAATAGATTTTCAGATTCCCTGTGTTTTCAAGTTCACAGCTCCTTGCCATCCCAGTTTTCACCATTACAAATATAATGGGATATGGTGGAAGGCACAGCGAACAGAAGCTTACTGTGTTGCTAGCCTGTAGGCTTCATTCACCTAAGCTGTCAAATAGGCTGACACATTCTCCAGCATGAAATCTGTCCTTCTGCTTAAGGTGAGTATATGTAACTCATTCAATTATACAGATTGTTTCCTGAAAGAATTTGCATAAATGCCAGACATGGAGGTGTGCAAAATGGGGTAGTTATATAATACAACGAACCTCTAAACAAAATATTTTGGTTTAAATATATTTCTCATTTCTGTGTCCTATTCCATAAGTTATTTAAGCATATGTAGGATTTTGAGTCTTGTAATTACAAAACGAATTCCACTGTATTTCAGTTCTTACTGTCACCAAAATTAAGAACTTGCTATTCCCTGTGTGAAGATTCTCTACAGAAGCCAATCAAAACTCTGTTGGGGTCAGTGGAGTTCTGGGAAAACAAGTGGCCTTTACCTGCCCACTGTATTCAGTCTCCACTTATACACACTCGTTCAGCATTCACCACTGCCATTCAGTCAGCAGATCCAAAAGAAAGAATCTACCTGTTAAAATGAAGAGTCCATTCCATCCTTACATGTATGCGTTTGTCAATATAATGAATACCAATATACTTAACTCACAGATGTGTACACAGTGGTAGCTCAAAAAATCTGAATGAGATCTTCTTGAAGTACTTACTGCTATTAACATTATCCTTTCTTTTTCTCCTTTCAGAAAGCACAAGAACAGCAGCTAAACCAGCTCAGGATTCGTCTGGATTGTACGTGCTTTTTTTGAGGCAGGAATAAGCTAGAAAGGGGAAATTACTTTTTTTTTTTTCCTTTTCCTTAGCAAAGTATTTCTGAAAAAAATAGTTGACACTTCTCAATCACTATAAGAAATGCGTCACCTTAAAATGCCGCAAACCTCTGAGGCTGGATCCTGTCACCTTGAAGTATTAGTGGCCAGTGAAACAGGCGTAGAGCCTTTGTGTTAGATTTCCTTCACTAAAGCCGTTTTTTGGTTTGATTCATTTGGAAAAATGGGACAGAACAAGGTAAAGTAGTTCAGAAATTAATTGCCCCATTAGAGTTAAGTGAGGAGGTCTGAATAGCACCTGTTCACTTTCTGTTTAGTACAAGCCAACGCTTCAAGCCTCCCTGTTTAGCAAGTGCGTATAATTTCTTCCTGAGTAACACACAGGCACAAAAAATGCTTTACAGGACAGGCATCATAGTTTCAAATAAATGATTGATATGCTGAGGTTGTATGTCATTTTAGTTTTTAAAAAGTTTGATAAATATTGATAATTTTATGTTAACCTTTTCTGAACTGAAGCTCCTGAATCAAAGGTGTTAGCAAGCAGCTACGGCTACTGGATGGTCTCACAATGGCAGCTTTTCAGTTTCCTAAATGTCCTTGAGCATGTGAAGTTCTGAACAGATGCGACTACATCCAAACTGCGATACTAAGTAATGTGCATAAATATTTCAAGGTTTTCAAATATGATCCCTAAATTCAAAAACTGACACAATGAATACTGTTTGGCACTACTCCAATGACATAAGTGTGGCTTCAAGGGAGAGATTTGGATAATGGCTGAGTCAAAGGTGGCAAGACAATGGCACAAAGCCTTGCTGCTGTTTAAAAGGTTTAAATGACTCTACTGAGGCTGGATAAAAGGATGAGATTAGACAACAGAATTAAAACCTGCCTGACATGATTTCATTAAGATATAAAACTTACTAGTAAGTTTGGGGTTGGTTCTGAGCATTTTTAGTCCACCTTTCAACAGCTGGAATTCCAGTGACTTCAGTAGTATTTGTTCTGATTTATGCTAGTAAAAATGAGAGAAGAATCCACCCATATTTCTTCCTGCATGCCTGTAATAAATCCTGCAGGCTATCGGTGCTATATAAATAATATGTTAGGTTAGGGATAAATTGTCACAGAGGGTTACATATAAATATTGTCAGAAATGGGGTTCATAAGGTATTTTTGTGGCATAGCTTACAAGTAAAGCCATCACGTGCAACTTTTTCATAGAATATTCAGGAACAACATGAAATAGCAGAAATTCCATTTCTGTCACAAAGGCAAGAGAATTTGGGGTTCAAGTGAAATTTCCAAGCACTCTATGGCCAGATGCAGAAGATTTATTTCCAAGTTGTGATTTCTGTATATATCTTCCTATCTACCTTTTGTTCTTTTTCTTGTAATACTGATTACAATGATATAAAAAAAGACAATTGCCTCTTGCAGCCTTCAGTTAGGAACATTTCTATTGGAGCAGTCAAAGATTCTTTGTAAATACTGGACTCAGATGCATCTAGACTTCAAGAATGGGTTGGGAGTTTGAAGATTTTTACCTTTTCTCTCGTTCAACTACTACCACCACCACCCCCCTGCTTAATTTGGTGCTTAGCTGCAAGAAGTTGTCAGTACCATTTATAGAGCATTTAACTGTGAAGATAAATCACTTCTTTTCAATATACATCCAAGAGGCTGCAGTGAGGGCTTTTCATTTAGTAGTTTGCTAAATTGTAAATAAATAGATAAAGATATGATGAGCTTCAAGATCTGTTATCAAATTTATACCTCTCTTTTTATTAATTTTCTGGACTCAGGTTTGCCTGATTTTTTTTTTTTCTTTTGACAAAAATTGCCTTTCCCTGGAAAACTCTCAAGTACTAACATAGAAAAAGCGTATCTACTTTATTTGGTCCATGTACACCACATTTAGTGAAGTCCTGCTGGGTGACGTAAGGACCAGTGCATGTACGTTTTTCTGATTTAAGGTGGGTTTTTAAAGTGATTTCATATCCCATTGAGAACTGTAAATTCTTAACAATTCAATCAAACCAGAGCAGTTTTAAACATAGTCCACTGTAGCAACTGGAAGAGTATCATCACATGCCTAAGCTTACAGAACCCATTCTAATACAGATCAAAATGCTCAGCTGTTACTGGAAGGAAGCAAAATGTAGAGATGTATAATGCCTTGAGGCTGGTATAAAGAGGGAAATTACTGCAGAAGACACAATACATAGGAAAGGATGCCAAAAAACCAGAATCACAGTGCTGGCCTATTTTTGAACACAGGCTTTAGTATATTTTGCCAGACGTTTGGTTCGGCTTTTGGGTTTTTTTGGGGTGAAGGTGTGGTTGATGTAAAGATCTTTGAGATGTTTAAGGGGAAATAAAACAATGTTTTCTGACGTAAGAAAAACGATGTATTTACTTCTCGTGATCCATTAAGAAAGAAACCAAACTACGTCTCCAGTCACTTATTTTAGTTAAGGAAATTCTGGGACATGTTTTAGGGAACATCACATGCTGGGAGAAGTATATAGTATGCCAGAGGAAAGGGGTGAATAAGACACTATTCTTGGGAGAAATCTTAATACTTAAATCCATATAGGCTAAGTGAATATAGAACTTTACATTATTTAGAGTTCCTTTCAACAATAAGAGACTGATTTGTAGAAGATCTAAGTGACCTATTAAGAAGGAAAAATGGCTGTGTCTGCAGTCAGCTGGTCTATGCCTTCAGATAGCTCTGAATTTAGTGGGAAATGCAAACTTTCAGTACTTCTAGAAAACTGAGACAGTGGTATGTTTTCAATCAGACAACAAAAGACATTTTGAATTTTGGAGCTTCTCCCTAAGTCGCCACAAACCAACTACTAGATCAGTTCGCAAGCCCTAGCCCTCAGACTTTCTCTTCAGCTAACATAGTCACATGAAACAGAGGAAGACAGTAAGTTTGGTCCTTAGTATTATTTTGTGACCAGCTGCAGATCTAAGCTTTCATGGATTGCCCATAGTCCACAATTTGTGAATACAGTTGTGTCACAAGTTCAATTAATTTTTATTTTCTTTATTATCTCAAAGTTTATAGTCATCCTTATTATTGTTTTTGAACCTTTTTTTAACATGTTGGTGTTAGGGTGGCTTTAGTTCTGTCACTTTTTTATGTTACGTTTCTTAAGAATTTATTCCAGTTAAGATGAAATTTGTAATTAATTGGCTCATTTTACTGTCTGTACATTTACTAATACACTTAAGTTTTGCTCCAAGCTTTCTGCCATAAGACACTATGTATTCTTGTTGGTGTGCCTGCAGAACTTCCATTTAGGCTAGTATGGTTTACATATACACAGTAAAAGGCATATGCTGTGGCTACTTTTAATCCCCCTCTGCTAAATAAACTGATTCCTAGGAATCTGTAGAAGTAGAGGTAGAATAAGCTCAAGACAAGTTCAGATTTCTTGGATGGTTATCATGAAGACTGTTCTTCCTTTGAGATGTAAATTATTTTAACATTACATTCAATACAGTTTTGTATTGCTGTTTCTTTTTATAGCTATACCCTATCATTTTGCACAAGTTCTCAATGACACATCTGTTAAAGGATGCAAAAGTCGTGTGGAATATTCATGTGACTGATGGATTGGATCCCTGCTTTCATTCAGTTTCTGAAGAGCCAAGCTAAATTCCTGCTATACTCAAAACTCACAAGTGAGTTCTGTGGTCTTGTCTCATGTTCTATCGAGAAAAAGTTAACATTGGTTGACAGTTTATCGGAATAAATAATGATGAATATTTAGGAAAAGCTGTCTTGATAGACTTTGGATCTTACTCAAGATTACACAGAACTGAAAATTTTGAAATTTGAGGTATTTATATAAGGATCTTATTCTACCCAGCTCAGATTGTCTCTGCTTTTATTCCTCCAGGGTTCAATTTAGATTCATTTCTATATTTTCAGATTGAGCAAGCTGTATCTTCTTCGTACATATTCTCTCATTTGATGAGAGAGGCTGTGATCCTTCATAAGCTGCCAACTCTGCTCCAGATCTGAAGGAATGGATATGAGTGCAATCAGCTAAGTGTGGTCTTTATGCTACCTTGCACCAGCACAATCAGATGTGGTCATGAGACTGAAGGAAAGAAAAGTGCAGAATTTCGGACTAGGAACTGAAAAAAATGCTTTGCTGTAGTGACCATGAAAAAGGACAGTTACTGGAAGCAAGCCTGGAAAGAGCGCAATAGCCCACAGTAAGCTGAGACAGAAATCCCAGATAAGATTTACATGTGATCATCTACAGAAGAAAATTTTATGGTTGCTTTAGAGGCTTCAGAAAGAGTTGAGCTGGAACAATAATTGTCTTACAATTTCTTTATGTCTTAACAAATGAAATAATTTTCTAGAAAATAAAGATTTTTAACTAGAAATATCTTTCTGTGATAGCTGCTTAACTGAGAAGGCAGAAACTGGCACCTCTTCAGATATCAGTAAGGAGAAACAGTGTGGTGAATCTGTGAAAAAATTCTATTATTGTGTGACAGGTTAGAAAGGTAGCCTTTTAAATGCAAGCAATCCATCAAATTAATTTTTCAAGGGTTTATTGATCACAATACAAGGAAAGAGTATGATCTCAGTTCATCTTAGTTCTGTGGTAAGTCTGAGACATTTGGTTTCAGGAAAAAAAAGAGTTTATTCTGAGCCATGATATGTCTTTCTTTTATAATATTCAAGAATGGTATGCTTTCCTCTGGTTTTAGTTTGTTGTTTTCTCCTTTACTTATTCCATTATTCCCTGCAGCTGCTATAAGAAAAGGTGACAGAGGCACCAATCTTGATCTTGATTATGGAGTTCCTCCACAATAAGGAAAAAACTAAGGAAAGGAAATAAGGAAAGAAGAAAGGAAAATAATAAGGAAACAACAAGGAAAAAAGGGAAAACAATAAGGAGGAAGAGGAAGTATGTAATGTTCAGGGAAAGGTATAGAAGACCTCTTCTGGTAATTCTTGAAAAATGAAAGGAAAGCATTCTAGTGTGACTTCTTGATTCTTCTGAAATCTTGGATTTTATGGATAATAACTTTAATAATTGTTATTATTATTAATAATAGCTTAATGTATAAGCACAAAGCCAATTCAAAATTTCAGAATTTAAAACAGATTCAGAAGTTAAAAGCAGTTTTTTACAACACGAAAGTGAGAGCTTCTAAAGAAACTGAACTGTCTTGAAATGTTTTTTTGCAGGGGCATGCCTTTTTAAAATTTTTCTTCCATACAGTGTGACTCCTTAATTTAGTCCTGTCAGTGTACTCACATTTGTATTCATTATGCACATTCCTAACAATTTTTCTTTATAAATTTAGTATGCATCATGTTGTTTCCTCAGTGATACTGAAATGTAATAAACAAAAGCAACTCACAAGGTCGTTTTTTGCCGCTCCTATGTTAATAAGCTGAGTTTTGTCCCAATTCTGTATGGAAGAATTACTTATGCTACAAAGGTGAACCGTAGATTCTGAGAACAGCCCACGGTGACCTATCCTAAGCCTCATAATATGAGAGAGCAGTCTTCTCTCTAATAGGTAGGTATAATAGTAAGATAGGTATCCAGCATTACTGTTTATGCAAGTAAATATTTCCATTCCTGTATGAGATACTTGTAAAACGAAAAAAAAACCCAACCCTCTCTTTTTTCAAGAAAACCCTTATTTATTTTTTTTTCAAACTGGTTTATTGGTTTTTGAACTCATAATTTAAATGGTGTCGTGAGAAATAGAAAATGTTAAAGTTGTTAATAAACCATTGCTAACAAGTTCTAATTCCTTACAGTTCAACCTGTTTATTACTTTATATTTATTACTGTAAATGTATATGTGTCTGTGCCCTTAAGAATCTTTGATCTAAAGCAGAGGTAGCTGAAAGAAATTTCAGCAAGAGAAACTTCCAGCAAGAGAAACTAGATTTGTTTCTTTCATGAGGAGAAGGTCCGTTTGAAATAGCCCTACTTTATTCATAAATCAACAGCAGACAATGAACAAAAGCAAAGGTATTTATCTTTAGAAAATACAAGGTCATGGCAAAAACTGAAGAAAAGCGGTTCTAATTTTATACTGTCTTATCAAACTGTGTACATGTTCGTGTTAGTCTTCTGTGTCTCCCGGATGGCATACAAGTATAGGAAAGTGAAGGAGAATCTTGAAATTTTAATTCATGACCTGAAATATAAATTGAATTGGAAACAGAATAGGATAATTCAAAAATGGAATATTAATTTGAAAAAGAATATCTTGCTCAGGAAGGAGAGGAGGGAATAAAGAAATAGCTGCTGCTTCACCTATCAGAGATGTGTACACTTGTTCTCAGGTACATCACAGAGGGAGACTGAAAATATCTGATAATACCCTATATGGTATTATCAGATGAATGAGACTTTTTATGCATAAATGCAAGTCATTCAGAGCACAGACTTCAATATAAAAGCAAATCAAAACATCTGTGGGACGCTGTGGGACTCAGAGTGGAATTCAGCACCTAATCATGACCACTGAATTTAGCATTTTAGGTGCTGTACAGAAGGATCTCTTGCTGCCCCTCCAAAAGGATAAGGACAATCCACTGGTCCCAAGTCGTATCTCCAGCCTCATATAGATATCTCAAAAATCCTGACATATCTAAAATAGCTAGATGTCTTGTGAACTCCTGTTTGGTTATATGAGAAGGAAAAAAAGAAATGGGAGAGTTCTAGATATGCTTCTTATCTACCACAGAGTGACCTTTAATAATGCTGAAGAGAAGGTAACTTGAATGAGGATGGCCAGGAGGCGACAGACTTCAAAACTTTTAGGAAAATAAGGAGAATAAACAAAAAAATAAAATAATGGATTTAGGAAAAATTACTTCACTTGCCTTGGAAAACTGGCTGATGAGCTCTTCTGGGAAGCTGCTCCAAGACAAAATAATATGAAGATGATGATGATGATGATGATGATGATGATGATGATGACAATAGTGTTTTTTTTAAGGAAATGCCAGTTCCAGAGGGTTCAAATGCAACCAATTCAGTTAAGAAGGAAAGGTAGAATGAATAGTGAGAAATCAACTTGACCAATGCATAAATTGTCTTCATTTACTTCGTATAAAATTCTGGAGATTAGGAAGGATGAGGACAGAAATTCAGCATAATCTTACGTGAACAAAATCAAGAAAGTCAAGGCACTCTGTTCAAGATGGTGTCAGCAAATGATGTTAAGAATATGTAATAAAATATTGTCAGCATGTATTGTAGAGAGAGAAGAAATAAACAGACAATCATGTTTCTTCTTCACAGACAAGGACAATTATTGATTAATGGTGCTGAGAAAGCTGAGGTATTTAATGCCGTTTTGCATGTTTTCACCAAAATGGTCAACTGTGACCAGATGACTGAAACAATTAGAAATAGTGATATAAGAATAAAACCTCAGCCCACAGTACTTAAAGAGCAAGTTAGAGTGTACTTACACAAAATAGATGTTTTCAGTTCATCTAGAGGGATAAACTGGATGGCTAATGAGATCCTCAAGTCAATAGCAATTACTTTACATAACTTATGTAATATATATGCAGACTTACAAATATCCTATAAAAAAGGAAGGCCATTTAAATTATTTTATTTCCTTTACAACTTTACAATTCACTTCTTCCTCTTAGGTTGCTCTTCTCCGTTCCTTCCTCCCAGATCATCAGTTGTCCCTCTGCTATGTGCATTGGGCATTAGTATGAATCTGAATAGATCTTAGTTAACCAAAAGGCTTAAGAGCTGATTGTGTCCAAGAGTACAGAAATGTGCTCGTGTATCAGCCATAAGTAAAATTTTCAGCTGTTCTAGTTATAAATCACAATTTAAAGAAGGAATATAGGCATAAAAATTACATCTACAGTAGAGAAAGAGCAATGTATTCACATTTTACTTGTTCTGTTCCCCAGGCTCAAGTCTCAATCTGAGCGGCTAGCTAATGAGTGGGAGCAGTAAAGCATGGTGACACACCACCACTGCCCACTGCTACAGAAGGTTCATCTGTGGGTGGACCGAGTTGGGCACAGTTTTGTCTTAAATTGCTGATGCCAGAGCTCATCTGCTAGAGCCTGAAATTACTTCTTCCAAGGTGCAAAGCAATGTATTATCAGCTTTTAGAATGATTCATTTTTCTGAATTCTTTTAAACATGAATCTGACTGTAAAGGAAGGCTGATTAGTCAGTTCAGTCTTTTGCCCACAGTTCAGTACAGACAGGGAAGTGACTAACTTGTCATTTTTCTTTTACAGACAGCTGCTGGGGTATAATTGGTGAGGGAGAAAACGAACAGCCATCTGTAATTTGTAAAGTCTTGAGGCTGGCAAAAAAGAAAAAGGGGGAAAATCAATCGAGGCAGAGCAGGAGAAACTGCAAGGCAACAGAAAATTGGGGGAAGAATTGGAAAACGATCACATTAAAAAGAAAAGCAGAAACAGTTGTGAGGAAACTGGAAAAGAACAAATGCAAGGCAAACAAGGTGACATTTACTAAAATATGCTAACATTAGTCTTTAAAGTTGAATAATTGAGAAGAAAAGTCTTTGAGTACATATATGCACAAAAGTAGAGAGACAGCAGATCTAACTAGAAGCTCGCCTAGGACTTTAAGTACATAAATATTGTTTTAGGACCAAATTACTACAGTTTGCCTCTCAGTAAGGACTTTTGGCTCAGGCACAGTGTTGTACTGTGGCTGTTGCCTACCTTATTGCTTGCATCTGACCAGTTAGATCACACAAATGAGAGATTTGGTACCATTGTTTTCTTGGAACATCTTTGCGATAGAGTCTTGTTATCCTTATTACAGCCTTCGAGAGACATTTTCACTGAGGGTCCTGATGACTAGTGCAGCATCATGTAAACAGACTGTCGTAAAGCAGGTAATTGAATGTAATTTACCACATCCTTGGCCAAGTCAGATCCTGCTGAATCTTTCTCTGAGGGCTGAAAGAGATAAGATTTGATTGCAATGGTAATTACAATAGTACCTGCACGTACTTGCATATGTACTCCTGTGGGTCAACCCCAATGGGCAGCTCAGCCCCACCCATCTGCTCACTCATTTTCTCCTGCCGCAGTGGGATGGGGGAGAGACTTGGAATGGTAAAAGTGAGAAAACTCATGGATTGAGATAAAGACAATTTAGTAGGTAAGACAAAAGCTGCATGTACAAGCAAAGCAAAACAAGGAATTCATTCACCACTTCCCACGGGCAGGCAGGTGTTCAGCCATCTCCAGGAAAGCAGGGCTCCATCACGCGTAATGGTGACTTGGGAAGATAGACACCATCACTCCAAATGTTCCCCACTTCCTCCTTCATTCCCTCAGCTTTATATGCTGAGCATGACATCATATGGTATGGAATATCCCTTTGGTCACTTGGGGTTAGCTGTCCTGGCCGTGTCCCCTCCCAACTTCTTGTGCACCCCCAGCCCACTCACTGGTGGGGTGCGGTGAGAAGCAGAAAAGTCCTTGATTCTGTGTAAGCACTGCTTGGTGATAACAAATACATCCCTGCGTTACCAACACTGTTTTCAGCACAAATCCGAAACATGGCACCATAATAGCCACTATGCAGAAAATTGTTCTAGCCAAAATCGCTACAAGTACCTATATATTGTATCTGTATAGTAAGTTCCTTTATTTTAATTATCTGTAATATGAAGGAAACTAGTAATTGCAACCTGTCTGCATTAGACTGACTTCAAGAGAAATGTATAATCATACATTCATAATCATTTTCCATTTAGGATGTTCAGAAAAAGTAACCCCTAGATGTGATGGTGATGATCCATAATCAATTTATAACTAAGATCTTATCCTATTTACCCAACTGGACACAGTCCTGGATGACTTGCTCTGGCTGACTCTGCTTGAGCATGTCATTTGGACTAGATGATCTTCAGAGGTGCCTTTCTGCCCCATTATAGCTAGATATGGGTCCCAGCTGTAACAAGCACTATCTAATAAAAAAGGATGCAAAGAAAACATAACTCTTTCTTTTCTCTCATAGGTTATTTCTACCCCTTCCAAAGTCTCCCTTTACTGTGTCTCCTGGCCATCTCTCCCTTTGCGGCTCAGTAATAATGTGGGTTTTAAACAATTTCTCTCAACCTGTTACTTTTTTCCTTCAAACTAGGATGAAGCGCACACTATGACATAAATCTAACAGTTCAAATATGGATCTGAACTTTCTTGAAGTTAGGGCATATCTCAATCTAGGCTTTTGACAGATATTTTGGAGGGAGAGGTCTGGGCACTACAGTCAAGCAAGCAAAAAGACAAGGATGGACACACTGAAGACAAATTACTACTATGTCCTTTCATAAAGGCAAGAGAAAATCTCGTTGATGCTTTTATCAATGCCTGGACAAAGGAGTTGAGTGCACACTAAGGACATTTGCCAACGGTACTAAATTAGGAGGAGCCATTGATTCCCTCAAGGGTAGAGAGTCCTTATAAAGATTTTGATAGAGTGCTGGGCAATCACCAACCATATGAAATTTAACAAGAGCAAATGATGGATTCTGCACCTGGGATAGTGTAACCCTGGATGTACAGCAAGAGCGGGCAACAAAAGGCTGGAGTGCAGCCCTGCAGAAAGGGATCTGGGGGTTTTGCTTGATGCTAAACTCAATATGAGTCAATAACGTGTCCCGGTGGTGAAAAGGGTCAAGCACATCCCAGGGGTGCTGTTGTGTTAAGAGTAAGGATGTGACGTTTGCCTGTCAGAGCCCTCTCAGGGACTCTCACTGAAAGAGTTTTGCAAAGTTCCAAATACAGGTAATTTATTAAGGTGACAGACAATAGCGGGTGCGGAATTGCCGTTGATAAATGCACTCACTGCAATAGCGCTAATACACTGTAATAATGCTGGCCACGTTTTCCCGGGTATTCTTTGCCATAGGGCAAAGGCGCAATTCTTACCAAGAAGGTGTCCCTATCTTGGGTGGAGGAAGAGGAGCACAGCCTGTCAATCATCTCTTCTAGATCTTCAGTCCCTTTCTCCCAATTTTCACCCCTTATTCTCCTCTTTTTATTCTCTAGTTCTTTGCTCCCCCTCCCACGGGTTATGTATAGCATATAGGCAGAGAGTTAAGTGACATAGTCATATATGTAGAGAATTAGGCAGGGGTGTTAACTGTAATATTAATTTTCTAGATAATTAAGCAAAAGTTTCCCTCCAGGGCAGCGTAGCCTTCAGAGTTTTGTGCTGAAACAGTCTTCTGCACTCTTTAGCCAAAACAGAGCCGTCTTGCCTCCGCAAGGCTCCCTCTTTCGGCTGTTATCTCCCCTCAAGAGGTTTCTAGAAGGGAGAAGCAGATACCGGCACCCTTATCCTTTTGCTGTTTTCTGCCAGATGAACGAGTTGCTCAGCTCTCGTCCTTGCTCCGTCCAGGGTGTAATGACTTACAAGCCTAGCATTTCTCCACAGGTGCATGAAGCACAGCATAGCTAACTAGTTGAAAGAAGGGATTGTCCTCTACTTCTAGCATTGGTGCAGCCTCACCTCAAGTACTGTGTGCAGTTTTGGGCTCCACAAAATAAGGATATAAAACTACTAGAATGTGTCCAAAGAAGGGCAACAGCAATATATATATGGGTTTTCAGTATACGGTTTAACTTTTTGGCTACTCTGTATGGAGTCAAGAGTTGGATGTGATGATCAACATGGGTCCTTTCCGACTCAGGATATTCTATGGTTCTATGAAAAATGTTTCACATTTTTAGGTTTTAGCATTCATATTTCAGTAGCAGACAGGTCTCCAGTCTGATCTTTGTGAGCTTTCATCTTCAGATCTTCATTATTTGAAGTGTGGTGTCATAAGCCAAAGTTATCAAGTCATTATCTTCCAGCTGAGCCATCTTGACTGAGAATACGTGTACTTATGAAACACTCCAATTTCAAAATAATATGTCTGGATCTGTTATGATACTGACTGTGTATGGCTGATACACTATACTTCAAAAATGGAATATCCATTAATGAATACTAACATTTTAAGTTGCAATGGCCACCTAGTGAGATTTGAATCTTTTTCATTGCACTACAATACCTTAAAATATGATAAAATGTCAGATTCCCTCAATTTTTTTTTTTTTTTAATAAGAAATACAATTCAGTGGTTTTCCTCATGAAGAAAGATAGTCTTAGACAATTACTGGAGTTGGAAGCTTTTAACTTTTCATTGTTTCCACAGAGTCAGCCAGAGTTAGTCTTTGTGGTTGAGAAAAAAGACAGAAAACAATGATTATAGTCACATATCTAATTAAGTTTACAGTAGAGGTTTCTGTATTTTCTACCTCTGCATCTACCTGAGGCCTTTCTGCTGCTGAGCCAGAAGTGATGACAGTAAAACAATGTAGGCTTTTTCAAATGCAGATTGTCAAATGCTTTCAGTTTGGCTAAAATTAGACTGCTAACTTAGTAAGTTGTGAGCACAAGAAGATCAACTTACAAAACCTGGGTTTCTCAGTACTTAGCTTTTCCACATACATAATTGCAAATGTTGACCTTAAAATTCACAGATGTCATGGAATCAATGATCATCTATGGTTCTGTCTAGACAGAGTTTTGCAAAGGAGAACCTAATATGCTCCATCTACACATTAAAGAAATGCAAGTCTTCTCTGTCTCTGAGACAAACTGAAGCTTTGTGAACATAACAGGTGAGGTGCTAGACCAAGCTAACAACACACCTTGAGATCTTTAGGACTGAACTCTATAGCATGTACAAAGGAAGAGTGGTATTTTGTGAATAGCAAACTGTGCACTATAGTGGAGTTAAGACACACTTAAATACTGTATCAAAATTACTTTTATGTTCACGGACCTACTGCTCTGTGTATATCGGTAGCAAGACTACCTTGTCCAATGCTAAGCCATGACAATATTATCAATTCTTGATTTTATGGTTCTAATATTAACACTTGACTTATATTTACAAGATAACCGTATTGTGACAAATTGAAGCTACAAACATACTGTTAGATATAGTATTTAATTTATCATGAATGTAATATAAATACTTTTTCCTTTCTGAAATACATCAAAAGTTATTCAGTATCATAAAAAATGTAAAAGCATAACGATGATTTAGGGAACCATTCATAATGTGAATAGGACATTCTGCCTAGATTCACTCCGTAGCTAGTAGAGAGCATCTCCTCTAAGGAGCAATTTTCAACCAGATTCTTAGCTGAGGTATCTTGCCTTACCTCTTTGTCCACAGACTACGAAAGCACTTCTTTTCTATGTCAAAGACAGCCTATCTTATGCTAATCAGCCAGCTAAAGACGATGAAGCTGGTTATCCCTGCACTGTGCAAGAGTGTCCTCAAAAAAGCATTTAAAACTTGCTTACTGTATACCTGAGAAAGTTAACAGTAGGTATATAACAAATCAGTAATCTGTGAAGTGGGGTTTTTCTGAGCCCATCCTTAGTACCTATGTGGTTCAACACTTAATTTCCTTAGTTAAATTTAACCTTTCAGTACCTTCAAGGTCAGAATCTGAGTGCCTGTTAATCTACAAATATATTTCAGAAGTTGGAGACCTCAGATGCTCAGCAGGTAACATGTAACTAGAAGGCTGAAGGTTAGACAGCCTCAGAGGCGTTTGTACAGTATAACTGAAAGGAGTTCAAATCTACTTGAAATATTTTACTGTTGGGGCTGCTATTAGTAAGATCTAAAATAAGTCTTGAACAGTCACCCTTCTTTAACAGTATGAAGGCAGAAGGATAAACAGCTTTATAGGGAAAATTTTGAAAAATGGTGTAAAGCAAAGAAAACATACCTCTGGATTTGATAATTCCTTCCAAGAATAGGGTCATTTCCAGCAAGAATGTAACACTAAAAATCATATTTTGCACACAAAGACAACTTGCCTGTGGGCATTATTTTATGTAAGTACTTTTTATGAAAGATAAATGCCATGGTTAGAGTCCTAAGAGACTGAGAAACCTGCGAGTAACCCTCCATTCAATCTTGCCTAGAAAGTCATCCCTTTAAGCAGAGTTGGCAGAAAACGAGTCAATAAAATGTTAGTATGGGACATTTAATCCCTGGTATAGACCACAATATTGAGATAACTTACAACTCTTCCTTACTGATGAGTTACTAGAATAGCTTTGCAGAAATATCTTCTTACTTCTTTTGTACTGGGGAAAGTCATTCTGTGCCAACTTCACATGGGCTGATGTTGTGGTGTATGTCTAAAAATACCAGAAACATGTATAGCAGCTCTTTAGCTACTTACCACTTCAGAATAGTTGGTTATGCTGGATTTCAAATGATTCAGCAATAAACCTCATGCTGTAATTCCAGTTACATTTTTTTACATCTTTTTTTCAAGTTAGTGAAAATGTGATTATTTTAAAACATAAAAAGTATTTGCTGTGAGACTTGAACATTTTCTATTCAAATGGAAAGAGATGTTTTGCTTCACTATGAAGAACCTTATACATGTTTGCCAAGCAGGAAGATATTTTTTGTCTGTTTGAGTTGTTTCAAAGAGACATCAACATCTCCAGAACAGAATAGGGCAAACAAAGATGCAGTGTCAGGAAGGGCTAACCAGGTTGTTTGTATAAATATATAGTAATTAATGTGGTGAAGAGGTTATTGAATCTGATTGATCACACAGATGGATTTGTACCATAACGGGACTAAGGTTTCCCTAGGTTGATAGTCTATTTCAAAACCACAGCAAAGTCTTCATCTAGGAGTGCTCTGAACAGAGGTCTGGTCTGTCAGCTGAACTGGATAGATTGAAAAAATTCGAGTTGATGTGGCACATAGACTATTTATCTGTTATGCTGCAAGTATGATTTCTGTTTTCAATTACTTTATTTTAGCCTTGCTAAAACCTTGAAAAGTAGGATACTGGATGTTCTTATAAATAAGGCCTGTACTTGTAAATTGAAAAATGTACTGTTAACACCTTACAATTTTCCCAGTGTGGTTGTAGCCCGTGTCATCCAGAGGCCTCTGAAACAAGCTGTAGGTACTATCCAGGAGTCAGTGCATCAGCAAAGGATGTTTTGTCAGTAAGCATTTTGACGTGAACATCCTATTTTGGAAGTTAGAGGAGTTTAATTGCATAGAGACAGGACTCTCTGTTTTTTCTAACTCAGTGCTTCAAAGAACAACCCAAAAGTTTAATTTATTAGTAAAGATGTAGCCATAGAGACCGGGCTCCAAATATGTGTTTGTCTGCAAATTTAAACACTTAACAAGATGTTTTTCTGCCTGTCATCATGAGCCATTTTGATAGCTGCTAACATAAGTCTCTGTAAGGGTAAAGCGAACATAAGCAAGGAAAACTCTGTGACATATGGCAAAGCAGTAGGGAAGTAACCTGTACCCCGAGAGTCTGAAAGCCCATGTCACAGTGGCATAATAGAGCAAGACTCGTACCTATTAGGCAGTTAATCTGCTTTACAGTTTAATCCCAGTGACATGAGGCATTTGCAAGTTTTAGGGGAGGATTTTTGAAATGTTCTACCCACAAGCCAGAGAGATGTGTTTCACTTCCATACATTTGCTTATCTAATTCCAACACAAATTTAAGCTGCTTAATCTACCACCCTTTGGCACTCTTTCCCTGCTGTAAAGGGAAACTCTCCTCATGTAATAAAATATCTGTTAAATCTTAAAAATATACACACAAAATTTTGATTGTACAGGTGCACTCTTGATTCACAGAGTATATGTCAGTGTTTCTCCAAATTCTTAATGCTAAAAACTCTCATCACACGATTTTATTTCAAAACTTATTAAAGACAGTGGAAGCTGGACTGGACCCATAAACAGCTTTCCAAATTATCATTATGTATTTTACCTTATTGGGTTTTTAGGTTTGTTTTAGAACAGGCAGATTCCAACCAGTGGGGGATCTTGGTGTTGTGAAGTTTCACTAACTGGATATAATATTAGCTATTTTTTCATTGCTCTAGTCTGTGGAGATGGATACTTTTTAGACCTACTTTTAAATTCCAGTCTGTCTTGGGCATATCTAAGGAAAACATAAAGGCTAGAACATTTGACAAATACACATGTTATTTCCATTAATTTGTATAACTTCGGAACACTCCCAGGTAAAGCAAAAGAGCTCCGTATATATCCTTTTTGAAGTAGTCAGAGTGTCACTAGAAATAACATAATGATGTTAATTTTCTAATCACTGTGGCATATGTATAATGCATAGCAATTGATATTGTCAGACATTTCAGTGGAAATACATGTCAATTAAATTCACTGGGTATACATGAGGAACTGCCATTCATATAGCTCTTGGAAACATTTACTGTCATCTTAATTGCATTGGTGAATTAGAAAAAAATAATCTGCAAGATCTGTACTTAAAATTGATGAAATTTTTCAGCAGATATTTTTTTTAAGATTTCTTTTACATTAAAAGTGCCATTTAATAAAAATCTTCCTGCACATACTCAAAGTTAACAAAGCTCCAATATTGCAAAATATTTAGGTTCTAGAGTGCTTCACTGGTGCTGCATTTATCAGGCACAAGAGTTTTATGTCACTACAGAGACTCTTGAATTTCATTTTACCATTAGAAAAGGTAACATTTCTTGGGGTTTCCCTCAACAGAGCCAGCATTTCTCCATTTTAGAAGAGGAAACTCTTTTGAACAGTCAGTTGAATCAGTCAGTTCAGGAAAACTGTGATGGTCAAACACCAATTCAAGGATAACTCTTAATGTGCATTTGCCTTTATAGTTATTTGGATGGAAATAAAGCACAATCCAAGTATCAAAAAAACATAGAAAAGAATAGTTGTGATGTTTATTTTGTTGACTAAAAACCAGAAATGGCAGGATAACAGAATCAGAAAGACAGACATGTTACAAAGATAAGTTTTGCGGAATATTGTACAATCTACAGTGTGAAATTAAGAACTAAGAAACAAATCCTATTTCTATCGCTCAGAGCAGTTGCTTTTAAATCAATGAAGTCACATTAGTGTACAGACTTTCAGGATCACGTATTCAACTTACACTGCTGAGCAGCTGAAATGAATAGCCTGAAATGCCAACTGAGCATTCACAACCCTTATTGGCTTCACATTGAGTTGTAAGTGCTTGTCATTTCCCAGAATCAGATCTTTCATGCGCAAAGCTTCCAATAAAATCAGGACACTCTGCATGTCTGGACCATCAGGAACTTCATCCTACTATCTTTAATTTCTATCCATAGATATTAATGTCTTTACTATGGAGAAGGCAATTTCTACTCAGGCCTCACAGTCACAGATTTTTTGGTCTAAGTAACCTTTTGGAAACACCGTAGCTCTTTCCTGTCTGTTCATCTGTCTTTAAATACTGTGTGAAGATGGAATGGGCAATTGTTAATGCAGGTTCCAGGACAAAGACTCTGAGAAGCGTCCCTTTGTGCTTCACTATAGACAATTCCAGTAACACAACCCACATTAAGAGCTGCTCAAAATCTTTTAAAAAATAAATGTATTTCCATGATATCAGGGCTTTTAGGCAGGCTAACTGTCCA
This sequence comes from Leptosomus discolor, assembly GCF_034619465.1. Taxonomy (NCBI): domain Eukaryota; kingdom Metazoa; phylum Chordata; class Aves; order Leptosomiformes; family Leptosomidae; genus Leptosomus; species Leptosomus discolor. Next base: position 108,305,743 of record NC_141391.1, on the reverse strand, counting down.
AATAAAAAATGCAGATCCTAGGCCATTAATTTATTTTTCCATGTTATTTGGCACAGTCCCATGGTTGCTTATACACTACAGCCCTCCACTTCCACCCTGAGCCTCTTCAGCAGGGAACAGGACAAGGTGTTTAAGCCACAAGTCCTGATGTTACTACCAGAGACTGATAGCGCTTCATTTCTTTTTAAAGAGGAGCTATAGAAAAGATGGAACTCCATTAGTTTTAAAGCTGTGAAAAGTACATGCACTGTGATTTCACCCTCCCCACCCGTCAAGGGTAAAGGAGTGGAAAGGAGGCACCTCAGGCCACATTCTTAATGTGCAGCTTATTGCACATCTTTGAGAAAGCACTCACCTTCATGTAGTGGAAGTGAGCTCTCTAAAGTAAAATGTATCACACTGTTTCCAGTGCAAAAGAAGCTTTATTATTGTCTTTTTTATTCCATATCTACTTAGCAAAGCACTCTGAGCACACAGACAAATCTTAAATTGCAGAAGAAATCAGTTCTGTGGGGCTTGATGTAGTCAAAATGCTTTTTGAATAAAGCAGTCCTTGTATCACCATCCAAGATCAGTATATATGGCATTCATTTTAAAATAAAGCAAAATTAAAGTATTAAAAAGACAGAAAAATACCACAGAGTTGTGGTTTCGAAAAACTGAGAACTCCTGCAGAGAACATCATTTCACATCAGAGCAGTGTGAGTTAACAGGGAACATAATGCTTAACATAATCAGAAACATCTGAAAGTGAATCCCATTTTGGCAATGACTGTTCCTAACAGGAAAAGGAGGATTGAGAAAGACAGCCCCTATTAAGCAGCCTAATGTCTTAATACTCTGGCCTATTACATTTCTGGCATCTTACCTATTGCAGTTCTATTCCACCATGTGTAAAGCACAGTTTTTTGTTTAAGGCGCTGAATTTCTGTTGCATAATTTAAGGTGCTGTATGGATAATTCACCAGACCCTTCTGTTGTCAGAGTTCAGTGCACTGCTATTTCCATAACACACAAGAAATATTATGCAAGACATCTCTGTTTTTGAAGTTTTACATTTTCTATCAAGGTGAACTTGTGCAAAAGGTAGATATAGATTGATTGTAGAGGCAAAATGTCATGTCTATGTTATTATGCTTTTTAGATTTTGGTGTTACACTACTAAATATCCTTACAAAAAATGTAATTTTGTTTTCATTAATAATAGCAACAGTGAGCTTAGAAAATACTTCTTGAATGATTTGTGATCAAGAACTTCTTATTTGTCAAGCTAAAATTTTAATGAAAGCTTTACCCACCTGTAGAAAATCTCTCTTTCCATGACATAAACCAGTGCTTTAGCATCTGGAATGATGAACTTGAAGGTAAACATTTCTGAAGGAGTCTCTCAAACTTTCTTTTTCTGTCACAGTAATTTTGATAAGTCCACAATATTTCTTAGGAATAGTAACATTCTCAAAGGGAAAACTGGATTTTCTGTTTTCTTATCATTCGATCTCATTTGTTTTCACTGGTTTTGTCCCAAAAATATTCTGATTGAAACCTTGTAGTATACAGGGTATTAGATACAAAGCTTATTAACACGAAACAAAAAGTTCCTTAGAACTATCTGGATAAAAATATTTAAAATGGTGAAAATGCTTATGATCCTACTACAGCAAATATACTTTTAACCCAAAGCTTTTTCTTTTAAAAAATCAGTTGATAAGCATTTAATCAATTTGGGGTAAGAACTGGGGAAGTCCACTGCTATTTCAAACACTATTGAACATTGTTTAGTTTTGCATTTAGCTCCTCGTAATTTGATCCAACTTCTTTCAGTGCTTCATTGTGGAAGTTATCAATTTAAAACCTAAATCTCTTAAAAATACATCTACCTCTCTCTAACCCAGACAACATGTTCTTTTATCATCAACTGTACATCCCAATGATCTTTGTTCTATGCTGTAAAAAATGCACAGCAGACATTGAGATTATTGCTGTTTCATAACTCATGTTTTGCTTGTTTAAAACTCAGTAATATCTTAATTCAGAAAGCATGGATTACCCTTCAATTGGTTAAAGATATGACTTATCAAGAAATTTCACTTTGAGAATTACTGTAGTGAATATGGCATCTTTGTCTCCATAGTGTCAGAATGTTGAGAACAGATTGCTTGATCTCTATAACTCTTTTGTGTTTTGAAATAAGTGCAGGAGGAATTGTGCCAAGCCTAATTGCTACTCCAGCTACTCCTTTGTGAACCGACTCGTGTTTTGCTATTAGACTCTCATGCTGGGCAGCCAAAGGGGCACTCAGCGTATAATGCAACATTGCTCTCTGAATTACAGAGGGAGATACTGGGAAGATTCCCATTAATCAGGTTCCAAACCAGCACTTTTCTTTTTTGCACTGGTGTGCTTTTCTGTCATCTTGTAACTGATTTTTCTGCATCTTCATTGACGATCCAGTGTTCCCGGACTGGAATACTATATCAAATGCTTCAAAAGACTGCAAGCTTTCTACGGGCTTTTATTTATATCAAAAAAATGTGATTGAACCTGCATTATTGTGTAGGGGTAAGTATGTGTATAACCTCAGAAAAGTTTTTATGTATTCTTTTGTTTTGTTTCTGAAGTGTCCAAAAGCTTTTCAAACAGAAATTGTAGATGATTTCATTAAAATAATGAACTGTGGTGTAAACCTAATACTTATGATAAGGATAAGTCTGATCTGTAATCCAACTTACACAGGAATGGTTTCAAAGTTGAGTTTTTAACCAAAGCACTTCAGAATGCTTTCAAAGTTACCTCCCCTTGAAAATATTAGCTGTAGTTAGATCTGTCCAAAGAATCTAAATAGCCTTTTTCTTGCATGTTTTAAAACTGCTTTATGCTGCCTGTCTCCTCAACATTTGTTGACATGTACAATATACCAACAGTGACTGTGTTTTGCCAAGCACCATGTACAGACAGCCTGGGAAGCTGTGTGAGCATTTACAATTAGCTCTCACCTTGAAAGCGTTATGAATTCTAACTGCTAGTGCTGGACTTGATCATGCAATAGCAATCACTCAACAATTTGGCCAGGCTTGAATAATAAACTGTTAAAACCTGTGAACTCCTAAACATCAGATTTAAACCTAGCACATTAACTCCTGATAAAAAAAAAAAAATCAAACCAAGCCTAACCCTAGGCCAAAGTCTAATCAAAACTCAGAAACTATTGCTACTTTGTGCCAGTCATTTAACCAGGTTATTCAAGTCGACATCAGCCAAAAAAACCCTGTTTCTTGTTCATATCAGGTGGCAACTCTAATCATTCATCTTCACCAGAGTGAACCTCTAAGTCTACGTTTAGAATAAGCTTCTGCTTACTGCCTCTTTCTGTACATTGACATGAATGAGTGTGCCTATGGAAGGGGATGGGGGAACTGAAAGAGATGACTTTTGGGATCACATCAAGTAGAGGTGACAGGCTGATTTGAAAGAAGCTGAATATTAAATTTATAATGTCTTCGGGCCATGCTCCAGCTTTTTGCAGGTGGTTATGTTGCTAATTCATATTATCAGGCAGCAGAAAAAGTGCTTTTTAGAAAGGTTAAGGTGAGCCCAGAAAGATTGATGAAAATCACATTCTGTATGTCTAGAAGGTCAGTTTGGAAAGCACAACAAGATAACTCTGTCTTGCAATGTTAGAGCTTTAATAAAGCACTGTCTGTATCTAAAAATCCACTTTATAACCCCTGCAAACCAGCACAAAGTTTCCACTAGTGATTCTGAGCTTAAGGCTCAACTGTCCTTGCCTCTTGCTTCATTAGTGCACTTTGCAGACGGACTACAAAACAGGCACCCTCTTGCCAGAACTAAGACAGGTCACTGAAAACAGAGCAGCACTCTGCTGCTGTGGGTCGTCCTGTGGCTCAGCCTCAGCAGCAGTTCTGATGTGGAGTTGCATTTTTAGAAAATGAAACTTTGTTTTTATTTTTTTTCATTAAAACATATGCTGTGAAATTCCAGTAAAAATTCACTATAATATTTTGGTATGGTTAGGAAGTAGGATGACATCAGTTGTCCCCATCTTGCTCCAACTCTAAATTTCTCTGCCTTGTGTATGTATACATAGTTTTAACATGCATCTTCAGATACACCTTCCTTTACTCCCCTAATCTACTGTTAGACAGCTGAATTACTGTCATGTAAATTACTCTCTCCAATAAGAACGGAATGAGAGATGGAGAGATGGGCTTCTACATTGTATTATTCATTCATTTGAATGATCTTTGGGTAAAAAGAAACTAATTTTCCAGATTTGTACATGCATATATATTTCAATTAAGCTAATGATGAATATTTCAAATAAGACTAGTACAGTAAAGCAGCTTTTTAAAGCAGCTCATGCCAATACGTTTTTCAAAGCTTTTCCAGACAGAGGAATTAGATAAACACTTAAAAATTCAAAACTGACTATAATGCAGTCTAGCATTGTTCTGTCTGTGGGACTTTGATAGATATTCTTTGACAATGTACTCTCTGTCATGTGGTTTGGAAATTTGTTGAATCAGAATAATGAAGAGGTGCTCAGCTGGAACTAAACATCTGCATATGGTGAATGCTTCATGTAGATCAATGTCTGGTATTTTACTAGAAACTGGCATAATAAAGCCATAATTTAAACAAATAAACAAACAAAAAAACAACCAAAAAACCCACCCTCACATTTTTAACCTTTTCAACATAGTTTGTTTGCTTTAATAAAACTAATTACCTATAGCAGGTAGAACTTGGCATTGGCATTGAACAGAACAGGGAATGTCAAAAAGCCACAGGTTACACTGAAATTAGACTGTGTACTTATGGAAGTGACCTTTTAGAAGTGATAAAAGCCAGTGCAGAGTCCTTTTGAAAATTCCAACTGAACAGAATACATTTGTGTACCAATATATAAATGTAAAGCAAAAAGTCTCAAAACATAAATGTTAGTGCAATGTGAAAAATATGAGCCTTAACTTGAATCTTTTATCTTGCCTGGCATCCTGAATCACAGATCACTCAAAGGTTAATTCGCTGTACAAGTCCCAGAAGGAGGAATTATTATAAAAATATTCTCTATTTGCCCTTCCCACCTCAATTTCGAATGAACATATGGCCATTCTACGATCCTAGAGATCAAAATTAGTACCCATATTTATTAACAACTGAGAGCTACCATTCAGATCCTGGGTTCTGCAGTACGTCTGAAAAAAATTTTTGGAATGTGATTTTTTTTAACTTGCGCGTGGTGGATCACTGTAAGTAGTTATTTTTTATATACCACTTACTAAAAAAGTTTTGAAACTAATTTTTGACACAAAGCTGTCATTTCAAAATGAAAGGTTAAAATCCTCACTTATAAAAAAACCCCTCCAGAAAATAAATACAATGTTTTTTGGTTTATGTTTTCCATATAGACTATTTTCTTTAAAATGTATGAATGTACTGACCCATCCTCACTTGGAGATTTTTTTTTGATTTACCCTCGAAACTCAAATGAGATAAAACATGCCAATCAAATTAGACTTCTTCATGCTACAGTTTTAGTTGTGAATACCAAAACATGACTAAATTTTTTTCAAATAATCCCTGATTTTTTCTCTTCTTGTATTGAACTGTTTAATCTAACTTGGTTGCAAAATATTGTATTCACTATTTTGCTGTATAAAAAGAAATATTGAAGTAAATTAAGTTTGACATTCAAATAGTAAGTCATGCTGTCTTCTGAATCCAATAGTACTAAGAGATCTGAGAAAGGCCAGTATGTACTGCATTTGTTTTAGAACAGTAAGATTGCTACTAATACCTTTATCATAGAAAAAAGGGAAGAGAAAGAAATATATTATTTTCATTCTATAAGATAGGAATCAAAGTTCTGGGAAGTTATGATTTACTGAAGTTAGGAAAAGGAGAGGTCTTTGTCAAACCAACAAATGATATTCTGTGTCCTAGTCTAGTGCATTGAATACAGTAAAAGCTTTCAATTCTGATGTATCTGTGCTTTTGTCAAGCTACAGTTAGTTCAGTGAATATTTGAGGGCCGTTTCACTAGGGTGGTTAAGGCAGATGCTATGTGAAAAGTAGTGTGTCAGCATATTTCTCATATTATGTAAAAACTAAGAGGAAAGAACAGATGGAGTAAAAGACTTACAATGGTTATATTGCACAAAATGTAATTTATATTTAAACAATCAAACATTTTGAATGGACTGCTTTAATTAACTTCCAGAGGAAAACATTAAGCACTGTAGGTGGAGCTATCAGTAGTTTCATGTGATTTATGAGCTATGCATGAAAAGGTAATATTCATACAGTGCTGTGTAACTCAGACTGCATTGCAATAGCTACATATGCGTCTGAGGATAACACTGGATACACTTCACAAGAATGAGTAAAAATGATCTATTAATTCTTGGAAACAGTTGGTTGTTCTTGTTGCATAATTTAATTAAACTACATCCAAATATAATGGAAATCTTGCTAATTGGCTCTAGGAACTTGCTGAGCAAGACTCATACCCTATTGTTAGCGTTTATTCTTTTTCCTCTAAATACTTTCCTGAGTACAGGATCTACAGGGCAGTTGCATCTGGATATCTTTGTGATTTCTTCACCAGAATTTCTTGCTAATGTACAAAGAGACAAGTCCTGCATTTCAGGGGTATAGATATTTTATCTCCACAAGCATTATCATTCTTGACACTTTACTTTAGACACAGTTTTTGCAATAATATGCTTACACGGTTACAAAACTCAAAGACTAAGCATATGTCTTCTGTAAACTACCGTGCCAGATGTTTTATTTTCCTTGTCCACTGCTTCCTGCCTGGGCTACTTTGAGGCAGTCATCTTTCCTGTCTTCTTAAGTATGTCTACTGGTAGTGTCTGGATGGCTCAGTTATCAGCTTTCCTGACTGTTTCATCTAATCCCCTATAAGGGTTTATCCCTGCACTAAACATTTCTGAATAGCAGTCTTTCTGCCGTTCCATCTAATCCTTTTCCCCTAAAAGAGTGCTTCTCATTGTTTAACTAACTGATGTTTCGTCTTGAGACAACATCCTTCTGACTCAGCTTTTCAAATGCCACCAGAGCCAGCCCCATGCAATCTCACTCCCCAACTTAGCATTCACAGGCAGTGCTGAACATCCTCCTCTCCAAATGGTCCCATGGACACCCTAGTCCAAGGGGTGAGTCTGGACTCTGCTGGGAAAAACTGATGAATCACACCTGTGAAGTTTTAGGAGCTTTTAAAAATTGTATTATAAAGAAAACCTATGGCCTTTGGATAAAAAAGTTAGTAGAAAAGTCTTGTGGTTATTCTCCTCTGCCTATGGGGCATGAGCAGTGGAGTGGTGATGAAGTGTCTAGGATGACACATACTGAATTTTTCAGATAAACATACCCTGCTTCCAAAGTTTAATGTTATACTAATTTACACAGCTTGAAGGCATACATAGTCTGTCGATCTCACAAGTCACTTAAGAGTACTTTCCACTTCAGTGAAAATTGTTGTTCGTGTGAGAAAGCATAACTACAAGAAATCCCACATGAAAGAACAACAAAAAAGTCTAGTTCTGTTAAGCTGTTTGTAGGTAAATAAATGTAATTACGGTATGAAACTTCTAGACAGACTTGCATTTGCTTGAAGGCCATTGCTGAAATCCATTCATATTTCTTGATGTACGCAATATGTAAGTTCTTATCTATTATTTGAATGTTTCAGGGATGTAAAATCAGTTTCTTAGATGTTGTAAAGAACAGAACATCAGCCTGCAGCATACCTAAATGCTATGCAGTCCATTGATGAAGCTGCAATAAAACTAAACATCAAAATAAAACTTATATAAAAGTTAATAAGCTTAGCTTCCAAGACAATTTCAAGCATTTGGAGAAATTGCGTTACCAGAAGTCACGATCACTATAAAGCTAGCATCCTTATCACAGAATTGAGGAGGATACAAGCTTTTCTAAGCAGGTTTCCTAGTTGTAATTCTTAGTGTGTGTCTGAGTACCTTAAACGTTTGCCTTATTACAGAAAAGCGGTGAAAACTTTAAAGTTAACATTTGATACTACCAGGAATTTACATGGTACTGGGAGATTACTTGGAGTGAAAGATCAGTGACCTGAATGAGGAAATGCATTGGCTTTTTCAGGCTTTTATAGACTTAGGAATGTGATCAGCAGGCATAAGGAATGCATCATTCATTTTCTTTTAAAACCTGACATTGTGTTCTGAGTCCGGCTGGGCTGGAGTTAACTTTCTCTGCAGCATCCTGTGTGGTACTGTGTTTTGTATTTGTGACTAAAACAGTCTTGCTAACTCACTAACATTTTGGCTGTTGCTGAGCAGTACTTGCATAGCGTCAAGGCTTTCATTTTTTCCCACTCTGTCCCTGCAGCAAGTCAACTGGGAGTGGACAAGAGACTGGAAGGGGACTGCAAGAATCGGGACCATTGAACTTTATATTTGTCTCAAACTTTATACCTCGGCAATTTTGAAGAGGAAGTAGAGGCTGAAGCCATCACAGCAACGGCGCACTGTCTGAAGGCCAGAAGCAGCTTCTTAGAAGAACACCTATTTTGTACACTGAGTCAGAGACAGACGTGGTTTATGACTTTAGGCTAGACTGCAGGGGTTCTTGGAAAACCCCTTGTTTTGAGGACTCTGGGCTAGACAACATGGCTTCTTGGAAATATTTGTTTGTCACTGCACTGAAAAAGCTAAAGGCATGAATTTTATTTGGCTTATGCGCTGAGGCTCGCAAGCTGTGTCATGAAGGTTACATAGACTGGCAGCTCATGATTGGCGTGTGAAAGCAGCATGCCACTGTTGGATTGGATCTCGGCACTTGACCACAGCATGACTGTCGGATTGGCCTGAGACTAAGTATAAAAGGGACTCTTGACAACCTCTTGGGAGGCTGTCTGGACTGGACCACCACTCGACAGAAAAGACCACCTGATCAGATTGGCAGGACACTGCACATCCCTGATGGTGACTATTGCTGCATACTCTTCCTCTCTTTTCCTCTCTCTCTCTTTTTCTCTCTTTCTTTCTCACTTTCTTTCTAAATAAACCTTTGTGGTGGTACTGACAATATATGGCCCCATTTGTGCCTTAATCTCTTGGCGGATATTCAAATCGGCAGCCCCGGTAAGAGTTTACCTCTTCCGGACTGTAACAGGGACACAGCTGGGACAGCTGACCCAAAGTGACCAAAGAGATATCGCATACTATTTGTACTGTGCACGACTAGGGAAAGGAAAAGGAAGGGGGGATGTTCTCGGTTATGGTGTTTGTCAGTAATGTGTACTGAGGCCATGATTTCCAGGAATGGCCAGACATGTGCCTGCTGATGGGAAATAGTGAATGAATTCCCCTTTTTGCTTTGCTTGAACACAGAGCTTTTGCTTTATTTATTAAATTTTCTTGATCTTGACTCACAAGTCTCCTTGTCTTCTTTTCATTTTTTCCCATCCTGCAGGAAAGGGGAGCAAGTGAGAAACTATGTGAGTGTTCAGTTGTTGGCCAGGGTCAACCCACAACACACTGTCACCATTTAGAGTTAATTACAGTGGGAACAGTTTGGTGAAGCAGCACAGATCAACACTGTTGCTGGGTTTGCTAAATTTTCCTGAAGAGAACAAAAACACATTAGTAGCAGCTGATGGGTAAGTAGGCCTTTCCAGGATGGTCATGGGTCTGGCTACATTTGTCGCTGGAATACACTGGCAGTATCTGTAAACACTGGTTAGTCAGAAATTGAAGTTTCTAACTCTTACTTCAAACTCTTGCCTGATAATGCAGTTTTTATTGCCAAATTTTCGACACCCAGCCATGCCCTGGACCTTGGCCTATCTGCAGAGACCTTCATCCTCTTATTTGATAATAACAAAAGAAACCAAAAGAATAAGCAAAGTTAACTTTTACCCAGACATTAAGTTGTGGTGGTTTTTCACAGAAGAATTTGTGAGATTGAATTTGTAATAGTAAATGCTGCAGACTCCCTAGTGTCAGAAGAATTGATATAAGAAAACAGATGAGCATGCTGTGCTCTGAATACTCAAAACAATGTTATGGCCAAAGGAGAACAAACCATACATGTGAAGCCACAATTTTGTTTTAGTCCAATGAATGTTGTTACAGTATAAAAATTAAACAATTAGCCAACACTACAGTAATATGGACACTTATAATTCAAATTAATACAGAAAACCCCCATTAACAATACCCTTAAAATCGTTATACATTTAAACCTACTAACATATGCTCCTTTTCTCAGGTATTCTGCCTGATCTTCCAGTGTCCCCCTGGGTCCTAAGGCTGAACCTTCCTTCTTCCTCAGGAAGATGGGAGTGAAACTCCAATGTAGCTAACATACCTGATACAACCTGCAGAAAAAGAAGCAGTGTGAGGAGCGGTCCTGCTGCTCTGAGGAGATGAGGTGGGATGAAAGAGGAAAGGGGCTGCAGCCCCAGAGAGTTGAATGGTCCAAGGGTCCCTGAAATGCTTGAAAGCCAGCCATTGTGATCCAGTTTGCAGATCAGAAGTAAAGTAAAACTGGTTCTGGGACTCTTTTTTTTTTTTTTTTTTTTTGGTAATTCAAGTATAAATTGAAGCCAAAGCTTGTGATAAGGACTTGGGGCTAAGACTGATTAGTAACTGATCCTAACATAGCAAAAAATCTTGTTTCATCAAAGCAAAATGATTTAAAAGGAATTTAAGTACAGGTTTATTTTGATTGCTGTGATGAACTGAAAACCCATTGAATAGGCTCACATTATCTTTGCAACTATCTTAGAGAAAACATACAGGGAAAATAAATGTAAACCCAGCAGCTATTACTCTAAATTTGATATTAGTTAATCTGGAATAATTCCGTAGGTATTTCCATATGGTAATTCCATCCAAATGAAAGTTACCTCATATCTCATATTTCCTCTGGTGTAGCAGAGTAAAAATTTGCCTTTTTTTCTGACATTAATACAAAATTTCAAATGAAAATGTTATTTATTCAATGCTCAAAGGCACAAAATATTTAGGAATATAGGTTACAAATATGAAAAGCGTAGGTGTAGGGTATTCATCTACCTGACAGAGAAATTAATCGAATCAGCTAAAGAAAAGTTTGCAAAACCCCTTGCTGCCCTTTTATATTCTTCCCTTTGTGTATATGTGCCTGTTCAACAGTTTTGTACAAAGTGGGCAGCTCTTCCTGCTCCTTCAAACCTCTTCTCTAGTCAGAGGTGAGAGAATTTTTAGATCTCTTTTGATCCCATTCTAACCTGAATGAAACCAGACAACTAAGGTTTGTCCCCACTGATGATGGAGGCATTATTGTCTTTGCTGGTTTGAATATATCTATTATGAAAGATTGACTTTCTTTTATTTACCTTAGATTGTCCTATTTGTAGTCTTATTTGAATAGAATAGCTAAATTACTGTACCTAACTCCAAGAGATCCTTACCGCATACATAAAATACAATACAGACTTTTCAGAGTGTACTGTAATGGATTAAATTTGTTGTTTACTGTTGTTGATCAATAATAAGAAAATACTGTGAAATCATTTTGCCTTTCTGTTCTTTTCTTTCCGTCTTCAGCAAGAAACCTGTAGCATACTCATGCAACTGCACAGAGATATCCTTGACTACACTTAGCATTTTAAACAAAACCTTCTCTAGAGGATTTTGGGGTATAAACAAACAGCTAGACCAAGCCTTTAAAAGAGAAACATTTTCTATAGCATTTGATCTCTGTCCCACCATTGCTTTAAAGTATAGTATTTTATTGAATATAGATCCATTGTAACTGTTTGGGGATTACTACGTGAATAGGTTTTGTTGATAAATGGATGTTTTAGTCCCTCTGCAACCTAATTTATCACTGAAATTGGAAGATTTAGAGTTTCCAGATATCTAGACAGTAATGAATTCTCCCGGGTTACCTCAGTTTCTCAGATGAGAAGTACATTTAATATTTGACTTACAGACAGCAAAAAGGTTGAATCAGAACAGATCAGACACACAATCTTTAGAAATTTTACAGGTTGATTCAAAATAATGCTCATCTCTTGAATCCTCTGAAGCAGAACTTCTTCCTTTGGGAAACCAACAACTTTATAGAACCTCAAACTTCTGAAAAGCTCCTTTTTAACTGGCATCCTATAGTTTCCTTACCTCTTTGACCCAAAATATCAAGTGCCAGACCTCTGACTGGGGAATTCACGCAGAAATGTTACCACCTTCAATACTGTAACAAAGCCGTTTTATAAAAATTAAAGGAATCTAAAGTCTCTGGAGTAATTCCATCTGTATTATACACGGAAAAGAAGTCTGTTTGTTTGCTTGCTCAGATATGGTCAGAAACAGAATGAGACTTGCCAAATTGTCAGTTTCTATGACTATTATATCTAGAATTTTTCTCATTGTATGTTAGGGTAATTCTATTTCTTCCGCACTGAATTTCACTTTTAAACCTTTAAACCACTGTGTATTTTTTGAACATGTAATAGGTGGGAGCAAAAGTGGTTCTTTGCTGACAAGGTTGTAAAGAGGAAGGTATAGGGTTTATTACCCTATTACCCTATATTACACCATATTACCCAGCTTCCTAAGTTGTTACTCTGAAACAATCCAGTGATCCTTTTACACTGTACTGTAGATACAGTGACCATGGGTCTTCAGTACTGAATGCCTCTTCCCTCTCTGTGAAATATTGGTCTCCTGTTCCTAGGTGTCCATCCTATTTGGATGGACTCTAGTATATCTCATATACTGGAGACTAGCTCAGAAAATAAATTTTAAAAGGGAAATACTGCCTATAAAAAGAAAGAAAATTAAAAACCCATATGAAAATAGGATCAAATACCTTTAAGCATCACATCAGGGATTCACAGAAAGTGGAAGATCAAACTAGAAGTGTAGTGTTCAGAAGTTTTTAATACATTGTGTGGCCTAGATCAGTAATTCTACATTATTTTTATGATTAAACTGAATTATTATGTACATAAAGATTTCCTTTGTTAAAAGATTTTACTTGTCTTTTCACTGAAGGGCTAACCAGAAAGCTAGAATTCATACAGATGATTTTATGACAATATGCCCAAAGAATGTAGCTTCCTGTTTGGGATTGTGGCATAGGGGGTTTGTATTGATCAATATTTATCAATCAAAATTTGTATTTGATATTAAACAACCTCAGAGAGAGCACTATACTTTAACCTGCCTTAAAGTAACTAGAATGATTATTATTGGAGAGCCTGTTGACTATAGAATATGAGCACAGGCTGAACATCCTACTTTAGGCAGATAAATTAAATGAGATTACTCTGACCTTGAATAAGAAAGGCAAGCTACAAATGAGTACTGAGTGAGGGCAAAGGGCTCTTTCCTCCTTTATATACCAGCAGGATTTGGAGGTCTGGTGTGTACGTACCCTGTTCATTGACACAGAAAGAACAAAGCAGTGCTTTAATATTCAGGAAAAAATGAACATAATAATATTGTAAAAAAAAAAAAAAAAGTACTTTTCTTTCATAAAGATGAAAGGATAAATCTGAAACAGTTTGCTCTGGTTTTCTCTCCAACACATTGTCAAATTGACACACTCCTTGGAAACATGCTGATTTTAACAAAATTGTTTTCAGATGAAAAGTCTTCTGACATTTTACACGCATTTTAATTATGATTTCAACTTACCTTTTCTATATTTTCTAAACAAGCTTTCTGGATTTCTAGAATTTAATACATTTTACCTGAGTTTTCTGTAATTTACAATCTAATTTACGTGTATGGAGTGTGGCACTAGTTAAAGGGTACCATTGTTCCCCCCTCCCCCCAACATTCTGGAATTATTTTTTCTTTTAAGATTAGGTAGAGGAAAATAAATATTTTGCTGTCCTTATTGGTCTAGGCATCATTATCCAAGATCTTGTGCATGCAAGTTTGAGATCAAAGTAAATCCAAGAATTCTGTCCAGAAATATGCAGTCCTTTACCTTTCAACCTATTATTCATGGCTTTTCGGTAATCTTCAGAATCCTTGCTATGGAAGTTGTTCTTCTCTCTGTTTGTAATCAGCCTAAGAGGGTCCACCCCATGGTTGTCTCACCAGCCTTGCCTCTTGCTAGGGAGGCACTAAACTTCCTTCCACCAGACGAAATTCTCCTCTTTACCTGGCACTAAGCTGTATCAGCCCCTATCATGTTCCACTGTAGGGGGAAACATTTCCTAATTTCTTTTGTCTTGTACTGCAGATGCCCATCTAGGTTGCTAGTTTGCAACACTCAAACACTCATTTAGATCAGCTTTACTTCTCCAGATAAGTTCAAAGTTAAAACAACAGTCCATACCCTTGCAAAGCAATAAAGTTAAATGCATTATAACACCAGAAACATGATTACAAAATAAGAACACTGAATAAGTTAATGGAAATTTGAAATATATCTGCCAGTAGTCTCAAAACTTAGTTCTTCAGTGAGAAAGAAACCACTAGTGAGGTTTTTTTCAAGGACATTTTTCTTGATTGTGACATCTACGATAAGTGACGGTCTGCTCATCTCAGATGGTTTTGTCCCTGTCTTCAAGCACACCAAAATATATGTCCTCATTTTTGCAGTTCTGTGGATACACAAAGAACTTCAGCGCAGGGGCTGGATCCTTCCATGCCTTTCTCCTTACTATTTAATTTTAATCTATTTTATTTTTTTGATATTTGAAGTCTCCACAAATGTAAATGAAACTTTTTTGATTGGTAAGCTCTGTCTTGTACTCTGTAACGACCCAGCTCTGTTTTCTTGATTCTTCTTATGGTTGTCATCTTAATCTGATCACTTTGTTTCTTTTGTTCTTCATACACTCACATACATGAATTTTCATTTTTTACAACTGCTTTCTTTGTATCAGAGAAATTTTATGCAGCGTTCTGTAAGGGTCTCATGCACTGATTTCCAGCCAGACCATACTAATTCATCAATACTGCGGATGTCTAACAGGAAAATTTCTGTACCTGCATTACATAGATATTGATGATGAGTCTATGACATATCCAGAACCATATATATAATAGAATACCTCCAAAATAAATTTTCTGTCCCATCTAAGTATTTATTAATTTCTTTACTTCTTAGCTTATATTTTTCTCATTACCAACTACATGCTGAAATTAATTAAATTTCTTTTTTATTAAACCTCCATCAATGGTTCTCTTTATGGCTATTGGTGTATGGATGGTGAAATTAAATTTAAGAATCTACATCTCCTTTGCTAACAGTTTTTGTGTATTGCAGACAAAGACAAAAGTGTTTTGCAAATAACGTTCATCTTCAACACAATTTTGTAACAAAAGTGATATTGTTGCGTTAACTGCAGTGAAGGGTAATTAATTAGAATTTTGAAAGAAATATTGTGTGTTGAAGTAAAGAGAATTTGGAAAATATTTTTGTGGATCCAGGATTTTACCCTTGTAAATCAACATGGAGTGTCCTTAGGAAGAATTGCTGGGACTACAATGATGACCATTATGTTTAGTCAAGTTTTTTAAGTTTACAAGCTGTACAAGAAGAAAATTCAAAATGTCATTGGAACAAGTTTCTTGCGATAGACATTCTTACACATACCTTGATTTGGAGCAGTAAAGCTTGTGCCTAGTTTTGAAGATCATAAATACTGCAAGACCAAGTAGGAACAAAGAACACAGAAACCAAAGAAGATTAAATTAAACTACGATGAGCTACATCTCTCTACTCGCAAACAATCCGTCATATGGTTTAATAGAATGTTGCCATACTGAACAAAAAAAAAAGATTAACATGATTATATAACAGCCAACTAGACCTTCTAAAAATAAGTAATAGTAATATTAAGAGCAATAACAGTAACAACACTGCTAATACTAATAATAGTAAAAATCCTCTTAAGTTTCTTAATATGTATTGCCAGTATGGCTGGCTGCTTCTAATAAGTATTTACTTCAGTAAAAATGCCGCTCACAGTTTATTATCATCAAGCCTGTTTTGTGGGCTAGGAAAGCCTCAATGAAACTTCAGCTGATTTGAGATCATAAATCACCATCAGCCTCTCTGCTCAGTTGTGTTTCTTGCTTTCCTCTCTTTTGCCTGTTGTTGCACATATTTGCTAGCTATTCTGGCTAAATATTTCTGGTTTTCGGTATATCTGGGATTTTTTTCTGACTGAAATTAATACAGCTTCCTACGGAACAAAAGACTTCTCAAAGTCTTTGTCTTCCTTTAGTCATGAGAGGAATTTTTTTAATTCCAAGGTACAAGCCATTTTGTAGAATTAGGGTGGTCCATAAATCAGCCTTTTAGGCTTTTGCATTTTGTGCAATTGTGTAATACTCCTCACTTCATCATCACTCTGAATTTAGACGTTCTCTCAAATATAATTCAACAAAAGTTGTAAACTGAGCATGTATAATGGTCCTTTTCATTCAGATCTTTTTTTGTCTTCAGCGGATGCCAACAGAATACACCTGTTGAAGCGAAACAAGGTCAAGTCAGTTGGAAAAGAGGAAGCAGAGAAATTTCTATAGAAGACATTTACCTGTAATATTGCAATGACACATCAAAGAAAACTTTACACAAGAGGAAGAATGGTCTCAAAAGACATATGTAAAATTACATTGATTTAGGAGGAGAATGTCATTTTTACGTCTGTTTTCATCCTCATGTCATTAAATATTAATGAAAAATACATCTTTGTTCGACGTCGTGATTGTTGTTACGATTCTTATTCCTTATCTCTCAAAAACTGTATTTTCATTGCTTAGTTTATTATCCTCCTTTTGGTATCCCATTGTTCCACCTATATAATGGCCTGATTTTCCATTGTGCAAAGTCTCATAACTGTTTCAGTTCGCTCAAATGTGGTCCAGCCCTTTCTATGCATCTTTGAATGTCTAAATATGTGTGTATTCATTTCTAAGCATTGCTGCTTTCCAGATTTGTATCAAGTTTTTGCACAAGAGGTGTGATGGCAGTGTTAAGTGCTGCCTATGATGATGTTTGTGTTCATTGGGAACTGGTTATGGCTGTGCTCCATCTTACACATGTTTTGTCTATTCCTAAATACTGTATGTAGTCAAGGTCTTCTTAGAGAAGACTGCTGCTACCTGTTTCAAAGCTTGGTAACCCTGTAATAGAGGAACAAAATTTTGAGTCTTTCACAGATAGATATTTCACAGTGTAATAATGCCTAAGTGAAGTAAAGTTTGTAGGTAGAGAGTGTATATTGGCTTCCATGAGCTAAAGTAGTTGGAAAAGAACAATTCAGCTTTCAAGCAGAGATGTTCTTGAGATTATAATGCGTATAATTATGCATTTACTAACTGCATAAGAACAGAGAGATCTGTCCACACCAAGCAAAAGGCACCCTGAGTTATCATCTGTACACTTTCTTCCCTGCAGGATATTACTTCAATGGTAGTTAAGAACAATAGCATACCAAAAATTCATCTAGGCTTCCTCCCAGATGTTCTTCTTCCAAGAATTGCCCTGTAGGACTGTTTCACAACTTTTCGTTTCTTTCCTAGTTGAAATTAACTGGAGGTATAAAGACTCCACCAGTAATTGTCATAATGTTTATATGTATCAGTCACCTTTGTAATGTAGAAATGATATATTAAAGCAGAGAGGAAAATACACAAGTTGCTCAGCTTTTATGAAAAATGCTTGAAGAAATGACAGTTTTCCATCTCAGAATCATGACTGAGTGAAGATGCGCTGGTTTGAGAACCCTCACCCATTCCATGGCTTAGGCTGTGTTGCTACTAACAGGCATCCGTAACCTCTTGACAGGTTTGATTTTTGTCATAAGCAATTTATTTGAACTTCAGTTACATCCACCCCTAAAAGTAGGAGGGAAGTGCAGTAAGTTACTTCAGGAGAAAAGTTTCCATTTTGCGCAATAAGTTCCTCACTTTAAAATGCCAGCCTCAGTGCCTTGGCTCTACTTTGTCTTTGAATACATTAGAGTTGTTCATTTGGACTGCTCCTACCCTTTCTGGCTGAATACACCCCATTCTCTGTGATCAGCTAGCCAACATGTTAATGGAATGTAATTTGAGTTGCACATAATTATCTGGATGGGAGACTACCACGCTTGTGTACTCGAACGGATAGCTGATTATGTAGCTTTATTATTCAGAGCAAATGGGAACATGAGTTACATGCTGTGTAACTGAAATGAGTAGGGCCCAAAGGTTCACTCTGATGCTTATTAAACTGGCTTGCCGTAGTTAATTCACTTGTAAAATAGGATTTATAATGGAAACATTTAAAGTGGGAACAGCAAGTTACCCCCACCTACCAACAGCTATGAAAATATTATCATATGGCAGCATGTTAAAACAGAAAACAAGTTCAGCTGTGTACGTTGCAGTACAAATTCTTTTATATGACTAATGCAAAGAATCTTTAATAGGTAGTTCATTATTTTTTTTATAGTGTTTCTTGATAAGGGAAGTCTAAGAACGTACCCTAACTTTTGCTGGTCTGTCTACTTTGTACATATTGTCACAGAATTAATAAGTTTTGTACATAATCAATCTTTGAAGAAGTCTCAAAATGAAGTATTTGTTTTCTTTTGATAATTTCATTATATGACATGTTGATTATATCTGTCTTTATTTGGTACCCACAAACACAGACTAAAGTAAAAGTGGTGCCGGAGGAAGAAGTGCAGGTGGAAAGTGGGCATGGAAAGAAGGCCTTGTTATTTTGTTTGCACTTGATTTCTGCAAATCTAGATTTTGGAGTTTTTTAGACCTCTCTACATTTTCAGAGTCAGGCCCTAATCATATGCATCCTAAATAAATGTAACTATCAATATAAATTCACCACCAGTACGGGAAGTTTCAGTTCTGAAATTTCATATTGTGTGATACCAGCCAAGACAATTCCAGACCGGCTTTTTAGGCTGGTGACTCAGTCAGTTTTTTGGGCTGGTGATTCAGTCAGTGCTGAAAGTCCCATGAAATCTGCAGGCAGAATTCATACTTTTTGGCGCTGCATGGTACAGCACAATACTTATTAGGGCGGGAAGTTAATTTTAGATCTCTGTATTGTTTCAAAACAATGACATGGCTTCTCATCAAGCGATCAAGGTATTAGGCTTTCAAAATGCCTTTATGAGGGCCTGGAGGCTGTGGTGAGCAATACATACTTTCATGAGACCCCATCTGGGGTACTGCATTCAGATCTGGGGCCTCCAGCACAAAAAAGGACCTGAATCTGTTAGAGTGGGTCTGAGGTAGGGCTACAAAACTGATCAGAGGGATGGTACACGTCTCCTGTGAGGAAAGGCTGAGACATTGGGGTTGTTCACCCTAGAGAAAAGAAGCCTCTTGGGAGACCTTATTTCACTGTACAAATGGATCTTACAAGAAGGCTGGAGCAAGGCTTTTACAAGGGCCTGTAGTTACAGAGTAATGGTTTTAAATTGAAAGAGGGTAAATTTAGATTAGATTAGAGTATATGAATTAGAATAAATAAATTCTTTTCTGTTGTTTACTGTTCCAGTGGTGAGACACTGGAACACATTGCCTAGCTAAGTTGTGGATGCCTCATCATTGTATGTGCTCAAAGTCGGGTTGGACGGAGCTTTGACCAGCCTGATTTAGTGATAGATGTCCCTGCCCATGGCAAGGGAGTTCGACTAGACAGTCTTTGGAGATCTTTGGGTTTTCCAACCTAAATCATCCTATAGAATCATAGAATGATTTTGGCTGGAAAAGATCTTTAAGATCATCAAGTCCAACCGTTATCCCAACACTACCAAGCCCACCACTAAACCATGTGCCTAAGCACCACACCTATATGTCTTTTGAACACCTCCAGGGATGGTGACACAACCACCTCCCTGGGCAGCCTGTTCCAATGTCTAACCACTCTTTCAGTAAAGAAATTCTTCCTAATATCCAATCTAAATCTCCCCTGGCACAACTTGAGGCGATTTCCTCTCGTTTTGTCATTAGTTACTTGGGAGAAGAGACCAACACTTTCCTCACTACAACCTCCTCTCAGCCTCCTTGTCACTAGGCTAAACAATCCCAGTTCCCTCAGGCGCTCATCATAAGACATATTTTCAGACCCCTCACCAGCTTCATTGCCCTTCTCTGGATTCGCTCTAGGACATCAACATCTTTCTTATACTGTGGTGTCCAAAACTGCACACACTATTCAAGGTGCGGCCTCATCAGTGCCAAGCACAGGGGCACGATCACTTTCCTGCTCCTGCTGGCCACACTGTTTCTGATACAGGCCAGGATGCTGTTGGTCTTCTTGGCCACCTGGGCACACTGCTGGCTCATGTTCAGCTGGCTGTCAACCAGTACCCCCAGGTCCTTTTCTGCCAGGTACCTTTCCAGCCACTTGTCCCCAAGCCTGTATCGCTGCATGGGGTTGTTGTGACCCAAGTTCAGGACCCGGCACTTGTCCTTGTAAACCTCATCCAATTGGCCTCAGCCCATCGAACCAGATTGTCCAGATCCCTCTGCAGAGCCTCTCTACCCTCAAGCAGATCGACACTCCTGCATATTTTCATGTCATCTGCAAACTTACTGAGGGTGCACTCGATCTCCTCATCCAGGTCATTGATAAAGATATTAAACAAGACTAGCCCCATGCTATGAAAGAGACAAAATCAACTATAGTGATGAGGGAAAGCTAGAGAAGGTTTTGAAAATGGACTGAATTGGTGTAGGAAAGAAGGCAGGGAAAAGAAGTTTAAATGAGTGGGAAAAAACATTAAGTAGAAAAGTACAGGCTTAAAAAGTAGTGGAAAAAGAAACAAAACACACTTGTGAAATTGATGTTTCATAATTATTTTCCTTTTATTTGAAATATTCTGTATTTTTCCAAATTTGAAATCAAAAGACAAAATCTGAAAAAGCATATTATGCCAACACTGTTAGTATTCTACAGTCCAAAGTAAAATGTATTTTTTTCTGGCAGGGGAATGCCAGAACAGGGGAGTGCCGGAACATTACTTACATGTCACCAGAATGTGCTGAAACCATCAGAAATGGATACCAAACACACTCAGACACTTAGCTCATATGCAAGTACAGCCCTTGTTTTTCTTTTTAAATGTTAATAGCCATTCAGAGTCCTTGGTATAAACATCTGGGTTCCACTTTTTGCTTGAGATGATGGTGGTGGTGGTGGTGCTAAAATGTGTAGGATCCAATGAAACATTTGCATGACTTTCACCCAAATTGTTAAGATATGCCTGCTAAACACAGACAGAATCTAAAAAAAGAAAGGTAATCAGTTGAAAAAACTGTTTGTTAGACCGACTCTATATTTTAAAAATTGCTTCTAGAGATATGATATTATAAGAAGGATTTGGCTTGTAGTTGGCTAACATCAATCTAGCAATATGTTTATATTGCAATTATAGTTATTTTGGCAGTTTTGTCAGTGAGCAAATTGGGTTTTTTCTACTTGTTTTAAGAGATGAAGAAAAAAGTTTCCCTCCTCCTGCATAATATACAAGCCTCTGTACTGTAAACAATGACCTGTATACAGGATTAAACACTGAGAAATGTATTGGAACTGTAAATACTTTTATTAATAATGGCAGATATCTACTGCAGAAGTTTGTTATAAATGAATATAATGATATTTTTGGAACATTCATTATTACTGCTAATGTTGAGAACCTAGTATATGGATTCATCGTATAATAGCTGACTATCACAAATAAGAGTATTGAATGCTGAATTTATATCAGTCTTTTTCAGGAAGGAGTTGTGCCATAATTGCCTGACAGAATATATACGCTAACGTGGATGAAGGCAAATTAAATTATGTTGTATATTGTGAAGAGTTGAAATATTTATTTGTTTATTTTATCCAAATGTGATTAGAAATCACATTTTTGTGTGTGTCACAACTTTGGTGTTTAACAGGTATAGATATTCACTTTTGAAAAATACAGGAATAAGTACTTTAGAGCAATGCATGTTTTCCTGTTAACAGTATTCATATTTTTACACGGAGAAGTCACAGGTGGGTTTATATTCCATTTAACATAATTATATTGATAAATAAACAGTTCCTACAGTTAATCACACATCTGTTCTCAAACATATAAAATGTGAGTGTGTGCACACACACCTACTTGTGTCTGAAACAGCAAAAAAAGAGAGAGGGAAATATATTACACGACACTTGCCATGAAAGAAAAATACCTCCTTTCATTAGCTGAGGTATAGCTACAGGAATTTCTCCACAGTTAATGGAGCTATCTGTGGTATCTGCCATATTAACCCTGGTGGTTTTGCTTTAGAATGTGTCCCCACATTACTACTGAAATTTTGGGTAGAGAAAGGCAGTATCTAACTGTGCAAACTAGGTTTACTTACAGAAGATGTATTGAATCTTTAGGTTTTGGCTGAGATCTTACCTCTATTAAGGTGCATCTGCATTTTGTAATTTACTTTGTTCAGATTAGCAATTAATTTCACCCTTATTTGCTATGCTACCTGAGCAGCACAATTCTTCTAACCCTGTGCTAGCATGCTGAGACAATATTGACTCAAGAAGAAACATGTCATTAGTTGATTCTACAGTGTCATTTACTGCATCTTCCTTGGTTCTCCTCAGGGACTCAGTATATTTTATGAATTTTTTTTTTCCCTAAGATTAGGCATACAAACCACTATTTCTGTTTCTAAGACACTAAATATTGCACATAATGTTCTTTCAAAGTTTTAATAACATTAAATTCCCTTTTTTCTGCAATGCTAGCTTGAAACTATCTCATGTTTTAAAGTTCTTTTAATGGAAACAACTGTGAAGAAACAAGTCGAGACTTTTGTGAAGTTCAAATAATTTCAGCAGTACGGTTTAAATCATTGAAACCTTTTTAATCAAAAAGAGTGCTTGAGTAGAAGAAGATAGGATTTGCATGAGATCTTGGAATGTGGCAACAACTAAAACGTGCAATTACCAACTTGCAAAAGCAACAGAACAGAATTGTGGAATGTAAAGAAAAGAAGGACGTAATAAGGCAGTAGAAAAAAGGTTTTGAGAAAAAAAGTTTAAGATAGAATATTTCAAATTTTAGTGCCAAAGCCACTTCTGCTGATTGCAATTACGTGGCATAAAGATAACTACTATAGAATACTATCTCCTATATCTGAAAAAACTTCTGTGAGAGTAAACATGCTGAGAAGCTGGAGTTTTCAGTCATTACTTTTTTTTTTTTTGGTCAAGAAATTAAGGGATAGTATACTGAAAAAAATATTTAGAACTGAATTTGAAAATGGGGGGGGAGTTAAGTCTTGTTATATATCTAGTCTGTAAGATTTGGCGACTGAAGAAAGTAGTTTCTTGACTGATCAAACAACTTTAATTTGCAAATTATGCCTAAATAGCAGCAAATTGCTTTTAGTCAATATCTAACTGTGCTAGCGGTCCTGGTAATCTCAAAAAAGAACCTTGCAAAAATAATTTCATGAGGTGAGTCAGTTTAAATTGTACTAGAAAACATTAATCTTAAAATGTCTTCTAGATGCAAACAGCAACTACTGCTTGCATGTTAATAAACAGAAATCACAATTGCTGCTGTTAAATAATATGGGATTAAGATTGTACCCCTGGATCTGAAAGCAGATGAGATTCTCCATTCATGGATTCTGTTACTCATGATATTCCATTTAGGGTCTGGACAATTTTTCTGGCAATATAACATAATGATTAAGATACCCATAAAAGCTCTGAGTAAAGTGCTTTGTCCCTTGTTACAGTCATAAAGATTCTCTACAAATGAGTCAGCAGATTATGGCTATACTGCATGTTCCTGTAGCCTCCAATAAAGTGTCCGTTCCCCTTTAGGCAGAACATGCTACGGTAATTCCAGCTACAAGGGAGGATGCTTTAGGCAAGTTCTATCATCATTTGAAACACAGGGTGCCACCACGCACTTTTTGGGGACATGAAGAGCAAAACTATTCACAGGAGTTCAACATCCAAGTACATCCTAGATCTTTACAGTGGCATAATGTCACATTTTTAGCAGCTTTACCATTTGATTTGCTTTCCTAATTTCTGTGGAGAGAACATTTTCATAGTGTGATTGCAATGTATCTTTTCTTAATGGTAATAGCCATTATAACACGGATATTTAAAATCAGGACTTTTTTTTTTTTCCCAATCTGTGTGCAGCAGTATGTTTCTCTCTATTAAATATTATAAATAATTTTATCAACTAATCACTATTTATTGTAAGTTCCACCTTCACACATGGTCTTCATTTTATCATCTTGATACCATAGTCCTGTCAGAAAATAGTGTACTTTTAGCAAAAGCTAATACTTGAGAGTAAAAAGAGCTCTGTCTGTTATCACGGTGACGTCAAAAGCTGCCCTTTGGTTGTTTTTTCTCCTTTCTTCTCCACCTCCTTATTGTCAGTGATCGCAAACTGCATGTAACTCTTTATGTCACACATGGAGCATACAGAGAAGCTCCGCATGATTCTTCCAGTGTTTAGCGTGGGACAGAAATGCCAGTTAATTTGTTTTCCAAGTACCATGGCTTTACTCTCATGAGATGCAAAGCTGTGCCTCTCCTGTCAGCACTTGTTGATGACATTGTTCCTTTCCTCTGATACCACAGTCCCAGAGGTTCTTTGCAATGAAAAAGTATGTGCCTACTTGGTTTTTATACAAAAAAATTAGCAGTTGCAGTAGTACTGATGGAGTGACTGTCCTCCAAAGATGGGGGGGGGGAAAGGGAGTGGGAAGAGACTGAATTGTGTATGTCTCACGAATATATAGATGAATATGAAGGAAGAGTCACAGGAGGTGAAGGCCACAGATCTAGCCTCTATCCATCTTGGCTGATCTACCCTGAGGTTATCGGGTGGTAACACAGTCAGAATCGTAGGTCACAAGAAGCATCTACTAGCTTTAATGCAGCTGAACCCCAGCCCATGTATTCTTTCTAAATATGAACAAATAATGTTATTCCAAATTCTCTTGGGTCTGTTAAGCATTTTCAGTAACACAAAAAATGTTCATTCTTAATAGCACACCTAAATATAGGAATTTTCTATACATTGTCATTGTCTCAGCCAGAAAATGTAGCATAAAGCACTATGCTAGGAAATGAAGATGCAAATAAAATGCTATAGATTGCATTTCTTCAAATCAGAAAAAAGCAGTAATCTCAAAATTAATTGCCCAAGATTGCTTCATCTTTGTTGTTACATTACACTGACGTTAATTTCTATTAATGTTACTGTTTGTTTTCTGGGAGCACAGCACTTATCTATGGAAGGGGATGCAATGTTTAAGTTATTCCCTCCCCTAGTTCTTGATCTTTGAAAATTTGCAAGGTTCCTGCTACATAACACAATTATAGAACTGTGCCATATGCTTTATGCATATGGCAAGCATTTTGGAGAAGCTCTCAGTGTTGTGTTCTGCAGATCTATGCAGAAAGTGCTACTCTGAGATTTGTGGAAATTGTTACAGCTGGAAAAAGATCGTTTAATTATAAAACAATAATGGAGCTGGGTTGGACTACTTAAGGGAAACCTGACACAGATGCTTGTGTAATGGAACCCAGTTATTAATTTATAGAATTAGCCCTGCCCTGCAAGCTGCTCCCAGCATGTGAACCCAATTGACTTCAGCAGGACTCTGCAAGGGCACAGTGCCTTCCAGCCAGATGGACCACTTTGCAGGGTCAGAGATTAACTGTACCATTTGAGTTAAATAAAAACTGACACAAACAGCTACGTCAGGCTTCCAGCCTTCAATGTAACTATCATACCATCTCACTTTTTCACTGCTTATTTTGTGTTGTTATCATGTACAAACTGCTGGATTTGTCTATGATTTGATAGAATTTTATTCAGGAAGTTAAGAGCCAGATTCTCAAAGAGTAATTGTTCCCATGAGGTGAAAGGAAATGTAACTAGCTTTCAAATTCTGACTGCAAGATAGAATGAATTGGGGATTCTGACCTGTGTATCTCTTTTACTCTGTAAGAAACAGTGGCACAGCAGTTGGATGGTCAACTTCATGTCTGCTAAGGGTTTTTCTCTAAAAACAGATTACATCTTCTATGAATGATGAAGAAAGGCAGAGTAGACAGTCTGAAAATCTCTCAACTGTCAGAACTACTTACTGCAGAATCAAGAACCTCTCATTTATCTCAAAGGTCAAGCTATCTCTGTGCAGTGAGATCTCCTGATCTCAGTATAAGGGAGAGTACATGAAGGAGTGTTAGGTTTGAGTTCCAAGTGAAAGAACAGCACAGTATTGCCTCTATATGTTCATGTCCATATTGCAGTAATCCTTCATCGGTAAGAATCTGACAACATGCAAACCACCCTGTGCAGATTGACAATTTTATTGCTGAAGTACACAGGAAACAGAAACCAGAAAAATCACCTATGTTAAACCAAGTATGTTTTCCTTAAAAGTATTACATAAAAGAAACTTTAAAAACAAAAACAAACAGACAAAAAAAAAAAAATCAAACAAAAAAGACAAAACCAAAAACCCTAACCGAACCAGAAACTTCAAAAAAAAAAAAGATAGTAAGAGAAAGATACCTCCTAACTCCCTCAATTATCTTGCTATTTGTTTCTCGGTTCTTAAGAGAATGTATCTGAGACACTTGATTTTCAAAAGACAGAATCTCACAGCTGAATCTCATACTTATAAACGGTACCTCAATTCTGTCCTTGCTTTAAGGCTAAACTGTTTTTCCTCAATGTTAAAAAAAATGTTCAGATGAAAATTTTTACCTTTTTTTTTTTATTATTTTACAAAGAATGGGAAACTGTTGTGTCATGTAAGTGACCATTAAAACAGTCATACAGAACAGTGTTTCAAATACCTTTGCAAATGTAAACTTAGCTGCTTCAACAACTTCTAACACAAAGACATTTATGCTTGCTGTGAAGTATTTGCTATCTGTCTATTGCAGCTGATTCTACATTACAAGAGGATTTTTTATTACAGAATACATTAAAAAACCCAGAAAAAACATAAAACCACAGTCCATTACCATCCTATTTGTATGTGAACTACTCTTGACTTTATATTAGTATATTGATTCTGTAAGGTAGAATCTAAACTAGTAGACAAAATAGACATCTCAAAAATGTTTCAGAAAGGTAAGGTGAAACAATTACAGGTATAATATCAGTTAACCATAAAGGAAGTATATTAGATCTTTTTGTACAGGCAATTATTCAGGCATTAAATGGCCATTGATCTATTTCAGTCAAAAGTTCATTTCTAATTATGACTTTTAGTTTTACAAAACTTAAATGATCTTCTTCTACTTCTTGAAGTCTTGATATCATTGAACTTCACATTTATAAGAACAACGAATAAGCACACTCCTTCTCTACAATCATAGAATTGTAAAGTAGTGTGTGTTGGAAGGGACCTTTAAAGGTCATACAGTCCAACCCCCCTGCAGTGAGCAGGGACATCTTCAACAAGATCAGGTTGCTCAAAGCCCTGTCCAACATGACCTTGAACGCTTCCAGGGATGGGGCATCGACCACCTCTCTGGGCAACCTGTCCCAGTGTTTTTTGTAAAAAAATTCTTCCTTATATCTAGTTTAAATCTGCCCTCTTTTAGTTTAAAACCATTACCCTTATCCTATCACAACAGGCCCTACTAAAATGATTGCCCCTATCTTTCCTGTAGGCCCCCTTTAAGTACAGAAAGACAGCACTAAGGTTTTCCCAGAGCCTTCTGTTCTCCAGGCTGAATAACACCAAATATCTCAGCCTTCATAGGAGAGGTGTTTCACTGCGTTGATCATCTTCATGGCCCTCCTCTGGACCCATTCCAACAGGTCCATACCTTTCCTGTGCTGAGGACTCCAGAGCTGTACACAATACTCCAAGTGGGGTCTCATCAGAGCAGAGTAGAAAGGGAGAATCACCTCCCTCAACCTGCTGGGCACACTTGTCTTGATGCAGCCCAGGGTACGACTGGCTTTCTGGGCTTCAAGCACACATTGCTGGCTCATATTCAGTTTTTTATCCATCAGCACTCCCAAGTCCTTCTCCACAGGGCTGCTTTCAGTCCACTCATTGCCCAGCCTCTATTTGTGCTTGGGATTGTCTCAACCCGGGCACAGGACCTTGCACTTAGCCCTGTTGAACCTCATGAGGTTCACACAGACCCACTTCTCAAGCTTGTCCAGGTCCCATCCTAGAGGTGTGTCAACCTCACCACTCAGTTTGGTGTCATCTGCAAACTTGCTGGAGGTGCACTGGATCCAACCATCTATGTCATTGATGAAGATATTAAACAGCACTGGTCGCAGTACAGACCCCTGAGAGACACCACTTGTCACCAGTCTCCATCTGGACATCGAGACATTGACCACTACCTTCTGGATGTGACCATCCAACCAATTCCTTAACCACTGAACAGTCCACCCACCAAATCCATATCTCTCCGATTTAGAGAGAAGGATGTTGTGGGGGATCATGTCAAAGGCCTTACAGAAGTCTAGATAGACAACATCCGTAGCTCTTCCCTTGTCCACTGATGTAGTCACTCCATCATAGAACACCACTAGGTTGGTCAGGCAGGACTAGCCCCTAGTGAAGCCATGCTGTCTGTCTCGAATCACCTCCCTGACCTCCATGTTCCTTAGCATAGCTTCTAGGAGGATCTGTTCCTGATCTTCCCAGGCACAGAGGTGAAATTGACAGGTTGGTTGTTCCCAGGGTCCTCCTTTCTATCCTCTTCAAAAATGGGTGCAATGTTTCCCTTGTTCCAGTCACCTGGGACTTCACCTGACTGACATGACTTTTCAAATATCATGGAGAGTGGCTTGGCAACTACCATCAGCCAATTCCTTCAGGACTCTGGGATGCATCTCCTCAGGTCCCATAGACCTATGTATGTTCAGGTTTCTCATGTAGTCACAAACCTGAACTTCTCTTACAGTGGGAGGGACTTTGCTCTCCCAGTCCTTACTTTGAGCTCCATTCACTTGAGAGGTTTGGGAAGAGAGGTTGCCAGTGAAGAATGACACAAAAAATTTGTTGAGTACCTCAGCCTTCTCCTTGTCCATGGTTAACAGTTTGCTGATATTGTTCATCAGGGGGGTATGCTTTCTTTGGCCTTCCTTTTCCGGCTGACATATCTGTAGAAGCCCTTCTCATTATTCTTTGCATCCCATGCCAAGTTCAGCTCGAGCCATGCCTTGGGTTTCCTGACCTCATCCCTACACAACTGGACAGTGTCCCTGTAGTCTTCTCAGGATACCTGTGCCTGTTTCCACTGCCTGTGCATTTCCTTCTTGCCCTTTAGGTTGCCCAGCAGGTCTTGATTCAGCCATCCAAGTTGCTCTCCTTACTTTCCTGATTTCTTACACCTGGGATCTAGCACTCCTGCACTCTATGGAAATCAGCCTTAAATATCTGCTAGCTCTGTTCTGCTCCCTTGTCCTTGAGGGCAGGATTGCCCAGAGCTTGCCATGCTGCTTTTCCAGCAGATGTTGGGGTGGTTGAAGTCCCCCAGGAGGATGAGAGCCTGTGAACATGAAGCCTCCTGTAGCTGGAGTAAGAAGACTTCGTCCATAGGCTCCCCTTGATGGGGCAGCCTGTAGAAGACCCCAACCACAAGGTTCCCTTTGTTGCCCCGGTCTCTAATTCTTACCCATAAGCTTTCAGCCTGCTCGTGGCTGTTCTTCAGAGACAGCTTTTCACACTCTGTCCATGCCTTGATATAAAGAGCAATGCCTCTGCCCTTAATTCCTCACCTGTCCCTTCTGAACAGCTGTAGCCATCAACAACCGCACTCCAGTCATGGGATTCATCATAATTTCAGCAATGGCAACCAGGTCGTATCTTTCTAACAGCATGGTGGCTTCCAGCTCATCCTGTTTGTTGCCCATGCTGCGTGCATTTATGTAGAGGCACTTCAGTTGGGCTGTCAGCCATGTCACCTTCTTAGAGTAATTCCCTTAATTCCTTTGAGGGATTTCACTGGTGTTCCCCTGTTGGCTCCTATTACCTCAGGAGCCCCTGGCTCACCTCTGTAAGACTTCAAGTGTGCTGCAGTGTACCCAGCATGCCTCAGAGTGACAGGCTGAGGGCCCTCGCTAGCACTCAGTCCCTCTAACCATGGTGTGTCATCCCACAGCTTGTCTCAGGCAAGCCTGCTGTTATTCCCCTCCCCCTTCAAGTCTAGTTTAAAGCTCTGTCAATGAGCCCTGCAAGCACCTGAGCAAAGACCCACTGCCCTCTTTGAGAAAGCTGAATCCTATCTGATGCCAGCAGGCCTGGTGCTCTATGTTCATTATTGAAAAACCCAAAATTATGGTGGTGACACCAGCCATGGAGCCGTGTATTAATAGACTGGGTCAATCCACTTCTAATATCGCTGGCTGCAACTGCAAGGATAGAGGGAAAAATTACCTGTGTTCCAGATTCCCTTACCAACTGACCCAAGGCCCTGAAGTCTCTTGATTGCTCTTGGACTACATGTTGCAGCTTCATCACCACCCACATGGAATAGCAGTGATGGGCAATAGTCCAAGGGCTATACCAGGCTAGGGAGTTTCCTAGTGATGTCCTTAACCCGGGCGCCAGGGAGACAGCAGACAACCCTAAGAGAGGAGTCTGTCCAGCATATTGGACCCTCTGTTCCCCACAGAAGGAAGTCTCCTACAACTATAACCTGTCTTTTCTTCCTCAGGGAGGTGGTTGTGGTACAGCAACCTTGACAACGCCTCTGGTGTAGATGCACCATCAACCACGTTATCCATTGCCTGGCCTTCCACATCCAGACCCTCATACCTGTTGCAGCTGGGAAGGCAAGGTGGGCAAGGATGGGGTTTGCCTGCTGCCCTGAGCATGGACTTGCCTCTCTTCACTCCTTTCCTTTAAGCTACCACCTTCTGCCTGTCAGGGGAAGGATACAGCATCCCCTTGATTATGTGGTTTTTTTTTCTAGTTGTTGTTCCTGTTTCTGTCTCAGGGATGGCAGAGCATGGTTCCACCAGTCTGTCTCTTTCTCAGCCTCCCTGATGCTCCTTACCCTTTCCACTTCTTCTTGTAGCTCTGCCACCAGAGCAAACCCTTAATCTATTCTTATGTTTTCTTTGAGAAACAGAAATGCTTTTGGGCAAGAAATGGGTCCACCCATTGCAGTATCATATATTTCACTCAGTACTACAAGATTTTATAATTTTTTTACATGTTTGCCTATAGAAACTTGATCTGTGTAAAATTTTCTAGCTTTATTAGTTCTTTCAGTACCCTTAGTTGTGGTTATATTGGCAGGTTTCATGAGAAATCTTGATTTGCTTGCTGGTGATTCTTTATAACCAGACAACATAATGGATAAGAAGCTAAGGAAATCATCCACTCTCAGACAGTCAATGACAGTACATCTTTTTTTAGGGTAATATTTGAAGCCAATAGTTGTAAATTGCTTTCCACTGAGATATTAATGATTCTGAGGTAGAACTCAGAGGTTTCTATCAATTTAGGCATGCTGACATTTTGCTGAAGTAAGAAATCTAGAAAGCAAAGGCAGTAATTCCTAAACTGTAAAATTACTGCTCTTACTCCATATGATTAAATTCCATAAGCTTACTTTGTAGGCAGATGATACTTTGCAGACTTTAAAGATTCTCTTATATGACAAAAGTTTTCATGTGAGCTTCCATGACACCTACACATTGCATAAGACTTTATTCAGTGGAAGTAATAATGATATGTTGGATAAGACAGTAATAACTCGCAGTTCCCAGGGATGTTCATAATTATGATACATACTGAGATTATGGGGTGCCTCAGCCTTCTGCTGTGATTTTTCACAGATATTTGTACTGAGTCTGGCTGGGATAATTATAATTTTTTTCACAGCAGCCTGTACAGTGCTATGTTTTAGACTTGTGACTAAACCAGTGTGGTAACACTGATGTTTTGACTATTGCTGAGCATTCTAGGCCCTTCTGTTTTTCCCATTCTGCCTCCCAGCAAGTAGGCTGGAGGTGTGAAAGAAGCTGGGAAGAGACACAGCCAGGACAGCTGACCCAAACTGACCAAAGGGATCATGCTTAACAATACAGCTCAAGAAAATGGGGAGGAAAGGAGAACGTTCACGGTAATGGCATTTACTTTTCCAAGCAACCATTAGGTGTGATGAGGCCCTGCTTTCCAGGAAGTCGTTGAACATCTGACTGCTGATGGGAAGCAGTGAACAAATTCTTTCTTTGCTTTGCTTATATGCACAGTTTTACTTCACCTATTAACCTGTCTTTATCTCAGTCCATGAGTTTTCATGCCTTCCTTTTATTTTGTCACTCTTGCTATTCTCTCCCTCCATCCTGCTGTAGGTGGAGGGTGAACTAGTGACTGTGCAGTTGTTTAGCTGCTGGCCAAGGTCACCTTTACACAATAGTCTTTGTTAATCTAGAATCACTGAATAATCCGTGTTGGAAGGAATCTCAAGAGGTAGTCTGGCCCAGCCTCCTGCCAAAAGCAGGGCCAGATCTGGCATCAGACCAAGTCATCCAGGGTTTTGCCCAGATGGGTCTTGAAAGCTTCCAAAGATGGAGACTGCACAACCTCTCTGGCAACGTTCTCCTCTGCTTGACTGTTTTTGAAGGGAAAAAGGTTTTTTGTTGTATCCAGACTGAATGCCTTTTTCTCAGTTCATGCCCACTGTCTCTGATCCACATGACACGTTCCTTGGTGAAGACCCAGGCTCTGTCTTCTCAATGACCTTCCCACAGGCAGCTGTTAGGTTCCTCTGAAGCTGTCTTTCATTAAGGCTGAACAAGACCATCTGCCCCAGTCTCTTCTTGTAGGGCATGTTCTTTGGCCCCTGACTGTCTTGACGACCCTCCACTGAACTCACTCCAGTTTATCAGTGTCTCTCTTGTACTAGTGAGACCTGAACTGGACACAGTAATTCATACGTGGTCTGATGAGTGCTGCGTAAAGAAGAAAAATCACCTCCTTTGATCTACTAGCTGTGCCCGTGTTCATACAGCTCAGGACACTGTTGACCATCTTTTTCTGCCAGGACCCACTGCTACCTCACACTCAGCTTGCCATCAGCCCAGACCCCCACAGTCTTTTTCGGCACAGCTACTCCCCACCCATTCAGACTCCAGCCCATATTGTTGCAGGGGCTAGTTCATCCCAGGTGTGGGAATTTTTAAGAGGTTCCTGTCAGGCTGTTCCCTACCGAGGTGCCTCTCAAAGACGGCCCTGCCCTGGCTTCTCCTCCGTTTAGTGTTATCCATAAACTGAATAAGCATGTACTCCACCTACTCTTCTAGGTCACTGATAAAGATCTTAAATAGGATAGGTCCCAGTGCATATCCTGAGGAAGCTCCACCTGTGACTGGCCTTGAGCCAGAGTAAGAATCACTAAACATTATCCTTTGAGACTGACCATCCAACTTGTTTCTCATCCATCTAGTAGATCTCCTGTCTAGACCACAATGTTCCAGTCTGCATATAAGGATGCTGTAGGAGACCATGTCAAAAATCTTTTTAAGTAAAGGCAGGAAACACTTACTACTCTCCCCTTATCTACAGGTCTTGTTATTTTATCTTAGAAAGCAAATAGCTAAGGCAACCATTGTTTATCCTTGAAGAACGTATACACAAAACACAAAATACAAGTCTAATATTTCCTTTTTGTTCTAAGCAAGTGCTGTACTGGGAATTTGCAAGTACTGTAGAAAGGACTTTTGGGATGTTCTCATGGCTTTTTTTGTCGCTAGCTCTCATGACTACATTATTGAATTGAAAGTGAATATCAAGAATTCACTTTATTGCTATATAATGCCTTCTAACAAACAGTGGGCTGATTACAATAGACTAAGGACAGACTTAGATTAAGCTTGGGGAAAGATGTTAATTAGGCAAATATTTCCTGCATTTTAAGCAAGAGATACAGCTCCAGTTGCAATACCAAGTTATTAATAATTGTCAGTCACATGTGATACACAGCAGGGTTTTTTGACTCTGTCTTTGCATTATGTATTATGTTTGTGATAATCAGCCCTGGGACATCAGTACATCACTGAGTTTTTCTACAGCTTTAACTTTTTAAGTGATAATGTTTCTATGTAACTACTAAAAGTAAAAGGCCCTGCATTAGAGTCCTTTTGAAGTAATTTTGTCCTCTGAAGAAAAAATCAAATAAATTATTTTTTTCTTCTTCAAAGATAAGCAGTATATGGAGAGATTTTTCTAATATTAATTTACTCTAAGGCTTTAGATGCAAACTGTGTCAGAAGTTTTGCATTATTTTCTTTTTTAGTATGATAATCATCATGCTAAAAACTTTTCCGATACACTTATTTCCTTTCATCCAACATTTGTCCTTGGGTAACCAATGAAAGAAATTATAAGGGCTTCTCATTGTAGTAAAAAAACTTATTGTAGTAAAAAGCCTCTTTGTAAGTGCTCCCCACCTTATTGCTTCTTCCTGAATTTGGAATTGACTGAAAAGATTTAATCATGCTATTGTGATTCTTTGGCAATTTTAGTTGCAGCAACCACAGAAAAGAAAATGTACAGTGTATGTGCCCAGCTCAAAGCGGTCTAAGCAGCAGCCTAAGCCACAAAGCACTTTTGAATTAGTTAATTTTATGTGTTACATAACAAGCAATCACTTGATGCATCAAACTCTTTGCTTTGACACACTTCATCTGTTTGTTTCGTTATATATAGCAGTTAAGAGATTTTTCATTTTCTTTTCTTTTCTGTTTTTGTTGTTGTTGTTGTTGTTCTATAGGAACATTCTCCAGTCACACAAGACATTAAGGGTGGGTGATCTTGCAGAATTTCTTCAATACCAGCAAATATTTTACTGGTTGGTTTAACCAGGAAGTACCTCTAGGCCATGGGAACAGTCAGGTTCTGACTGAAGTCATCGGCTGTTATGGATTGTTTGAGTCTTTGATAGAAGTGGACGACAAGTCATCAACTGAGCTATCAAACATCTATTTTCCCAAGTGTTTAGACATTTCAAACTTTCTTTTTTCTGCTTCAGTACGTTACTCACAATCTGTCCATTCAGGACTGTAGATTTAGTCCATGTCTTTACAGCTTGCTGCAGGTTCTTCTGTGCCCTTTGGCCTGCACTGTAAAACAGTAGACGTCTGTATTTAGCTACATAGTTCTGCTAGTAGACTATTGAGCTCAGTGTCATGCTGACACATTGCATGGCCTCAGAATCATAGCTAGATCGTGTCTACCCAGGTCATGTGTAGATGTAGCAAGTGCAAGTGTGACTTCCACTATATAAAACTCAATTCTAATGTATTGTTTTGTTTCGGTTCCTATCCTCACTACAAGACTGTAGCTTCAACACCGAAACCTCCAACCCCAGTCAAATAATTATTTCTTTTAACTGTGTTCACTTTTCTAAATGCATTGTTTGGTGGGTTTCTTTGAGGTTCAGGTACCTTTATGCAAAAGAATATAAGATGTAACTGAGGACCCCAAACTAAAAAGATGGTACAAACATGTTCCTGCGGAAATAAGATATCTGAAAATCCAAATAATTTCTTATGCACTATAAATAATAAAACAGATGTATTTACAGGTCCCCCAATACTCAACTCAGGATTTTTTTTTCATCAAAACATGATCTGCCACACTAGTTCAACAAGAGGATAGAATAAATATAATACAATTTTATAAATGGATTCTGCTTCTGTGAAAATTTCTCCATACCATAAAATCATTAGCAATTTTCATTTGAAGCATTAAAATACGTTGTTGGGTTGTTTGGGGTCTTTTTGTTTAGAAAATCTGTGACATTTACAACTCGCTGAATTGTAAGTGTTTGCTTTTGTATTGATTGCTTTACACTTCCTAAAAATGATAATAGAAATTCGTCAGTAGAAGTATGTGCACTGTTTCTATGTACAGAAGAATATTAAGAACTAGTTAGTGGGTTTGCTGCCAGCTGAGTCCTATATGATTACACTTGCACTGTTTTTTCCAGTCTAAATTTTGTTGAAAATGGTACAAATATGTTCTTATATACATGAAAATTAAAAAGGGGGAAAAAAGCAGTGTATTTTAAAATAGATGGCACTAATTGGCATTCCAAATTTAAACAGTACATTAAAAGAAAAACAACATAGTAACATACTTTGTTCATTTGCTAGAGACTGATGTTATTTGAAGACATTTAGCCTACAAGCAGTTACAGTAGCTTATCTTTCTTGTGATAGAAAAGAGGAAATCTTCAGAATAGAAATGAACCATTGATTTACTGGTGTTGCTGTAGCATAAAAATGGAATATAACATATATCAGGACCACAGACAGAATTAATAAAGGAAAGCAATGAAAATAAATTAAGAGGTTGAGTGGGATTCATTTTTGGAGCATATAACTGGGATACATAGTCTTCAGGCAGAGCATGAAAAGATTTGAGCAATATCTCCACATTAGAGAAGAGAGGAAAAGATGAGGATAGGTATGATTTCACTATAAACATGTTTGTATCTATTAAGCAGTATCCACACAACTTAAAGAACAGAACAAAGTGAAGAAAAACTGTGAAACAAGAACACTGCTGAGCCTTAAAAATAAGTCATGTAGACTGAATAGACTGTTAATCAGCCTGTTTTTTTCTTGGTTAAATAGTATTTTTTGATAGATATTGGTAAAATATTTTAATCTTGCTTCTGAAAACTCAGCCTGCATTTGTTTTTCCTTTCATAAGTAAATTTATCCCCAGTATTCAAAAGTGATGAGGCTATTTATTTTTGCAATAGTTAAATTCTCATTCAAAGTGATATAATATACACCAAAGTGTTTCACTCAATCTTAGCAGGCAATTTCTTATCAGTAAAGAAAGGCAACAAAATTCAATTTCTGTAATTCAGTTTCTGCACTGTTTGCTTTGTTTCACAAGTTGAGGAATGAGTTGGTATTCCTGCATTTATCTTACTATGGAGCCAACACTAAATTATACACAATGTTATAGCAAAATTTTTCATATGAGTAATTAACACACAGATCACAGAAGCCCTTGGACAGTGGCTTCCTTCCATTTACAATGTTAAAAACATAGAAAGAAGTAACTAGCAGTTCATGATATCTAGTCACTAGGCCAACCAAAAAGTAAGATTTACTATTAGTGACAGTATAATAATGAAGGAAGCAAAAGAATGAAAATTATTGCTGATTTTTAAAAAAAAAAAATACTTGATAGATTAATTGATATACTTGTATATTTGTCTTATCTAAGTGTTATCTAATTTTTCTAAGAATAGAAATCAATTACATTGACGAGACCTTGCTTCTTCCTAAAATGAAAAAAAAAAGGATTGTTTGCTGAATTTTAAGAAAGTTAGATGTTTTCCCACTCATTTTCCTAAAACTAAGTTTTAGGAAATTCTTTGTACAGGAAGAATTTAAAGATACTAATTTCTACAAAGGAAGAATTTCTTTCAATGGCTCAGAGAGATAAATATAACAGTGGGCTTGACTAGAAAATTGGCACATATATTAAGGCATAGTATTATGGATAAGAAATCTACATCTTTAATATTTAGGATAGACAGTTATTCCAGCACTTGCTCTTTTGCAGCAAGCCAAAAAGAGCAGGAAAACCTGTTGCTGTCCTTACTAAAAAGTTTTGTTTTCTCTTTTTGCTAGTATTTATTAGAAGTTTTGCAGCCATCAGATGAAAAAAACCTCTGTAAGTGATGATACCTAAATACTGAGGGGCTGAGCATTGGAAATATTTGCAACAGATTTCTAAACTTCCTCGCTGCAGACAAAGTTGGAAACTGAGATTTCATTGTGGATATCTGCTGTGTGTAAGAGGAAGAGACGATGTCTTCTTATACTTCTTAGAGAACTACTTTAAAAGGTTTGCTTAATTGTACCAAAGAATGTCTTATTTCTGCACACAAAACTGTCAAAATCTGCCTAAAAACATCCTTTCAGATGGCTTATTTGAGCAATGGAGATTTTAATTTTTTCCCCCCACCCTGTGACCTTCAAACAACTTAAAGCCTCCAGTAACCTTGTATGCAAGGTAGTCAAGAGAAATCTACATGCTGTCTGTAGGATTAAAGTTTTTCATACAGAAATCTGCAAGAGGACTATCAGTATGCATTATTCGATGTACTCCGTACAATTCTGAGAGGAGATATTTGTAGCAACAGTGAGAAGAAAGTGGAAAAATTAGCTTTTTAGTGGTTCAACTTGCATTCAGACAGGAAAATATTTCTTATGTACAGTCTAGTGTTAGCAGAACACTTCCTATAAATCTGAGGAGCTGAAAACAATTCCCACTGGAGCTCTGGAAATCATCACTGCTGAAGTGTTGCATTCTGGAAGGGCTGAGTAATTAAGAATGTGCTTGCCAGTTCAGCATGGTGTGGCAGCAGCTGTCTGTTCACTCAGGTGGGAGAACTGAATTCTGGAGAGCTCTTGAGTCACTTTCCCTGTCTTGTTTTTAAAAGGGAAGGTCTATGCTTCATGATCTTCCCTTGGTTTTCCATCACTGCCTAAAGCAAAACTTCACCCCAGAGAGTTGTGTTCACCTTTTCCATCTTTTCCTTCTTCACTACAGACATTAGGTTGTTGGAATATTACAAAGTTATAAATAAAATGTGTAATAAAGGGTCGGAGCAAGCCACTGGATATCTCCTGGTAGCTTGGAGACAGAATGGGTATTCTAGCACCTCTTTCTGGCCTTATTTTAATAAACAGAATATTTTCTTATTGCCCAGTATCTAAGCAAGCAAAAGAAAGAAAACACGGAAAATAAGAGGAGTGAGGCATAAGTGTGTATGAAAGAGAATATATTCTGTTGCTAGCAGCAAGACATTTCAGTTTCAACTTTGTAGGAGGTTTTTAACATACAGAAAACATTAATTGAAAAATGAGTTTCTGACTGGGGAGGGAATTTTATTGAAATATGAACCCTTGCAGACATCATAAACTCAGACGTTAGAAGAGAAAAAAAGCATGTTACTATGGAACTGCCTGCAGGAGTTTGAAGTCAAGCACATGCTTTCATATCTTTCTTTGTTGTTTTGTTTTGTGGTGTTTGTTTTTTTTTTTTCCCCACTACTAACTCTCTGATTCTACTTTTTACTCTTTTCTGTTCTTTCTCTTTTACTTCTAATTCTGCCTTTAAAGCATACTTGCAATCACTTCAATTTCAACCCCAGATTCCTTCATCATATACAAAACCTGAAATGACCCAGCACCAAATTTGGCTTACGGTTTTTAAAGCACATCTTGACGCTCCATTTTGTAAAAAAACTCTTCCATTTTGATTGAAAATCATTTCCACTGAAGGAAGTCAGGTCAGTGTCACCACTACAGGTAATACTAAAAGAATGAAAAATAAAAGAAATGAATTCTGCATACCAGCTGTATTCTGTCAGTATCCCCATATGGTTACATCACCTTTGGTACTGTAAGACATAGTCAAGGACTGTAAAAAATGAGTGGTTGATTTCTTTCAAAAAATATCATATATTGTAAGCAGCAATCAAAGAAAAAATACTGTGTGGGGAATGTCAAAAAGATTTAATAGCCAAAGGACCCATGGAGTGAAAATGAGACCTCAAGTCTCAAGCAGCACATCACAGAATCATAGAATCACAGAGAATCACAGAATGTTAGGGGTTGGAAGGGACCTTGAAAGATCATCTAGTCAGAACAGGACCCTGTCAGAGCAGGACCACCTAAAGTAGGTCACACAGGAACACGTCCAGGCAGATTTTGAATGTCTCCAGAGAAGGAGACTCCACAACCTCTCTGGGGCACCCTGTTCCAGTGTTCTGTCACCCTCATAGAGAAAAAGTTTTTCTTTATGTTAATGTGGAACCTAAATGTTCTTTTTTTGTTCTAGTGCAAGTTGTGCATTTACATACCACATTTGTATCTTCCATGCTTACCTTCAAACTACTATTTCATGAATTAAATTGTTGGTGAAGCAATGTTTAAAACATTTTTCCCTTTTTGTATCCAACATATTTCCCTCTTTGAAAGTATGTATTCAATGCAAGTGTAGAATCATTTTTTTTTTTTTCTATATCCACTGGATGACCACTGTCCAAATACTTTTTATTTTTACATTTCAATCAGCCATCAGCCCCTATTTTCTCTCTTCATTACTTTTGATGCCTTAATGAGGAACCACTTTATCAATAAACCATAAAGTTTGAATTTTTATCTGGAAAAGTGAGATATAGGGTTATAGTTCACATAAAATTTATTTTGAGAATCGTGGAGCTTGCCTGCTTGTACTTACACTGTTGACTGCTGTTTTGCCTGCTCTCCTTTCCTTTTTCTTAAGGTTAGTGTTAAGTGGAAGTTGTCTTTTCACACTAGTTTGCTAAATAGTATGGATATTAATTTTGACCATGAACACTTACTGAAAGGCTAGGTAATTAAACTTTAAAAAACATTCCCAAAACATCATTTTCATCATTAGAAGTTGCCCAAGAAAACCTCTTTCTATATCTTACTGATTTTACATTGTTTACTCAAAAAGGCATATGACTGCATGCAATGTCTTGTAAAAAAATAACAGTTCTGTTCCATTTGCTTCCTTCCTCGTTATATCTCCATTCTTTTATTTCTGCTTTTTTCCTCTACTATTTTCGTATTTTCTCTCCCATCATCTATTCCTTCTCTTTTTCATTCTAAAAAAAAGGAAAAAACTAGGATAGAGAGAAATGAAGTTGTCAGAAGCAAATGGATTTTGTGAAATAGCTGTTTTACAGGTCAGCAATGTTAAACAGATACTGACTGTGTTGTACAGGTAATCTTAAGACCATGATTAATCTGAAATAACTGCGTTTGACTAAAGGTTATTGTGCAATAATATTCAGTACCTAAAATCCATTTGGTCTCATTCTTTTTCTTCCTACTTTCATCCCTCCAGTACAATCATACATCTCAGTTATGACAACTTTTTTCATTGAAAACTTTCTTCATGGTTCACGGACATCCAGCTAAGGGCCAAGGAAATTTTTGAAAACATCCTGAAAGAGTTATTTCAAAAGACATCTTGAAACAAAAGAATGGAAACTGTTGTTGGTAATAAAGGTAAAGAACACTTAAGAAAGACTTTCCTTGTCTGTAAGTGAGTTTGTCATGGCACAGTTTTGTAAGCATGTAAAGTGGAGAAAATTTGGTTTTGTCACTACTGCCTGCAGGATATGTGGTTGCTTAACAATTATCTATGAAGCCCTTTTTGGCTCAGAAGAACTTTGGCTAGTCTGATGTCTAATGATAATGTAACTGTAAAAACAACAATTTTAAAAATGTTTACTGTATTACTGTTGACAAAAAACAAGAAACCAAAACAAGACAAATACAAAAGAACCCCACTGAAAATGTTGCTGAACAGTTTGCTTGAGAAAACACATATACATAACTGCACATACAGGTTTAAGTCTGTCAAACACAAATGCCTGAAGCTGGACAGAGTGGTCAAGGAAGGAATTAACATTATAGTAACTAGGCTCTTCACATTCTGGCACTGCTGAAATTTATCATCCCTGCATTTCCCTTTCACGTCCTACCGAGTGTCAGAGGGAGCAGTAGCCCCTCCGAACAGGATTAATAGAAGATTTGATCTCACTGAGTAAAAAATTGTTTCTCAAAGGCACACCTTAAACCAAACCTCCCTGTCTCCTTGCCCTCAGGCATTTAAAGGTCAACTAAAATACAAAAATACACATACAGGTATAAGAACTACAACCTTCTACCAAATTCAGCCCAGAAGCTTTTTTTTTTTCACCACAGATAGGTACACAACAACAGCACTGCAGTATCAATCTCTTTGTTTATGGGTACAAACTGGAACACTTCACCAGTCATGACTGAGCATGCTGTATCTCAGGATACCTGACATCTGAGA
Organism: Leptosomus discolor; assembly: GCF_034619465.1. Taxonomy (NCBI): domain Eukaryota; kingdom Metazoa; phylum Chordata; class Aves; order Leptosomiformes; family Leptosomidae; genus Leptosomus; species Leptosomus discolor. The sequence goes on along the minus strand of NC_141391.1, from coordinate 108,263,822 downwards.
GGTTAAGATGCTCTACTAAGCCAGGGGAGAGCACAGATGAAGTCTTTTATCTGAATGAAAAAGGAAAACAGATTTAAGTCTGGCACAGCTGAGTTTTCTACACAGGAATGAGGCATAATTAACTGTGCTGGATGATTTCTGTTTTATCTAGGGCTGGGGTTTCAACAAGCTTGCCTACTGGATCAAGCACTGCAAGAAGGACAGGCAGGGGACAAGAGCTGTTTGTAAGCACCAACACAAGAACTCCATGTGGCCTAAAGTTTTATCATGAAGTTTGATTTGGTGGAAAATGCATATCACCATCAACAAAAATCCGCAGAAATATGTATTAAATTTGACATCTTACTCCATTTCAAGGAGGGAAAACTTAAAATATACTTGATAAAGATGGAAAATATTTGAGAAATTTGGGTTTTTTAGTTATGATTTTACTTACAAATATTTAGCTTAGACATATTTCAATCGTATTCTAAAACTGACAAAAGTCATAACATTTTGCTTGACTTTTTAGCTTGTTTGTTTCTTCTTCAAGCTTTAGATTCATGTAGTGTTTTGGAAAGGAGTGAAATCATGTTTCTAGTCTGATCCAAATTGGACTTTTAGGGGGTTTTCCTTTCTAAATAATAAAAAAAAAAAGGTTATTATTTAGCTAGCTAAGATCAAAGTCTTATTTAGCAATATGAACAGTATTGTAGTAAATTAACTGTAGAAACATCCTTTTTTAAAAAAAACCTGCAGTTTGTGAGGCATCTGTTTCTACAATAAAGCAGAATAATATACAACTTCTTTTCTTTGTTTTTTTCCAAACAAGCATCTCTGGTAATTATTCAGCAATTTGGTTTCCAAATATGTTTTTAAGATGCTTTACAGGCTCATGAAAGGCCAATAAAACAGCGTGGAAAGGATTCCTCTAATGGCTTTTGATGAATGCTTCTTTTCACAGCCATTAACTCTCTGTGAAGAACTCTGCAACAAATGGGAGTTCATTCTCTTACACAGTCGTTGTTGGAGCTCTACAGGATTCTGTGATATGTATTTATAACCACCATTGAATTAAATATATATAAATTTCCCATTCCAAAATTCCTATTAAACTAACAGGAAAATATTTGCTTCTCGGTCAGTATGTTCATTGGATTGTCCTTTGTGTAATTTTATCCTGTAAATATCAGTTTAGAATCAATTTCTTTGATTCTGCTTTGAAAGATTGCAGGAGTGGGGAAACACACACTTAGTGCCACTTAGCTCTAGGCAACAACGTCACAACGTATGTAGGAACCAGTTATAGCTATTTACAATTTGACTAGCCTTCTGTGCCGTTAAAATTCTTGAAGAGCTTCCACAGCTCCGCCTCTATGATAATATTTTTTTTCTGAGAATGTATCTGGTTTGGGAAAGTTTGATGTTTGGGTTGCTTTTTTTTTTTTTTTCTTTTGGATGTCATGTCAATGAGAAGAAAATACAGATTTAGGAAATGAAGGAGAGTCTAAAATAGATACAGTAGTAACAGTCCACTAGTGTCCCAATGGCAGGAGCCAAGTACATTCACCAGGTTGAAGATATTAATATTTAATATTTTCAGTGGCTCATTTTCTTTAAATGGAAATCAAACCCACAGAAATAAAATCTTCAACACTATAAGAAAATTCCGGAGTCATAGTAATATTGACTTGGAGCAACTCTGATCACTTTTGGGATACTAAACACAGCACAAATGTCCTCTCCTGACAACTAATGGGAAAGAAATTTTTTCCAGGAAAAAAAAAATGGTGAACATAACCTAGGAATGTACTAGGAGCAGGGTTGTTACAAAAGCAATTAGATGAGGAAGGTGCTACACCTTTCAATTATCAGCATCTGGGATATATTTGAGAATATGATGGTGGAAAGGAACTTGGGACAGTCTAACTATGAAAGAAAACCAAGAAAAAACACATGGAAGAAAGGAAGGAAGGGAAGGAGGAGGGAAGGAAGGGTGGGAGGGAAAGAGGGAAGAAGGAAGTAAAGAAGTAAGGAGAAAGGAAAGGAAGAAAGAAAAAGAATGATGGAGGGAGGAAGGGAGGAATGTAGGAAGGAAGGAAGGAGAGAAATTAAGACAATTTTTTTTTAAAAAAGGCGTTAATGACTTCAGAAGAATCCTTTAGTAAACTACAAAAACGGAGTTCAAAGAATTGTAATGGCAGAAGTGCAGATTATTTCAATGCAAAAACAAATAAAAAGCAAGGAAGATAGGAAACAATGTCATCATGATAAGGCCATAATAAGATAAATCATTATAAGAAATTATGTAATCCTAATTATGAGTACTTGAATTCCCTCAAAAACAAGAAAGACACACACAAAATTAGAATACTAGGTTTATGATGCAGAATATCTGGAGAAGAGGAAATATAATCCCCATTTTCAAAAAGGGAAATAAGGAAGACCTGGGGAACTACAGGACATTCAGTCTCACCTCTGTGCCTGGCAAGATCAGGGAGCAGATCCTCCTTGAAACTGGCATATGGAAGATAAGGAGGTGAATTGAGACAGCCAATGTGGCTTCACTAAGGGCAAATCATGCCTGACAAATTTGGTGGCTTTCTACGATGAGGTTACAGCATTGGTGGATAACAGAGGAGAAACTGACGTCATCTATCTCGACTTATGCAAAGGATCTGACACTGTCCTGCATGACATCCTTGTCTCTAAGCTGGAGAGACATGGACTGGGTGGATGGACCATGCAGTGGATAAGGAATTGGCTGGGTGGTCACACTTAAAGAGTCACAGTCAATGGCTCAATGTCTGAGATGAGACCAGTGACAACTGTCATTCCTCAGGTGTCGCTACTGGGACTGGTGCTGTTTAACATCTTTGTCGGTGACATGGACAGTGGGATTGAGTGCACCCTCAGCAAGTTTGCCAACACCAAGTTGTGCAGTGTGATCAACACACTGGAGGGAAGAGAGGCCACCCAGAGGGATCTTGACAGGCTGGAGAGGTGGGCCTGTGTAAACTTCATGAAGTTTAAGAAGGCCAAATGCATGGTCCTGAACCTGCACTGGGGCAATCCCAAGCACAAATACAGGTTGGGTGATGAGCAGATCGAGAACAGCCCTGCGTAGAAAGACTTGGGGGTTTTGGTAGATGAAACACTGAATATGAGCCAGCAATGTGCGCTTGCAGTCCAAAAAGTCAATTGCATCCTGGGCTGCATCAACAGAAGCGAGGCCAGCAGGTTGAAGGAGGTGATTCTCCCTCTCTACTCCACTCTCGTGACACACCATCTGCAGTACCGCTTTCAGCTCTGGGGCCCCCAGGGTAAGAAAGACATAGACCTGCTCGAGCGAGTCCAGAGAAGGGCCATGAAGATGATCAGGGGGCTGGAGCACCTCCCCTATGAGGACAGGCTGAGAGAGTTGGGGTTGTTCAGCCTGGAGAAGAGAAGGCTCCGGGGAGACCTTCTAGTGGCCTTCCAGTATTTAAAGGAGGCCTGCAGGAAATGTGGGGAGGGACTCTTTACCAGGGAATGTTGTGACAGGACAAGGGGTAACAGTTTCAAACTGAAAGAGGGGAGATTTAGATTAGATCTTAGGAAGAAGTTCTTTACTCTGAGGGTGGTGAGGCACTGGAAGAGTTTGCCTGGAGAAGCTGTGGCTGCCCCCTCTCTGGCAGTGTTCAAGGCCAGGTTGGATGGGGCTTTGAGCAACCTGGTCTAGTGGCAAGTGACCCTGCCCATGGCAGGGGGTTGGAACTAGGTGGTGTTTAAAGTCCCTTCCAACTCAAACCATTATATGATTCTATGAATATTAGCACAGGCCTATAGGGACAAAACTCAGTATACTCAAAGCACAAAGAAAGATACAAGAGGAACAAAATATGAAACATTCTGTGTGGCATACATCTTACCTAAATTTAACTGTCAGAGATAAAAAAGTCTCCAAAAAGCACCTTCAAAAAACAGCTCTGTTCACCTTTCTTATGAAGAGATAATTATCCTTTTCTTCTGGCTGCAGAGGGAGTCCATATAACCAAAATCTATAGAGTTTCTATTAATACCATAAATTAGGTGTTATTAAAGCCATTGTCCTTAAGTAATTAAGTAATAAAAGAAAGACTTACAAAGGAAGACAAAAGACTTCATCTCCTGCTCGATGATGAAAGTTGTTGATCCCAAGGAGACAGAACTTATTAAAGCCTTTTTGCTTCTAGTTTCATTGTCGTCAGACACTTAAAACAATATGTCGCAATGACAAAGATTTTTCTTTCAATAGATATAGGATGTATTAAAGAGTAGGTGAGACAGATGTTTTCAAGTTGGCTGGGTGTGATGAAATTCACTATATCACAGTCTAAGAATTGGCTGGAGTAATCCCAGAACCATTTGCACTTGTCTTTGAGAGCTTATAGAAAACTGGGAAATCCAGAAATGTAAAGAGGAGGGCAAACAGAGGGAAAGAAGGACGGAAATTATTGTCCAGTCAGTTTCACTTCCCAGAAAAATGTTGGAACAAACCAAGTGCTGTATAATGACCTAGAAGATAGCAAGATCAATACAGACCAGTATGGATTTATCATGATCTAGGCTCATGAAGATAATCTAATTGCTTCTACAACAGAGCAACAGGTCTTGGGGGTTGCAGAAAATTTGCAGATACTTTGGCGTTACTAAAGCTTCTAACATTGTCTCAGGTAACACACTAAGGAAACACGGTCAAGACAGAGTGTCTGCTGAATGCCTAACTGATTGGAAAATTATAATCAAACAGTGATTATTTTTCCCCTATCAAATGAAAATCTGTATGAATGCAATTCTATACTGAGTCTGATTTTAATATTTTTTTTAATTTTTATGTTTTACAATTTTAATAAAAAAATGAAGAATGAGAAGGCAAATTTGCAACTGATACCAGGCTGGGATTATTTACTAGCATGACAGAGGCCAGGATTAGAATTTGGCATGATCACAGCCAACTGGAGAAACAATTTGGAGAGCAAAAACGTACTTCAGTAAGGACAAATGACAAGCTATGCACTCAGCAGAAATAATCAACTGCCATAAATACAAGATGAGAAACAAATGATTAGACATCATCACTGTTGAAAAGAAACCAGGCATTTAATGGATTACAAACTGAACATGAATCAACAGTGTCACATAATTACCATAAAAGGAAACACATTCTGGAATATGTAAACTGGGTTATTGTCTGTGAGGCATTTATTCTATTCAGCACTGGCATGAACTCTGCCAAGCAGAATGTACCACAGTTCAAGAAGGATGCAACCCAGGTGGACAGGATTCAGAGAAAAATAATGAAAATTGTTAGACTTGTGAAAAACTAGCTTAGGAAAACAAGTTGGAGAGGAGGCAGAAAGAACATACAATAAGTTAAATGGGTAATTAAAGTGTCATAAAAATACAATGGAAGGAAGATCTTCCTTTGGTAAACTTTTGGGTAGAACAGCTTGTGGACAACACATCTAGAGCTGTTTGGTTTACATTTTCAGTGGAAGCTTTCTACAATACTGAAGTACAGGAAGGTATTTTGACGGAAATTATAGAAACTCATCTATTGAAAGTTGAAGAAGCAATTGTCAGCAATGGCAGAATTGTAGTAGATCTTGTTTTGCAATAGTAGGTGATTTCTTATGTTGATGTATTTCCTTGAATTTCTGTTATGAAGCTTGCAAAATAATCTCAATTTATTTCTATGCTTGGTTTCTGCTAATTCAAGGGCATATCTTCTTTTCCTTATTTGTTTTCATGGTTTACTTGAAGAATTCTTTGTGATACACTCGGTAGAATTTTTCGTAGATAATTGTCCCTTTTATTCAATGGCTAGAGATCTAAGCCAATATTTTTAAGGGTTTTGTGAAAAACGATGAAGAAAACAAACTGATATATGCTACACAATGATATGCATATATGGTATTTTTAAACTGCATTTTCAGAGTCTATATTAGAGAATTTTGAAAGTGAGTATATTATGCTTTAAATACATACCTTTAAGTATTGTAGTGGCTTCTCTTAGTGACTTTGATTCGTTGGTTACAACTGCTGAACAGTAGAACAGAACAATACTCTTTGAAATAGCAGCCCTGAACTTCAGATGTATATAGTGACAACAACCATCCAGATTTGGCCTCATATTGTTTAATGAAATTTTACCTTCAATGTCAGTTTTCCACATGCAGATTTTTTATTCAGCTGTAGAATTCTGTTACTTGCTCTGCAGGTAACTCAAATTCCTGTAAAAGGAAATATATCCACTTTTATCTAAGATTTTTTTTAATGGAAGCCCAGGAAATACTTCCTTCATTAGTTAAAAAAAAAAAAAATATGTCTGTGTTATTACTGGAAAGTATTCTTTCAATGTATAAATGTAATCAAGAGTCAGAAGATGTTAATAATTTCAGTGTTTTGAATATTTTGAAGTCGTGTGTGTGTGTAAAGCCTACATTTTCAACTGAACTTTATCTTGGCATGTTTTTCTTGTGATGAATATCAGTAAAGAGAAAATGTCACTGTTCACACACAGAAATTATTTTATTACTGAAAACACAAACAGTACCTGATTTGCTAAAAGTTCTTTTATAAGAATGTCAGTAGATAAATAACAATTGAAAATTAAATTCTTTATTGCCATGATCTTTGTGTATAATGTAACAAGTAGTCTGTTCATGTTAGGGTTTATTTTTTTCAAAGAACAAAGTTTTATTCTATTAATATTTTTTTCTAAGAACTTCCTTTTTGGCAATTAAATTCAGTCAGTCTACCTTGTCTTCATCTGTGAAAAGCAAACAACAGAAAAAAGGGAAAAATTAATCCAGAAAACAATCTTTCACTGTAGAGAGAAAAAGAGGTCTATAGCAAAATCATCCATTACTGGAACTGGTCTGAGGTGTTCTTCGCAACTAACAGCAATAATACACAACAATTCCCAAGACTTAATAAACATCTTTCACTGTTAAACTGTAACAGAAAGGTGTCCAAACCCATTCTTCTTTTATAAATAAATAAAACTGGGATGAGGATGTCCCGAAGAGAGACAGAGGTCAGCAGTGAGGCAAATATATAATTCTTTAAAGCATGCCTTAAAACTGTATGTTTATAATAAATTATTTTCCTATATGCTTTTTACTTCAATTTGGATCACCTCATAATCTTGCAAACTCATGTTCAGTCACTGAGCAAGTGCTAATTGTAATCTGGAAGTATGCTATAAATATGCATCAGTCCTCTCTCTGAAGGACCAGGGATAAACAGTATGTTGTTTTTTCTTCTACAAATGAATATGATGTGCTCTTATTATTTGATTTAGGAATGTATGGACATATTTCTAGTTGTTTGGTTTTTAAAAAGTCTATTTGAGAACTCTGTATTTTAGCTTCTCTATAATAGTTTTGAATTTAGTTTCCCAATGACAAATTATTTGTATGTTTAGCAAAGTGAAAAAAAAAGCATTGTGTCAGTAAATTAAAGCCAAAAATTCAGTTCTGTCTGTGCTTGAATGGTAGGTGTTTAACTAGACATATGATCAATTCAGCTCCAACTTCCTTTGAGAACTCTGACCCCTCAAATCAGACTTGCCTTCTCCTGATGGGTCAGTGCTGAACAGACTTCACTTGTCTCTGCCTCGTGCAGCTATTAAAGAAAGAAAACAACACCACCTCGACAGGACTCCTTCTAAATGAAATCTCTGCAGATTGTACAGTGGTGAGATGAACAAGTTTCCCTACTGCTTCACAGAATCTGAAATGATTGCAGTTAGTGCAAGTAATGTCTGCAGGGTTTTTTTACAGAGTGTTTTAAAATCAAAACTTGTGCCTACCGTGTGACTTATAAAAGAAACATTCCATTTCAGGGAAGGGGCAAACTGCTGTGTGTTCCCCACTGGCTAATCCTTGAAATCGGCTTTTGAAATTCTTTTGCATTTGAAATGAATGACAGCCATTCACCTGTTTGTTTAGTCTGAGTTTCACATTCAGAGAAGTGGATAAATGCCATTTGAATAAAATGCTCCAAAAAAGTGCCTTTACAGAACCTCTAAGCATGTAAAATCTTTCAAATTCTGGATCTTTTAAGAGCACCTTAGTCTAAGACTCTAGGAAATTTATATAAAACTTCATTCTAAAAGATTTGAGGTGGGTCCCTATTTTTAGAATGTTATAGTTTATGCAGTGAGTCTGTCAAGCCAATTTTCAGAACCTAAGCCTTAGTACAAAGCTGCATCCTGTTTTCTTAGAGTGACCAAGACTAAACAGCCCAGATGTTTATGTACCCAACAATTTAGCACGTGTTGTGGCATAGGTATGTTAACGTGTTGCAATAACTATAGTTAAGTCTCCTCCCAGCAAAACACATTTGAAAGGGAACCTGTTTATTTGTAGTTTGCATATAGAGTTATGGGATGGGATGAAAACTTATCCTGAATGTCTACAACTGCTTGAATTAAATCTGTATTAGAATGTGGAAATAACCCACCACTACCAGTGAAAAGGAAGGGAAAAGAATAATGAGCAAATTTCTGATACAGATCATGAGAAGGACATTCAGAGTATCTTCAAGGAACACTGAAGAGTTCGTTACTAGAAATGTACACCTCATAGACAGCTCAAAGAGATTTCTGATATGAGATATTTCTAAACCGTTGAATTTGAATTCTGCGCAGAGCAATTTTTTTTACTTTATCTATACTTTGGCTGCCATTTCAGTAATCACAATTAAATGTATGACTGTAGAAAAGTCTTTGAAAGATTTTGTTGCTGGTCAAATATGTCACTGCTCAGAAGTTACATTTTACTAAAGTATTTTATAGATTTTGTTATAATTCTCTGAATTCACCAATTAGTAAGATGAAATTGTGTTGATAAAATTATGTGACTTCTTAAAATTGAGGATTAAAAGATATCATGATCATACAGCATTCTGTTTTTAATATTTCTGGTTATTTAAGCATAATAATTCATACAACAGTGATTCCTGGGGTAGGAATAGGGCAAGTTTCGAGAGCTAAAATTATTTTTTTTCTGAAGCAGTAGCAACATAATTTAAGTGTTCTATCACTAGTAATTTGATTTGCTGTTCATTATAATAACAGTAATAATAACAAATTCAATTGCTATTAATGGAAATGTCATATGCACTTTCATAGAGGTTTTATTGTAATTCAGTATTAATCAGTGTATCATTAAAATAAAGTGTTATCATCTAATTTGTATTTATTCAAGCATAAAGGCAAAAAAAGTCTATTATGATGTACTGTATCATTATGCAATCCGTTCATTTAATAAAACAATTTTGCTATATAGTTCTTTTTCTTACATTGTAGTGGAGCAACAGTGGTGCTGATTCACATCATATACAACCAATGCTCTGTTGCAATAGCAAGGTTAAATTTGCTCAATACTTTCCTAGCAAAAACATCTTTGCAAAATCTTCAAGGTTAAAGCATGTTGAAATAGTTTTCAGGACTATGGTGCATGCCATCCATAATAAAGGAGTATTTTTATTTGAACAAGTTATCTTTATTAACACAGAGAGTTGACTAAAATATAGGTTGATATAGCAGCTTCTAGCCTGTATGAGGCATATTTTTCTCTATTTCATAATTCTCTATTTTCATAATTAAATTAATTTCTCACTATTCTTTGTTTTAATTAAAATTAAGGTTGAACTTTTTACTCATTTTACATTCTCAGTAGAAAGGACAAAATTGCATCAAAAATCATTTAAAATTGCACAAGTAGGAACATTAATTTCATGGACTTCTGTCATTTTTGTAAAGTAATCATTGGGTATGTACGGTGTCCCATTTTGGTGAAAAAATCCCCAAGTAATTTCAAAAGTATAGATTATATAATTCATTTATTCATTGAAGATTGAATTAAAGTTCAACAGCTATATTCACAAATGACCTCTAAGACGTTACAAGACTCAGGATTATGTAGATTTAAGGATTGCTTTGCATTTTTGAGGAGTCTGGCTTCTGCAACAGAACCAGAGCTTGGGGTTAAGGTATTTCCATCAGTGTAAGGTCTGGGTAGAGTTGAGCTCTCTGAAATGGAATAGAGAGAAACCGAAATGAAGAACAAGAAATCTAGAACTAGCAAAAGAAAACAGTGAAGAAAGAGATATGTCTAAAAAGACAACAAAAAAGCACATTTGCACAGTAATTAAGGCTCTTACTTTAAATTATTTTAATTTCTCCCAGCCCTTGTTGCAGCTTTTGCTTCATAATGCTTTAATGCTAACTTAAGATGCTAACTTAAGATGCAAAAACAGCTCTTGACAAAGAGGTGGGTCTCACATCTCCTTATAAATTATTCTGATCCCATCTATAGGCTAATAAAGCTTTAATACTTCCCTGAAAACTTACTTTCAAAATGATTGATGAAATGTTGCTTCAGATCAGCCAAAAAACAGGATTCTTGCCTGGATACTGAAAAATCTGTGCCTGAAACCCTTGAAGCCATAAATCCATTTCAGTTATGTCTCTTGTTATATTTGCCAGATTTTTGTAAGAGGAGAAATCATCTTCAGGAGAATCAATCAGTAGGAATGCATAACGGATGATGTCTTAAAATCATTGAGTAATTTAGATTGGAGAGGACCTCTGAAGGTCATATGCTCCTACCTTCTGCTCAAAGCAGGGTCAACTGCAAACTCAGAACAGGTTGCTCTAGGTCATCTTGTCCAGCTGAATTCTGAGAATTCAGTGACAGAGACCTCACAGTATCTCTGGGCACCCTGTGCCTTGCAGTGGAAGAGTGTTTCCTCATACCTATCTGGAATTTCCCATGTTCAGCTCTTGTGACCCTCTGTGAACCTTTAGGAGGTGTCTGGCTTCATCTTTGCTGTACCAACCCTCAACCCACTAGGCAACCAAGGTCCCTCTCAGCCATCTCTTCCTTAGTCTGAACAAGGCCAGATGTCCCAGAGTTCCTTTGAATACCAGGTACTCCATCCCCCAGACATCTCTGTGTCCACCCACTGGACATGCTCCAGTTTGTCATCCTCTGTCCTGCACTGGGGAGGCTTGAACTGGCCATAGTACTCAGGATGCAATATCATAAGTGTCAGGTAGAGGGGATTAGTAACTTCCCTTGACCTTTCAGCCATTTTCTTAGTAAGACAGTTATAAATGGCACACTGCTGGCTCATAGTCACCTTTCCATACAGCAAGACACCCTGGTCCTTTTCTGAAAAACTGCCTTCTAACCATCTACCCCTCAGCCTTTACTGGTGCATGGGGCTATTCTGTTCCAGATGAAGACTTTCAATTTGCCTTTGTTGAACTTCACAAAGGTTTCCATTTGCAAATTTCTCCAGCCTGTCAAGAGCACTTTGAATGGTATCCTTGCCCTCCAGTATATCAACTGTTAATTCACACCAGTATTTGACATTGCCTGTGAATTTGCAAAGAGTGCACTGCATCCCATCATCCAGAACAACAACGATAAACAATAGTGGCCACTGTTTTAAATCCTGAAAAATGTTACTCTTACCTGGCTACCAGTGGAACTTCAAACTGCTGACCACAGACAACTAAGCCAAATGGTCTGGCCAGTTTTCCAACTAACTTACAATCGATTCATCCAGTCCTAACCTGCCCAACTTGGCTACAAGGATGCTATGGGAGATGGTGTCAAACACCTTGCTGAAGTCAGGAAAAATGACACCCAATATTCTTTTCTATCTAAACTGCTCATTTCATCACAGGTGGTTATCATGTTGGTCGTGCATGATTTTTCTTTGATAAATTCATGGTGACATGCCACTACTTTTCAAAGATGACAGAGGAAGGCCTCACAATGTTGTTGGCGAGCTCCCTCAATGCATCCCATCCACTCCCTTACTCCCAGTTTGCCTGTATGGTCCCTAGTCAATCTCCTTATAGCCTGGGCAATGCTTCATTCTCCCAGGCTCTGCCACTAAGCACGGGGACTAGACAACCTGAGTGCAAACCCTGACTGCAAAGAGAAAGGGAAAAAAAAAGGCACATTAAGTTTTCCTTGTCCTCATTCTTCACTACACCCACACATTTGCTGCCAACATACCCAAAGAAAACTTTTTTGTTGCCTTGTAATTCATCTGCCGGTATCATGCCCAGCTGAGCTGTGGTTTTTACAGTCCCATAGCTGCATGCCCACGGACTGTATCTGTATTTTTACTGGATAGCTTCGCCTGCCTTTTACCTTTTGTATACTTAATTTTTGTGTTTAAACATAGTCAGGAAGTTCATGGTCAGTCAAGGCAGGTTTTTGTCAGGCCTGTTGGGCTTCCAGCCCATCAGAGCAGACCATTCCTGTGCTCTGGGGAGTCTCCATGAAGGAAGATGCTGTGCCTGTGCACATACCTGAAAAGGGGCCTGGGTGCAGACCTACTGTGAGATTTCCATGGCACCAACCCGTACAGTAAATGCCAAGTCTGTACAATCAAACCAGCATTTTGTTTTCAACTTAGAACAGTGAGGAGAAAGGGCTCTGCCACTTTCTAGGACACTGATATCAGAGTTATTTGTAGATGTGAAAGGGATAATTACAGACTGGACTTCTCACTTTGAGACAAATTCTACTTGTTCGTACTAGTAAGACCCATCTGTTTAGATACTTTCTTCACAGTAAGTAATCAGGTACTGTTAGTAACAATCAATCATCTTCAGATCATATTTTGGCATTGGAATAAATGTTTTTAAGACTATTATTTTTCTCATGGTGCAGTACTAAATTATATAACCATCATCTTTAGTTCTACCGCCTCCTTATTGATTTGAAGTGAGTATATCAAACATATATATATATATATATATATATATATATGTATGTATATATACAATGATATATCTCAGCTGTTGTGCTGCTTTATTCCAATCACTAACACCAAAGGGAGTTTTTGAATTAATGTAGACCATTAGTAAATCAAAAAAGCAATTCAATACAACACAGCAGGGAGAAGATGCAATATCTACAACACTGGAAAACTATTTTAAGAAGGGCAGTTATTTGTTAAGAGATAGGGAGTTCAGAAAGACAATATAACAGAATGGTCTAATAAAGATCAGAGTTGTGCTGAACAATAATTTAAATCAGAATTGAACAAAACAAATCCAGCAAATATCTCTAAAAACGTATAAAGTAAAATCACATGCTCTAGCAACCCAGGCAGTTGATTATAACCTTGGTCAAGAATAGATCTCAGAATTTTATGCTGCTCTGTGCCTTAAACCTCAAGGTACACCCATGAAAGTACCTAAGAACTTCAGCATACAACTTTTAGCCAGCTAGCTTTGAAGTACATAATCCCAGAGATTTGCTTGAGCACCTAACCATCATTATGGAGTATATGGAAAAAACTCTTATCTTGACATTGTATACAACATTTCCAGCATGCTGCATAGGTAGCCAGTGAAAGGCAGAATACTAAAGGAGGTAACTTTTATATCCTGCGTTTTAAAAATTTGATTAGAATTGAAATTTTCAAATTTCGATCAGGACTGCAAAAAAGATTTCCTGTATCCTTGGAGTACGCCATCTGGAATTCCTTTTAATGCGAATAAATATACACTTTTTTTTTCTTTTTTTTTTTTTCTTTTTTTTTTTAACACAGACATGAGCAGAATATTGTGATATTTCAAGTTCATGCACAAGATACCACTCAAACTTTCCACTCCTCATAGAAACAGCTATGATTAATAGGTCCCTCAGGCTTTTACAGCATTAAAGGCTCTCCTCAGTTCTTGCTTCCCTAAGTTCATCTCAGAAGCTGGCTGAATGTTAGTGGATGATTTAACCTTCTTACAACTGTGTTTAAAGCCTCTTGAGAAGGCATATAGCTTTTTTTGGTGTAAAAAGTAGAACTTCTACTTTGTATTCAGAATCATCTTTATAGCAAATAATTCAGTAATCAAAATAAAGCGTAACTGGAAAGCATCGCTAGGTGCTAGGAAAGGCAAAATAAGTCAGCAGTGTTTTGACTAATAAAAAGGATGAACAAGGAGTCAAAAGAGACCCTAAGGATCTGTACATGCTCCTGAGTAGAGCTAAACATCTTTTTTGGAAGCTGATGGCTACTTCACATACAGTTCTTCAAGGCCTGACAAGGACTAATGTTGGCATTTGGACTCTACTAACAGTAATGGCAGACGAATCAGTGAAAAAAATTTAAAAAAGGTACTTTTCAGCAAGGTAACTCTTGACATCCAATCCCATGGCATGTCACTATTTCTGTCAGTGGTGTCAGAGATACTGAATAGAAACAGGTATATTCTTTTTCTCTTCAAGTCTCTGATGTTTCTGAGAGAAACTATTAATCATCAATCTTTTTTAGTTATACTAGAGGAAAATGAGTGGAGATACTGATCTGTCAAACATCCACTGACTTGCATAGGAAGGTAAGCGATACGTTCTGATCCATTGAGACAAAGCATACAGATTATGATTGCAGACAACTTGTCTGTGTACATGAATATCAGAGGTTTTATTTTTGTGTCATAAAAGTGATTGCTATGCTGTATCCTGATTTGAACTGTGATTGTAAAGCACTCTTAACTTTAGATCTTAAATGATGGCATGTGTTCTTAGAACATTATATTTATTACTCTTTGTCAAACAGTAAGAATTTCATTAAAAAGAATACAGATAAATAGATCAACAAGTCTGAGAGCTGACAGATATCTTAGGAAGGTAGGTTACAAAATACTACAGAGTTATATATTAGGTAAGCTGTAGTTTGTTTGGCTTTACTTATTAGAGGAACTAAGAACAAATTGACTCACAGAAACAAGTCTGGACAACTTTGAACATATGCCCTTTTCATGACACGGGTTGTAGGTGAGCGTGAATACCCCCATAGTGGGGTATTCTACTCTGCTCCTATTTTTTGATTCAGCAGGCTTGCAAACTGAGATGGTTATAAATTCTGGCAAGACCTGTGCCATCTGTTCTGGATATGGCACTCTGTACCTCTGAGGGATAGCACATAGACTGTAATTCTGAGCATTGATAGTGCCCCACTTTACTTCCTGGTCTTGCTGAATTCCAGCCACTCTGAAGTGCAACTCAAGCCTACACGCTCAAAGCGGTACCATTGCTATAAAGCAGCGAGGTGCTAAATGTCACTTTGTGAAGAAGTCTGATGACTGCCTCTGCTTGTCTTTTTGGCTGCTTTACCAATTTCTCCAATTTTCTCTCTCTCCTCTTTTTTTTTTTAGGCGAAAATAGTCTGCACTGTTTAAAATATAAGTTATTCTGCCCTAAGCAGCTGGCACACAATAAGACAAAAAGTAAAGTCACCATCCCTGGGACTTCACTTCCTGATGTTTTTATTTTCTTTCAGTTATCATCATCAGCTCATGAGGGAAGAGTTACTAGGCAAGTAAACTAACAGATTTATGACATTCTGTGAATTTCTACCCAAAAGCTTTTTCCATCTGACCGACTGGGTCATTTTAGCTGGAAATGCATTTTTGATGCTCTACTTGATAACTTACAAAATGTGTAAATGTGGGGGGGAGGTTATACTTCTTTCACTGCTTCAGTTCAAGGAATCCAAATATCAGAAGAGGAGACTTTGTTCTCAGGTTATCTAGGGATCTTTCTGGTTTGTAGTAGATAAAAACAAGGGACAGGCTTACTTTTTTTTTTTTCTTTCTTTCTTCTCCCCACCCCCCCACCCACCATTTTCTTGCTATAAGGAAATTCCACACTGTCTGATAAAGAATTATGTTTATATTTTTCCAAGTTCGGGTCTGGATGGTTAATTTCATGTGAGAGAAACTCCTGGCCAGAATAGTGGGAAAGTCTCCACAAATCTTTAACTAACTGTCAGTGACAATGAATGTGACATGCCCATGAATGTGACATATGTTACTCAAAAGATGCTACAGAGTTCATGCACAAAATGTGTAAGTATGGTACATATTATCACATACTCATTGATTTCAGCAGGCTGGGGAATAGGTCCTTGCCTCTAAGCCAGTCTCAAGAATCCTTTCATTAACTCTAAAGTCCAAATTAATTAGATAATAATGAAAAAGTTAGTCTCCTACTTTGAATTAAGTTTCTGAAACAAAATCTGTACTGATAAGAAAAAAAAAAAAAAAAGTAGGAAAACTAACTGGTTAATTTGAATGTCTACATGAAATATTCAGAAGTGAGCAATATGAATTTTCCCTCCTTTCCTTGCAGTCATTTCACTGCCTTTCCATGGAAAAATTCTTGCCTGTCAGGAAGGCAATTATCAGATAGTACATTGGGAAAAAGTCCCACTTCTCATCTTCCTCGATACTCTGGGCAAGTCAGTTCCCTTTATTTCTTTTCTATCTTTGTCAGTTTTGGATTTTTATACTGCAAGTGTGTATCTAGACTGAAGAAATCTGTCTCTAATTCCAATAGAGTGCACTAAAGAAGTGGGTGACTACTTAGACTGGGGCCAGTGATGTTTTGGATATGGATCATTCTGTTATCTACTTATTCATCAGTGCAGCAAGTCCCCAGTTTTGGTTCAGATCTTCAGGCATTACTGCAACAAAAAACTCAAAAGTGATTTTAAATTTAGATCTATGTATTATACACTTTATATTATAATAATTTCTATGTAATGTTTTCAGAAATAATCTGCTACAAAAGATGCTTTCCTTCACCGAAGAACATTATAGAATTCCTGAGACAACCGACACATCTTATAATTGTGTTTCAATTGTTTATCCCTTAAAGAGTTAATTCCCATAATCCGGGAATGCAAACAATGAGCTTTTAAAATGGACCACAGAGAAAATGCAAAGAATCATTCAAAGAACAACCTATTACTTGTCAGTCCCACTTTTTCACATCAAATTATTTACCACCAATTACAGTGTGCCTTCTGCCAGATATCATGTTTCAATGATTAAATACAATTTTAAGTAGGATTGATTTTGTAACTCCTGATATACACAATTCTTCACTTCACAGTAATGCTAACAAGGTCTCTATTAGGCAAAACCTACCAGCAAGAGTTGGACATCACTGACAAGTTATTTGCTGTTATTAAATATTTTAGAGGCATTAAAACCAAGTAAAATATGAAGCCATCCTTACCTGAAATTATAGAAATATTTCAACTCTATGTCACCCTCTCAGAGGGCGTTAGGTCTAAAACAAGAGTACATCATTGTAGAAATATAACACAAAAGGCTAAGTAAGTTTGTTTGTTTGTTTGTTTGTTTGTTTGTTTGTTTGTTTCTTTCTTTCTTTCTTTCTTTCTTTCTTTCTTTTCTTTCTTTCTTTCTTTTTCTTTCTTTCTTTTTGGCATAGGGATTTCACACTGTTTTTCAGGAGAGAATTAAGAATTCCAAAGATATTAAAGGTATTTTGAAGACTAATCTGTGATAAATGCCTTAGGTGTCTGTTCACATCTACAGTTAAATATTTTGTGATAAAGAACACTAAATCAAATAGACTCTGTGTTTACATTCTGTGAGTCACTAGCTGCTTGATTTTCTTTCTCACTTTTTCCCAAGAAACTTTACCTGTATAAGAAAGGTGAGCAGGAATTGTTTGCTTAAGGAAGAAATCTTATTTCCTGTGAAACAAAGAAAAACTGTAGCCAGAGTCACTCGTTCCTCTTACATTATGCAAGTAGCACATGCATGCTGCGAAAGAGAGATCAAACAGATCTTCTAGTTAAAAATCACACTAATAAAAAAGAAATTACACTTGTAAAAAGAAAGAGAAAGGACTTTTTGAATCTGTGTGTCTTAAGGTTTCTACAATCAAGGTAAGTAACCACCTCAATTTCTCCAGAGTAATTGGAACATAGGAAAAATGTTTTTACCGAAACCATCTTGCACAGAGAGACTAATTTATCTCAAAATTAAGAGAAACCTTAACTTTCATTCCAAACCACTTTCTTCTAATGCTTTCACATTGTAAATCAATTAGTCCTTTTTTTTTTGCATCATTTTAAAAACAGACACACTCTCAAGACTAGCAGTATTAGTGATATCCCTATTCAACTAATAGGGATAATAGAAATCTCCATTTTCAGCATTGTCTCGTTTAATTTTAAAATGACAGAACATTTTTAACCAGGGTCATGTTTCTACAACAGAAGTAAAATCATTAGTAAGGGTGCTTGATCCAAACCCTGCTGTAGTCAAAAGGAATATTGCTACTCCTGCAAAAACACAAGTTAGTCTATAAAATCTGCCAAAAAATAATGGGCATTCAGTATCAGCAAAGTGTTAAATTTTGATTATACGGGGCAGGGGCGGGGAGGGGAGACAAGGTTTTGTATAGATGTGGGCTTATATTTTCATTTTTCTTGCTATGGAAACAAAACTGAACATTTTTTTCTTTGATAGGGTCCCTTTAAATTTTTCCTGATTATACTTCCTATATAGCATTTAACTTTTTGATAACCACTATTTAAAGTAAATGGATTAACCATGGGATAAGTTACTAATTGTTACGAATAAGATGGAAAAATCAAGTTCTTTGAAGGTATTGTTTTAACAACTTCATTCTAGTCTTCTTATTTTTTAAAATCTACAAATAAAAGAAACGTAAAAGATATAAACAGGCTGACAAGTGCATGACAATTAATAAGAGATACTGAACATTACATTCCTTTTTACTATATTTCTAAGTAGCACTATCAATCAAAAATTCTTTTATGCAAGACTGATGTCAAATCCATATATAATAGATTTGACAGGTAGGTTTTTTGTGCACTGCTAACTCTTTGTCATGCACAGTCTGTTTTTTGAAGTCATTACTTGCAGATTCTATTATTTATCCACCTATTTGTCCCATGAACCACTACAGAGGATTAATTTTGGCACTCAGTCCAGTCTTCACATATGCAACCCAGATTCTGATTCTGTTTCTCTGTGTTTATTTAGAAATGCAGTACAAAACTGACCTTAAAGTCATGGGTATTTTTGCTTTTTTTTTTGACTTGAGCTTATTTTTCTTGCAGCAAATATGACAGTTTCTTAGACATTAGAATTAAGGGTCAGTGCTTAATCACAGTAAGACATCCATAGAAAATCTGAGTCTGATTCTTTTCCCTGAATGCATCTTATGTCTCTTTTCTTTTCATGGTGTGTGTACATGTATATCATGTTCTGGCAGCACACCCTCTCTTGATATATGACCCCATGTGCCAGAAACAGCTGACATTTTTATTTTGCATAAGAGGTCCAAATTGAGAGAGAGAGAGAGAGAGGAGGTGAGGCAGGAGAGAAAGACTAAGCGTATTGCATTGCAGTACGTGAGAAGGAATCATCCTAATGGAGCTCTGCACTGAAAAGAGCTTCTCTAGATGGAATAACAAAGCTGCAGGGCTGCGCTCCAGTTTTTGTGTAATGGGCCTCACAGTTATCGGACAATGTGGTATGTGTACACATGGAACTGTCACGTACCGTGACAGACGGTCCCTCTGCAACACCATGTGGCATGTGAGTTCTTCTATAAAAGGGTAAGGGAAAGTTGAGATGCTTGCTAAAGGACCAAGATGATTTCATTTTTTCCCACAGGTCACTCCTCCACGTGTTCAGTAAGGTAAAAAACAGATTAACCAACAGAGGAGTAAGTAGGAAAGAAGGTAGTAGGCCAATTGGTCCTAAGAGTACTCAGCTTTATTCAGTAAATTAATCAACAAATTGTAACATGGGATAAAGAGTCATATGGGAACACTTTTTAGTGGTATTATGCAAGTAAGTCAGCTAAAACAACTAAACAGATGAAATTGTGAAACATTCAAACAGGACTTCTTAATTAATGAATTAATCAATAGTCACAAACAGCACCCAAAGGAAACACTGGCATTGTAACACATTTTGGAAGGACTAATTTTAACCTGTTTGCTGACTTTAAGAGATGGAGGCTGAACTGTAATCTCAAAGGAAATAATACCAAAATCGCATATATTTGAGAATGGATATCTTCTATGCAAGGTTAAACTTTAAAGTCTGATGCATTCAAGTTAGGAAAATTCTCAGTCATTAAACAAATCTGAAAGTAAACACGTTTAAGACCAGTGCTGAAGTCGTTACAGCCAATGAGACCCAAAAAATTTTCTACAAATGAAAGTTGTTTGGAGAACGGTCTGTCATTGGCAGGGAACGGCTGCAGATTGCTGCAATTGTGTGCAATGAACAGCTGAGGGAAAGGAGGGAGATCTGCACTGTGCCAGAAGCTTACTCAGGTGTCAGGAAGAACAAAGAAACATGAGATGGTGAAGGCATGGAGTGGATTTCCAAATGCCCGAAACATCTTAATCAGGTTTACATTAGCAATGTAGGCTCTACAGTCCTTATCTGAGCTGAACAGAGTTGCTGAACTTTCTCTCCTGAGCCTTTAGTTAAACTTGAGGCTTTGAAAACCACAAGCGAGTATCCTCAGTGCAGAATCTAAATGAAGGCAAAGCCACATCAAGGAAAAAGATATTGAATTATTCTTTTGTATTTAAATATTATATTCCTTTTGTGGGAAACACTCTGGGCTAAGTATGGTGACATAATACTTGGTTTAGGTCAAAAAATGTCCCTACACAGTTTTTCTTTTAGTAATGAACTCTGTATTACTCTTTTAAACCATTTCCTCCCTGAATTCCATTCACAGCAGATGTTAGGAAGAAAATCAGAGCACTTAGTACTTCAGCTACTCTTACTACCTGCCCCTGCACTGAAACCCAGAGAGTTTCACAGCAAGAGTTGATAACAGAGAATCTTATAATTTGTCCTCACCAAAACCAAGTGAGTTTCCATCATGGTAGAAGTGTATACTAGCATATGAACAGGAACAAGCTGAAGCGGGTATGATACTGTTTCTGGGTTGGTTGAAGAGAGAGCAGAGGCTGTCATGTCTATAATTTGTGTTCCTCAGTGACTGAAAGGGAACCGACGCCACTCTGGAAGCCCTGAAATGACATTTATGGGTCATTGTGCTTAATTTCAAATATGCCACCTCACATCAGGGCCTATTAGCTTAATCACAGCAGTGCTTAAACGTGGCTACTCAAAGTAGGGCTAACAAACTAAGCACTCAAAGTCGGGCTATCTAGATGGCTACAAGTTGATATCTCATCTGAGGCTAAAGTGCACTTTCATAAAAGAACCACTCATACTGAATTACTTCTATTTATTTGTTTGGTTTGTTTTTTACCGTAAACTTTTTGGCTTTAGAAACTGCAGATCATTAGGCCGTTACTCAGTCTTGCTATATTCCCACGTACAACACTCCTCCATTGAATTTTAGGAGCCCTGGTTTCCCTGAATTATTTATGTATTTTATGTATTGCACTCACTAGATAAATACCAGGAGTAATTCTAGGAACTATCAACCTGAGAAAACAACAGAAGCTGTCCTAGGTCTTTCCTCTAAACCTTAAGTACTTTAAGTACTGGACTGAAGAGATAAATCTCTCTTTATCTCATTCATTATCTAGATCTTTCATCTAGACCCCAGCACAACTAACTACCTTTGATCACAGCACAGGAAGTGTTTGTGTTCATTGTTTTCTTCCCCTTTCCATCAAGTCATTGCCTCCTGTTTAAACCGTTGTCTTAGAGAACCATGGAGGAAAGCAGAGCCAGGAACCTGGTTTTCTTCGCTCTGGTTTTGTGTGACTGCTCCAGTTCAGACTTCTTGGCAGGGGCTGGCCATACCACTCTTTCCTTAGACAGCTCAGCTTGGGGAGTAGGCTCTGAACATCAGTTTCACAGACAAGCCAAGCTGTGGCTCCAGTTAGGTGCCTGAGGCCAGGCAGCATCACCTTCCTCCCCTTTGCTGGTTTGTTGGCTCTTGCTGTCTTTGTTAATATGGTATATCACTTTCTTGAGCAGCTGACCTTCTTTGCTCACTCTATAGAAAGTGGAAGTACCTAATGTGCCGCTGGGAATTCTATTCTGGGGCATATAGGCTTACATTTGTTTGTGCTATGTTAAGTACAAAAGTATTTTATTTTGGTTTTGACCGTCATATACCGAGGAGTAAGACTGAATAACTCCTCAAATTCAACACGTACTTCCAGTACTTCCCCAAATTCAGGTATCCACCTCCAAACTGGAATACAATTTTCTTTAACTATTTTGTTAAAAAAATTAGGCTGCAAACAAGTAATTTTTTTTCTGTTTCTTTGAGTGCGCAATAAATTTTACTGTACATATTTATTTGCAAGTCCTTAAACTGAATTTACATATCAGAACTTACACTGTCTGTATGTTGTTCCATATTCAGGTCAACTCCCTGAAGCTGCAGAAGTAAATATCACTCAGGTATGACTAGTTTCACTTATGATTCCTGTCTGCTAATACCATTATGTTTGGTCTCACAATACTGCAAAGTAAAGGTCAAATTAAGACAAAACAAACAAAGCCTGGTTCATTTAAAGCCAGTTATGAACAAACATCTTGTCCAGCCAAACCCTGCAGGGCTTACTACACCTCTAAGGTAGAACCCCAAATTTCATATAAAGCAGTTTCTCCTAGGAAAATGTAGCAGAAGCAGAAGCCTGTGGCATCCATAAAGTTTGAAACCAAGTAAGGTATAGTAAGTATGTTTGTCTTGAACCCAGACGTAAGCTCACTAAAGCAGGGTAATCTGTGACTCTGTGTAAGAATTCTATAATATTGTAAGAGTGCTAACAGAACTTGGTAACACAGCTGAACATAAATATGTAACCAATGCATAGTCACAAAGGGGCAAACGGAGATTTGTGGTATAACTGCACAGCTGGGGTGCAGGAAAAAATGTTCAAGCAGTAAAATCTGCAAGGTAATAGCTAAGGATTTACAGCAGGCAAGAAAGGTATGTGATGAAACCAAAATAATCCTGGGAAAGTGCAGGACAGATGTCTGATGGAACCAGAATGGTCCTGCAGAATAAATAAGAAACATGTCTGGCAAAACAAGAGTAAACCCTGGTCCCAAAAATAAGGTGCATTATGTCAAGGGCAGATGAGATCATCCCCTTTTCTTCTGGGAAGGGGACAAGGAGCATAAAGCATCAGCAATGAGAGAAGCTCATTGACCAAGGCAACAATTGACCATCAACACTAACTACTCAGTGTCAGCTCCTTGGCTTTATATAGTCATAGCTAATTCAGATTATAAGTATTCAGGACTGACTGCTTTAAGTATGTATTGATAACAATTGAAAGTGATTAGGAGCTAACCATTAGCAGTGTGACATTAATGACTGCCAATCATGGTCTGTTGGAAGTGGCCTCATTCATTAATCTTTCAAACACTCCATAACAGTAATCTCCAGTTTCCTAACTGATACATAGACATATCCATATATAATACATATATTCTTATATATATATATATATATATATATATATATAGTATTTGTAAATACATATATTCAACACATTTATATTAATGTGTATATATATACACACATGCATATATTCAGTAACAACAAAAACATCTGGAGGTATGCCCTCTTAGATACCCTTTTCAGGGTATCTCAGATATCTCAGGGATATGTAATTTCCTTCCAGTTTACAAAACACACTGTATAAAGGCAGGGAGCCACACTATAGCCCCCTGCTGCCAGAATTAGGATCTTTGATTGTACTGCTTGGAAGAAATATCCTGGCTTATCTAAACAGGAAGAAGTTGCCTGGCAGCTGCTGAGGAACTTAATATACTTCACTTGGTTGTATTGTACTTTCAAGGACTCGACTTTCTCCTGGCACTGCATTTCAGCCTGCAGGATGCATCTCTACTTATAGCAATCACCTTGAATATTTTCTTCACATCAGATCACAGGGTCTTAGTTTCAACTTTTACCACACAAGGAGACAGAAACCTGACAACCAGCATAAAGCAGCTCAAGTTGAACGTCCTGCAACTCTATCTGCAAACACTACAAATCTGCTGGTGAGTTTCAGGGAGTGTTATCAGGTCTAGTTTGCCCAAAAGGAAGGGTTTCAATAGAGCAATTACATGATGCATCACTTTCTAAACTTTAGAAATAAAACCTGATGGATATGTAATCACAGACTATGCAGGACTTAATAGAGAAATTCCAAAATTACATTCCCTAAGATAAGAGAACTGTAGTTTTTCAAAGCAGTGTTTGCTACCTGGACTCTCCCAGCAAAAAAATCTGCAATAAGTCTTAGCAAGAATTTCTGATTGAACATTGACAGATTTTTTGTCATGGCAAAAGCATAAGCTCTGCACAGTATAGGAAAGTGGTTTGGAGATGAGTATACTTCTATCCTACTGCAGAATGCACGAGTTTAATATTAGATATTATTTATCTTGGTGTTTTCTCAGTCTTAGAGTAATTAAATGAAATAACGACCACTGCAGGACTAGATCTATTTCAAACTAATCTATAAGGTAATAGTTTCTATTTATTTCTCAAATGTCTATCACAATATAAGCAGGTCTTTGTTTCCTAGTATTCCTGACTATATTATACTTACAAGATGAACATGCATGATGCAACTTTTAAAACTCACTCCAGGCAAAATTCAAAACTGAGAAAATCTCTTGTTCTTCTCATTATGCATTGTTTTAAGTCTAGCCACAATTTGGATGCAGCTAAATTCCATTAAACAGAAAAATAACAGGACATATGTTGAAGTGTGATTGATTTTTGAAATGGGTTGTTAGGTAGTATATTCACTGAATTGCTTTACAAGATAAGTAACTTGCAAATTTAAAATTTCTAATATATTTCGGTGGTTGGCAGAGTTCATAATGATTGATAATAGCAAAAAGTGCTGTAAACTGAAGAAGTCTCTATCACAGAGACAGAACATAATAGCATAGATTACTTTTATTGCTTCCTAGAAATTCAAGGAATACTTGAAAATATGCCTCCTAAAGTAAATCAGCCTGATTAAAAATATAGAAATAGAGAGTCAAAGCTAGTGAGATAACAGAGTGCATGCTTTGGATGCTAGCCCATTCACTAGATACTCTAAGGTAGAACACCTGCAGGCTTAAGTCTGATCTTGTTGGAGGATGCCCAGACTAAAGAAGAATGGAGGTAAAAACTCTTAGAAAATTTATTTTGAAATGTAACTTATTGGTTGAGCAATTTGGACTAAAACTCTGTTTTAGTTTTACAGACTTATATAAATACTACAGCAAGTTCCTCTTGCCCATGATCAGCAGGTGGTAGTTTCATTTACACCTGTAAAGATTTCCCCAGAGATCAACGTTTGGATTTATTTTATAATATTTTTGTAAGCATAATACTACAGAGTTTTCTGCTCTTTTATTTCTGTCTTTTGAAGAGAAAATAGGCTTTCCATGTAGCCTCAAAGCAGAAATTATCAATATTGATAACTCATCAGTTTTCTCAAAAAAGTTCCACTTGTGTACTAGAACAAAACGTGCATTAGAGACAAGAGAGATGACAGCTTCAGCAGGTGTTTCTCAGGAAAAGGTTGATAAATACAGATGAGGCAATTCAAAAAAGTTGTTTCTTGCAGCAGACATTACTTAAGAGAATATCTATGTTTATAGTGCCAGGTTTTGTATCTGGGCCGATATCCAGGACACAACAGCCTCTGTACATTAGTTAACATGCAAAAATATACAGATGTGCAGGCTGACAGGCAGTTTCAGGCTTCAGTGACATCACAGTCAAACAAGTGAGGGACAAGGTCTGCATCACTTCCTGTGAGCTGCATTTGCCCCACAGTGTAAGCATTGCCCTTGAGTTCATCACACGGCAAGGTTAGTATGGAGGCCAGGAGACCAGAGGGGAAGGAGAAAAGTCACTCCAAAAAATTCTCCATCTTGCATCTTCCTCTCTCTCAGTCACCATGTCTTTATGCCAGACCTCACACCTGATAATTAAACTGAACTAATGTAATCGGGAAGAGACCATAGGGCCAGGATGCATGCAAAGAGAGTTTCACAGTTGTTGGATGTATTGAATGAGCTCCTTGTTATTTTAGTTTGTTGTATCTTACAGTTTTATAATAACTTTTAGCTGGTTTATCGTGTAGACAAGAGAGAATATGGCTTTCCTTTGTGTCATTTACAGTTAGCCTAAGAAATTAGTTTGTAATTTCTTTTATAGTCAGGGCTACTAAATGCTATAAATTTTACATAACTATGGATTAGGGTTTAGGTCTCACCTTACACTTATCTACACTCTTACTGTAGGCAAAGAAGGAAGCATAAATTTAGAATAAATCCTGACAGAAATAGAGTAATGAAAATACCTTCATTCTAGGCTTTCACTTCACAGTCACAGAACAGCAAAAGGATCATTAAAAAACAAAACCAAAAAAAAAAAATACCAACAAACTGAAACAAAAATAATGCATTGTGTTGCATGATGATGTCGATCCATAGGGCTGAATAAACTCTCTGGAAACAGAGGACGTTCTTTAAAAGGCTGCAAAACAAAGAATAAAGCTCTACCAATTTGAAAACATAAGTAAAAATATATTTAAAAAAAAAAATATCTAGCATATACTACATGATTTTGCTCTTTAGAATAAGAATTTACTTCATCAAGTTTCATCTTTACATTTCAGTTCTAGAATCTATTGCAACTGTTTTTTACAAAGAATGACAAACATGCTTACATGCTTACTAATGTTAGAATTTAATGGCAGCTAAATGCCTAAATACATTAAAGGTCAGTGTTGACTATTTGACTTCCAGATGGCAGATCCTCAGACATACCAAAGTAAAAAGGAATGAAGATACCAGACATGTACAAGACTTCATCAATAATGACAATTAAAGGCAGCCTATAAAATATATGCATAATGAACTATATAAATAAAGACTATGTAAAAAAACTGTATAAGTGAACAAATGTCAATTTGGACCAAAACCAGGAAGACAAATGGAAAGTTCATTATATAAGGAGACTGAGAGGAAGGCGGTGCTTAAATTTGCTAAAAAAATCACGAACTGCAAGAGAAGTAGAGTGTAATTCCAAAAGCAAAGTCAGTCACGAATAAGAGTCTGGAACCTGGTATAGAAATAGAGTGTCTGCCCCTGGAGTTAACACTTGCAGGAAAGAATTTTTTTATCTCTGTTATACTTCCTTTACCATTCAGTTATAGTTTAGATACAGCTACAGCTTCATCTGTTTCAAAACTTAATTTCTTAAAGTTCATTTTAGGTAGCATGATAAATTTACCACTGAATCTACTGCTTTGAACTTTCTCAATTCTATTTGCCACTCCAGTCCTTGATGCAGCCATTTAATTTCGTTTTCTGTCACCTTCAAAAATAATTATCAACTTCCCTTTCATGTCTTACCTTTTTTTAAAAATTAGTCTCATTTTACAATATGGTCTCGCAAATATATGTGACTAAAAAGTTACATTTCCTTATCTTAAATTTTCCATGTCTTAATCTCTTTTTCTTGGCTATCAGTATCATTTCACTCTGTCATCCACACAGCATCAGAGAAAGCTGCTTCCTATAGTAGCTAAACTGTAATTTAAATTTGATCTACAAGATTTTTTGGAGCAGATGAGTTTTATTGTGTGTCTCTTTGGCCTGAATCTGAATGAATCACTGAGTCATGCAGCTACTGGGATGTTTGCAGTAATTGCTTGTTGATTTTCTTTTGGCCATTTGAGGCTGAAAGCACTTCTGATTTCTTTATTATACATTGGATGAAGGTCACTGATTTGATTTGTGATAGTGTTCAATTCTTCTATTAACGCTTGTGTCAAACATAGTGTAAATGTCTGTTTTATTATGTCTACAAGACTCTTTATAATTGGCAGTTAAATTGTAATCAGTGCATTTATCTTAAATTGAAGGTTCTCAAAATGAAATAGTTTTATCCAGGGAAATAAAGAAGTATTTATGAAGTATCCTCATTTTAACAATTTTAGAAACAAGAGGACAAAGTACATTTCAGCAAGATAATAATAGTGCAATATTTTGTCTGAGAATATTAATATGCAACGTTCAGTATTAATTTTTGGATGAGACACAGAATGTCTATACTGATTGCTTTATGAGAAAATATGTAATCTGAGAACTATAAATCGGCTTTTTTCTTCCCTACTTTGGGAAATAGAAACCCAGCGACAATATGGCTCAAATCCTGCTCTGCTACATAGCTCTGCTGCAAGTCTCCACATAAAAACACAAGTCAGTTCTTAAGAGGCCCATGTCACACAGATATTGAATGCCTTTGGCCATCTCTGTCTTGTCAAAGACAAATTCGACCATAAGATTTTCCTTCTAAGTTGCTGCTACTTAATGTTGCAACAAAATGATAATGAGCAATGTACTGCTTCATGATAGGATTCCTGGGGTTGTCCATGTTTGTTTTTGCAACAAATTACAAAATGTTTCCTTTAAAATAGCATATATATCAGTTTATTATTGATGAAAGTCTCGGGCAGCTCAATATCTTCTTCTCTGAGTACTGAAGTGCCAGCTGTTTGATAGGGTACTGTCCGCTCTGAGACATTAGCATGGCTGCCTCATTAGAATCATAGAATCGTAAGGTTGGACTAGACCTCTGAGATCATCAAGTCCAACTGTTGACCTAATACCACCATGCCCACTAAACCATGTCCCGAAGTGCCACATCAACACATTTTTTGAACACCTCCAGGGTTGGCGACTCCACCACTTCCCTGGGCAGCCTGGTCCAATGTTTGACCACTCTTTCAGTGAAGAAATTTTTCCTAATGTCCAATCTAAACTTCCCCTAGTGCAACTTGAGGCCATTTCCTCTCATCCTATCACTTGTTATTTGGGAGAAGTGACCAACCACCACCTCACTACAACCTCCTCTCAGGTAGTTGTAGAAAGTGATAAAGTCTCCCCTCAGCCTCCTTTTCTCCAGGCTAAACAACCCCAGTTCCCTCAGCCACTCCTCATAAGACCTGTTCTCCAGGCCCTTCACCAGCTTCCTTAATGTTCTTCTTGTAGTGAGGGGCCCAAAACCACACACAGTCTTTGAGGTGTGGTCTCACCAGTGCCGAGTACAGGGGCACGATCACTTTCCTGCTCCTGCTGGCCACACTGTTTCTGACACAGGCCAGGGTGCTGTTGGCCTTCTTGGCCACCTGGACACACTGCTGGCTCATGTTCAGCCGTCTGTCGACCAGCACCCCCAGGTCCTTTTCCACCAGGCACCTTCCCAGCCACTCATCCCCAAGCCTGTAGCACTGCATGGGGTTGTTGTGACACAAGTGCAGGACCCGGTACTTGGCCTTGTAAACCTCATCCAATTGGCCTCAGCCCATCAATCCAGCCTGTCCAGATCCCTCTGCAGAGCCTTCCTACCCTCGAGCAGATCAACACTCCCACCCAATTTAGTGTCATCTGCATTATGGCCTCTTCATGCTGAAACAATATTACCTTATTGACATTGCTTTTACAAATATAGGCTCCAATCTGGGCCAGCTGTGCCAGTTCAACAAATGTGAAGGGCATTGATTCGGATGGGTAAGGACTCTGATTTTTCTTTGTTAGTGTCCTGAATGCTTCTCAGCAGAAATGGTACTGCTAGCTGACAAGGCAAATATTGACAAGCAATGGACTACCTCCTTGGTACACACCTACTTTCACCTTAGATTCCTTGGAAACTTAAAGCTCAAGATAAAGGGGTAAAAGAGAACTGTAGCCTTTCTCATACAGATTATTAACTGGCCTTATCTTAGACCACCTATGTCATCATCTTGGTACTCTAGCATGCTGCTATATTCACTGCTGAAACTGGGAAGACTCATTTTCAATGTGGTGCTTCCAGCGGTGGCCAATGACAGCAAGTGCAGCCAGCGTCTGCACTCTGGAGATCCTTTTCTAAAATAAATAGAAAACACTCCTCCTCTTTTTAGAAAAATATTTTTTATCTCTAATTCATTTCACAGGCAGTTCATTCTGTTTTCAAAGAAAAAACCCAGTCTTTGGGAATCCCCAACTATATTTTAGCTGGAATGGAAAGTAGGAAACAAATTAGTATATCAATTTTGGTAAACACCAGTGAGGTATGCTCTTATGACTGTTTGAGAAGGATGTTCTATTCCATAAGTATGTATGTGCATATGTACACATATACATTGTGACTGCAGAAATTATTAACTCTGAGCATCCTCAACTGCTCACCTGTACTAACTTAGCATAAACAGAAGATCTCTTGTAGTTGCCTATTTAAACTGAAGTGGGTAAATGAGTACTCATACAGTTTAGGAAGAAAATAAGCAGTTAGCTGAGTTGACAATTATGTTCCTTCTTGTGTCGCACACCTGTAGCCAGAGGCTTCAAGCCCTCATGCCTTGTTATGAAGTAATTTCTGTGTCACAGTAATTCAAAAGAAGCCCTGATGCGAAGTCACATTTTCACTGCCACAAAGGTTAGACTCAACAACCTGAACACAGAGCAAAACAGGAGGGAACCTTTGACAGTCCTTGGTCCCTAGAATAAAGAACTTGCTCTCTCTTGCTTTTATATAGTAAAAGTACCTTTTAATTTTTTTTTTAAATAACTTTGATTTTCTTCCCCCAATCAAGGCATAAACTGTAAATGGAGCATATGACTCATGCGCTCCACAGCAGAGTCCTGGAATCTTTTCATGAACACAGTTACAATCATAATCTGTTGTCATATATATAATAGAAACATAGAAAAATACTAATGAAAGCATCCAAAACACATTCAGAAATATGGATAAATGCAGATCGATGCAAATGCAGCTGTCCTGAATTAACTTTTCCCTGCTGTCACCTAGAAGAAAGAGATTATTCCATGTGTATGTCTGGTTGTCAGCTCAGTATCTTAGTGATAATAACTTTCATGTCCCATTCCCTTTTAGAGAAGTTCCCAAACAAGTACCTTTGATGTTAAGAAATGTGTTACTTTAGTAAGATGTGCAGACTTTCATGCTAATGAATGACATTTTTTCTCTTTTGGCAAAAGCCTTCTATTATGTGTAGGTCAGATGTTTCCCACTTACCAAAGATCATAAAAATTGCATGGAACAAAAATTTAAGATTGACTGAAATCAGTAGAAAAGCTCTGATTTAGAACTTGTCCTGTTTATAAATGTAAAACATTAAGAGTTTTATTGAGTAAGCAGTGCACCACATTTAGTTAAAGCAGGTATACGTGTCCAAGTGGATTGATCCATGGATTGAAAAAAGGACTGGGAGACTGAATTATCACTATACGCAAGGTCACTGACTGTCTTCTCCTATTTACCACAGATTTTTAACACCCACTTGAAGGCATTCTGAAGAATGTTAGTAGTAGATTTCTAGGTGTGCCATGCAGCACAGACAAAAAATAGAAATGTTAGGAAAAAATTAAACACTGAAGGAATACATTTTCTGCACATCAAACTGTATGTTTTAAAATATTACACCATAACCATCTTAAAATTAACCAATGAAATAAAACTGAGAACCATGATAATGCATGTCACATGATTTCAATGAATTGGGCAAAAGGCTGATAAAGAATTGTGTAGAAATTTTTTTTCCCACTTTAACAGTTAAATCTGTAAGAGAAGGGAGTTGAACCACTTAAAAAAGACCTCCAGATACTTGTTTTTCAAAGCAAGTAAAGGTTGATGAAGAAGAAAGGTGAGAAATAGACTCAAAGTTGGTTTCAGCGATTGCTTAAGTGGTTTAATCTCTCTAAACAGATCTGAAACACCCGTTGCTATAACGTCAAAGCAAAGTGGACCTTAGAATGACAAAATTTTGGAACTATAACAGGAAAAGACTTTACATATGTGTGGAGGAAAGGTAGTAAAGCTCTGCTCATTCAGGAACCTTTAAATTAATTTGTTTTAAAGAGATAGGTGATATAATAATATATACAAGTGACACATAATAAATATACTGACTAACACTACCATTAATCTTATTTAGGACTCTTAACATCAACCTAGACTAAGCTTTTGGCCATTTATAAAAACATGCATTAACACAAGGAGTTATGGGGACACTGACATTTCATGATTGAATCCTAGCTAGTCAGTGAGTTTGTGGAGGCTGTCTCTTTTTAAAACAAATTGCCATTGCATCCATTTAAATCATGCACCAAAAACTATAATGGGAGTAATGCATGAGATTTATACAGTATTCTTTATTCACAGGTCTCAGATCTTTGGATGAACTAATTTATCAACTGAAGATGGATTTTTCATCAGGAGATGAATGGAACATAACCTTTTCCCAGATTTCTGATGTAAAACAGCTGGTTTAAAGAAAAATTGCAAACATAGGTAGATATAATTTAGGAACTGTCGTTTCATGGTTTAATTTGATAGGATAGAAAAGCATGAAGCCTTATCACAAGTACTTTGTGAGTTTAGAGCCATTATAACATACATCAACTAAATGTGAAAAAAACCCCAAACGTTCCAGAATTAGGCAAAACAAAATTTAAGCCACTCTTTACAATTCATAATTAATGCCAACATTTTAGAGCCACTGTGTTGCTGGTAGGAAAACATGTGGTGGAAGCATGAGTCTCCTTTCCTCTTCTCTTAATGATAATGCTGCACTTACAATTTAGCTTCAAAAGCAGTTTTGTTTTTCTATCAGAATTCAACTACATCTCCCAAATCATCTAGTTTATCTTCTTCATGATCACTAGCAAAGGGAAACAACTCAAAGCCAACAACAAAAGTAGCTCTAATCATATGATTTTCAATCCAAGGAAGGTGATTCCTCTCCCAATGCACCATCTTACATATCATGTTGCTATTTTGTATAGCAATATCAGTGAATCAGGAGCTTCTTTGACCAGTAATGTCTGTCAGTGTGTGGTATAGCATGAGGTCTGCTCACACACCTCAAGAGCAGACCCCTTCATAGTTAAGAGAGGAATAATCTGCTACCATGCAAGCAGCAGTCACCTTTCAGTAGTGAATACTGGCTTTAAACAGCTGGGACAAGTGTTGTCCTTGAGTTAGGAGAACTCAAAACGCCCCTGTTAAATTAGAATTAGTAAATTTTATTTGCTGTTCCATGAAAACAGAGAACCATGCAAACTCAGTTACAGTGAATCATTGGCCAAGTAGCTATTACACTATCTGTGTGTGTGTGTGAGTATGTGCATGCACATGTGTGTGTGTGTGAGTGTGTGTGTGCACGCGTGCCTGTGTGTGAGTGGTTGTTTCCAGACATCTGTAGGAAGCTATTGAGTGTTATTCACGGCATTTTTGAAATCTGGATCAGAATGAATGCCTGACGATGCCTTTGATAAAAGACAGGAAACTCCCATTCATCACCCAGCCAGCTGCTGCTGTTACCAGCTCATTTGCTGCTTCCTCTCTCCCCTTCAGGAAAGGGCTTCTCAGGAGCAGAGTGCACCATTACTCTGTGTGAGGAATAATAGATTGAAATAGAGCAAAAGGCAATCTAAGCATGAAGCTGGTTTTGCTATTTGATTAATTAAAAATGAGATGATGAAAAATGCTAGAAATCATACTGTATTTTATTGTGTGTCACTTCTGCGAAACACTTCTGCCACTCTTTCTGCTGCTAGTGCAAGCAATGCTCCTACCATTCCCCTTGAACCTGGCACAGGCATGGCAGCAGTAGATGTCAACAGTTAGCTCCTATGAGGAAAGGGCACATGTTAATCTCACCCTCACAAAACATTTTGAAAATAAATAATAATTTTAAAAAAATTAAAAATCAACACTTGTCATCTCCAGGACTGACAAGAGTATATAATGTCTTCTGTCATGAATTTTTAAGAAGAAAACTTGAGATGGAAAGAAAATATAATTAAAGACAAGGTGACATTTTCACTCAAGCAAGTGAATAGAAAATAACAAAAAATAACCCCCTTTATATGTTTACCTTTGTCTCATTAAATTGCAAGAAGGTACTTCACTGAGTTCATGTAAAAGACTAAACAAGTGAGACTGGGCAGTCACAATGTACTCTTCCTACTCAGAGCACTCCCACATGAAATAATCAGTTCATTTAAACATTCTGACAAGATGGTTTTCAATATGTTGACTGGTTACAGTGATAAAAATGTGATTATGTAAAGTATCTCTTTGGGACTAGTAACCCACCCATTTTCTTAAGTGTGCACCGTTATAAGAAAAGAAAAACAAATTTTAGTACCACAGATACACACATTTGCCATAGTTCTGGAATATTGAATATTTCCAAGAATCAGAATTTAAAAACTAATCTATAAATTATTTTGCTAAGAAAATTGCTGAAAGGGAATATATCGATGAGCAGACTTTAACAGTTTACACGGGCTTTCTTATTTAAGGCAAGATCCCTGTCACTGAACTCAAGGTAATTAAAAGATATATACCTGGTTTAAACCAGTCAACTAAGTACCCATATAATCAATGAAGAAGCAAAGGGGAGAGTTGTCCTTGTCTAAGACAAGTGTCCAAGACAGTATGGATTAATTGGTTACAAGAAAAGCCTAATCCTTATTGTGGCCTACAGAGAGAAATGAAATTACTAACTTAGAAATGACCATAGCCAGCGTCTGGGCAGCCGTGATAGTTAATGGCTTTTAAGGAGTGGCAGGGGAAAAAACCTATATATTTGTGCCTGACAAACAAATGATCTGTGTTAGGGATATGTGTGGCTTAGACCAGTATTGACGGAAGCAGCATGAATTCTTGGAGGCATAACGTGTGGAAGATGTTTCATGTTGACCAATATGTTCTAAAAGCAAACTGAAGGAGAATGAAATTGTTTTGGGGATAGGTTGTGCCAGGACCAACAGGTGTCAGCTGTTTAGGCAGATGAAGGCAACTAGAATATGGCACAGTCCAATGTTAAAAAAACACCTGAAGTTGTCCACATGCATATATGACAGGACAAACTATCTTGGAGCAAAGAAGGATAAGCCTGTGCCGCCTTAGCACAGTGATGCATGGCAGTTTAATCCTAAGAAAGTAATTTAGATGAATGCTGTGAAAGAAAAGGGACAAATTGTTATCCCCACCATTTTTCAGAGGCGGTAAAGAAAACCATGTTATGCAGCGTGAATATTTCTAATGATTTAAGGATTTCCAATATTAAATTAAAGTGTCAGCATACACCTCCGTTTTCTCTTGTTAAAATGTTATTATGGTTAGTTACCAAATGCATAGATGTGAACAAACTTAGAAAGTAATGCGATAATTGCACAAGAGTATTACACAGAAACAGAACTTACATGCTATAAAAATTGAGATCATCACTAATTATTTATGGTTCATTTTGTGGAACTTCCATCTAATAATTTTTAATATAGTGGTGGACAGCACAGCAGCATTTTGTAACACTTGACTTAAAAGGAAGAACTGACTCAAATATTTAAGCTTCTTTTTCAGCTTTGACAATATCAGTGGTGTTAGACTTTGTTTCTGTCCCCATTGCTAAATATCCCAATTGCCATCTGCACTTCAAAATCACAGACTATTTCTCACAACTTCCTTCATGCCAGAATCTCCATTTCCGCTTTCAACCAGCTGCAGAGATATCTGGTGCCTCAAAATAAAAGTGTTTTGATGTTAAAAAAACTGTTCAGTAGAGCTGAACAAGGGATATTTTCAATGCTGAGTACAATTCACTGATGCGGTAATTCAGAGATCACGGTAAGAGTACTAGCAAAGAATCAAGCCTGTCACAGCACAGTGATATCTTTGTCTTTTTAATAAATTCATTATATTTGGAAATAACAGGGCATGTGTTGACACAAGCCTTGACACGTTATTCAAGAGTTGTTACAGTCTCATATATGCTTTCTGTGACTTGACGTAACATTTGAATGCTGAGACACAATATGCTGTCAGGAATTTTTCTGTCATCCTGGGGTATGCTAGTTTTGTGTAATTGCACCAAAGTATTTCTGACCTTTTGAAATTACTGGGTTTATACCACTGTCTGGCAATTTATTTATACACACGTACATACATATATATGTATGTGTGTAAAAACCTGTGATAGATGAAGTGTAATATCTACTATTTAAAAATTTAGAATTTAGAATACAGGCAAAATTCCTGAAATCATCTGTGGTGGGTTAACCTCGACAGGCAGCTGGGTGCCCACCAAGCCACTGTCTCGCTCCTCCTCCTCAGCAGGACTGGAGGACACAATACAATGAAAAAGCTCATGAGTAAGGTAAGGAGAGGGATGTCACTCACCAACTATTGTCATGGGCAAAACAGACTTGACTTGGGGAAATTCATTTAATTTAATGCCTACTGAAAACAGAGTAGGATAGTTAGAAACGAAAACAAAACTAAACCCTCCTTCCCCTCAGTCCCTTCTTCTTCCCAGGTCTACCTCCTCCTATCCTCCCTGAGTGGCACAGGGGGATGCGGAAAAGAAGTTACGGTCAGCAACTCCTCTCTCGCAGCTGCTGCCATGCGTTTTTCACACTTGCTTAAACACGTTTGCAAAGAGGGGCCACCAGCATCACTGGTGGGCTCAGCTCTGGCCAACGGCCAGTCCATCTTGGAGCTGGCTGGAACTGGCTTTGTCTGACATGGTGAAGCCCCTGGTGCCTTCTCACAGAAGCCACCCTTGCAACCCCCCTGCTACCAAAATCTTGTCAGGTAAACCCAATACACGAGCTTTGCAAGATTTAAGTGATTTTGACCTGGACAAAGCAACTGTAAGAAGAAAAAAGTTTAGTCATTGAAATTACCCATTCAGTCTTTAATTTCTTCACTAAAATAGCAAGAAAGTACATGGCTGAACTTCTGGTAGCCAGACAATAACATGTACAATAAACCATCACGTTGCCATCAAACAGTAACGAAGTTCAGGTCTTATTGATATTAGGTGGGTTTATATTGCAAGATAGATATTGTACATCCAGTCTTGTGGGAGCGTAGCTCGCTGAAAACAGGCATGGAATGCTAGAGGGCCTGCACATTCTTCGGGTCCCTGTTCGGGCGCCACTTGCGGAGACGGGAGTTGGAGAATCCACAAAAGACTCAATATGAGTTATATCAGGAAACTCATTTTATTGTGCAGATGCACTTTCTTATATATATATAATTTTCCAAAGTCATCATGACTTGCAGTTTTTCATAAACTCTAATTGTGCTATACATACATCAGTCATCAGCTTCTACCTATCACTTTACTATTAATACTAATGCGTTCCACCTCATATGGATGTTAGCTTCTAATTCTTCTATTCTGACCCTCAATGTTGAAGCGTCCTTGAGGCCTCCTATATTAGTTTAGACAAACTGTTCAACAGAGTTTTCCCTGTGCAGGCCCTCTAGCATTCCATGTCTGTTTTCAGCGAGCTACACTCCCACACAGTCTCCTAGTGAAAGATGAATGCTGTGTATGTGATGTTTAGCCACTCTGAAATTCAAACATCTTAATTTTATTAGTTGAGAAATTTACCTTGGGCAGAACCATGACTTAAGCAAGACATAATAAATAAACCAACTTATCTTAGATGACCTTAGATATAACATCTCATCTATCTTCTGAGCTATCTTAGTGTTATTGCATCTTTTCTTTAATGGTCATTAATTTGAGCAGTAATTTTTAAACAAGCTCTGCCCAAATTTTGCAGAAAAACCTAGCCATTCTAGTGAAATTTGTACACTACTTTACAAGTCCTGGTAAATTCATTTGAGTTAAGTACTTTGCCTAATCATTCCATATGACTATTTATCATCCTTAGTGTAAAAGTCTTTGAGGAAAAACTAGAACAAAAGTGTTCTTAACCTGGATTTAATTAACTGTACTAAGGAGCAAATAGTAGAAGTTTTGATTCACAAACACCGAGAAGCAATGAGGAATCGTTTCAGAAAAATGTGTTCTTTCCTTTTTACGAACTTAGGTGCTTATCAACACTTCATGGACTTTAGGAATGAATTTTTATTGTCAGCTGCATAAGTACGATTCCAAAGAGAACCAGAATAATACTTGTAAAAGTTGTAAATACATTCAGAGCATGTAAGCTGACCTGACACCTAAGGAGAGCACCACAAGGGCCTGGATAATAACATCAGATAACAGTACGGTATTTATATGATGATCTTTCCATTCTCTTCCTACTATGTAGAGAGAGATTGTTCTCCTGCGGCTTCAGTGATAGACTAACAGTGCCTCTGCAATCAAGTGCCTTTATTTAAACAGACTCTCCTTTCCTAAGTTTTGCTGAATGTGTCTGAATTTCACCCTGCTATAGAGAGCCAGTACAAAGGCTATCTGCCCTTTACTACCACAGCTCTTGAAGACCCTTGGCCTAAAGGAGTCTGCAACGGGTCCTGCATGAATCTCCCTACCAAGATTTAGTTTAGGTTCAAAAGAGCAGATGACCAAAAAAAAAAATGCAAAGTACCTGACAAGTGACACTCCAAAATTTAGGTCTTTCGGCAAAACACTTCCTCACCTTCAGGTATGCTCTTTAGTTTGAGTGATTTAGTTTGATGTTAATTATACCTCAAATGTGTTACTGAATTAGTGTCTTAATGCAGTACTCTGCCGCCCATGTAAAGCTTACTAGAGAGCAAAAGAATGAAATAACAGAAAATGACAAAAATGAGAAAGTTACTGGGTTTTGGCTTGCTCCAAAGTCACCTTAACTACAGTTTCAGTTAAATGCATTGACAAATTTAACTGTTTTCTTAATGGACTGCATTATAAAAGTTTGTTATGTGTCAGGTCACCTCACTTGTGCTGGAAGATACCACAACACTACACAGGGAGAAATATCTTCAGGTTTTTCAAGATCAGACCAGTCGATCATGCAGCAAACTCACAGCCAGTCACAGCACTCTGTGAGGCTGCGTGTCCTACCAGGTAAACCTGTCTAAGGTGTCTTGAAACAGCCTGAGAGATGGCCCTGTAGATAGTATGGCTGTGTATGGGGGCAGGCAGATTGCACTCAGCCTGATGCAGTTTCAGCTACTCTCATGCCTGTCCATCAGTTGTTGGCGTGGATGAAGAGATCAGCAGTCATGCTGAAAAAAATGAATGCCTCAAAGTAAGAACTACAAGAAACATGAGAGCAAGAAGTTGTGTGTACGTTATTGGTTTGTTAATATAAATGGCATAAATGACAATATACTAACCAAAAATCTATTGTCAAGTTGTAAAACCCATTTAAAATGCATTCGATATGACGGCTAGGGGTATGTTTTAATCAGCTTTATACTATTGTACCCTTAAACAGTACAGATGCAATTAACACAGTCAAGGTGTTAAGTGAAGAAATTGCAGCTGTGGATGTTGTTAGTTGCAGATTCTATGTGTTTGAAGTAAATATCCGTTGATTTATCTTTTGATCACTTTCCCTGATTTCCTTGTTGGACCCTGGGGACGTTATCAAAAGCTCTTTTCCATATATAGTTTTAGTCATTTAAGAAATTGACATCCCCAGAAGCTTATTATTTCTCCTAGTTAGATGTTTCTGCCACCACAGTTGAAACATCAGAAAGTTAGTGCAAAATAAATCACCTCTGTTTAGACTGAGAACAGCTAGAGCTACTGAATATACTATTGCCCACTGAGCATTACACTGCTGCTGCTGAATACCTATGGTTCATAGAAAAGGTTCTTGCTTGTGCAGCTATCCTGGTTTGGCCTAAACCAGAACTAACTCTGTTTTAGTACTTTAACTTTTCAGTTAAGTCTTTTCTAACTAACTGCACTTTCTGAAACAGCAGCACGTTTTTCCAGAGAGTGACGGCTTCTAGCAGTGATGAGGCCTGAGGTTTATAGTTCGTATCAAGGAATGGTGTGCAGAGAGGCCCTTGCTTATACTTGTTCTTATAGCGACCAAGGTCACTGCTAAATCTTGTACTCCATGTTGGGGTGCCGGGAGTGAAAAGGGTCGCAAGCACATAAAAGGTCGCACCTGCAGGGAGGAGCAAACCGGACAGGTGACCCAAACCTGACCAACACAGTATTCCATCCCAGATGCGTCACATTCAGTATAAAGGTGAGAGATCATGAGGGTCAATCTCTCTTCTTCGATGGCCGACATCTGAGGAGGACTCTGTCTGTTCTTCTCTTGTCAATCCCGATCCGTGCATCCCTGAATCCAGTGCCTGAGTCCAGCTCCTGCATCCAGTTCCATCTGCTGCCGAGTCCAGCCTGGGACTGCCCCAGTGCCAGCTCTGCAGTGTCGGTGGTGACGTATCATCATCAGGGTGAGGGGAGTTGGGTTCGGTATTGGGTTTGTATATATTTTTGTATATATCTGTACATATTGTATATATTTCATTATTATCTTTTCTTTTATTGTTATTGTTTCATTGAAGCTGTTTTTGTTTTCTTTTCCAAACCATAAAGTCTCTCTCCCTTGTTCTCTCTCTCTCTCCCTTTTGGGAGGGGAGAGGTGTTAACAGAGAGCATCTGTCATTTGTTAGTGGCCGGCCCAGCCTCAACCTGTGACAGAAGCATCACACACTTCTTTTCAAAATCAACTGAGTGTATTCTTCACTGGGTAAATAACTGTCTGTATGGCCAAGCCCAAAGAGTGGTGGTGAATGGAGTTCAATTCAGCTGGTGACTGGTCACAAGTGGTATTCCCCAGGGCTCAGTATTGAGGCCGGTCTTGTTTAATATCTCTATCAATGATCTGGATGAGGGGATTGAGTGCTCCCTGAGTAAGTTTGCAGGTGACACCAAGTTGGGCAGGAGTGCTGATCTGTTTGAGGGCAGAAAGGCTCTGCAGAGGGACCTGGACAGGCTGGATCGATGGGCTAAGGCCAATTGGATGAGGTTCAACAAGGCCAAGTGCCAGGCCCTGCATTTGGGTCACAACAACCCCATGCAGCGCTACAGGCTTGGGGATGAGTGGCTGGGAAGGTGCCTGGCGGAAAAGGACCAGGAGGTGCTGGTCAACAGCCGGCTGGATATGAGTCAGCAGTTTGCCCAGGTGGCCAAGAAGACCAACAGCATCCTGGCCTGTGTCAGAAACAGTGTGGCCAGCAGGAGTAGAGAAGGGATTGTCCCTCTTGAATACTGTGTGCAGTTTTGGGCCCCTCATTACAAGAAAGATATTGAAGTGCTGGAGTGTGTCCAGGGAAGGGCAACGAAGCGTGTGAAGGTCTAGAGCACAAGCCTTATGAGGAGTAGCTGAGGGAACTGGGGTTGTTTAATCTGGAGAAGAGGAGGCTGAGGGGAGACCTTATTGCTCTCTACAACTACCTGAGAGGAAGTTGTAGTGAGGTGGGGGTTGGACTCTTCACCCAAATAACAAGTGATAGGATGAGAGGAAATGACCTCAAGTTGCACCAGGGGAAGTTTAAATTGGATATTAGGAAAATTTCTTCACTGAAAGTGTTTTAAAGCTCGGTCTGCCCAGAGAAGTTGTTGAGTCACCATCCCTGGAGGTGTTTAAAAGACATGTAGATGTGGTGGATGACGGTGTTAGGTTAACAGCTGGACTTGATGATCTTAGAGGTCTTTTCCAACCTGAACGATTCTATGATTCTACGATTAATGGAAATCATTCTGAAACAAGGGGCTCAGCAGCTACAAAGCCAAAGGAGGCAGAAGGAAACACAGCTTTCTTTCTTCAAAAGCAGCACCCCGGTATAGAAAGGTATATAAAGTTCTCCAAACCAGTAAAATAGTCCACAAAAAGAAATATGACTCTTAGTTTTCTTCTTAGTGGTTTTTATTTTACACTGAGTTTTCATTGGTTGAAACACTTCAGCATGACTCAGATCTCCCTTAGGTCAGTGCTGCAATTTCAGTAAAATTTCCTTTTTATTCTTTCTTTGTTTCCCCTTTGTCATGTACATTTCCAGAAGCATGGCACATACAGCAATGCACACACAGAGTGCACACACAGAGCACACAGACATGTCATGTGAACTGGGATTAAAGTTGTCTGGGAGAATAGCCTGAATCATATCATTCTCAGTCAGTACTGAAAAATGCTAAATGGGACTAGAAAAAAAGACAAAATAAGATTTCCTATGCCTTAAGTTGCCCATCAATTTTAGTAGCAGTAATAATGTGATATTATTAATGTTGCACATTTTTAAAAATTTTGAGATTTCATTACATAATAATTAATGTATTTGTGGCAGGTAGGTGGACTCTTACATGTATCCCACACATTTTGAAAACTGGCAAATAGTATTTTCAATAAGCAACTGCCCTGTTCTCTGCCCTCACCTTGTTCTGGGTTCTGGTTACCTACTTTCTCAAAAAGACATTACTAGCTATTGTACAGAGAGGAAGTATATACACCTTGTCTGCAAAGAAAGCAGCCTACTACTCATTTTATTAGGCAGGGCACCCTCTCTGACTTCTGAGGATGTATGCAAGA
Organism: Leptosomus discolor; assembly: GCF_034619465.1. Taxonomy (NCBI): domain Eukaryota; kingdom Metazoa; phylum Chordata; class Aves; order Leptosomiformes; family Leptosomidae; genus Leptosomus; species Leptosomus discolor. The sequence continues at coordinate 108,221,635 of NC_141391.1, read as the reverse complement.
GTATGCCCTGAGACTACTGACTGGATCAGCTCCTGCAGGGGATGTGGACTGAAGAATATGTGGTTTATGGATTCTGATTCAGAGATTTACAGCAAGTGTCTTAGACCTGACAATACAGGTATAGCTCCAAATATATTAATAGTGCAGTTTTAGTTATTTCTGGAGCAATGAACAAAAAGAGCCAAGGCCTCCATGGGATCTGTGTAGCTTCACAAATAGACAGCATATGAAGAGCAGGATCAGAAGTTTACAACTCAGTATTTTTCCTAAATCCCTTTTAAGACAAATAATATTTATTTACAGATATATACATTCTTTGAAAGATTGACTTTATTGTGTTTTTTAAAAAAATCCTAAATAGATAGGATGGTTACTTAGTGGCATGGTTTCTGGTAAAGCAAAGAAACAATTGAAAAAAAAACAAAACAAAACAAATATTTGTTGTCTCCTGATTTAAGCCTAAAACGGAGATTTTTCTAGGAATCTTTTTTTCAAGTGCATACACATACCAAAGAGTACCAAAAATTACCCCAGGAGGCTATTCATGTGGAATGCTACCAAATAACAATAAAGCAGTAAAAAAATTAAGCATAAGATCATATTTTAATGATCTTTTCAGTGAAATGTTATGAGGTTAGAAGCATCAGCTCATATACAAAACACATATTTTCTGGCACTTTTATCACAGAGTTTCTGATTTACTGTTGTTGAGATTTTACCTGATGTGTCAAATGAGCTTTGACTCTGACACATGGAAAGATGCTAAATATATACTTTCAAAAATCAATGTGTTCAAACATCATAAACAATTTTCACAGAGCTGCAAAGGATATTAATGAGAGCTACATGGAGAGATTAAAGGAATATTTTCTGTGGATGGTTCTTTAGACTTCTCTTAACTTCAGTAACTAGAGCTGTATTATTTCACAGCTACAGGATCAGATGCACATTAGGCCTAAACTGGCACAGTGCCACTAACTCCAGCAAAGATAACGACATTTATTTATACATCTTAAGACTATGGACAGCTACTGTTTATACACTGATTTTCAGGGACAGGATTTTATTTCCTTCCCATTCCTCTGACGCACAACATTGTGTTGTATGCATAGGATGCCTAGAGTGTGATCTCTTATAAAGAGGATCTTTTTCTCTAGCTTTATTAATCTTTCTCAGGAGTACCTGGAGAGAAGAAATGCTTTTCTTCAGTCACAGATACATAAGTCTTTGAAATTTAGTCTTTAGAGAAAACCCTTTTTGTATTGTACAGAGTCATACTGTGAGCAACAAAGTCCATAAATAAAAGAGTGCCACACAGCTCACAGGTTATCTGTTTAACAACGACAGCTTTGTTCTTCTTTCTAATTTAACACATTTCAGTATGCTAAGGTTCTGCAATTTAATCATTCTTAAAAATTGACTAAAACGATTCCCACTGAGATTTGAAAAACAAGAGCAACCAGAACACAGATCTAAATCAATGTATGCCCTGAAAGCAGGTTGAAAATTAGAAAAGTTTGGGTCCTTTATTTTATTATGTGAAAAAAAATTAAAAGCGGTAGGAAGTTTTCTAATTATATAGGCACACTTAAGTCCCTAACTTCTAGATGTTTCCTGCCATACATTTACAAAACAAAGGTCTAAAGTCTTGGTTCTATTGAAAGTAATGACATTTTAGGCATTGAGTGTGTTAAATTAGATTATCTCTCATGGAATCTTTAAAATGAAAGGAAAAAGAAATCCTTGGATTTATTTTAACTGAGTAAGATAAGGTTCCTCATTGGTTTTGTTTAATTCTTTGACTCTACTACACACTTCAGTTATATGATTATTAAGTTAATTTATCAGTAAAATTAAGTAATTGTAAGAAGTTTATGAATTCTCTGTATATCCCTTCATCAAGATGTAAAATTGAATTTGAATGTATGTTTTTTACTTCTAACTAAAATGTCTAGCAGGAGCAAAACATTTATTTAAACATTTTAGTAAAGGAACTCTTAATAGCTCTAAACACTTTGCTGATTCCTATCCCCAAAACATGGTTTTCCATGTAAACAGCTTAGCGAAAGCAACACCTGTTGGAGGGCTGTGATCACTTACTGTTGACAGATGAAACAACGAAGTTTTAAAACAAAGGAGCTATTGCCAACCATTCAGCAGCTCTAGACAAGCAGAACTAAAAGGTTTGTAAGGCAGGAGGAAAATTTGTCAGTTCTCTTCCTTTCTCTGTGAGTTTTCTTTAGCAGACCCCTGTTTGGCATTTAGTTTCTGGAGCAGCACTTATTCCTAGAAAGCCACTGCAGCATCTCTTCATTTCTTGGATCCCATATCAAAGACATGGATGAGTGGCTATTGCTTTTGGCAAAAGAAAAGTTACAGCATAATATAAAACAAACAAATATTTGGTCAAAGGATGACCCTCCCTCCTGCTGTTGCTGTTCCTGACATGAGGGTGGGGAGGTCCTGCAGCCCAGAACAAGGAATTTGGTGAACTGGGCAAGTATCGACTTCAGAGTTTGAGAGGTGTGAGCTTAGTTGCCCTGAATGCTTGTGAAACCCCGAAGGAAGGAGTGGGTGTCCAAATATTGCACAGGGAGGAATAGTGTCTTGAAAAACACCAGTGGTATATCTATTAGAAATCTGGATCAATTTCCATAAAAGAATTATTTTTCTTTTAAAAAGGTTGTCAATGACATTTCACTTTACACTTTTATTTAATAGTGTTTTTCAGTGTTACTATGGCACGATGTCAAAATCACAGGATGATAACATTGCTTTCAGCATGTCAAATTCTTTCATTGTCAAAAACAGGAGGAGAAGCTCTGATAATATGAGATATTTGGAAGAGTAGTAAATTACAGATTCCTTTAATCTTAATATAGAGATAAAATATAGTGTTTAGTCCAACCTATTATTTCCTGTTATAATATACTCCTAATGATTCATGTCATGAAGGATGTGTAAAACACTAGGAGTAACACAAGAAAAGAAACAAAACAAAATATTCTTTTTAATACAATATTTATAATTCTTATGCAAGAAATTATCACAATTCTGTATGTCTATCTTATTTTTCTTTGAATTAATGAGGATATAGAATAGTTGAATTTGTTCTAATCAGCATAGAAATCTCATAGGAAAAAGCCAATTCAGCTGGGAACAGAGCAATCTACATTTTGAATAGCTCTACCTTGAACTTCTATAACTATACAAAGTAATAAAATCTCAATATTGCTGTAACTATTTCACTAGGGTATTGTGCAATACAATGTATGCCTCGAGATACTGAAACCTGTTTTACCATGAAGTTCAATATAACTGAGTTTCTCTTGCTGTGTTCAGTTGGAAATATAAGGAGTTTATTTACAAAAGAAGTGTTCTATAGCAGCTTTTATTCAAGCAAATGAAAGTGCTTCCTTGGCTTTATTACATTTTGCACAAGAACTTAAGCAGACATGATTCACTAATGAGGTATATAGACAAGAGTATAAGCCTTCTGCTCTGCTCATGTCACTTCAAAGAAGACATAGGCCAACTAAAGAGTCCAAGCAAGTGTAATCAGAAAAGTCAGAGATTTGAAAAATATGACCTATAAAGAATAATGAATGAATAATGACTGGTTAGTCTAACTAAAGAGAGAGTGAAGAGGGAGATAACAATCTTCATATACATAAAAGGATGTTGTGAAGAGGGGAAGAATAATGGATTTTCCATATTCATAGAAATGGAATCAAAATGAAATTATGTAGGATCTGCAAAGTTAGACGACTTAGTACATTTTTTCAATGGTATGGTCAGTGAGGCCGTAGAGCTCTTGGCTGAAGGCAGTTATGGGCTTTCAATCAACAAAGGCCCTTTGAGGACAACAGATGCTCAGAATAACACAGTTATAGAGGAGCTGCTCTGCAGAAATTGAAAATGGTTTTCTTTGGTCTCTTTGAAATAGGGATATGATGCACATAATGAAAAGAGTGAGGATGATTTTGCTCTGCAATAAACATAAGAAACCACAAAATCTATAAAATTATTTAAAGTGTTTGGCTAAACAAAACCAGGTATCTTAATTCCCACTTGACAAATATACGAAGGGACTGATTTCAAATTTTTTAGCCCAACCAATCCCACAGAACATTGTGAACCTGCAAAAGGGCTGTGGAGTAAAACTCTTCATTACAGTCAGTGTACTTCATGACTTGGAGCTTAGTTTGCATGCTTGCTAAGGTATTCTTGTTCCTTTTAATTAATATGTCATGAAACCTGCATTTTGGCCTCTTAATTTTCTTATTAAAGGCCTTTGCAACACACAAGTATAAGAAATAGCCTGAAAACCAATGCAAATGATTCTAACATACTCAAAAATACTTTTTAAATACCAAAAAAAAAAAGTTATTTTAGTTTTTAAAGTTAAATTGATATTCATTATATGTAGGTGATTTAATCTTACTACTTTTTCAAAATTGAATAGTTCCATTTACAGATCTCAGGGATACGAATGCAAACTGTAGAGGGAGGGAAAGCAGTAGATAGGGAACTGTCATGATGTTTCATTTCTGCTGACACTAAGGTTAGTAAGACATCAATTTTGGGTAGATTGTACTTGTCATTATTGATGAAATAGGGAATATGACAAAAAAATTCTATATCTCTTTCATTTATTTAATAGATTCATGGACTTCTCAGGCCAGAGTTGGGACTATTATGATCACATTGTCTGACTGCTTCTACTACATAGGCCATACAGCTTGAATTAACTTCTGTGGCTGAACTGGAATATAAATTTTTCTAATATTTTAAAATGTGAATTATTTGTAATCAGACTATGTCTATTTACAACTTCCATATGCTATAATTCATTATGCAACTTCCTGCTAGATTTCAGAATCCTTTCAACAATTTTTTTATTCCTTATATGATTTCCTAGCAACTGTAATCAAAACACACTTAATGAATACAGGAATCAATATAATGTTCATGAATTCTGTTTTTTGTTGTGGAATCTTTACATATAAGAAAATTTTACATCACTATTGCGATTTTCTGCTTTTCTTTACTAACTTTATGCCTCAGTTTTGAGGAGAAATTCTGAGAGGAAATAACATAGAACTAAAACAAATAGGAAAATATTATTTTAAAGTGGGAAAAAATGGAGCAGAAAGTAAGACTAATCTGCCTATGCAAACTGTCAAATTAACAACAGATCCACTACTCTAAAATGTCTGTTGATCTTATCAGTCAGTCATTTTCAGGAAGTGACTCTTTTTAAATATTGGATTCTCACTGTGGAGGCATCCCATCCCCACATATGCTGTTGGAAGGACAGCCTGGTTGATAGCACCACGTGACTGAATGTGAGTCAATTGTCTCATTGTTTAGATGTCACTGAGGAAAAGCCATCAAGTATCTGACCAGAAATAACAGCCAGATTGATCCCATTGATCTATTGGCTGTGACAATAGAGAGAACCAGGGGAAGCATGAAGGGATGTGCAGGGATGACCCAAGACAGTACCCAAGAGCATTGGGTTTGTGCAGGGAGCTCTTGTGGGACATCAGACCTCCAAAGGGCCTCACAGGAACACCATAGCCCCATTGGATCCCAGAGTTGCCTGCTGGGCCAAACAGGGGGCAATAGTACAGAAGAAAAGCAAGGAACTTCTACCCATCCCTGGTAGAAGCAATGTGTGTAGGTATGTGTTTGGTTTTGTGTTTGGGTACGGCTGCACCTACAACATCAGCAAACCCTTGCATTGTTCTGTGATCCTGCCATACTTCCATTGTCCTTGACTGTTTTTGCTAGAGGGATTTAAAGGCTGTGTGAACCAAAAGTTTAAAGGTATGTCCAGAGTTTGCATTTCCCTCCCTGCAACACTTCCAAGCACTCCCGAACAGCAGACATGAGCAAGAAGAGGTACAGCTCTACTGTTTTAAGATAGAAGGCAATAAACAAAAGGACACCACACACAGTCAAAAGACATGAACAACCAGACAGTACATTTTAGAAGAGACATTCTATGCTCAAAAGAGATTCTAGGTTCACTGGCTCACTCCCAGTGAACTCTGAGAAAGGTGAGGAAATAAGAAAAAAACACTGATTTTTAATGTTTTGCTGAGAAGTGACATTCTGTGTAGTAACTAAAGCAGAATAACTCTGCCCAAAACCTCTGCAAGTCTGTTGGCAACATATTTTGGTTATTTCAAACCCGTGTAAACAACATGTGTGGATTACAGGGAAAGGTATAGATAAGGTTGTCAGTGATGACCCTGGAACCAAGGACAGCTCAGCTATGGAATGCCACATCTGGAAAGGGACATCAATATCTGTACTAGACTTTTTAGAAAGGACAGAGAATTGGCAGGACATCCTTTCACAGAGCAAGGAAAGCTTGAGAGCACAAAGGTCTACTTTGATGAGCATCCAGCTGTGAAGAGCTATGAGTGCTATAGACACAATTCTTAACCTTTCCTTTGCTAAATTTATAGTTTGAGCTCACTGAGTCCCTCACAGTTCTTTAATAATACTCCTGGCTTTCCCTTAATCCTCTCCAATTTATCAATGCCCTTTCTGAATTGTGGATTTCAGAACTGGAAGGAACGGCCACACAGGGAGAAGTACAGAGGTAGCATAATTCATTTCTACTTGAAATTCTCATGTTTATATCTCACATTTGCCTTTTCAACGTGGAAACATGGAATTGTATTGAGTGCTCATGTTTAGTGTGACTTCTTACACCTTTTTAAGAGCAGCTGCTCTGCAAGACAGCATTTGTAGCCTCAAAGTGTGGCTTCTATTCACACTTCACTAGACCAAACGTGACTTGGCTACGCTGAATTGCAAATTGTACCTTTATATTATTCTTCCAAACAACCTACATTTCCCTGCTGAATACTACTTCTTTGACATTCATTTATGTGTGTGTGTGTGTGTGTGTGCATATGCTATAATTTCAATCAATAATAGTTTTGTTTTCCTCCATGTCATAGATAACAATATTAAATAGCAAAAGGTCAAGAAATGATCCTTAAAGACCTCACAAACATCAGTAAGAAAGGCAGTGTTTAATCAATATGAACTCTTCTATTGATTTTGTATCATCTGGCTTCTTAATCAAAATATCATGCTGTAGCAAACCAAACAGTTTACAGAAGTGGAAGTGGTAAATTGCACTATTGTTGTTATCAATGAAACTTCCATTTAAAAGAAAATTTAATATCAGTGTAGAACTCATAAACCCAAGCTGCCTAGTATTGTTATCAATCAACTTCACATTATTTTGATGATTACATATTTATTGTAAAAATGCCAAACCACCTAGCTGCTGAGCATTCAGGAGTTCACATACAAGTCTCAGCATGGCAATGATGTTTAATCATCATTAGCACTTTCAGGCAAACAGCAGAAGACATAGACCTCAGTCATCTGATAGTCACACTTTCCCCTGTCAGTCTTCGGTCACATAGTGACTAACACAGAAAGAATTATTAAGATGAACTCACAGCAGGAACTAAAAATAGAAATGAGAATGTTCAAGGGGGAACCCATCAATACCTGAAGGGAGAGTACAAAGAGCATGGAGCCAGGCTTTTTTTCCGGTGGTGCTCTGCAGCAAGGCAAGAGGCAATGGGCAGAAACTGAAATATAAGAGGTTCCCTCTGAACATCAGGACACTCTTTCACTGTGAGGGTGACTGAGTACTAGAATAAGTTGCCCACAAATGTTGTGCAGCCTCCTTCCTTAGAGATCTTAAAAAACTGTCTGGACACTGTCCTGGGCAACTGTCTTTAGGGGGCTTTGCTTGAGCAGTGGGATTGGACAAGATGACATCCGGAGGTCCCTTCCAACCTCAACCATTTTGTGATTCAGTGATATACCTTGAAAGAGACATAGCTGATCAACTCTTTCATCAATAGTACTTATTGCACCCTGGGAAAATGCCATCACCTCTAGGATTATATATTGTTTAAATTTTGCACCATGACAACATAAATATCAAAGCAAAATGAAATATGATTGACGTAGTTTACCTAGCCAGACCAGAAGTGCCTCAGAGAGTGCATTGCATTTCCCGGTGCAGGAAAATGCTATCTTGTACTATAGCAACGTTTGTACTGTCAGATTTCTTGTTCCCAACTGTCCTCAGCTATATTCCCTTATCTATAGATGGCATAGTAAAGTGAGGGCAAGTCTTGTCTAACCAAGTTTCTGCTAGGTAAGCAAACCTATTTTATCTATTACATTTTAAACAAAATCATTTACGGTGTGAGATTGTTCACATGAGACTTTTCATGCCTGAGATGGCTTCCTCTGCTTAGCATAAGCTCATTTGCTCTGTGAAGAATCAATCAAATCAGAAGCCTTTCAGATACAACCTTAAAAAACAGTTAGAAGGAAAAAATACAAAATGGGAGAGACTACATATATACATTCATAAATATTCCTATGATAAGGTCCATATAAGGATTTAAGAGAAATAAAGAGGAACAGATATTAAAATGCAAAAATACACTGAGAAAGTCTAAGACGTCTCACAGTAATCTAGAAAGCTAGATAATGTGACATCATAGAGCCTACCAACTTTTAAATGACTGCATGATATTAGCCCAGTCTGATGCTAATATCTGTATGTGTGAAACAAAAGGACAACTAATTTCTGTACTAATTACAACCGTTGAAATTAGCGACCACAATATGGAAAATGTCAAAGAAATGTAAATGACAGGGCTATGGACCTAAATAATATCAACTTTCTTCTTAGAAATACGCTTATCTGTATCTGTTAACATCATTTTATTTGAGAAAAATTAAACAAAACAAACCTAATTTGATCTATTAGATGTTATACACAATTCCTACATATACAGATTTCTCCATATGCTAAATGATAGAGAAAATTGTGTCCATAGTTTCTTTAAATTATATTCCTCATAACTGAAAATACATTTTAGCACTTTTTATGTTACTGTGGCAAAACTCAGCCTAGCTCTGTTCCTAAAGGTGAACAAATTCTACCATCCACAAGCAAGTCTAATCTAAAGCCATGAACAGCCATTAAGAATGTTTCAAGACTCATTTCTATGCTTACTTGGGAAAAGACTGAGAGCAACATGCAAGCTTCAGATATGCTCCTTGATGAACTAACTGAAGTAACATGATGTTGGCTGTTCAAGAAACAGTAGTTTCTTTCCTTTCAGATACAAATATATTCCTCGTGGGTAAGCTTTATACTTCACAGGGCCAGTCATGTCACAACTGACCAAGGGAGCAACATTCCTGGAGCCTCTAGTCCAGTGTTCACCTTGATGAAATAAGGAAGCTATGTGCTATAGCAGGAGGAAGAAGACCACAAATGATGTAGAATAAGTTTGCTATTTATTCTGTTTCAAAGCTAAGTATTGCAAGCTGTTTAAGTTGTGAGACACAAATCTAAAGGACTACTTGTCACTCACATTTCACTTCTTAAACTTTGTTTTGATTTCAATGTTGAAATTCTAAAATTGTGTTTAGGATGAGCACTAGCATTCAGCAGCTGCAAGCTGTTAACATATGATCTCTTCCTGCTGTAAAAGCAGTAATCCTACGGAAATTCTTACAAAATGCATAGAGCAAATCATTTAAGCAAAACATTCAAATACATTTTGCTAAACATTAGGAGAAAAATACATTGAAGAAATGGTAAGATTACTTCTATATATATTTTATTGCTAAAAATATTCCCCAAAGCACTTCTACAAATTGCTCACAAGAATTTCTTCAAAAATATCCATTGCTACTGGCATTGGTTAATTTTGATTAAATCTCTCCAGCTACCCAGCGAGAAGATATGGAAAAGACAGCGCCAGACTTTTCTCAGAGATACATATTGAAAGGAAGAAAGGCAATGGGCACAACTTGCAATGCAGGAAATTCCAATTAAACATAGGAATTTTTTCACAGTGAGGGTAATTCAACACTGAACAGTGAATCAGCTGTGCGGTGACACTGGGTGGTAATGTCAGCAAGAAATATCCAGCCAAGTTAACTAGGCACAAATGAAATAACTGGAAATGACAGAGAAGAGTGAAGCAGTATTACTGTGGCATGAGGAAAATGGTGAGGGAAGAGAAGCTACTTTGAGTGATGGGGTCGGAGAAATAAGTACCACCAAAGAAAAAGAAAATAAAAGCAAAAGTCAAAGAAAAAGATACGAGATTAAGATTAAAAGGAAATTTTACACAGTTGCAATCAAATGAAAAATATAACAAATTCAGGTAATTACTGACAGTGGTAACTGATTCAGATAAGAATTAGAACTAATCAAAACAATTACAGTGATTCGTTAAAGATGAGATCTCAGATCAAGTGGAACGTGGCCTAGTGATCATTAAAATGATAGGTATATTTATTGAGTCTTTGGGATGGAACAGAGACATGTTTGCAAAGCACAAATCCAGTCATTTTTTCTGACTTCTTGCTATAGCTACAAAAATGTTTGCAGGCTCTTCTTGCGCAAAGCCAATGTTACACACTAGTCTGTTTAATTTTAATTTGACTTAACATTAAACAAACAATGAAAATATCAATTATATATCCAATTTAAATCAAGCTGAAAGAAAAGCTGACATATGAAGGTTTACTCCTGCTTTTATATATGACAATAAAAGGCATCTGCCTGATTTAAGGAAAGAAGAATGCATTTCCGAATCTCCATTTGTTAGTCCTTTTCAATAAAATTGTCTGTAAAGGCCAAAGTCTTGCCCTACCACTGTTAATGGAGTTCTTGAAAATTTCTTTTAATAACTAAAAGCATTTTGCTCTGCAAAATGAGCTTTCTGCAATGTTATTTCAAAAGAAGCTTACATTTGGGCAAATGTGAAGTCATGCATAATTTGCATCAGTTATTGTGCAGATTTAGGCATGTTAGAAAATTACACTGCTTGTGTATGTCCTAAGTGATTTACTATCAATATCGCTCAGAGAGAACCAGCAATAATTCTCACACAGTAACATAGCTGTAAATAAAGCTAACTAAATATTTACATAGTTGATCTATATCATTTCCACAATTTTTTTTAGTTCAGACACCACTCCGAATGTGTAAAGTATCTACTTCAACATAAAATGTTGCTGGATTTTCTTTTATTATAAATTCCAGATGCCATGCTTCTGAAAAGACAAAGCTATTATTCATTTTTGTAATGACAAAACAAATGCACCTGTGCAAAACAGCGCAAGTATTCTGGGAACAGACATCACTTGAATTCCCAAGCAAAGTCATTATTAGCAGATTACGTTGTTTCACTAGAATTTTTTTCTGTTTAATTTCTTCAATATCTTTTTAATTTCTTTTATTTTCTATAAAGAGTTAGAATTACAGCTGATTCAAAGCTCAATTCTTCTATCACAAAGTCCCTACAGTAGCTGCTGAAAGCTTCATCAATATAAAGGAGTTCATACGGTAACCATATGTTCTTACCCTTGTAACCAATTACTCTATTGTATGATGGAGGAGAGATTTTTTTTTTTCCTGCTTCTTTGCTTCCCTGGTTTTACTGATTCATGAAGCCACATTTTCACTAAAATACATTCTTCCTTACTCTAAGCTTAAATCAATAGCTACTTAGCCTCTGCAGTCGCACTACGATTGGGCCCATAACTCCTTCTCTGTTCTGTCGCTATATGAAAGCTGGTTTTTAGTGAATCACTCATCCTTTCTTAGCAGACTCTGTCTCCTGGATGAAAAAAACCCTTTTTCATTTCAGCTGCTCCTGATGCTTTTTGTTGAAGCATCCTCACTTCTGTTGAAATGCCTTCTTCTGTAAATGCCTTCTTTCTCCTACATGTTTATGGCCTTTTCTGTCATTAAATGTAGGCCTACTTAAACTCCCAGGAAGAAAAATTTTATGACATAATATATTCCTTAAATCCATAGTTCATGATAAAACGGCTGTAAAAATTAGTTCAAATCTTTCATATTGACATAATGAAAACAAAGTTATCTTCACGTGACCCAGCACTATCTTTTATTTTATTGTTTCTTTTTCAAGGTAATCCCTAGACTAAAGATTGTGAGAATAAACAGTAATGGATCTGCTGAAATTCATTTCCCTTGAACTAGGACTCTCAGATACTTCTAGTGCCTCATGTCTTGAATTTCTTTCTTGTATGCTCTTCTGACCTCTACCTACCCAAAACAGAGGGACAAGCAATTTATTACATGTATGGTTCAGTCTGAGCTAAGCCTACACAATCTCGCTATTGTCATGGCATGAGTAAGTAAAATTTGCCTATTGCTGAAGACGTTTCACTTATAAGTATTTTTTTTTAACTTCTGAAATCATAGATCTTTGAAAAGAGAGAGGCAGGGAGGGAGGAAATAAAAAATACTGCAGACACACTGTGAGATCAGAGAGAAGTAGAAGAAATATTTCTGTCCTGTGTTTTAGTTGTCTTAAATTGAAGATGCATAAAATTGGGCCTTAAGGAAATAAAATCCAGTGAGGATGGACATTAACATTGCAAGTAAAGAATAATACACTATCTAGTATTAGACCACAGTGAAAGGAAGAAGCAGAGGACTATGTGAAAAAGCTTCGTAGTTGCTTGTAATTTCTTTACAACCTTTTGTGCCACTGTTAAAAGGAACAAGTTTTCTTGTGATCTTTGCCTAGTATCTCACTAACAGAACTACTGCAAGCTAAGTAGGGTTTTGAGATCAATAGCTTCACAGATCCACTCCTTATTTCAAATTAAAAAAAAAATAATAATAATAAAATCACAGCTACCATCAATTAAGAAAACAGAAAATTTGTCTACAAGTTAATCTGCTCTAATATCAAAAGGTATTAAAAAAGTTTTCTTCTTTTTCAATTCCAAATCCATCAAATATATACTCTTTTGAAGAGTACATTTCTTCTCTTTATTCTGACAGCTCATCTGTGGATTTAAAATAATACAGGAATAAAGCTTTCTTGCAGTTCAGAAATTCTCTCATCTCTGTTTGAAATTACGTAACTGTCTCAATCAAAAACCCTCTGGAAAATACATACCTAGAGATTTGTGTGTTTGCAGTTTTGGTGAATAGATCAAATGTGCCACTCTCTTGTACATTTCTTAAATCTTTTTTCTTACAGAAGTCACAGAATAGATAGCACTTTTTTTTACTGTGAACTAAAAAAACAGCACCTCTCTAAACAACTCTGTAACCAACAGTCCCTATACACTGAAAAACACAAACTAGTTTGAACTGGGCCAATTCATGATTGTTTTTCATTATTTGCCCTTTTTTTTGTCCATCTTTACATTCATCTTAATGCTTTTAAACCATCATTTATTTATGCTGCGAGGACTAGAAAAAAGGTAATGAAACTAACTTAAAATTCACCTGATAAAAATCCAGATAAAATTACGATTGTTATTTACCCAGTACTGGGTCTTGCTGAAGGCAATTCCTCCATATTCAGAAAATCAGTCTACTGTTAAAACAGTCATAATCCAGGAGGAATTTCTGATCCAAAGATATTATTCTATATGCTTTAGGTCATGCTGCAACCTCCTTTATTATTCATGGCCACTACCTTGCTTACTTAGACTTGATTTGTGGCTGTGCTCCAAGCCCAGAAAAAGTGTCCAAGAATGAAGTGTGAGAGGAGACAGAGTACGAAGGCACCAGGCAGCAGAGAAGAATGTGTAGGTGATACAAGGAATACTTGAGTAGAAAAGCACTTTCAGCAGAAGTGTTCAATGGAAGTGGTGTCAGAGTGTGAACAAAGGCAGCCAGGAGAATGTTCAAAGTGAGAAGACAGACCACCAGGTGTCTTATTTCAGCAATGGGGAAAGGAAAACCTGAAAACTCTGTAAGAAAAACAATGACATAGCCTCAGTTGAAAGAATGACTGATTTGTCTTAAACCTGCTGAGCTTTCTACACAGAAAGTTCACTTACCCAAATCTGTTGAATCCTTTTCTCAACTTAGTTAACTGCAAACTTGTGCAGGTCAGCAGGTCTTTGGGTCAATTAACACATTAAGTATTTGAGCAGCAATTGGCAAAATGAAGTGCCATTCTATATAGAATTCTTAGTGATTATATACTTGTCCATCATCTTAAGCTCAATACTATACACCTCTGCATCACAAAACGTACCTGGTTATGACACATAGTCACTGTTTCAAATGTCAAGATTTCTGTATTTCCATACTAGCAAGAATGATTGCAGATTCCTCGATGTGTTTCCCATCCAGATCGTAGCAGTTCCTAAGGTTTTATTATTTACTTTCTCATTCATGGTATGTGCAGCACATTGCTAATTCTGTTACTTTTCCTTTTCTTCCACTGTAGTACAGAAGATGTTTAGTGATCCAAAACAAACAGTGAAGAATTTTAGAGATTAATTATCTCACTGAAGGACAGTGTGAATTCCTTAACAAGTATTTCCTCCCTCCACTCACTTGTCTCCCTGAAAAATATAATAGTCTTTTAATCACATAGGCAGAGTGGAGCAAAGAGGAAAAGCTTTACTGAGAGCATCTAGATAATGTCTATTATTCTAGGAGAATAAGGCTCGTGAAATAGGCATCAGATATTTTTACCCAAAGTGCTCATCTTAATAGAAAGTAGGTCAGGGCTAATGTAAAAGTGAATGCTTCAGAATAATCATTTTAAGAGGGTGTGACAGTCTAAGAAATTAAAATATATCAATTCTAAGCAGTTATAAAAATCCACTTGTAACCAAGTGTGTTCCAATAAGTTGCTTGTACCTAACATTTTATTTAAAGGTTAGCATTTTCAATATCTACCATAATTTAGTTTTCTGAGAATAAAGCAGAGCTGCACATAGAATAGTTGGGGGGAGATTTGGTTTTTGTGACTGTCAATAGATAATCTAAATATGCAGTCTTTTTCTGGGCGTAGACAGGAGAGGAGCTCTTCTTATTTCTACTTTCAAAAGCTTGTCTAAATCTATGTTCTTTTACAAAGAATTCCAGAGTGAATATGAAAAGGAATATTTTCAGAAGTAAAATTTTTAAAGAGAGGGATTGTTAATTTAAAGGCTGAAGGCACCACCTCACTGAACAAACTGAGCAAAAAGCCAAACTAATATCTTACAAAAATGAGTCAATTGAGTCTCTCTGGTCTTTATTCCTAAATTTAGCCAGTTTCAGGAAATAGTTGTAACAATGGTAAAGCAAGAGCTTTATGGCTTAATATTGAGCATTTCTGAAAAGAAGTTGCCAAGATTCCTAGGCAAATACTAAAAAAAATAATAAAAATCTCATGATTCTATGATAATATTCCTCACTTTTCATTTGGGTATTTCTATCCTGTTTCTGTATGTTCAGGAAAACTCTATTATAGAATCAGAGAATCACAGAACAGTTTTCATTGGAAGAGACCTTCAAGATCACTAAGTCCAACCTTTGTCCTAGCTCTACCAACACCACTAAACCATGTCCCTAAGTACAACCTCTACCCATCTCTTAAACACCTCCAGAGATGGTGAATCCACCACCTCCCTGGGCAGGCTGTTCCAGTGCCTGACAACCCTTTCAGTAAAGAAATTCTTCCCAATATCCAGCCTGAACCTCCCCTGGTGCAGCTTAAAGCCAGTTCTCCTTGTTCTATCGCTTGTTACTAGGGAGAAGAGACCGACCCCCGCCTCGCTACAACTTCCTCTCAGGTAGCTGTAGAGGGCGATAAGGTCTCCCCTCAGCCTCCTCCAGGCTAAACAGCCCCAGATTCCTCAGCTGTTCCTCATATGAGACAGGCTCCAAATCCTTTACAAGTTTGGTAACCCACCTCTGTACCCTCTCCAGCACCTCAATGTCCTTCTTGCAGAGAGGGGCCCAAAACTGCACACAGTACTTGAGGTGCGGCCTCACCAAAGCCAAGTACAGGGGCACGATCACCTCCCTGCTCCTGCTGACAACACTGTTCCTGATACAGGCTAGGATGCCGTTGGCCTTCTTGGCCACCTGAGCACACTGCTGGCTCATGTTCAGACAGCTGTCAACCAACACCCTCAGGTCCCTCTCTGCCTGGCAGCTCTCCAGCCATTCCTCCCCAAGCCTGTAGCACTGCTGGGGGTTGTTGTGGATGAAGTGCAGGACCTAGCACTCTGCTTTATTGAAACTCATGGAATTGGCCTTGGCCCAGCGATCCAGCCTATCTAGATCCCTCTGCAGAGCTTCCCTACCCTCAAGCAGATTGACACTTCCACTGAGCTTGGTGTCGTCTGCAAACTTGGTAAGGGTGTACTCCATTCCCTCATCCAAATAATTGATAAAGATGTGTCACGGTTTGAGGCTGGGCTGGCCACTAACGAATGACAGATGCTCTCTATTAACCCCTCTCCCCTCCCAAAAGGGAAAAGAAGAGAGAACAAGGGAGAGAGACTTTACAGTTTGGAAAAGAAAACTAAAACAGCTTTAATGAAACAATAACAATAAAAGAAAATAATAAGAATAAGGAAATAATGAAATATAGACAACATGTACAAATGTGTACAAAACCAATACCGAACCCAACTGCCCCCAACCCTGATGACAATACGTCACCACCACACTGCAGAGCTGGCACTGGCGCAGTCCCAGGCTGGACTCGGCAGCAGACAGGGACAGGATGCAGGAGCTGGACTCAGGCACTGGATTCAGGGATGCACGGATTGGGATCGACGACAGAAGAACAGACAGAGTCCTCCTCAGATGTCGGCCATCGAAAAAGAGAGAGAAACCCTCATGATCTCTTAACTTTATACTGAATATAATGTATAAGGGATGGAATACTGTGTTGGTCAGGTTTGGGTCACCTGTCTGTTCACTCCTCCCTGTAGGTGCGACCCTTTTCACTCCCGGCACCCCAACATGGAGTACAAGATTTAGCAGTGGCCTTGGTCACTACAAGAACAAGTATAAGCAAGGGCCTCTCTGCACACCGTTCCTTGGTATGAACTGTAAACATCAGACCTAATCACTGCGAGAAGCAGTCACTGTCTGGAAAAACGTGCTGCTGTTTCAGAAAGTGATGTTACTTAGAGGAGACTTAACTGAAAAGTTAAAGCACTAAAACAGAGTTAGTTCTGGTTTAGCCCAAACCAGGACAAGATGTTAGACAGGAGTGGCCCCAGGACTGAGTTCTGGGGGACACAACTCGTGACCAGCCTCCAGCTGGATTTAACTCCGTTGACCACAACTCTCTGGAGCCATCCAAACAGTTTTTCACCCAGCAAAGCACATGCCAAGCCAAGAGCAGTCAATTTCTGTAGGAGAACGTTGTGGGAAACAGTGTCAAATGCCTTACTAAAGTCAATGTAGATGATATCCACAGCCTTTCCCTCATCCAAAAAGCAGGTCACCCTGTCATAGAGGGAGATCAAGTTTGTTCAACAGGACCTGGCCATCATAAACCCATGCTTACTGGGCCTGATCACCTGGTTGTCCTGCATAAATTGTAGACATATATCAGAGAAAGAATTGGCTGTTATGATTATTGAAAACAAAGAGAAGTCAGTCAAAGTCTTGCCCCGTGTTCACAAAAACTCAGGAGTACATGAGTATTATGTTGAAGCTATATTTGTTATGCCTCATTAATTAGCACTTGTAGAGTCTCTTCATTTTACAGTTTTCACACAGAAATATCAAATTGACAAACCTTTAGCAGTTTTTGCAAACTACAACCAGCGGTTTGTCATATCTTCTCTTAACCATGACTGGGATCTAATTTACTGTTATCTTGTTGACAAGGCTATGATTCGTTTCACACATCACTGTTCATTAAAATAATGTGTACCTGTGCTCTGGTTTTGTACCACTTCAAAGCTCAACTAGAAACAAATTCATGGTCAATTAGTTTAACTGGATGAATAACAGTTTTAAAACTATGTAGGTTTCTCACCTTTTCATATTTTGTGTTTACATGAAATTAGAACCTCATAAATCATTTACAATACAGTGAATTAATTGTAGATCTCCATTTCTTTCATTTAGTGGAAAAAGATATATATATTAATTGGATGTTAAAAAAACCCTCTCAAATAATTAATTCCTTTCTGTGAGCAGGTAAATGCTGAAGAAACTTAAAATTAAATCTCCTAATGAGATTTCAAGTCAGTACATACTTCTCATATTTCAGAACAAGTATACTTCTGCAATTGGGAATGGCTGCACATACAAACAAATACTGTACTCAGGGGGCACCTTAGCGTCCAAGACGTCTGTTGAGCAACAGATACACATAAACACTGATCAGTTAAGAGAATCTTAAATAACACAGAGGGCAACAGATGATCTAGAAAGTAAACAACCTGGTTAAAAAAACAACTTAAGCTGAACTCATCCTTTCTTTTAAATTCAGCAATGCACTTTTTTGGGGTAATTTTTGGCCAGGGTTAAATGTATATCTTTAAAAAGTACACCATAGTCATCTGTGATCTTACATTATGAGTCTTTAGATAGCTCCTCCTTCAAAGATTGTAGTTTCTGGAACAAATTTCAGAGAGACCTTACTTGAAGACGGAGAATGTTAACACAGAGGGATCCATCATGACATCTTTATTCAAGTGAAAAATGGTAAGCGTCTGTCCTTTTCCTTTAAGCCCTGTTCACCATCCACATTTTTTGCTCTTCTAAAACATAACAGTCTTCAAGAGAACTTGTTTGTTCAAGATGTTTACATTCATTTATGGAACCTAGGCTTAGTTGTTGGGTTGCTAATACAAACATAGAAACCAAAACCAAAAACATACCAAAAAACCCCGAAATCACAGCCATAGTGTTTTAGTTGAACTTCAGATATGCCAAAGTAGTTCTGACAAGATTTTAGAGAAGACACACTCCTTTTAGCAGGCACTTTGCTGGTACCAATTCCTATTTTTTTCTACCTTTGTTTTAGCAGACCAGCTTCCTGAAGAGATTCCAATATTCTCTGTAAACTCCCATTACTTACACACAGAAATCATTACAAACCCAAATTCCTCAGGAGACCTTGTGCTTTAACTTTTCAGCTAGTGCCTACAGCAAGAAGCAGAGACAAGCCAAGCATTTAAAAAGCTGATTGTTTTGATTTTGTTGTGGTGGGTTTTTTTTGTTTTTTACTATATTCATGTTTTGATTAAAAAAAAAAAAAAAACCCAAGCAAAAACAGGGCAGAAGAACCATCTCAGAAACTTTGACTGTTCTGAATTAGTTAAAAATTTAATTGCTTGGTATTACACCACAACAGAGTTTGGGCAATTTGAATACTGTTGTTCATGGTTCATTTTTCCACAATGCAGGCAGTATCATAGGATGCCCAGCTATATCACACGCCAAAGAAGACAACAAACTGTCACCTTACAATATAATGTGGCTGTATAGCTTGGACCCTAACAGAGAACACTACTATCCCATGAATATTTTCCATTAATAGTGGTGGCCAGGATGCTAATTAAAGCCAAACTATTATTGAAGTGAAAGATG
This sequence comes from Leptosomus discolor, assembly GCF_034619465.1. Lineage (NCBI taxonomy): Eukaryota > Metazoa > Chordata > Aves > Leptosomiformes > Leptosomidae > Leptosomus > Leptosomus discolor. The sequence goes on along the minus strand of NC_141391.1, from coordinate 108,202,209 downwards.
TTTAATTATTTCCTCAGACCAGTCCAGGATGTAGAAAAACTAATTTTCCTCATATGGTTATCATGGAAGCAACACTTCTTTCGCAGAAAAAGCAATGTGCTTTAGAGGCAGTTGGAGCATGCCTGAAAAAGTGTTGCAGGGCTAGAATAAGAAAAGAATAGTGTTAATAAAACAGATTATTTCTTTTTGTTAAGACACTTCAGAAGTGTCACAAGACAACAGGATTCCCTAAGGAAAGACCAGCATTCAAAATGTAAAATTTAATGAAGGAAATGCTAAGTCCTTTTTTATCAGACTTGTAAAGAATTGTGTCATATATCAATTTGTACACACATTTGAGAATAATTGATTTTAGAATAATCATTTAGAATAAAATCATTACATTTACTATCATCTGTGCTTACAGGCTGGCAATGACAGTTTGGGGATGATTGCACATGCTCCCAAGACTGGGAGCTTTGGAAAATGTGACGCAAAAGTTGTTGGAGTCATCACCTTGCTTATTTCTTTCCACTGTCTTAGGTACATCCTACTACAGGATCTGGTGAGGAAGTCTAACTTTTGAAGTAAAGGAAGAGATAAGCAAAACCAAAACTTAAACCTTAGATATAAAGAAATGGTTGTCTAGCTGTATCTTGGTGTCTTAAACAAATGTCCAGATAGTTTTTCTCTGATTGTCGCTGGAAGGGTAGTCAACTGTTCTTCAGCAAATGTCTCTAATCATAGTCAGTTATTAGCATAAATTATGAACATAGTAATTATTTTCATGGCACTTTTGTATGTCCTGCATATCAAAAAAAAAGGTAAAAAAGCTTTAAAAAAGGCATGTCTTCTAGGTTACATCTAACTCAGAAACAGAGAATGAGTAATAGCCATAAAATGTCTTCCTAAAAAAAAAAAATTAAAACCCTGAAGCAATAGTATAATGGGAAATGTTCTTACAGTAGCATGGGTTTCTGGGGAGAGGAAGTAAAGCTTCTTAAATATTTCAGGATGACTTCTCAAGGGATATACCTCATACTTCTGTGATCTCCAGGGCAAAGCACAAACAATGAACATAGAGAAAGAAAAAAAGACTTAAAGGCTGGTTTATCAGTGCCAAAAAAGCAGATGATGGGTGTTTGTATATATAGCCCAAACAGACCTTTAATCTTGGATAGGGCATTTGGCAACTTAAATATGGATTTAAAGCTTAAATTTAACCTATGAGATTTGACTGGGTTGCTGGCTACAGACAAAAAAAAAGCTTAGCTCTCCCATGTCCATAGAAACTGCTGGGTCCAAGCTAGAACACCCTGCCAGGTATGACTATCATAATTTCAAGTCCTGTCCTCTCACATAGATTACACTAAGAAAATTCAGCTTTGGCAATGTTTAAGAACTAAGGGAGATAAGATTTTCAGATAGCTTGAATGACAGCATCTGCAGTGTTACAGGGAAGTGGTGGGCTCCTGCAGAGAGTCTCACAAGCTGCCGATGTTTTTTGTACTCCTGTCGTGGTTTAATCCCAGCCAGCAACTAAGCACCACCCAGCCGCTTGGTCACTCCTCTCCAGTGGGATGGCAGGTAGAACTGGAAGAGTGAAAGTGAGAAAAATTGTGGACTGATATAAAGACAGTTTAATAGGTAAAGCAAAAGCTGCATGTGCAAGCAAAGCAAAACAAGGAATTCACTCAACACTTCCCATGGGCAGGCAGGTGTTCAGCCATCTCCAGGAAAGCAGGGCTCCATCACGCCTAACAGTGACTTGGGAAGACAAACGCCATAACTCTGAATGTACACCCTTTCCTTTTTCTTTCCACAGCTTTATATGCTGAGCATGACATCATATGGTGTGGGACACCCCTTTGGTCAGTTGGGGTCAGCTGTCCCCTATCAACCTCTTGTGCACCCCCAGCCCACTTGCTGGTGGGGCAGTGTAAGGAGCACAAAAGGCCTCGGTGCTGTACAAGCACTGCTCAGTGATAACAAAAACATCCCTTTGTTATCAACACTGTTTCCAGCACAAATCCAAAACAGAGCCCCATGCTAGCTACTATGAAAAACAGTAATTCTACCTCAGCCAAAACCAGCACAACTCCTCAGTGTCATTTCTCATGGACCCAAATCATAGCTGTCACTGCTACCTCATCTACTGTTCTTGGTACTGAGCCCCATAGCTTTTACTCTGTCTCTGTCATAAAAGGTGATGGATAATCCCCTATCTCACATCCCCTATGCGGAGATTCACTTCTGTCATTTGAGGACAGATGATAACTGACAGAGCTATGTCATGAGGAGAAAGGGCAGTGAAACAGGATCTTTGCTGAATGAACAGCCAAAGAGAAAGGCAACTGGATCTCTGGAGACGTGCAGCACTATAGGGGGCTATGCTGGGTGTTCTAGTCTCATCTCATGCATCACAGTAGAAGCAAATCACATTTCTGTACTAAAGTCAGTCTTTAGCTCAACATCGCACAAGAACCGTTATGAACAAAACTAAGGCAGAGTGATTTCAGTCTTACAAATATGTCTGCACATTCCTACAACAACTGTGGTGGGGAGATAATGTCATTCCCAAGGTCATTATTTGTCACATCTCTATACTTTGCTTAGTTCCTGTAAATGCAAGTCACCAACATGAGTTTGTAATGTTAAGATGACAAGTATCATTTTTTTCTGAGATATATTGTTTATGAAATATATTAACTTGCAGGAAGGAGTTATCTGACTTAGAGAGACTGGGCAGCAATGTTCACAACTAAGGCAGAGAGACTCAGTCATCTCCTAAGAACAAGAGAAAATCTCTCACTGCCCATTTATATTTATTAGCATTAAACGAACCAGAATTCTGAAGACTATAAAGCAAATCTGAGCTTTGAAATGTCTTTTTCATACTTTTCTATTCTCATATGACTCTTATGATAAGTATTTTATAAGCCTGTCCTAAAGTATTTCATGTTCGCCTTGCAAAGAAACCTGATATACAATATATTTTAATGAAAATACATTGTTTCATGAGAATGATGGAACCACCTAGGAAAAAAATTGCTGCTGTATTCACCAGGTATCTCAAGAGTATAAATGAGAGTCTACATGCAGAGCTGAGGCAATGTCTCAGGCTTTGCTTTCTGAGGAGGATGTCTATAAGACACTCAACATGAGGGCGGCAACAATTGTTGAGATTTTCCAGTAACACCTGGTGACAGAGATAAGCTTCAGGACAATACTGACAATGCATTATATAGCTTTTTGTACCTCAGTTTACAAAATGCTTAATCAAATATTGACTCTGAGAGAATAAATTAGACTTATCCTCTGTTTTAAAAGTCATATAATTATCCTGGTCCTGGGATTATTTGAGAAAGACTAGCGATGCTGTTCCTACAAGAGCAATGGCTGATGAGTTATAATAGTCATTAGTAAAAATCGGATTCAGAGCTGGAGCGCATGCTTTCCACCAAGCTGCAAGAGCTGGTTTAAAGACAGATATCACAACACTGGAAATAAATCTCCTTTGGCAGGCACAAGCTTTTTGGCAAGCATCACAAGAGGTGTGAAGGCAGTTTGTTACTCAGAATATTCATGCAAATTACAGAAACCTACTTCGAAATGTTGAGAAAATTAAGATTCCTTACTCTTCAGAAGAGGATGATGAGACAATCAATATTCAAATACTTTAAAAACTGATGAAAAGAAGAAAATAATAATCTTTTATCCAAGTCTGTAGAAGATAGCACAAGAAGTTCTGGCTGTGAAAGTATCAAGAGAGATTTAGGTTGAATGTTACTTTGAAAGGAAAACTTCAAACCGATGATACCAAATGCATCCATTGCAAGTGTAAGGTAGAATTCATTGCTGGGAGACCTTTAAAAACAGGTTGAATGACAGAACTGCAGGTCACGCTGCTATACTAAATATTATGTAGTCGTAAGATTTTATAGGCATTTTGTCTACACATGCAGTATCATCTTAATAATTATTTACATTGTAAGCTATACATTCCTCTTTTGCCTACACAGTGTAAGTTTTACAGAACAAAGTTCCTCAAACAGCAATACCATTATATTACATTATTATTTGAAGTTGACTAGATAATGTCATTTAGTGATAAGCATTGTAAAAGTTAATAATAGATACAGCACATTTGACCACTGTCCCAACTCCAAAGAGCTTAATATCTAATAAGGAACTTCAGAAAAGTGTACAATGAAAATACAAAAATATAGGAAATAATTTTTAAATTAAATTCTTCTGTGGTACTTCCACAGAACGGCAATTAATTTGCATCATAGTGCTGATCAGTCTTTAAAAAATAGCACTTTTTTATGCTAATTTTTTCCATATTGATCATGAACTTTTATGCACTTGAAAACAGTAAAGATTTGACAACAAACATCATTGAGCATTTTTCTTAGCATGTTCAATATGGAGACCTTAATATCAATTATAAGCTTTATGCCTTAATTCTGCCAGTTTTTATTTATCTGCTCCCACTGTTATCAATGGAGCAATAATGTTAACATCAAAAGCCTTCAACTAGAAACATTCTTCTTAAAAACCAGCAATGTAAACCGCTGAAGCTTCAAGACCTTTAGAAACAGCATATAGTAATTTTTCGGCAAAATAAAGTTATAAAATTGTACTTAAAGAATAAAATCTATGATTATCATAGTGCCTCAAAACATACACAGGGGCAGAAAATGTTCAATATCACTGCTGTAATGATACAACAGTTGAAATACAGTTATTCTTTTCTTCATTTTTTCACACAGTTTACATCAGCAGTTCTACACTTTTTAATAGTTACCTAACTGCTAAGGGAAAAAAAATAAAAAGAAACCCATGCCATCTTGTATCCCCTTTTTTGATCACTGTGTGTCAGGAGAGATACAGAAATAACATACAAACCATCAGAAGTACTTGTGTGATTGTACCTGCACTAAATTAATTTTAATTAATGAGTCTCCTCCATCATGCTTAAGAATCCATGTGACTGTCAGCAAAAGCATAGCTAAATTAGATCAAACTTGTCTGTGACTGTAGGCAGAGGGAACAACTTCCTGATTAGCAGGCTTGCGGGAACTTGGACCTGGCTGTGACTACATGGAGGTGTACAGCAGGAGGGTAATGAAGCAGACCTAGATACCAACTCTCTGTTGAGCACAAGACGAGATGTAGAAGGCTGCATATTAGGATTATTGGTAGTAAATATATTTTCAGTTTTGATAGAATACTTTGCACCAATTCTGCCAATTCTTATTTATAAATAGCTTTATTTCTTATAAAACATTATTTAAATAACTATTTTAAAATATTTATTTTTGTATATCTTTAATAAAATGGTGTAAATCCTATATAGAACAAATCTGTCACAGCTTCAGCTTCTGTAGTGACTAATGAATAATCATGAACTAAGGCATTTATTGCAGAAAAGTATACAGTCCTAGTTTAAAGACTAGAAGTCACCACCGTGTCCCTACAAATCCTTCCAGTTGTTTCTTATCTTCCCTGTTAATAATGCATGTCCTTTTTCCAGTCTAAATTTATAAAGGTTTGAATTTCAGCCACTGAACTTTGTACTTCTTTAATTCAAGTATCCTGTTCTATTAGAAATCTTTTCAATTACTGATGACTCTACTAAATTACCTTTTTAACCTTCTTTTGGATAAACTAACAGAACAGTAAATGTTAAGAACACACATAGATTGACCAGATGGCTTTAGGGAGATATAACTCCACTTTCATGTCTCTCATTAGCTCTACTCTGTATAATGTAAATTTTCCTAATCAGATTAAGTGGTCCAGAATTGTACAATCCTCCCATTCAGACATTACCTAAATGCATTCATCTTAGAATTATCTAATGTATCTAATGCATTTAATAAAAAATGCTGTATAATTTAAAAATTTTTTTCAGGATCTCTGAAGTTCTGTGGTCTTCAGAAGCTTTTGAAATTAAACCAACCTAAACCCAAGATTATCTCATTTAGTGTCTTTTCATCTATATGGTATATGGCAATCAACTTGCCCCTTGATTGATAACTAGTAGGCTACCATAGGAAGTCAAAGTAAAATCAGTGATATAATTATCATAACATACATAGAGGGTTTTTTTTTAACTGCAGATTGTAATTCTGAGATGTGCTCCATGCTGCTCATGACAGTTTGATATCCAGACTCCTGTATGACCACTTCTTAAAGCACAGCCTTGCCTTGTGTTTTCTCTGGCTAATTCAACAGTGCTCCAGAAGGAGAACGCTATGTTAGTAGACAATATTAAGTAATAAACATTGTTGAACTGAGGTAGGGACACGCATCTTAACCTCAAGAAACAAGCACTGACTTGCCTTTTCCTCACTTTCCACAGTATTTTTTCTTGGTTCTATGGGAGCTACAAATTTTCTGAGAAACAAAGAGGTTTTATCATCTACCCAGAAGCACCTGGAAATTGCAACCCTGAGGAACCCAACTGCACTGGTAATTAATCTTGCGGTTGAAATGTGTCTGAGTCATGGATAAGCAGATTATATCTAAAGTGCTGGGAGCACATATTTGTGGAATAGTTAAAAAGCATGTAGGTACTACTACTAATGGTCTTTAAATCAGAAGTTCCTAGAGTATATCACACAGGTACTGAGTACAGGAAATACATGTATGTATATCTCAGCTTACTGGGAAAAATTAAACCCCTCTGTTCAATTAGAAACATTGTGTTTTACTTATGAAAAGTCTTTTGTTTGCTTGTTTTGACTCCCAAATCCCTCCTTAGTTATATTTTGTTAGAGGGAAGGACATAGAAGGACAGTTATTAGTATTATTATATGACTAGTAACAGCAGTTAACTGGAGAGGAAAAAAAAAAAAAAGAAAAAAAAAGAAAAAAAGGGGTGGGGCAGTGATTGCCAGTTCCTAGCCAGAAGTTAGCCGGTCTGTACTGGACTCTTTTGAGAAGCTTTATCCAGAGACACTACATCATGAATTATTCATTTTATCAGCTCTATTAATTCCATTACAACGGTAACAGATCCCTAGGGACTGAGACTCAATTCTCTTTCTGTCTACTAGCATCACAAGGAAATCTAAAGGTGAGACTGAAAATGGCCATACCATTCACCACATTTTGTACGGCACATTCAGAAGAACACATTATTTATACATGAAGATTAAATAAGCATTTATTTGTCACAGGCAAGGATAAAATGATTAATATGACTTCTAAAAACCAAAAAGAGCTTACAAGGGAAACAACCAATCCAGAATTGTAAAATCACAATCAAATTTTCAGTTATACAGCAAAAATAGAATAATGGGTAATTTTACTCATATCTGAAGAGTTGGTGCTGGTTTTGCATCACAGAACCTCTTTGGATGAAAGGATGAATTAAGACATTATATCAGATAAGAAGCCTTAAGAAATATAACCACAAAGGTATTGTTACATCTTACATTAGTCATGAAAAACTTCCTTTTTATCCAAGTGTATTTAAAAAAAAAGATTCATATTCAACAGCACCTGCAGTTTGCAAGACAGGAAGACACCTATCTCAGTAATCTGAAAAAAAGCTAATGATATCATAAAAAGTAAGAGTGAGTCATCACTTGTAGAAATAGGCCCAAAGGAAGTAACTGCTTCCTAAAATGACTGTGGAGATCAGACTATGTGGAAGAAAAGAAAATGACATGGATGAGGCTGGAGGTGAGAAGTATTAGTTAAGGTGTGGCTTTTTTCAACATTTGAAAGAGTATATTCTATAATTCATCTGCATTTCTGTTGAGCTATCAGTTATAGAAAAACAGGCAAATGAAGTGAACTTCTGGATAGTGGAGACATTCAAGGACCTGGAAGAAGGTATGAAGTAGCAGTGAGAGAAACAGCTAAGTGAAAGTACTGCTGAAGGATGACCAGCTCAGGACTGTCATTCTCCATTCATTAGAGGGATGAACAATAAAGGAAGAGGGATGACATGGTGTGAGCTGCATGACAGTGTCCTCCACCACAAATTTCATGCTTAGATCATTGGGAGCCACTTTGTTCCTCCTGTGTGACGCACCATAGGGGAATACTGACACTTGTCTCAAACCAGTGCCAATGCCATACTACTTTTGGGCACTCTGGGAAGATGTACCAGGTTAAACAAAAGAAATCACTGATAATTAAGTATATTAGTGGCTTACATTTGATTGATACTATTTCTCTGGCTCTCTCCATACAAGCAAGTCCCCTTTCATGAGATAAAACTAGCAATAGAGACTTCAGATACAAGCTGGAATAGTAAGAGTATGTTTTAAAACTTATGAAATATTTGTTTGCTTTAAGCCCAGTTTTAAGTTTAGTACAAGAATATGAATTAAAGAATATAAATTTAATACACTGATTTAAGCATAAACGGGTTGCAGAAAAAAGCACTGTACTGAGTGCAGGTGCCCAGGGGCTGGCACAGGCTGCAGGGCAGCCTTGGTGGGGAGTGGCTGGCGCTGCCCCAGGCTGAACACAGACGTTTCCAGTCAGCTCCAACCAACCCCCCACAGGGCGCGGCTGAGCCCTCACACTCAGCCAAGCTGGTGGCTTGGTGACTGAGGCCACCCTTTGCTCATTCCACAAGGCTTGGCATGCTGAGGGAAAGGGACTGTTATTTCAACACTGAGGCTCTACTACACATGTCCAAAAAAAGGAAATTTAGATGCTGAAACATAATCACCAAAATTCAGGACTTCAGGAGAGTTGTGAGAAGCTGGCAATGCTAAGAATCCAAATTCGAAGCTCAAACGCCTCGAGTCTGCCTAAATTCTACCCAAGGCACTGGAGAACAGTGACAGACATTCAAAATGGAGTAATGAGGGGCAGGCTTCCCTCATTTATATTAAGGAAGGATTTGCAATGCTACCTTAATTTATCCTCTAAACTGTCAATTCCCTGAAGTGCAAATAACTTGCCTTCTTGGGCAGTGTTCTTCTAAGTGGAAATCTCCTCGAACAGATCTCTTTGAAGTCCCTCTGAGAATCCAAGCCACAGATATCTTCTGCAAGTTTGACACAATTCATCCTAGAGATATGGGCCATAGTAAAGACAGTGTTATGGAGTCTTTCTCCCAGCATAGCTGCACTCCTGTGGCAATAACACAGAGGAGGGAAAAGTGAAATGGAGATTTCAGTGGGCGATCATTGTGATATGGAGAACACTACTTCTGCAGAAAAATCTTTCCTGCCTCTTAGGTCCTCAAGTATTTCTATCCTCAGTTAGATGAGCTGCATAATTCAAAAATATTGCTGTACATACACTTAATTCTCAAAACTGCTGAGAATTATAAGCGTAAAGAGCACAGAACCATAGTCATAAAATCCAAGTAAAATGAAGCGTTTCCTAGACCAAGTAACTTGTCTAAATATAATTCATTCAGTATAGTTCATCAGCTTTAACTATATCTACTTGTTCACATTATGAAGGTCAAACACATAAATGGATTTGAACTCCAGGCATTTATATATTTCTAGCTACAAATCCCATATATCAGTGGCTCATATGGTGAACAAAAATAAACACTTCACTAACTTGATAGTCTGTGGAAGAGACAGGCTGGAAAAGATGCAAATAATTAGTGACACACCATATAAGAGAGACCTGGAAGAAGGTCAAGAAATCACACCACGAGAAAGGCCCAGACATAGATTTAACACAAGAGCTCTCTCTAGTTTATCATGGTTGCATTGTTTTATTACTGTTGTTAAGGGGAGAAGTAATATGACTTGATAAAGCAAAGCGTAGGGGCATATTTTCTTTTCACTGCCTGAGAATTTCTTTCAGAGGCTTAAATGCGGTAAGTCAGGGACATGGATTTTTTGGAATATTCTTCAAACATCAGACAACTCAACATAGAACCAATGTACAGTGCTACAGAGATCAGACATTTTAGGGTAGCCCTGGGGGATGATCCTTGTCATTTATCGTAACGGCAATTTGGTAGAATAGTCAATAGCACATTTATTTTTAATGGTACAGCGATAGGTTCTGAAATTATGCTCAGCAGGTTGGGTGATCCTGCAGAGATTTCAAACACAATATTGCAAATTGTGCAATAAAGCATGTTACTTTAATCCCTGTATTAAGGACAATCTTTTCAGATAAACTAAGAACCATTGCAGGCTTTCTCCCAGCTAAATGTATGAGGCCAACCTAAGCCTGTTTTGTAGGTTTAGCAAAATTTGGCTTGGAGGCCATCAGCAAATACAGCAGATGCAATTCAAGCTTTAGCATAATGTGCTTTTGGTCCAAAAATAACTGAGGAAAAGGCTCATTCAATAAGTTACGACCTTGATCTTCTTGATGTTTTTGTACATACTTAACTCATGCATATGGATAATCCTCCAGACCACAACAGCATTATTCATAAATTTAGCAAGTATTTGAATAAAGGGTTCAGTCCTACCTTTAGTAGTAATAGTTATTGACTATGTTATGGTGTTTGCTGTTTATTAAAACTTTTAGAAATACATTTTTTACATATAAGTAAAGGAAACCAACTGAGATTTTTGATTTCCCTGATTAAAATTTTGTTACTTTCATGTAACTGGTGCATCAGAGTACTTGTTGTAGTTGATACATAAGCCCCTGGAAATAAGCATGTAATGTCTTGCATTGGCATAAGAGTAGGCATGTTATTTTTTAGTAATGGGGTAACAAAAACAAAATACAAAATATATCTTAGTATATATGTGTAGGCCAATAAACTTAACTGTAGTCAGCAGTGGTTAGAGAAGTTAGATCATGAGAAAATTACAATATTACCAATTTCCCAGCTGAAAATTGTCATCACTGCATGACTTACCTACCCAAATAACACCAAAGCTTTTACTTATAGCCTTCCATCAATTTCCTGAAAGACCTTTCTTTGAAGACTGTGCTCTTAGAAATGACATAGCATGTAACTCCAGTATTTTGCTGACACCAAGATGTCACTCTCAGAAATAACACCTTTTTAAGGTGCTGCTTCCAGAGTGAGGCAGTGAGAGAGCACTCCTGCAGATTTCAAGGGTTAATACACATGGCTTGAGAGAATGGTTAGCACATAGACAGTGGCATCAAATCATCTAACACTGTACCGACAGTGCAGTTTTATCAGAGTAAAAATTACAAATAACACTTGTACACATACACCTTTAATTCAGAGTTCAGGTACTACATGAAATGAGTTTTATGACCTTGATCCAATTGCCAGAAGCCAAGTGCCCACATCGATAAAACCAGAGCCTCAGCTGAGACTAATTAGCACACTAGCAGACGATGTCAGTGCACTTGCCAGATACTGAACGGTCAAAAAGCTAGACCTCTTCTGTCTCTTTTGAGAAACATGCCACGGGATGAGAAACTTTTACTGCTGTTCCTCGTGTTGAACCTGGTTTTTGGACTAAGCGGAAGATTGAGGTCTTCAGGGATACACATCAAGCATTTTTTTCCTGGGAAATTAGAACTTTACGAATAATTAAGCATATCTCTTACTAAGTCCAGTTTTAAATGGAGTTATTGTCACAATAAGCAGAAAAGTATATTTTTCCTTCTGAATTCCCACGTCACCCTCAGAAGGAAAGACCTGCTTCTTAATATATACATTTTTATTTTACCTTTCTTCAACATGTTACTCAGTTTATCTGTAGGCTATTCAAACAAATACACTACATGATGGCACTCAATGAAAGCTTTGGCCATGCTGTTTGCTTATGAAATCATAACTATTTCGTGGACCAAATTAGCAAAAGCCTTTTCAAGCACACACCTGATAATACTGAACAATTCAAGAGATGCATTAGCATGTAACATCTTATTCACAGATGTATTTATTATGTGCTCCTTCCCAGTACCCTCTGTAACAGGATGCTTAAGAAGAGTGGTCAGGTGTCAAGTCCTCAAAAGTGTTTGTACTGAAAGGGTCTGTGAGCAGGTAAACAAAGACTACTTCTACTTTACCGAACAGAGCAGAGAAGCAGGGCCCTGAGCAGTACTAACCCTGACTAGCCTCACCTGGGACCTCCACCCACACCAGTGCGCCTAGGAGCTCTATTTAAGCTCAGCTCAGGGCTACTTTCTTTCTATGTGAGCTATGTTGAAAGAGTGCTAGTGTCTGGGCTGGAAGCAAGCTGAGCATGAGCCAGCAGCCTACTCTGCCAGCAGAGATGGCCAGCAGTATCCTGGGCTAGTAGGTACAGAGACACAGACAGTAGGTTTAGGGGAGTGAGTACCCCTTCTATTCAATGCTTATTAGATCACATCTAGGTGCTGCATCCAGTTTGGACCACCCAGGACAACAAAGGCATCTAGAAACTGAAGCAAGGCAAGAGTAGGGTTGTCAAATCAATCAGTCAGTGCTGGAGCACTTGCCACGTAAGGAGAGGCTGAGGGAGCTGGGTTTATTCATCCTTGAGAAGAGATGGCTGCAGAAGAGGGGGTGGGACAAAAAGAGCAGGGATAAATTGAAACAATATTAAGGGTGGATATAGGAATAATCTTTTTCCTTACATGGGAAGTCACACGTGGAAGTAGGTTGCTCAATGAGGTTGTGTGGACTCCATTCTTGGAGATTTTTTGAGAACTGCTTTGAGAAGACCCTAAACAGCCTGGTCTGAACCCACAGCTGGCCCTGCTGGTTTGGGTGGGAGGTTTGACTACAGACCTCCCAAAGTCCCTTCCCACCTGAGTGGCTCTGTGATGCTATGACTAAGGTAGGAATGACTAGGACATTCACTTCAAAAGTACATGACTAATGTCAATGTATTACAGCGGCTGTGTTGTATTGGTATTGCTATAACACCATTCCTGACTCTTATTTTTCTTCATTTTGGAAGAGAATTGCTAGCCTTGAGAACAAGCAATACTGAGAGAGAAACAAACCACATACACTGTTTAGTTCCTAACTTTCCATCTGCCAATCATGTTTCCATTTGCTAAGATAAGCTTTTGGTATAAGGAAATGAATGATGCAGAGAAAAGAGCTAGCCTTAGTGGCTAATACTGCATTTCGGTGTTTCTGCAGGATCTATATATTTGTTCCATTACACGCAAAATCTCATTATGGGTGAAAGTGAATATCTCGTATTCCTAGAGTTAAGAGTACATTCGTACAATTAGTGCTGTAATGCTCTAGTAGTCCAAATCACGCAAGTAAAACAGAAAAGTCTTATTAATAGTATGCTAAAATTGTTATCTGAGTGTTTCTAGTATCTGCCCCTTTTCTTTAGAGTAATGCTTACCCTTTCAAGGTTTCAGTGTGTTCCACAGCTGACAGATTCAGTCTTCTTGAAGACGACTGAGGACATATATGGTAAGTTATGAGTATCCTGAAGTCTTCACTGGGAGGAGTATGGTGTTGATGGTAGGGTATTTTTCCTCATCAGTCTGGGGTCTCCTTAGTTTTCTTTTAATACACTTTCCCATCCCCACCTGCTCCCTTCCCCCTGGACTCCTGGAAGGGGTGAAAGCTGCCCCACAGCTTTCTGTAATCCCAGGGGCTGTTTATCCAGCAGGGACTGCCTGGGGCTGTCAGCCCCTTCCCCGGCGGCACTCCCAGAGCTGGAGCTCAGACCGGCTGGGCAAGGGGCTCTTGGCCATGGGGTGCCTGGTAAACCCAGCTCAGCCCTGCCCTGTGACCCGGCACAGCCTGATGCCTTCCCCCAGCAGTGGCAAAATCTTATTTACAGGGCTAAAGCTCACCTGTGGCCTATGCAGAAAACAGCGTGGATTATAGGCCCTGATATGGCAAGTATCTGCTAGTAAATAAGGTAGTTGAATACTGCTTAACATTTGTGTACTAAAAGGAATTTTTTTTTCCCTTGAGATGTGAATTTTTTTTTTTAACTATATTCACCCATCAGTAATGTGAAGAAGAGACTTTGGTGCCATGCAGATGGAAGACATAAGAGAAAATGAATACTCTATCAGATGAAGTTTCTAATAATTACTTGGTTTAGTTATGTGGAAAGTGAAAGCAGATATGTTATTTGAAGTACCATGGTGAACACTGAAAATTTTCAGGACTTTGAGTTAGAATTAAAAACCTTTTCCCTGAAGAAGAGATGAATAAGGTGGAGAATATTATTGAGAGCTTTTCAGGATACAGATTATATGTGAACTGAGGTTGAGAATGTACTCACCTGAAAATTGTTCAAAGCCGTATGTACCAGGGAGGTGTAAAGTTGACAATATTTCTGTCCGTAGATCATGGATCTTTCTTATTGTATAGTGACCGCAATGCTGACCTGCCAGAATTCTTTCTTCTGCTGGAGGCTATTAAAACTCCATGATAGATTAGCCATAAACTTTGGGAGCAGAGGTGTGGATCATGCCCATGCTGATAAATTCAGTGTGGTTTTGTGATCTAGACTGTTTCCTCAGTGGATGATTGAACACAGAATCAAAGGAGAGATGAAAGTTAGTGTTTTACCCTCTGAGCCACCCTGCTTCTTCATTTCTTTTTTTTTTAATTTTCCCAATATTCTGTTCATCAGCTGCTATTTTGCAAAATTCAGGCATGGATGAACATTTTGAACTGTGTTATACTAATTAAATTTCAACTTCTGAAGTATTGAATAACCAAGCACCATTTGTGAGTCACTGATTCTTAACTGAAGGCTAACTTGATTTTCAGCACTAGATTTTCACCTAATTGCATTTATTTGGCAACGTATGAGAAGTAAACTTGCAGAACAAAACATACAGGAATGTCTTTAAAGTTAACCCCTGATAGGTTTTACAGCAATACTTTTTTTTTCAATAACTCGGTAGGAATTTTATGAGAAGGCAGGCCAACAAAGCATTTCTTGTCATTGTTAAGGTTTATGAAAGCAGCTCTAATAATGGATGAACTCTCTCTGGAAAAAAAGGTGGAGTTAAAATAACCTAATTTCAAAGAGAAATATCTCTAATATATGTGAGGATGATGTAAGAGTGAAATGCTTTCATGTCAAGTAAAGATGATCAGTGCAGAAGTTTACAAACACTTCAAATTATTTTGAATAAGCACAATCTAGACATATTTTTCTTAAACCATTATCAGGTTTATTATATCAACTTATTAAGTACTATATCTATTTGGAAAGCTTTTAAAATGTGTATCTTTGACCTGTAGACATCAATGACCTCATTATAGATAACACAGCTACCCTTGGGCATATGTCTAAGCAGGTTAAATTGTGTGATCATTTGTTGCCACCAAATCCTCTAGCTGGTGTCTAGAAAATGTCCTTACCTGTTCTCTTTATTAACATGGAAGAAAGGTGTCTTTATTTGCAACTGAATAGGGATAAACTTCTTAGAAAAGCAACTGAAAAGATTCTGAGCTTTCATTTTTTTCATTCATAGATCAGAAATTATTTGTTCAAGCTTCCCCCTAGATTTCCTCAAGTCATGTCCACAGTGGCCTAGCCTTACTCCCACTGGGTAAGCTTGAATCAGGACCAAAGTAGCATTCACAGACTGCTGTTACCACTAACCTTTCTTTATCAAGACTTCAAGTACTCTTTTAGACGTGCACAGTTTCAGCAGAGAAGTAGCTCTTTCTAGTTCCTTGTGTTATAACAGATTGAGCCTGAACAAAGAATCAGGGTTAAGGGTTCAGTTTCAAATTTTGTTGCAGTTTCTTAGCTGAATTTCAGCGGGTCACTCCTCCATTCTGTTTTTGCTTTCTTATCTGAAAAAAAAAAAAAAAAAAAAAAAAAAGAAAAATATTTGCTGCTTTATAAGGTCCTTTAAAATGTATAAATGATAAATCTCTATAAAAGCTAGATATTACTACTGTCTCTTGTAATTATTTCACTGAAAAAATGATTCAGTAAAACACAACATTCAGGATACACTTAACATCTATATTTTATCTAGGTTTGTATTCCAAATTGGGGAATGTTTGTTTGGGTTGGCTTTGAAATAAAATTAAGGAAAAAAAGATATTTTTTCTTGAAGAAACAGAACTTAAAGTTTTTAACCAGAATAAATTCAGTATTCTAATAAATCTGCTGGTTATGTGGCAGAGTCTGTTGTTTACTAATGATAGCTGAAGTGTTTGTCACTGAAGGGTTCAAGCAAAGTGACTCCACTCTGAAAATACGTTTATTTAGAATTGCTTGAACAACTGACATCCATAGATCATCTAAATATAAGCAAGCATTTTATGTTGTCTTTAACAAAGTGTGTATATTTATGAAACGTTTATGCCAACATCAATTAAAATGTCATAGGATTTCCTTTCAGTCATTCTTAAGAGGCTTATTACCTGTTTCTAGGTTTACAATGACACAAAAAGACTTAAAAGCTACCAAGAAGTGTCTTGCCTTGTTGTGTCTGAGCTTGCATACTATCATTTTTTCCTGCAGTTTGCTGGCTTTTAAGAAATACCATGAATTTTCATTTAAACACTGAACATACATCTTACTTTTAAATGGTTCTACTGATAGTAAATTTGTTTCTTAAGCCAGATGTTCAAAAATTACGCCACCTAAGATCTACTGAAAGTAATTGATAGTCTAACATCAATGGAAAAGTCAAGTTCAAATTTGTGCTTTTAGATATTTTGTGCTTTTAAAAACAGATACATAAAAGAAGGTTTCTTTTTCTGAATCTGTACTGTAGTGAATTTAGTCAGGAAATAAACTTAGCAGATATACAAAGGTATGATCTTTGCCATTCATTTATTGCAAGGAGTGCTATTCAATTTGCATGTGAATTATCCATGTAACATTAGAATTTATTTTCATTCACCTGAAGTTTTGAAATGAGATACAGTGGAGCCAAACTAATTCATTATTTTACCAAATTGTCTGGCTTCAATAATTCTTATTCCTTTCTTATAAAAAAGACTAAAAATTGTAATTACATTTAATATATAAATAACTGTTGAATTATCCTTGATTAAACATACGATGTTTGCCAGAATTTAAATGACTTAGAATATTTCTAGCAATTTCTTTATAGTAAGCTAGACCTGACAAGTCTTCAGAAAATGTTCATTTAAGATGGCTGTAATATTTTAATTACTGTCTTTTTAATACAGCTAGATGTTTTGCTTTCACTTTTATTTCTTAGAAGTATCTTTATCATTTCTTTGTATGCTGCAGCTCATCAGCAAAAGTATTTGCGTTTGAACATTAAATATATATAAACAGATATACATTTAATGCATATATATATAAACTTAATATACAAAATATAACAAAATTCTCTAGCACGTTGCAGTATATAATGCCACAGGCTTATCTGTTTACAAAAGTATCTGAATGTGGTCCAAGGAGGTAAGTCATGTAGCTCAAACGTCCAAATCTGACAGTATACAAGAAGCAGGTAATAAAGGTAGGAAAGAGCTGGGTAATTAATAATTAATCAAAATAATAAGAAAGGAGAAGTATATCTTGATTAATCAACTTCTCATCTCGCATCCAGTTGCTAAAAATATAGGAAACAGACTACATGCATCACTGTAGTGAATTCATAGCTAAAGGACTCTGATATACTTTTGACTGCACACTTTTCTTATTTATTATTTTTAATGCTATAGATAGTTTATCAAGTAACTTCACCTAACCCAAATCTAACTAGCTACCTGGTTAGGCCTAGTATTTAGAGGTAAAGAATTATGGTATTTTCTCCTCTGGTCTATAACCGCATGTATTACTACCATATGTATCACCACTGCATTCCTGTTCTTTTTGAGTATATAGGTTTAAAATTAATTTGAAACTGTTTTTTTGGGGAAAAAAGTATATTGTGGCTCTCAGACCCTCTGAAAAATTCACTTCAGAAGTATGAAAACGGGTGTTGCAACTTCAATCTTAATTTTCTTCTATATGTTGTGAAATTAAAACAAACTATTTATCACTTCCGAAACAAGCATTTTCATTCTAAAGGCATCAAATGGAACATTTTAGTAATTTCAGAGCTCTCTTTCCTATTTGAAAATCAAGCTGCAAAAGCTGTCAAAATCAAATAATCTCATAAATGGTTTGAATATTTCTGTTAAAAGACACAAATAGATATGACATTCACAAAAACAGCTATTATTGCTGTTCTTCCTCTCAAAACCCATCCTTGATGAGTGAAGACTTCATTCAAATTCTTTTGTATTGTTTCTAAAATTAACAGCCAATTTTTAAGTATCCACTAAAAGGGCAGGTTTTCACATGTACATTTTAATAATTTTGATGACACCCACTCCGTAATGTTTGAGTCTTGCTGAACTGAGTGCACTGCTGAACAGAGAACTTCGACTCTAGTAGTTAGATACACAGGGAAAATTAAATCTTCCTTTAAGAACTGCAGTTTTGTTTGGGCTTGGAATTTTGTACTTTGTCTAATGATTGCTTGAAGTGACCCACACAAACAGCTTTGGTGCAGAAAATAGAAACCTGATCTCCTCACTTCAAAGCTCAGACAAAATACAGGTGTCTACAGTTGCTCTTCTTACTCCTCTACCTGGCTATACTTATCTTTCCTATTTTTCCCTCTTCCAAAAGCAGAAGTTTCAACAGGAATTACAAAAACTTTTAGCTGTTTAGAAAAGAAAATGTATCCTTTCATCTGTATTAAAATCGTAGAAATCTGACCATGACAGATACCAAGAAGTTAATATATTTATTTCAGTGGAATCCTAACTAGCTCTGGACTCATATAAGCTAGTTTTCTTACCAAATTATTTGGATGTTCCATTTCAAGGAGGTCACACGGTAATTTGTAGAGCTTTAGCTAAGCTTCACATTTCATCAGTGGATGAATACAGTTGTAGTTGCACAATTTTGATTTTTCTTTTCAAAGATTATACTACTACAGCATGCATTTTCTGCTAAAATAATAAAAAAACCCTTAATTTACACTTTTCAGTTAATTTAGGTTGTAAGTAATCTTTCAGATATCGTAACATAATATCAGTCCACCCTATAATGCAATATCTGCAAGATCGATATGGTATGACTGATTTGACACAGGGATTTACCATGGTGAGTCACTGGCACTAGTAAGGATGAAGAGAGACACCAGTAACTGGCAGCATACATACTCATTCTGAAAAAAAAAAAAAAAAAGATAATTTACAAAATTAAAAAAAAATAATGATGAAATGAGAGACTCTCAAGAGCATTAAAAATAAAAACTAAAGCAGAAAAATAATTCCTCTTTTGAAGGCAGCCTAGCCACCCACAAAAACATATTTTAAAATACTGCCTTTTCCTGCTTGTGTAATGCAGAGTTCTTAGAACATCATGTACTATTATCTAATGAGTGTATGCAACAAAATCCACTCCTAGCAAGGTCAGCACCTCCATATTAAATTGGTGTTGATAGAATTTAACAGTGCTTGAACAGTACTACTCAGATGTTCAACATCATAAAAAGCACAACTAAGAATGATCAGGACACTTTCACTTCAATTAGTTGTTATTTATATATATATATAAGTATATAATCTACATATAATCTTTTGCCAACCCCAAAACTATTTCACAGAAAAAATAATTTTTCTGGTAATCTATTAATTAAAAATGTTTTGAAACAAATATTTCTGCATGTTGTATTTCAAATTTCTTTTGCTCCTAAATGTACATTGATTATGGTGCTTTTTAAAAGAGTAAGTGGTTGCATAAGGTTTTTCCCAGCTGCCTATTTTCAAAATAAAAAATTTATACTTTCTGCCATTATCCAGTAATCTTCTATATTCTCTTAGGCGTAACTATATATGCACACATACACACCTATATTTAAACAGATTTTTAAATCGATATAAACCATTTTTTCGCTCTTTGGAAACACAAATCCATGGCTATACAGCTTCCCTTTGCTTCTGAAAAAGACAGATTTTTTTCATAAATAAATTCACTTACGTGGTCTAAACCTGGTGTTTCATATTACTTCTACACACTTGTAGGCGGCTTAATTATGAATCGGAGTAAGAACATAGAAATAACATTCTCAAGGGATTATTACTATAATTCCCTAATAATATTGCTCTGCAGTTTCCAACTGATAAATTACATTAATACTTCAAAAGAAGCATTGATTAGAGAAAGAGTACACTGGCTTCTTTTTGGTAAAGTGCTGTGTAAATCTCTGTGTGTGAGCTAAAACCACACTAGCACAACATACTAATTATCATCAAGGTGATATTTTCTTCTAGCAGGCCAGTTGTGTCCTATATTGATTGCAAAACAAGTGTCTTGGTTTGAGCTAAACCAGGACTAATTCTGTTCAGTGATTTTACTTTTCAGTTAAGTCTCTTGTAAGTAACTGCACTTTCTGAATTCAACAGCATGTTTTTCCAGACAGTGTCTGCTTCTACCAGTGACAGTGCTTGATGTTTGTAGTTAGTACCAAGGAATGGATTGCAGAAAGGCTCTTGCTCATACTTGCTCCTATAGCAACCAAGGTCACTGCTGAATCTTGTACTCCGTGTTGGGGTGCCGTAAGTGAAAAGGGTGGCAAGCATGTAGAAAAGTTGCACCTGCAGGGAGGAGTGAACCAGACAGGTGTCCCATACCTGACCAACTCAGTATTCCATCCCATGTATGTCATATTCAGTATAAAGTTGAGGGATCACAAGGGTTAAGTTCTCTTCTTTGATGGCCAGCATCTGAGGAGGACTCCTTCCATTCTTCATCCTTCTGTCTTGGATCCCGATCAGTGTGTTCCTGAATGTTCCTGGCATCCAGCTCCTGTATCCGGTCTCCATCTGCTGCCGAGTTCAGTCTGGGATTTCCCCAGTGCCAGCCCTGCAGTGTCAGTGGTGATCTATTTTCATGAAGGGGGTTGGCTTCAGTATTGTTTTTTGTATATATTTGTATATATTCCATTATTATCTTTTCTTTTATTGTTGTTGTTTCATTAAGGCTGTTTTAGTTTTCTAACTCATAAGTCTCTCTCCCTTATTCTCTCTCCCAGTCTCAACCCGTGACAAGTTTTAAGCATTCAAGTCTTGAAGGTAAGACATTCTCAATTTTTATGAGCAATCTTTTCTAAAGAAAGGAGAATAAAGCTTGCAAACACGTACATTATGGCTGATTCTTAGCAGCAACTCTCAAGTCAAACAAATGGCAGAAAAACTGCCACATAAAATGATCTATGTAGTCAAAAACATTACTTTAAGTGCTAAAACTAAAATATAGAAATATTCTTTGCCTCAATTACTGTTTTGGGTAACGCCTCTGCTGCTGCCATACTTCTAAATGCTTTTTTTCAAACAATGAGAAACTCGTATAAGGCCTAAGATTTTTTGTTAGAAGGGCTTGGGTGGATTAAAAGGCAAATGACAAGTCTTGTACCTATAAAAGAAGTAAAGGTTCAAGATTATAGCAGAATTGAAAGAGAGTCTATTTCAAGTTTAGAAGAGTCTTGATGGAAGGAAAAAAAAGCCAATCCAGTCAAAGTCATTACATGTTTAATCAATTACCATTACTTATAATTTAGGCCCTAGTTTGGTTTTCAGGATTATGGTTACCTGTAACGAAGATATTAGAAGTAGTAACTGGCACTGGCACTGTCCCATTCCAGCGCGCCTTCAGAGGGCTTCAAATTTCTTTCTAATTTGAAATATATCATCAAATATATAAAATGGAGAGATATCCCCTTTCTCTACAAAATGCTTCAGAATGTGTAAGTTAAAAACAATCAAATAAGGAAGAAAAATAATTAAGTAAAAAATCATAATAATCTCATAAATAACCTGTATTGATACAAGGTAAACCTGCTTTATGCGTATAATACATTTTATGGCTAACTACCTATTGCATTTATGTTTTGCAAATATTTAGGGTTTGTATTTATGGTTTGTATTAAATTTCCTTTTTCCTTCAACAAGGCAAACAAGGAATTGGTATCATTAAATCAATTCAAATAATGATGTCATTTAAAGGTTTCAGCATGAATCAGGAGTCTTTCATAGTTGCAGATAAGAAAGGGACTCTCAGCAAAAATCTTCCTCAGCTGGGGGGTCCTACAATATGCTGTACGTTTTCTGTGCAAAAGGGAGAAAGATCTCTCGTGCAAAAATTTTGGCTAAAATCTCTCCCAAGTGCCAAGGACTTTCTGGTGACCTTTGTAGGCCAGATTTCTTGGTCCAATTCTGCTTCTGCAGAGCAGGATTTTCTTAATTTCCTTCTCATCGTTTGTGACTTGATTAGCTTGCTAATTCCTAGGAAGATGGATGTCAGACAAAAGGTCCAATATTCCAGTACATAGGAAAACGGTGCATCTAAAACCGTACAAAATGGCTGTAGTGTATATCAGACATTTGCAAATGTTTTCAACCTGCAGGTAAAGGCATCTGTCCAACCTATAGGTAAAGAGCATTACCATCTCAGTATATAACTCTGCCTTGTGTAGGTAGACCTAATTGCTTTTCCATTTCAGTAGTAAGCTTTACCTACCCCACACAAAGCTGTGAAGATGTGCAAGTTATGTGCACACATCAGGCCACACTTTATTATGTGAATAAAAGCAGGTAAATATGCTACCAATGTTAATAAAATTACAATGCATGAGTATATGTGCTTTCTTTAATTCCTCTAACAGTGCAACTTCAATGTTCTCTTAATGAAGGCGTTCTCATAAATGAGATACATGTGTATAAGTATATGCAAGTGTGTATATGTATAACTTTACAGTAAATTATTCTCTACAAGTATTTTACAGACTTGATATGTAGGATATTGAAATAATTAGTCTAATATTCCTAAATTTTACTTTTAGAATTATGGAACAAAGGTCTTTTATTCTAATTTGTATTTAGCTACAAAAATACTTTTTTTAATTTGAAAGAAGGCATAACAACAAGATGATATAAAATCAATCTGGACTCCAAATTCAAAATTACTTGAGAAAAAGAAAAAAGCTAACGAAATAGCACACTGTGATTCTATTTGTTTTTATTTACAAAACTGAAAACAAAAGATCAATTTAAGAATAAATTATATGAGATTTTAACTATCCTCTTTTGGTTTTACTGCATTAATTTTGTTTGTTTGTTTTGTTAGGGTTTTTTCCCTAGATAGAAAATCAGAAATGATGCAACTTTCAGCATTTTTTCATTGACCCTGTGGGCTTACTAAGGTCAAATATCAAATGTCATTGTTTACATTCCTCACCGGCATGATTTACTTGGCAATATTTATTACATGGCAAGCAATATGGATTTCTGACCTGTACTGAAATCAATCACTTAAAAGAGTAATGCTGCTATTAGTCCTACAAATCTAAATTAAAAAAAAAAAAAAAAAAAAAAAAAAAAGAGAATCTATTCATATATCAAATTATGCTATATGATATATTCACCATCTGGAATACTGCATCCAGCTCTGGAGCCCCCAACACAAGAAAGACACAGAGCTATTGGAGCAAGTTCAGAGGAGGGCTACCAAGATGGTCAGAGGGTTGGAACACCTTTCCTACGAAGACATGCTGAGAGAGTTGGGCTTGTTCAGCCTGGAAAAGAGAAGGCTCCGGGGAGACCTTACAGCAGCCTTTAAGTACCTGAAGAGTGCCTACAAGAAAGATGGACAGGGACTTTTTACAAGGGCCTGCGGTGACAGGACGAGGGGTAATGGTTGGAAGCTGGGAAAGGGCAGGTTTAGACCTGATACAAGGAAAAAGGTCTTCACCCTGAGGGTGATGAGATGCTGGAACAGGTTGCCTAAGGAAGCTGTGGGTAGTCCATCTCTGGCAGTGTTCAAGGCCAGGCTGGATGGAGCCTTGAGCAACCTGGTCTAGTGGAAGGTGTCCCTGCCATGGCACAGGAGTTGGAACTAGATGGTCTTTGAGGTCCCTTCCAACCCAAATCATTCTATGGTTCTATGATTCTTTGATTCTCTAATTCTATGTAATGATGTAATAGAGTATATTAATTGTTTGGGACATAAAACAGGAGACTGCAGCCACTCCAGAGGATTAGTTCCTGTCTTGGTCATCCTACTTCCATTCACACAGTGGCAGCTGGAGAACCCTTTTTTCCCTTCGTGCTGCAATTGCATTCTGTACTGTCAATGTGCAGAACCCAGCGCAGCTACACTGGTGTCCTGACACAACAGGGTTTACGGGTATTTACCTTAGCTTGACACCTGAAAGAGTTAAGTACTTAATATTTGGTATACAGATACTCTGTTCACTCTCCTCCTTTTGAACGAAACAACCCAAATGCCAATTTTTTTTCTTTTATATGACAGTTTGTAAAGTCTTCTTAATTAACAAGCAATTTATATCCAATAGGATTCTAATACCTATTGCTATACTGCTTCCTATGCTCAGAAGTTTTCATTTTCCTTTTTTTGAAACATGTATGTCCTGAGTATTTTACGGCTAGAGTAGAAAAAGCAGTAGTAATTGAAAGAAATATTATCAGGGAGACAAGGCATCCTCCTTGTCCTGATAATTACTGTGGACATTACAAGATGTGTTGAAGGGATTGAATATTCTGAGAACTGAAAAGGAAAGCAACTTTGTAGCTCTCAGCTCACTATATTCTGGTAAATCATTGCCTATTTCACAGGGTCTGACAATAGTTACTGGGGCCAAAATTGTCATCATTAAGTGAGAAGAATAAGTGTAAAGTCACTTTGTCGTCATCTTTAAGTCTTATGAACAATCTGTGAAATCACAGATTTTTATGAACTCTCAGCTGAGATGGAATGTCTTACTCTTAACTCTGAAACCTATTAGCATTAACTTAATAAAAATCCAAAGCAAACAAAAAATGCCAACAAGTATCTGAAATTGTGCACCACAGTATCACAGAATGTTAGGGATTGGAAGGGACCTTGAAAGATCATCTAGTCCAACCCCCCTGCCAGAGCAGGACCACCTAGAACAGATCACACAGGGATCACACCAGATCCATTCAAGTTAACTCTGGCCTGATCCTTCTATGCAGAGCCTTTCACTGAAATAAGGATGTAATTTTCCATGAGTTTACTCCATTAACACAATTTAACCCATGTATGCATTTTTTTAAAAAACAGATAAATACACAAAAAATAAACAGATATCCAGATCAGATTTTTGATTAGGGCAAACAGATTAACTCATTATAACTACTTTAGATGGGAGCTGTCTTTCATTGTATTAAATACAGAGTCTGGTTTTGGTGATTAGTGAAGTGAATATATCATTCTGATCTTTTTTATTATTTCTACCATACATCTTTTTTTACCCCTGAGATTATTCCTTGAAAAGTGGTACCAATCTTTTAGTATTAATAATAGGATGAAACAACATGAACCAGTTTATAATGTCATCGTCCGAATGATCAGGGATACAGTTAAAAGCACAGCTTCAGAAAATCATAAACTCTTTTCTCACCTGTTCTTTCATGCAAACGTTTAAAAAAGTATTTCCAAACCCTATCATCTCTGTTTTAAAGATCCTAACAAACCTTCTCACAGCATCTGAAGCTATGTTTAGAAGTAATGTATTACAAGCACAACTACCTTCAAGGGTTTTTTGTTAATGGTATCAAGCCTTATCTCAAGTAAGTGTTCTGAGGTTACAACTATTAAAAATTATATAGTTTATACTCAGAGACGTCGGAAATGTTCCTCACTTACGTTTCTGTTAGGGAGAAATTCATGTACACTCTTTGCAGTCAATTAATGGTTAAACCTACCTGGCACTTTCAAGATAGGAATGAATTTTCTGATGATGGCAAGTGACTGAAACTGTGACTGCATCAGTGTAGTGCAGGAGACAAGAGATAATGCCCTATCAAATCACTTTCAGTATTGAAGATTATAGGAACACCCAGGGCTGAACTTCCATTCAGCAGAAGCCGTCCAAGAAAAAAGGATATAATGAGAGACTTCATCTTAGAGCAGTATGCTTCTCAGCAAGAAAAGACTGAAATTTATCTAACGGACTGCTGCTTATTTCCTGGGAGATCTTTGAATTGACTTTAGAGATAGGTGACTTGTTATTCCACTAGCAGAGGAGAACACAGAAAATATATTGAAACCAAGTTAGAATGAGAGCTAAAGGAGAAGGAATTACTATATTTTTTCTTTGTCTGCCTCAAAAGAAAGCAATTGCTTTTTTTCTTTTTCCCAGTCTTCGTATTTTATTAAAATAAACTTATTTTATTTTACTTTAAAGTTCACCTTAGTGCTGGCAGACTGTCAATCACCAAACAGTCCAGAGCTGAAAACAGGGAATGGATTCTCAGCTGTGGAAATCTGCATCTCAGGAGTGAGTCTTCTGTAAGTCTCTAGGTCTGCATCCACTAGGATGCAAGGATGTGATTGCTTGGTCTGACAGTACAAGGTGCTGGACAAAGAAGTGAGTGTACACCTGCCAAGTGTGAACTGGAATGTTTTTGAGACTGTATGCATCATCTGTGTGTGCATCATCTGTACCTTAGCAGGAAAAGATATAACTAAGAGAGTGGCAATAAAACCAAACTTTCCAGAAACCTGGGAATTAAGAATACATGTAGAGGAAATTGGACAATATTTATACAAATCATACCAACAATGCCAAAATGGAAATAATAGAAATGGAAATAATAAAGGCAGTTGATGGTCCTATGAGAAAGGAAGGTAACTCAGAGGCTTACACAACCACCAAAAAGTTAGTTAATTCTTACATCCATTTGCAGAGTTGATTAATCTCTCATGATTCTGGAAATATAGCCTGGCTGGTATCAGTGATCAGCTGACATCGTCTTAAGGAATCAGGGATCCAGCTGCCAATGGTAGTGTGACTTAGAAATGGGACTCATGACATAAGCTGGAATAAAACTCTCTCATAAGAGATCATAATAATGTTGGATGATACCTATGGTGAATTGACTATACTTCTTGCGCACCTGAACCTAAGAAAGCTGGGTCACAAACTGGTTACTGTGGGATTTCTTCCAGTTTTCTCAGGAGTTCACTACCAACATGCAGTGGATGGAATTGCAGCAAACTTGCTGACTTGTGAAACAAATCCATTTGCGGCATCCTACCCCTGCTCTGTCTGCTGTGATTCCCTGCTGGCTTTGGATGCCTAGTGGGTCCTTTTGGTCCCTACCCGATTGAGCTCACCCTAACAAGCCTACAAGCCTACCTCCTCCTTTAACCTGACATAAGGCTAGGATGGACACACTCTAATGGTCTTTCTACTCACAAACTCCTTTCCAACTGTATATTAATGCAAGGGTAAAGACAAGTATGTGTGGTGTCCTTGTTTTTGTACTGGTAGTAAACCTCCAATGACAATTCCGCAATGCTGGCTCTGACTGCACCTAATCTTGATCTAAGTTTAACTAGAAGGACTTTCTAGACAGTCTGTATAGCTCCAGAGAGAGAGACTGCATTGTCAGTGTGCTAGATACCTGCAAAGGGAGGGGGGAGAGGGAAAAAGTGAGCAATGGATCCTGAACATGAGATATAGAGGTGGAACATGGGATGGAATAGACAACTAAATCAGGAGCTAAACATTGAGAGGGCATCCCTATAAGGTGAGACACAGCTGCCTAAAAGAAAAAGAAGGGGCTAACAGGGCAAGTACATCAGGAGACGATAGGACTACTTACTCCAGGAGATTTCTTCCACTCATACTGCTATGGAAAAAAGCTGATAAATTCACTTTAACATTTCTGTATGCAATTTATTTTTTTCCCATGCTTTTTAGGGGGATGATAGTAAATTATTTTTTTTCTTCCAGAATTTTGCTATAGCTTTGATTTTGGAGGGGATTACAATCCTCTCTTGATTAACATTTTTATTTTAACTACTATTTAAATAAATTGAATATTGTAAGTAGCATTCTGAAATATATTTGCATATCATATATTGAAGTCAACTAAATAAGTATCTCAGAGTGTCATAAAAAGAGCAGGATTTCAGTTTAAGGAGAAATAATGTAGGGATTTTCTATTATTATTATTATCTTGTAACTTTTGCTCTGTCCAAAAAACAATTTAGCAAAAGTAAAGCTCAAACAGCTACTTTATTAGTCTCTGCCCGTTACCGAGTAGAGATGTACTGAGCTATAGCAGAATAATTCACAGAAATAACTGTTCAGGAAGAATGTTGATACCTTGTTATTTCTGCTTCCATTGTTTTATTTGCTTTACACTGTTTAATAATCCTTGTCATGTTATTTTTCATTATTTATAAATGTGATCAAGCAGGCAACATATTGTATTCTATGGGGTCTAGCTTTCACATGGAAGAGTAAGCCAGAGGGAAAAAAATAGATCATGCACATCTATAAAACTAGAAACTGTTGCAAAATTGGACTGCTTATGTTTCATTCTTGCCTCTTGGTTCTATTTTTAGCTGAAGGATAGATTCATGTCATTCCATTTTCTTTCCTTGTTTCATCAGTTATTTTTTAATATTATCTCATTTCTGGATTTTTTTTTCCCCCCTTTAGAGTGGTGTGTCAACGCAGGATATCAAAGCTACTAGTTCCTGAAAGATAACAGTGGCCACCCTGGTGCATTCATTGGTCAATCTACAGTGACTACCATGGTTCAAAGCAAAGGGAACAGAATGACCAGTCAAACAATTTAGCATTACTGATAGTATTACTCTATTGAGTAAACAGTCATACAGTGATAGTAAGTCTTCAATAATTTGAAACACAATGTTTGTATAGGTTTTCTTGTCTAAAAATCAGAGTACAATGGAGTATTAAATGCCTGTGCATATATGCACAGCCCATACATTCATGTGTACCTATAATATCAAATACGAAATTTTTTTTAACTGATGTGAATACCAAACTATGTCACTCAGTTTGCTCATCTGAACTTCTTATATTACATAAAATTGGGAGAGAAATTGAGACCTTTCAAAAATATTTGTTAAAAAAAAAGTTTGTAGATAAACCTTACTATGTTTTCCATTACATTAAATCTACCAGTGCTCATCACTATTGGAGAAGTTGTCTACTTGTAAACACATCTGCACAGTTTGAAATACATATTACAGTCTTCTGCTTTCCTATTTCTAGTACTACTGTAGCTGATATATAGGAGGCAAATCCTGACAGTGAAAATGTTCACAAAGCCAAGAACTTGTTAGTCCCCTTCTCTTGCTTGCATGTTTGGGAAAGGGTAGCCTTTTGGAAGAAGAACAGAAACAGAAATATTCAACCCATTTGTTACATGTAAAGTATTAGAAACAATCGATACAGTAAAATAATAGTAAATGGATAGTTAGTTGCTGGCTTGGAGCGATTTACTTTGTGTTACTTAGTACCGCTGTACCACTGTTTCAGGAGAACGTACAACAAAAACGAGAATAGGGAGTGCCAAACCCGTCAGTAAGGGTTGGGAGGTAAAAACATTAAGTCCAGAAAGGAGGACTTAAAGGGGCTTTCAGCATCACTTGCCTTATCATAGCACAAGCATCCACAGTACATGGTACAGCTGCACTGCTGCACAGTCTTGTCACTGATACTGATGCTGGATCTTTGACATTCCAATGGGGAAGTTAATTTTATCAAAATTAATCTGAATCTCCATTGACATAAGGTTGAGCATGAAGGATAGATAAAGCTTCAAATCATCTCTCATGTGTGTTAGACTCATCAGACTATTCCAGTTTTAGCAACTGAAATGATGATTGATTCTTATGAGACCAAAATATGTTGCACTTTCAACATTGTTGCGGCTGCAAGGTACTTCTGGAGACCATCTAGTCCAACCCCCTCCTCAAAGCACGGTCAGTCAGAACAGGTTGCTCCAGTGGGGTTTTCAGTATCTCCAGGGGTAAATACTCTAAAACCTCTCTGAGCAACCTGCTTCACTATTCGATCACCCTCACAGTTAAAAAGTGTTTTCTTATGTCTAAATGGATTTTTCTGTATTTCAGTGTGTGTCCATTGCCTCTTGTCCTGTCACTGGGCACCATGGAGAAGACTCTGGCTCCCTCTTCTTTACTCCACCCATCAGGTATTTATACACATTGACAAAATCCTCCCTAAGCCTTCTGTGATCCTCATGTGTCATGTGCTCCAAGCCCTTAATCATCTTTGTAGCCATTTACTAGACTTATGCCAGTATCTCCATGTCTCTTGTACAGGGCAGCCCAGCACTGGACCCAGCACACCAGATATGTCTCATCAGGTCTGAGTAAACAAGAAGGACCATCTCGCTCAACCTGCTGGCAATACTCTGTCTAATGGACCCCAGGAGGCTATCGACTTAGTGTCCATGATGAGACCAGGTGCAGGACTTTGCATTTCCCTTCATAAAACTTCACGAGATTCCTGTCAGCCCACTTCTCCAGCCTGTCAAGGTTCCTATGAAAAGCAGTACAACCACTTTTCCCAGTTTTCTTCAAACTTGCTGAAGGTGGACTCTGTCCTGTCATCCAGGTCATTAACTGAGATGTTAAACAATATCGGCCACAGTATCAGTCTGTGTGATACACCACTAGGGATTTTAGTTTTCCTAGCCCCATCACTGCATGGCTGGACAGTGTCTTTATATTCTTCCTGGATCACTTGTCCCTGCTTCCACTTACTGTATGCTTCCTTTCTATGTTTGAGTTTTGTCAGGAGCCACTTGTTCATCTATGCAGGCCTCCTGCCACCTTTGGCTTCTTGCACACAGGGATGGACTGTACTTGAACTTCGAGGAGGTGACCCTGGAAAATCAATAAGCTGTGATTTTGAGTATTAGGTGTCTAATAGTCCAATCTAAAGACATTCCTAAAATTATCTTTGCATTATATGTTTTAAACAGTGAGGAAAGAAACAGGTTAGATTATTTTTTCCATCCATTGATATAAATTGGCACGATAATTCTCTACATATACTAATTATTTTTTCCTGAAAATTCCCACTTCTGGGGGAGAAAAATCTGGTAACTTTATTAACCAATAGTTAACATCAATATCTGACCTTTGAGATGTTTCTTCATACTGCATTTAAAATCTCTGGATTTTAGGGGGATTAAATAGGTTAACTGAACTCTTTTATGCCTACATTTGGCCTTGCAAGTTCCCAAAAATAATAAAAATCTTCATTTTTATATATTCCCTGTGTGTGTCATTCAATATTAAATTAAAAATATTGAATTTACTGAAATGAAATTTTGTATTTTTCAAACATTTTCTTTCAAAAGAAAAAATCTTAAGTTTCTGAATAAGTTTGTTATAAACAACGTTTTGACAAGATTAGACAAAAATTAACCTATTGCATTTTTTTGGCATGTGATTGCCAAAAAGTTATAGTTTTATTGTTTTTTGACTAAAGGAATGAAACTTATGAATGAGAAGAACAGTAAATGATGAAAACAAACCCATAAAATTGTTCATGAATACTGGGGGTTTTGCATGCAAAACTACGTATTCATACAGAGAACAGTAATTTCCTAAATATTCATGTTGAACAAAAACTTCTCTGCATGAGTGTTTGCTAGCAATGAATATTAAGAAGCAGGAACAGGATCTGCAGAAACAGCTGTGCAGAACTGAAACAAACGTTCACTTAACCCTCTTTTTGTAGTAGCTCTACAGCTCAATTTATCAGGAATCTTTCTCTCCTTACTTATTACTTCATCAAGATGCACATACCCATAAAGAGAGCTCTTCTGTTCCTTCTACACAGTCTTCCTGCCAGTCACTGCCATAAATCAATGATTTACCTCTTTGCCCCACCCCAGTGTTATACAGGACATGAGGCCTCAGGAAACCAAGCAGAGGGTAACTAATTTCATTTCCAAACTGCTAGGTTGGAATTAGATGAAACACTTTATAACATCCAATGCTTTTCACTTCCTTGTCACAATCACTAAGGACAAAGGTCCTCGGTGCAGTATTACTGATTTACAGTATTGAAACACATTGTCAGTTTTTGTGAGTTTGAATTTATAAAGGGAAGTCAAACCTTGATATTACAGAGTGAGGGATTAATGCTCTCAAGCTAGGAGCATTACAACATTGATCCTCCAAACAGCTTGATAGAGTTAAATTTTATTTGGTTGGGTGACTTCAGCAATTTAGCATGGAACATGCCTTCACAAAAAGAAAAAAAACAGCCAGTGAATAAATGGATTGCCCATATAGTATAAAATAGAATCATTAAGGTTGGAAAAGCCTTCAAAGATCATCAAGTTCAACCATTAATGCAACACCACTGTGCCCACTAAACCGTGTCCCAAAATGCCACATCTACATGTTTTTTGAACACCTTCAGGGATGGTGACTCCACCATTTCCTTGGGCAGCCTGTTCCAATGCTTGACCAAATTTGTAAATTAGTAAATTTGAAACAAACTGAAGGAGGAGTAGATAATTGAAAAGATAGTTGTCCCTTCTTACTAGTGAAATAATTGGTGGTAATGAACAAAGCCTCCAAAAAAAATTTGTAAAAGTTGGGGTTTTTTTATGACTTTGGAAAAGTATCCTAATGCTTCTGCCTTAGACATCCAATAAACAGAGTTTAATTAAAAAAAAAAAATTAAAAGTGGAATCTGTCACAGGCCTATTGATTTGATATATGATTGCATGCATTTTTTACCAGTGGGTTCTTGGATAAAACAAAATCTTGGGTATAGTCAAGGTTTTCAGCCAGCTAATAGGATAACTCAAGTGAAAAATAATATCTTAAATTACATACAGTTACATTCTGCCTGTAGTTTGATTTTAAATGTCAGATGCCCATTGTGCTATCAATCTACTGCTACAGCTGTTGGTCAAAGTCAGTAGCAGAAGAGTCATAAAGCAAATGTGATACTTTCAAACTAGAAATGAGAAGTGTTGTGGTGGGAAGGATCCTGTTGGATCCCTACGGGAGATGATTAAAGAACTGCCGTTTCTGGGATCCAGTCTAGATAATTTCCCTAGTCAGTCTACTGATTTCACTATTTCTACAGGTAATTATCTAGGGTACTTCTAGAAGGAAACACTTCTAGAAGGAATCTCTAAGATAGAGATTTTATAAGGACTTTGAGTAAAAAACAAAACAAAGCATAACATAGTTACATTAACAAAAACTTTTAATACTTCTCATGGATTTCAAACATGAACAAAAAATTTTAAAATATTGCTTGTATTACAAGGAATCAAAGATTCTTACTTCAGATCCTGAAGTGCTTAAAATTCTTGGAAAAATAAACCCATGATGCATCTAATCTTTTTATTCTACTTTGGCATTGAAACTCTTCAAAAGATGCATTGTGAAATATGAAATGTTTTCACAAGCATTTCCTTTTGTAGTATGTTTGTTTAACTAATTTGCTGAGAACGGTCAGTTTTCTTGCCTGCAGAAAGTCTATTTCACCTTGTAAGTCTAATTTTATATACAGAAACATCTCATTTATTTCAAATAAAGGGGAGAAAGGCAGGAAAAAAGTCAGAAATACACTGCAAAATGACAGAAAAGAGTGAAAAGACCTTTTTTACTATGTCTTCCCCTTTTGTGAATATTTTTAACATTATTCAGTCTCTACATTTTGTTAAAATACTACTGAACGATATAATATAATTGCTTTTCAATCATATTTCAGTGTTACTATTTCAGATTGTCCCCTATACATAAAACTTGTAATTATTTCTTTCATATTTTTACTTGCAGCAGACTTTGTTAAAATTATAATGGTCTTTTATAGTATGAAAGAACATTTGTATATCACAGTTTGAGTAGCTCTGAGAATTTCCTGCACTTTACCAAATTACTTTTTTCACGGTCCTGGATGGATAATCCAAAATTTTCAAATAACTATTTTAAAGTATGTGACTGCAAAAATCCATTTAAGAAAACTGAACTTATTACAATGCAAGAGGATTTCCTATGATTCTTTTAGTGTATATTTAAAATTAGTTATAAGAATTGAGGGCTATGTCAAGTTACTTTCAAGAAGATGCGGATCAAACCTTCTAGAAACACATTGACACTAACAATAATGAAAGTGATTAAATATTTGATTTACTGTTTCACTTCTGAAAATACCAAGAAGCTCTATTAATCTACTACAAACATAGATTTCACCAAACTTTTAAACATTGTACTCTTAGACTGGGGACTATTGTTAGCTCTTTGCCAGTAAACAAAACCTAGACAAAATTTTTCATTAAAATGTGTCCATGTCTTTTATAGAAATCAATATAATATTCATTGCAGAAAATGCTTAAAAGTTTTATGTAAAATAGATTGGAAATATTGTGCCCTAAAGATAAGTCAGTATTTTTACTTAACTGGAACTCTGGTTTTCAGCATAACCTAGCAGTGTTAGACTTAGGAAAGGGTAAGCTTTGATCTTACAAACTCCTTGTAGTATCTGATATAATCTGTGCTTTCCTTTAGCTACAAACAGCCTTATTAAAATATTGACAGTTAGTTTGCAAACAAAAAATCAACCCAAAACTGGTGGAGACGAAAGAGTCAGAGAATTATACAACAGTTTGGGCTGGAAGGTCATCTAGTCCATTCCCCCTGCAGTAAGCCGGGATCAATAAGATCAGGTTGCTCAGAGCCCCGTCTAACCCGACCTTGAATGTTTCCAGCAACGGGAATTCTACCACCTCTCTGGGCAGCCTGTTCCAGTGTTTCACCACCCTCATTATAAAAATGTTCTTCCTTATAACTAGCTTAAATCTGCTTTCTTTTAATTTAAAACCATTACCCCTTGTCCTATCACAACAGGCCCTATTAAAAAGATTGCTCCTATCTTTCCTGTAGGCCCCCTCTAAGTAATGGAAGGCTGCTTAAGGTCTCTCTGGATCCTTCTCTTCTCCAGGATGAACAACCCCAACTCTCTCAGCCTTTCCTCATCAAAGAGGCATTCCAGCCCTCTGATCATTTTTGTGGCCCTCCTCTAGACTCGCTCCAACAGGTCCATGTCTTTCCTGTGCTGAGGACTCCAGAATTGGACACAGCACTTCGGGTGGGGTCTCACAAGAGCAGAGGAGGAGAATCACCTCCCTCGACCTGCTGGCCACACTGCTTTTGATGCAGCCCAGGATTCAGCTGGCCTCCTAGGCTGCAAGTGGACACTGCTGGGTCATGTCCAGCTTTTCATCCACCAGTACCCCCAAGTCGTCCTCTACAGGGCTGCTCTCAATCCTATCATCCCCCAGCCTGTATTGATATCTGGGGTTGCCCTGATGACAGTGCAGGACCTTGCACTTGGAGAATATCAACTAAACAGGGAAGTTGGGTGTGTTCATTTCAAAGATTTTGCACACACGTTCTCACACCATTGACTTCTTTTGTAATTCATTGTGAAGAGTCAACCATTGAAAAGAAAATTTAGTTTCTCCTTGCTTAGGTGGTGTTTGTATTAAATTATTTTTAGCACAGAATAAAAAGGTGCTTTGTGCCAAGCCACAAGCTCGAAACAAAGCAGTTGCTGGAAAATTTAAAATGGGAGCATGAAACACAAGAGAAGAGCTCAATCTATTTAATCATGCCTAAAGGTTGCAAAGTCACCCTACAGACTGAATGATTGTTTACAAACAGATTTTGACAGGTAATTTCACTGAATAATCCACCCACATTTTAACTTTATGGGTTCAGTCCTAAGCCCAAGGAAATCAGCTGGCAGTTTGCGCTTGATTAGCACAGGAATGTGGTTCCTACGCTTCTGAAAGCAGGGGAAAGTAAGCAGATTGGGGGGCATTTCAAGTTGTTGAACATCACAGTCAAGCTGATGGGATACTGGTCCTCATTCCTGCCTGTTCAGCTCCAGCTGATACGAACGCACAATGCATTTGGGAACATTGCCTAAGCCTGCCCACATGTAAATTAAATTTCTAGACTGGAAGAAAAATGAAAACTAAGAAATAGAAAGGCCACAGGAAACCTGTTGGAGGAACATCTGTATAGCAGCTGCAATAAAACAATGCAAATGGCAGGACAAAATATATTTTAAAAAAATATCACAGGAAGGAAGTACATCCTGTAACTTCCATTTTCTGGTCTCTGGGCTGTGTCATGCCTGCCTCCTCCTCACCCAGTTTCCAAGATGGTTTGATGGACTTTTTCTTTTCCAGTCATAGCCTTTTACAAGCCAGTTGTACTGAATTACATAGCAGTGGTAGGGAGGCATTAGTCTCTCTTTCTGCCACAAGGGAGACCTTGATGCTCAGCACCAGACATACCAATCCCTACACTCCTGCTGCAGTATGTGGAACAGTATTTTAAATGTTTACGGATGTGTTGCTGGTAGTTGCTATCTTCTCTTCAGCTATGTAAAAACTAAGACACAGGTTTTGGTCTGAAATGTGGCTTTTATCTAGAAATTTTCAAAAGGAGAAAAAAAAGCAATTAAAACATACTAGAACTTTTTAAGAGGGAGAAAAATAATACAGATCTTTAAAAATGTCAATATTTTCTTTTAAGTTCTCTAATTAACAATGAAACCTATTCTGTACTCATAGCCCAACCAAAATTCTATTGCACTCTATATTTAGTGTCTATTAAATTACATCTATAATTAATATACACAGAAAATGTGAATAAAATTAAAAATGTCAGCATTTGTTTGAAGTGGCAGAAAATTTAACATGCATTTAAAGTTACATTATTATTCTGGTTTATTATAAAGCTGTTTGCTTTATTAAAATGTATCTTGAGGCTCTATTAAGACAGATAACCGATTTCTGCAAGATTTGACACGAGGGTCCACCTCAGGATTGAAAAGCAAACACTGACTGACTTGTTTCTAGAGAATTTACAGTTTTCACTGACCCTAAGAGTTGATTGCTTTCTCTATACTAAAGAACTTGGGGAGGGGGGAGGGGGCGAATACTATGGTTTATTTATTGGGCATCCATAATGAGACTACTGCCCTTGGTGGAATGGTATCTGGATTCCCCCCAACCCCCTCACAGATGAATAAAGTAAGATTTCTTAGATAATATAATTTTTTAAAGTATAGAGAAAACATGTTAGTTCACTCCTTCCACTTCTTGAATAGCTATTTGTGCTGGTTTACTGTAGAACTACATTTACACCAGTATCCCTCGCAATCATTTGATTTCATGCAGTTCTTGCAATGTCCACTAAGAGGCCTTAATCTTGATTATTTATGTAATTAAAAAAAAAAAAAAAAGTCTAATCATAGCAGAAGGAATTAATAGATGAAGAGGGGGCTTCCCTCACCTACTGGGATTATCATGATTGGCTGAAAAAAATCATAATTTTGTGTATATTCAAAGTAATTTTCTTCATAGTCTTAGAAATCCCTTAATATCATTAATAACATTAATTGCTGAAGATTATCCCATATTTTCTGCTAAAATAAACCCACTGAAATTATAACCAAAACTCTAAAGTCCATGGAAATTCTCCCTTGAATGGATAATGACTCAGATCTTAGGTTAGACAACAGGTTTTCTCTGATGGTAAACAAGTATTATGAGGTTTCCTCTTAGTCTCTAAAGCAACAGGGTAAAATAGAAGTACCATTGCCTTCCAGCTCTGCAGGCAATACACAGCTCTAACTTAAGTATTTAGGGATTTTATTCACTGCAGGTGACATTTTGATATCTAATTAAACTGTTCTTTAGAGAAAGAACATCATAAAGCTGGCTTCAAAAGACCATGAACCTTATTAGTTAAGTACTTGCTCTTTAAAAAGTGCATATTTTATGACAAAGAAGTGTTGGGGGGTACACTTCCAGTACAAATTAATTTCTGGTATGAATTTGCCAAACTGCTCAAAAGGCCGCAGATTCATACAGTATATCTAGTTTGTTTTCAGAGTTATTATTTCGGAACAAATAGTCATCATAGTATGTCATTTTCCTGATTAAATATTATTTCTATTTAATGATATTGTACAGTATCTTCACCTCATTACATTTCATTTTTATATTCTTTTTTTGTTATATAAGAGAATCCCATTAAGTCTGTTTAAATAATCTATAAAATCCATCAGAATGTTGATTTTCCATTTATTCACCCAGGAGAATTCAGGCCACAAAAAACTTTATTTGCTCAAAAACCGTCAAAAAGAAAAATATTCTGTTCAAAGAGATATGAAAGATGAGTCACCAAGGGGAAGATTACATTACTGTCTCTAATTCATTGGCCTTCCACCTGTTACACTAGCTTTTGTTAAACATGCAATCCAAATAAAGAGAGAATTGTACTTTGTGCCATTTTCAGACAAAGCAATTGCAAAATCAAAAACTCCTTAACTTCCTCAGAAGTCTTGCATTTTCAGACCTATCAGATATTTCAACAAAATCAGAACTCAGTATTCACTTTCTATACCCTTTGAACTCATATTGTCCCCTTTTTTTTTTAATACCTATATATTTTTAATGGAAAAACAATCATTTATTACATTCAGAGTGTTTTATTTTAGTGTTCACCTGACTGGTTCTTGTGAGACATCCAAAACATTTTGTTTTTACTATAGCAGGCACTTGCTACTAAAAAAAAGTTTGCTTTCTCACATGAAATCCAAAATGTAAATACAAGTCAATCTCTTATATTTTAGGTACAAAGAGAGTTTAAATCAACAGATAAATTCAGATTCCTGATTTAAATGCAGTTTTAGATCTAGAGTTTATTTGGTGGCATAAACCTACCACAAAGTTGATTCATGGTCAGGCTGGATGGGACTCTGAGCAACCTGATCTAGCTAAAGGTGTCCCTGCCCACTGCAGGGGTGTTGGACTAGATGACCTTTAACCAAAGAACCCAAACTATTCTATGATTATATTTTCCAAGATTTCTAATATTTTAGATGCTTTCTGACCTGCATTGAACTGCCTTTTTTTTTTTTTTCCCTTTCAAAAACATATCAAATACCTAGCTTCTGGCAGAGCCAGTAATAGATCAGAGAAATCTTCCTTCATTTTCTTAGGTGATAATTCATTTTCTTAGGTGATAATTCTAATGTAGCATATCTGAACAAACGTCTTATTCATTAATTTTAATCCCTGAATGTTACTCTGTGATACAACTATCTAGACAACTTCTCTCTTCTACCTTTGTGCATTTGACACTAACCTATTACTTAAACCCTATCACTTTCTTCTGTGTGTCTGCTCATTTTTCAGAATTCAATCCGTTTATCTAATTTAGAAAGATTGTGCAGATTGTAGATCCTATCTCCAAACCAGCTGTGATCCTGCTTAGTCTGCAAATGAAAATGAAAATCCAAATGTTGCAGAATGAGGTTAAAGATTTTGCTAGGACCTACTGGTTTGCTTTTCTAAATTATTATTTGGGATTTTTTTGTTCCCGTTTGGTTTGGGGTTTGGGTTTTGGAGTGTTTATTTTTTTCTAATATTCACCTGATCATTAAAATAAATTGAAATAAGTAACATCTACAGATAAAAGATTGTTTTGGGGTAGGTTTTGTTCTAATAAAGTGTAGCTCACAGTGTCTCAAAGTGCACTAAATTACTTTTCCTCTATATTACATACACGCAATGGCACTGCTGGTGAAAGACCTTACAACCTTGATAGGTAAATCACAGTCAGTTGCTCACTGAAAAAAAAAAATGCTACTTGTCACAGAGACTGTATTTTTATTTATTCACTGCACCATAATCAGAAGGAAAATTGCAGCAAATAATTCTACCTCTTTCTAAGCCCTCAAGTCTACCAAGTGCACCTCCAGTAACTCCACCCTAGTTTTGTCATCCGAGAGCACATTTTGGAGCGATTTTTTTCTATTTTTGGAACAGACATACAGGGTCAAAGGTCTAATCCCATGGTTAGTAATACATACTTAAAGAAGAGTGCAAGCAAGAGAAAGTGTTTACTACAGTAAGCTGTGTCTTCAGCCACCCTGAGGCTTAGACATTTCTTGAGTCAGCGTTCAACTGGTTCTACATCCATGAATCAGTCTATTTGATTTCTTCGAATTGAGTTGTACATTCTTCATATGCTGTAGCTGCAAGTTCCACAGCAATCAAACAGGGCTGAAAAGAGGAAAATACACAATGAGGAGCAAATATACAGGGTTAAAAGGAATAGCTAGGTTTATTACTGGGCCATCGATAGATCTTATTTCACTAATCTTCATCATACTTGACTGGCAGTGTCAAAAAAAAAACATGAAATACAACGATTTAGTCTAATTCTGATATTGTAACTAGGGAGAGCATTGGTTTATATGCAAATTAGTATTACCTAATCAACTGAAAAATAAAAAGTGGAAGACGTGGGAATACTGTCATAAAGTGAGACAGCACTTACGTGTTAACAGATATCAAATCTAAATGCTAGTGCTAAAACAGCAGTTGAACTCTATTTTGAGAAACATATATAACCTCAAAAATCCCGAACATCAAAACAGTCCCAAGACTGCAAGTGAAATACTGCCTCATTCATCTTGTTTGAGTCATTCTGCCCCCTTAATTATATTTTGGAGGTATTCCCTCTGAGTGCCATTTCTCTTCACATTTTCTGATATCTCCATCTGGAGTTTGTTTACTAGAACCTGCTCCACTTCTCGCAGGCTTGAGATTCCACTGAAATGGATCACTGACATTCATTACAATATATGATATTTGAAGCCTTTACCTTTCCCTATGAATGTATCAGAGAGAGAACAATATGGAATATTTCCTCAGAGTTC
This sequence comes from Leptosomus discolor, assembly GCF_034619465.1. Classification (NCBI taxonomy): domain Eukaryota; kingdom Metazoa; phylum Chordata; class Aves; order Leptosomiformes; family Leptosomidae; genus Leptosomus; species Leptosomus discolor. Next base: position 108,161,748 of record NC_141391.1, on the reverse strand, counting down.
CTTTCAGCCTGTTCTTTAACATGCAAAGGAAACCAGTCATAAACCATTGCAAAAGAAAGAAGCGTAAGCATATTTTGCAAAAACAAACTCCATTCTTTAATTTTAAAGTATTTTTAATGACATATCTAAAATGTGCACCTATATACAAATGTTCTTGTATTAACTGTTACTCTCTGACTTACTGTTTGAAGCAACCTATCAGGTATAAAGAAAGTATACCATTATTTCTGTGTAACATTTCTACAGCAAAAACAAGGTTTTCCAAGCCGAGAGCTTCAGACAAGATCCTTTTTTTTGTCGCTTCTGCTTTCTTGCTCAAAAAAATAAGGATCTCACAGCAGTCTAAACAAATCCAAACTACAGCAGAAATTTATGAGAAAAATGCTCTAAGATCCTCTTGTTAATTTTTTATCTTACTGATCTGCTGAGATACAGCAGAGTTTACTTCCTTCCTGTTTATTCTAACTGAAACTTTTTCATAATGCATTTTCCATTACTTTTGGATTCTAAAGATATCATGCCTCTGTTCAGTCACGCTGTCCATATGAGTAATGTGGGGATATGGGGGAGGAAAAGGGAAAAGAAAGTGTGAGAGGAAGAAAGAAATAGGCAAAGACTATCTGAACTGTATTTTTAAAAGCCTAAAAAGCCTAATCTCCATTAGAAAATGCAGGAATGGATGAAAAGCTGGGAAAAGAAAACTGGTAGAAGAGCTGACTGAATATCAGACCTTTCCCAACATTCCCCAGATTATTTAATATCACTATCTGAACTCAGATATCACCATAAACACGAGCCTTTTTTATACACACAGGAACACGTAATGGTGAAAGGAAGACCAGTTTTCATGAGGTCTTCGATTCTGTTTTCACTGAAATCTGTTGTTCTATCCTACAATCATGTTTTGTCATTTTGTGGGTACTTTTTTTTTTTTTTACATTATCAGTAAGGAATTATCATAAAATTGTAAACATGTCATTTTCAGGTGCAAGCCAAACTGTTAGGAAAAGTAAATATGCCTTTGTGTTAGGATCTTACTATAAGACCCTGCATGATAAATTGCAAATACATGCCACAACCAAGTCAGTAACGGTATACTTCAACGCACAATATACGCTTCAGTTCCCACAGCCTCCTGCACTTTGGGTACTTAAAGAGGTATTAGCCTTCTTCCCTGAGGTGTAATTGTAAAATAAATACTTAAGCATTATCATGCTGCATGACATATCAGTAGTCAGAAAGTGGCTTTTTCATCAGGAGTCAATGATGGGTTGTTTGCTGAAAAGTATGTCTGGCTGCTAGGGCTATGAGTCTTTATAAGGGATATACGACTGTGGTTAAGAAGTCCTCTGGGCAGTTTCAGTTTTCAAAGAAATTGTACATCAGCTACATACTAATGGCTGATTCTACACTTTCTTCACAGCTTTCCCACCAGGTAAGTCATACTTCACGCCACCTACAGACCTTCTGAGACACATCTTAATGTGTGACTAACAACTACCTAGCTTCAATGTAAAACAGTGCGATTTGTCAATATGCAGAATTTTTTCTATACATCAGAAGCCTAAGCCTATAGATTATGTTTACTACAGATTATGTTCCATCACTGAAAGAAGAGAATTGCACTTACCTGAGGACTACAGAGTTAGAAACACAACTACAGAGTTAGAAACACACAAAGGCAAGGATGTTGCACTGGAAGTACCTTGACACTTACTGTGATTTTCCTTTAACTCACTAAATTTTTTCTATATTTTAAGCGAAGAAAGAAAGTCTCCAGGGACTCAGCTGTGCCATATTCTATCAGAATGAAGGAATTTTTACAGGCCAAAATCAGTGAAGCTGCTTAGAGTAATGAGTGCTCTCCGAAAGGTGACACAAAACGACCCTCAGCAAAGCAGTTACTCAGGAAATAACACATTGAACTCCAAAGTAGCTGAATACCAAGTGAAAGAATGCAGAGCAGTGCTACCTGCAAAGTATGAATGTAAGAAATGTCCTGCTGTCTCAGAAGCATGGGCCATCTATTTTGACTCTTCAGCTGGCATTAGGCTATTTAGAAATATGCAGAGCATGCAAAAGCAATCATCTTATGCTGCTTATTCTCCTCATACTCCCTGGGCAGCCATAATTGTGGTAGGGGTTTTAGTATTTTTCTCCCTAGTCCTGTTAGTATTAATTTCTAGACCTGTTGTCCCCAAATTTATCTAATCCCTTGAACTTGCTGATGCCGTCTCCCCACCCCAGATTTCCTGTGGCAGCAAGTTACACTAGTTTATTGTCTATTGTGTAAACTATCTGTCTCAAATCAGTCTCACTAATTTCATCAAGTGCTTCCTGGTTTTTGTGTTGTGAGTATTGAAAGGCAAATCTGCATCCAGTTTATATGCTGTCTCATGACTTTACAAACTCCTACAACATGCACATTTGGAGATTTCACTGTGCATGCCTTGCCGTGATTTCGTCAGGCTGAGCCAGTATTTCCCTTTACAGAAGCCATATTGCCACTTTTCCAACAGACTGTTTCTGCATGCACTCAGTCTTCTAAATTCATGTAACAGACTCTGTCATCTTACCTGTGACAGAAGTCAGGCTCACTGGTTTGTGGTTCCCAGGACTGTCTCTAGAGCTCAGGAGTGGCAAGGTACACAGAAATAGCCTCTTAAGCCTGTGGCAACAAAAGAATACTATATTGATTGTCAAAAAGTCTTAATTCCACAACCTAAACAAACAGATATCCCACTACATTCAACATGACCCAAGCATAAACTCCTATGTGCTTCAGTGAATAGGAATGAATAGAGCATGTGCTTAAATGCACATAGAGCGGAGACAAGTATTGTCAGCTGAAGAGCCTCCACTACTGTTAATATTCTCTTGGCACAACCACCAAGGACCAAGCTCCAGCAATAACTACAACAAGAATTATACCTACAGTCATACCCCAAAACAGACTGTTATTTACTGCACCTCAAAATTCTTACAGAATAAGTCATTCCAAGAATATATCAGATTGTTTCTGCGGAAAAGTATACTGAGAGAGGTTGAAACCTCTGAGAGCCTCATATCACAACGATTAGTTTACACAGACTGTTCATCAGGAGAAATGGTCAGACGCATGTTGATTTTTGTCTAGAACACGAAATCAGAGAGAAAACTTCTCTAAATATTTAGCTGGCATCCTCTATTCTGTGTATGGTACATATAAAGACAAAACTCACCACTCTTAAAGTCCTCAGTGGGACACACACATAGTGATCAGAGGTTTTTGGTATGTGGTGATACATCTCATTAATCTTAATGTTCTTTATTTTAATAATAATTACAAGAAATATTGCAAGAAACAATACCAATCCAACTGAGCTAGGAAATCTGATTTGAAAGACCCTCTCTAAGAATCAGACTGAGACTTTGCCCATGGCCTGTTAACCTGCATTCTATCAGCAATGCTGGATTGACCTAAAACGGGTTGCTGTGAATCAAATATCAAAGTAAGTAAATATGTGAACGTCCAAAAACTTTTTGAAGTAGGTTTTGTACAATCAGAAAAAGTTAAGTGTTTTAATCCACAACTCCTGCCTGGTCTACTACTAATGAAAGATTCACTAAATTATCTTCATAAAGGTCAAAATGCTAATTAGGAAATTCTCTTCAGTGATAAATCAGAGATGTGGAACAAATGATTAGATCAGCTTTTTCTAGAGTACAATTACCCTTCTTTTTATTTTAAAAACATAAGAAAATTCAAAATAAAAGTTGAATTTTGTACATTAAATATTTATTCTATTTTAATTGGGTAGAAAATGATCTTGGAAGGTTTGAGTTTACATAAATTACATTTTAGTTAAATTTATGTGCATTTTTACATGTATCATTAGTATTTACTTATTAGCAGCAATGCAATTAATGGCTATAAAATAATTTAAGAGCTATCCTTCAATAAACGTACTAATAATCTAAACTATATGCACTTAAATAAAACGCATCTTTCTAAACTACAGAGTTAAAATACAGACATATAAAAAGAGTAAGCAAAAAGATAAAGTAATTTAAATGACAAAATATTATTTTCCTGTTCAATCTGACTTTTAGAAATAGAGGATCTACCAAGAATTTACAAATATAATGATCCATCTGGTCTCCTGAAACAAACAATAATTAAGAAAACACTTGTAATACCTCAGCAAACTGAAATACTCGGATTTCTCACTCTTGTTTGCAACACTGCTGCAAGTGTAAGGCTTGTCATATATATTGAAGATGTCTACTACTGAACAAAAAATAATCCTCTCAAATTCCAAAACTGCAGGACACTCATAGTAAACACCTTTGGCTTAATTACAACGCCATTTAATACACGTTTGTTATAACAGCATTTTCAGTAAAATGGCAGGGAAGTAGAAGCAAGTTCTTGTACCAGTAATTCCCAACTCACCTTAAGGATCAAAACTGAACTATTTACGCCTACTGGAAAACTGACACAAGCTATAAGGATGTTGTTCACTTAGCAAATGTGCTTCTGATGACAGATGGTATAAAACAAACTTCCCAAGAAGTTTTTATTCACAGTATAGTATTAACTTCTCCAGCCATGTTAGAAACAAAAAAAAGACATGTACCCAAATCTTGAAGTCGACCATGACATAGCCTAAATTCTGCAGCGATATGCTCATCTATCATCAGCTGAGAATTTACTCAAGTATTCATTTTTCAGTTCTCCCAGATATGGTGAGGTATCCAGGAATTAACTGAGCTGACAATGAAAGATGACTAATTCATATTTTGTTAATACTTGCAGAGTACAGAGTCAAATGACACATTCATACAGACTTCACAGGTTTAGACTTTTATGTCGATATAGACAACATGCAAGTTTTTGCAACAATTATCTTGAACAGATACATGCTTTCCCTGACATCTGAGAAAAATGACAAATTAAAAAACTTAATGAAACCTCCTTGTAATTTTTTTTTCCTAAATGGAGTTGTATTGGTTAATCTCTATTTTAGACCATGTGAAATGAAATGTCAGCATTTAGCAAATATATTCCTGCGTTGGTTTTAGAATCATAGAATCATTAGGCTGGAAAAGATCTTTAAGATCATCAAGTCCGACTGTTAATGTAGCTCTGCCAAGTCCACCACTAAACCATGTCCCTAAACACCACATCTACAAGCCTTTTAAACACCTCCAGGTATGGTGACTCAACCACTTCCCTGGGCAGCTGTCCTAGGTTACAGTGTAAAATGTGCCCAAAAAAGTATTTTATTACCATCTTCAGGAGCTGTTGAGACCAGGTGGGGCGGTGCTCCCTGCCTCCCCCCTCTGGACTATCTTCAGTTAATGGGCACAACAATGCCTTATCGCCTGACCCATCGATAACTCGCTCCTGGGCTATCTCCTGTTAATGGCCCATCAAGGAACTGCCTCACGACTCCCCATCCCATTGTGAGATGCTCCGCCCGGACGGGGGGGGGGGGGGGGGGGGGGGCGGGAAGGAGCCAAGCATTCCATGCTAAATAAAAACTGAGATCTCGAACACCCTAGCAGGCTTCTTCCGCTGGATTCCCAGAGGAGTTTTCCCCCCCCACTGGAGTTCCAGAGGACAAGAGCTACCTACCTACCACTGGACCTTCGGAGGAAGACCAGACCCTTTTACAAAATCGCTGCTTCAACAGAACTACATCCATCGCTTCAGGAGGACTGCAGCCACCATCTTATCGGACTGCTACTGCCACCCTAACAGGGTGTCAGGTTGTATTTCTGACTCTGTCAGTGTAAACCAGTAGGTTGTTTTTTTTTTCCTGCTTTGTGTTCTTCTGTTATATATATATATATATATATAAGTAAAGAACTGTTATTCCTATTCCCCCTATCTTTGCCTGAAGGGCTCTTAATTTCAAAATTATAATAATTTGGAGGGAAGGGGGCCGCATTTTCCATTTCAAGGGAGGCTCCTGCCTTCCTCAGCAGACACCTGTCTTTCAAACAAAGACAGTAGCCTGGTCCAATTCTTTAAAACACTTTCAGTGAAGAAATTTTTCCTAATGTCCAATCTAAACCTCCCCTGGTGCAACTTGAGGTCATTTCCTCTTGTTACTTGGGAGAAGAGACTGACACCCACCTCACCACAGCCTCCTTTCAGGTAGTTGTAGACAGCGACAAGGTCTCCCCTCAGCCTCCTTTTCTCCAGACTAAACAACCTCAGCTCCCTCAGTTGCTCATCATAAGACCTGATCTCCAGACCCTTCATCAGTTTCGTTGCCCTTCTCTGGACACGCTCCAGCACCTCAATGTCTTTCTTGTAGTGAAGGGCCCAAAACTGCACACAGTCTTTGAGATGTGGTCTCACCAGTGGCGAGTACAGGAGCACAATCACTTCCCTGCTCCTGCTGGCGACATTGTTTCTGATACAGGCCAGGATGCCGTTGGCCTTCTTGGCCACCCAGGCACAGGGCTGGCTCATGTTCAGCCGGCTGTCAACCAACACCTCCAGCTCCTTTTCTGCCAGGCAGGTCCTTTTCTGCCAGGCAGTTTCCCAGCCACTCATCCCCAAGCCTGTAGCGCTGCATGGGGTTGTTGTGACCCAAATGCAGGACCCAGCCCTTGGCCTTGTTGAACCTCATACAATTGGCCTCAGCCCATCGATCCAGCCTGTCCAGGTCCCTCTGCAGAGCCTTCCTACCCTCAAGCAGATCAACACTCCTGCCTAACTTGGTGTCACCTGCAAACTTACTGAGGGTGCACTCAATCCCCTCATCCAGATCATTGATAAAGACATTAAACAGAACTGGCCCCAGTACTGAGCCCTGGGGAACACCACTTGTGACTGGCTGCCAACTGGACTGAACTCCATTCACCACCACTCTTTGGGTACAGCCATCCAGCCAACTTTTTTTACCCAGCGAAGTGTACACCCATCCAAGCCATGACAGCCAGTTTCTCCAGGAGAATGCTGTGGGAAACGGTGTCAAAGGTGTTACTAAAGTCTACGTAAACAACATCCACAGCCTTTTTCTCATGCACTAAATGGACCACCTGTCACAGAAGGAGATCAGATTAGTTAAGCAGGACCTGCCTTTCATAAACCTGTGCTGGCTGGGCCTGATCACCTGGTTGTCCTGTACATGCCATGTGATGGCACTCAAGATGATCTGCTCCATAACCTTCCCCAGCACCAGGGTCAGCCTGACAGGCCTGTAGTTCCATAGATCCTTCCCTTCTGGCCCCTCTTGTAGGTGGGCATCACATTTGCTAACCTCCAGTCAACTGGGATCTCCCCAGTTAGCTAGGACTGCTAATAAACGATTGGAAATGTCTTGGTGAGCACTTCTGGCAGCTCCCTCAGCACCCTTGCATGGATCCCATCTGGTCCCATAGACTTGTGTGTGTCTAGGTGGTGTAGCAGGTTGCTGACCATTTTCCCTTGGATTATGGGGGCTTCATTCTGCTTCCTGTCTCTGTCTTCCAGCTCAGGGTGCTGGGTACCCGGACAGCAATTGGTCTTACTATTAAAGACTGAAGTAAAGAAGGCATTAAGTACCTCAGCCTTTTGCTCAGCCTTTGCCACCATGTTTCCCCCCCACATCCAATAAAGGATGGAGATTCTCCTTAGCCCTCCTATTGTTTCTAGAAATACATAAGCAACATTTTTATTGTCCTTTATGGCACCAGACAGATTCAGTTCCAGTTGTGCTTTGGCCCTTCTAATTTTCTCCCTGCATAACCTCAGGACACCTTTGTAGTCCTCTCAAGTTGTCTGCCCCTTCTTCCTAAGGTCATAAATGCTCTCTTACTTGAGACATGAAGAAAAGCCTAGCCCTCTCTGACAACACAGGGAGACAGCTTTTCAAGGACTGACTCAGTCAAGCTACACTTAGCTACGTTCATTAAAGAATCTTGTAAGCAAAGATTTCCACCTTATACTGAAAACACACTGTTCTCAGTGATTTATAATCACTTCTTGATTGCATATCACTACTAAAGGGATATGATCCTTAATCAAGACAAGGTAATAGCCCAAAATCCCAGCCACAGAGGAAAATGTCTACACTCAGCCCTTATTATGGTTAGAATACATGTCTGGGTTTAGAGTATTTTAGTATGCATGATATATATATTTAAGCAGTATGTAGGTTGTAGCACTGATTCAGAAAGCTTATTGTTACAGAGTGACATGTGTACCTCATGCCCAGGATAAGGACAACCCATAGCACAGCTGTCTGTGAACCAAGACTCAGTTTTGAGAAGCATTGCTGTGTGACTTTGACCCAGCTGATTGAAAAAAAAAAAAAGCTGTCAAGCTGTGAGGAATTACATAAACTAAAGATGAGACTGTGCAATAGTCAAGGACTCCAGGGAAAAGTGAAAAGGTCTAATAAAAGTGCAGGAAATTAGAAGACAGCAACTCAGCAGGACTGAGGATCAGCCTGCACCAAGGTGCCACAGACCTCACCTTGCCCACCTGACTGCCACCAGCTGCATGCAGTGACTCATAAGGTGCCTGCATCAGAAGTAACAAACATGCTGGTGCTTAGTCTATTGTATTAGCCCAGGCAATCTGTTATGTGTATTAGTCTAGAAATAATTACCATGTAAACATAACTTTTCTATATTCCTGCTGCTATACAGTAAAATGTTCCCAGACAAAAGACAGGTAATAAGGGAATACTATGGGACTTCTGACTACGGCAAGGAGTAACAGCACTTTGAAGGGATTGCATGTTAACCTGTTATTTAACCTCTGAATCTGCGTAGACAAAATAGGGTCAAAGTTTTAAAACACAGCAGAATCTCTACATGCCTTAAAATGTCTAGAAGTCCTTTGATAGGTGCTCTGTGTAGTCTGAAACATAAAACTGATAGCAAGACATAAACTCCCAGGCATTATATCACCAGCCCAGTACAGAAGCAGTTTTATGAACTGAACATTGAGCAGAAGCATGTCACAGGTGTGCCAAATAAATGATCTCTGAGAAGATTTACAAATGCTGGAGTAGAAATGCTAAACATAAAAATAGACAGGCAAACATTCTTGATGAGAGAGGTTGTACTAACTCCTCGTATTTGCCATAGTTACTCAGGTGTTTTCTAAGCCAAATGTGAGGCGCCTCCAGTGTAATAGAGATTTTCTCAATAACTCATGCTTCTATGACTTAAATCAATTCTCTCCCCACATTCTGTCAAAATGAATGTCTTGAGGCCTAGAAATTCAATGTTTAAAGACTAGGGCTGTCAGACATTGATAGCAAATATCTGCTAGGTGGATAGAAAACATCGATATGATTTCATTGGAACCAATCAAGAAAAGAATAGAATTTGTTTTCAATGGTCCTGAAACTTCCTAGATATCTGTTGGAAAAGAAAACAGAGATAAAAACGATGCATTGATTGTGCAGCAGGTGTATGACAGGGCAACTCCTGGTATCCTCTTTTACTGACCTTTTAATCTATATGCCAAAGGTTTCCTTCCCTTGGAAAACAAAACATCACAGAAAATACTGTAAACATACAGTCAGGATGTAACTACAGTTTTCAGAAGGTGTTCTACCATCAGAAATATTCCTAGGCCCCACAGGTAAGAGATGCAGAGAAATACTAGCTGCTTTAGGCTAAGATATGTTCCACAGTGTTTAGTCAGCTTGGCTTTGATTGTCTAAATCCTGTTAATCCTAGACGCTTTGAATAGCCTAAACAATACATACAATCAGCAGACACTTCCCAATTACATTTTTGGAAGCTGAGGAAAAGTTTGTAGCCAACAAATACCTTAAAATGGCTGTCTACCAGGCTGAAACCAAAATTCAAGGATGGCACAAACTATGAAATAATACACTTTAACTTTATTAAGAATGACACTGGATGAGGTAAAGGATCTATCCAGTCCCAGTATTTCTCCAGTAATACCTAAGAAGGGATGCCAGGGGAAGAAAAAGAATAGGCAGGGATACATGATGTTTCTGGTAAAAACATTCTTTACCACCAACTATTTTCAAGTTCTTCCAGACCAGGAGTAGTCTTATTTATTTAGCAAGTCTATGTGGATTACTCTTACATGTATTTGTCCAGTCTTACCTGCAATCTTCATTATTTTAAGTATCCATGTTATGCTGTTGTGATGAGTTGCACAGACCTGTTCTCTGCTATATGAAGATCTACCTCTTATATACTTTGAGTCAGATCTGACTGTTTTGAGTCTCACTGCTTGCATTGGAAAGGAATATGGACAACTAATCCCTATTTACTAATGCCACTTCTGTAGACCTTTATCTTATCCTCTGTAATATGAAGCCATGTCTTTCACAGCCCTAGCCTATTCAGTCAACCCTCACACAGAAAATATTCTTTATCTTTGGTCATGTAACTTTGTCAGCTTTCCTTGAGCATTTTCCAGTTCAATTATTCTCTTTTAGAGGTGAAGGAATCAACATAAGGGGAATTCCCACACTTTTGTATTCAAGGTATGGGCAAACTAGGAATTCTAGAGAGTATTGATAATGTTCTCTCTATTTTTCTTTATAAAGCCTCAGGAAGTCATAATATTTCTCTTTTTTTTTGGTCTGCTACTGTGCATTGAGCTGACATTTTCATAGAATTTTATTCCATAACGTCAAGATCTTGCTTCTGAGTAGTAACAGTAAACTTAGAGCTTTACATACCATTCATACGTAAAATTAGGATTGCTCTTCCCCATGTGTATCACCTTTATATGAGACCTGCCCATTATCCCTACTCCCTCTTTCTGGTATGTTAAATATATTTAACCAATCAAGTGAAGAAAGAGGAAGAATAGCAGAAAAATAGCAATATATTTGGAAATAAATAGTTAAGTAAACCTGAAGAACATGACTTCTCTTTCCATGGGAAGTATTATTTTTGTTTCTATGGGTGTGACTGAAGATACTGAAAAGATTTATTTAAAGTCATGAGTTCCTAGTGCTAGAAAGACTTCCAAAATACGTGCTAACATAGAAACTTCTCATTGTTTCTGTAGTATAGGAAACATCAAAAATCTCCAGTATAGTCAGTACTTAAGCAATTTGATCTATTTCAGATGAGTGCCCTAAAAGTATGAGGGCTTTTTGTATGAAGCCTAATATCTCTATTATACAGCTGTATATAAAAAAATTTACAACTCCTCTTATCTCTACATAATCTTAATGCCTCATAAACAAATGCCCCAAAGCAGAAGTAAATTAGTAGCTGCTTAGGTTGCCACAAACAGAGATGCTTACAACTGATTACATTAAATTAACTGTTTAATTGAATGCATTTGCCTGGTTGAGCAAAACAACAATTGTGTCAATTTTTTTCTAATTGTATTAGTTTCCACCTTTGGTTCACTGCCTTTTCTTGGGCTAACTATAGCTGATAATAATGATTAATTTTGTTGTTCATGAAGCTGTGATAACAAGCAGATGATTGGACTTTTACATTGTCTTCCATATTGATTGAGAAGTAAAATGGGTCTCCTCCTTTCCTTTCAATCTCAGAGCTAGAACTATCCTATTAAAAATTGGCATTGTCATCCTGAAATAAGTGTGGACATAAGAATGGTAAGGAAATCCTATGCACATTGTAAAAGAACAATTTTCACTTATTTTGAAGAGCTCAGAAGATTTACTCTTAGTGATCAGTGGAAGACATTTTCACATTCTACAGAACATCCTGAATTTGTTTTCTTTTTCCTTCAGTTTCCACTGGAATAAAATCAAGAGCTCTTAAAAAATTCCCCTAAAAAGGTGGTTGGGGAGGGGAGGACAACACTACATATAATGTGTTCTGTTTGTTCTGTCAGAATCCTGACGAAACAGAGTGGAAGTCAAACCTTTCACCTTCACACCAGGAATAAAACTGCACTTTTTTCTCATACTTTAAGTAAGTATCTTAGAAGGAATAACTAACTACTTTAGCCACTGGGTAGTTGACTAGTCTGCAGAGAGAAAAAAAGAGATTCTTTTTATCTCTCCCATTGAAAAGAATCCCACTCAGAAAATTTAATTAGTGAGATATGGTATATTTTGTTAAGTACATATTAATATAAGAAGAATTTTTACTCCATAGTCCAGCGACAAGAATAGCTACATCAGAGACATAATAACAAAGTTTAGTTCTCTCTTCCTACAGTTATTTAATTAGCATACAAAGAGGCAGATTTGTTTGTTACACCCTAGGAGAGCTCCTTGCTGTTGCCATCTTTGAAGAGGCTAGCTGACGTTTCTCCCTCTCTTGCCTTGACCAGAAAGTCTCTCTAAATTCTGTTTATGAAAGTTGCATGTATGATGCACAAAAAACCTGTGGCTTTTGTAAGTTATCAAATCTAATGAAAATGCTTTATGTGAGAAAGTTTCAGACCAGCTCTCCTTTCTTTTTACCTGTGCCAAGTAATGGGGTTGTCAATGAGAACAACTTCACATGTTTTTGTGGAAAAAACGATAATATCAATTCAGAAAGCCTTTGTCACCATACCTTCCCCACAAAACCCAGCTAAAGCAGTTAGTTCACACTATTAGATAAAGCCTGTTTCTAAATCAAAACCCAGACGAGCCAGTCAATAGTCAGACTGCAAGTTTAGACACAAAAGATAGGCAGCTTGTTCTTAACAATTCATGTTTATTAATACATGTTTTACCTGTTTTGTGGAAAATTGAATGTTTTTTAATATATACGCCAATATATGTTGCTGTGTTTGTAAACCATATTTCTGTAATATTCTTTCTACTCCTACTGATTATGTTACCTCCCACACTGATGATGGAATTGATATACATTCATTATACTGAGATTTTTCTGGCACATAATGTTCTAAATAAATAAACAAAGTCAATAACTCATGCCACTGCTGCAAATGTACTGTTAAAAGTGAGCCAGTTCCCTGACTCAATCTACAATATAGAACAAATGAAAAATTATTAAAATTATGCCCAGGGCAATGTCTATTACTTGTTCACCATGTGACAATGTAATCTTGTTTAAAATTTGATGGTTTTAATGACGTGCATTAGCAATTCAGCTGTAAGCTCTTCTCTGCACTATTTCTGTTGTTCTTCTTCCCCTTGGTGACACAGTTCAGGACCTGAGACAGGGAAACACGTGGGCTTCACTTAGAGACAAGGTAGCTTTTCTTGGTGAAACTCCACCTTTTGCTTATTTACTTATTTATTTGCTTATTGAAATTCAGGATACTAAGCAAGAAAATCAGCAGGTATTTCTCACCTCATGCAAAACCAGAAGAAGAGGGAAAAAAATCAAACAAACCACCAACCCTCAAACATGATGACTTCCATAATGTTACTATTTTATCAGACTGTCCACATCTCAGCTCTTCTCCACCTGATGGCATACAAAATGAACTAATAATTTTCTCATGTATTATTTTTTTCTTATTTAGTTTTCAAATTCCCGAGCTTTCCTACTAAAATATTGATAGATCGTTTATTTTTTTTCTCTTTTTCAATCCAGTGACATGGTGAGTTATTTTTAAATAATTGTTGCAGGAAGCATGCACCATTTTCGCTTTAAGCTCAAGTGATGCTAATGTTCTGAAAATCAAAGGCATTTCAGTGTCTTATGTATACAATGACTAAGAGAAGTATAAGATGCTGAAAAGGTCCAAATACTGCAGGAAAATCTTGTCTAGGCAAATTTTAAAAGCACCCAATGTAAGACAAAAGGAGACAGTAACAACATTCAAACATCAATAATAAATGCAAAATACATTATTATCTTAGAGTTTTTTCAAACTTATTTTCTGCAAAATACTTGGAAACTTTTTTTAATTTCTGTTTCCCTCTTCCAAATGTGTAAAAAATTCTGGTTTTCTGTACACAACTGCTCCAGGTATCCGAGTGCAATGAAGGTTTTGTATTTCTATTTTATAGGAAGAATACAGATGTAACGAGTCCATGTAAAAAAGATTCCAGAAAGTAATTTTAAAAAGATGTAAGTACATATATACCTATATATAAATATGTAAATTGTTGTATTCCCTAAGTCTCCACTTATGACTCAATTTCTCTTTATTCCTCATCAACAAGGGGAGGCTCAATTATAGGAGCCAAGTATTGCAGTCTTCTCTTTGTGTTCTCTAGTTCCTAGCAAGTGATCTAGTTTCATTCTTTCCTATTTTCATTTTTCTCCAGTTCCTAGCAAATGATCTAGTTTTGCTAGATCATCATTACCAGCACAAGAAGTTTTCTGCTCTGGTGATATCACCTCAGCTGGAGACTGTCAGCACAGTGAATACATCTAGCTTGTCTGAGATGGATTTTACATTCTGTTGAAAGTATTTGTGATTTTACATTGTTGGCTCCAATCAGGATGAGAAAACAGGTTGAGACAACATGTCTGAGGGTCACAGAAATGTCAGTGTAGGATATGGACAAATATTAGCTGCTCCAAAGCCTTGAATGACTGCTAATAATACCAAAATCTTTTAGGAATTAGCTCATTCTGTACACCTTTCTGTCCATGCCAGCAATCCTGAATAAAAGTATAGATCCTCTGGCTTTACAGGGAAAGCAATACATTTTGTTAGTTACATCTTCTCAGCATTTAAGACAGGGGACCATAATTTCTCTGTACAGACTTTTTTCCATTTAACCGTTACACCACTTTACTGGACATTGTTCAAAACATCAAATTCTGTACCTTGTTTCCTGATAGCTCATGCTTTTGCATCTTACATTGTCGTGATGCTAACATGACTGATAGCTCTGAAAAGCTCTGAAAACTTTTTTTTGGGGGGGGGGTTGGTGAACCTCAAAATATTTAGGTTTGAAAGGCTTGGGAAAGCTCTGAGAACTTCTATAGAAAAATCAAGTATGTCAAGTAAAATTCAAAAGACATTAATCCTCATTCTGAATTGCTGAAATGTTAGGGTGGAGGATTTGCTGAGCTGTCTTTTATTGGTTCCTCATTTATTCATTCTAATTTTGGTGGGAAGAAATTAATCCAAAACAAAGGAAGATTTTCATGCACTCCATGCTCTATGGTAAAATGTACTACTGAACTACATATATTCTATCTTCAAATACAGATTTATAAGACATTACCATTTTAAAAAACATATTTTTAAAAGTAAAAATATATAAGATGATGGTGAAAAGAAACTGTACAATTTAAATTTTACCTTCTCTGATTTTTCCTCAATGACTTTGAGGATATCAACTTCATCCTTATTTCAGTTCCAATCCAATCAGTCATAACACAAATAGAAGGTGTAGCAGTACTTAATCTCTTGCTAAGGTAATAAATGATGGCATGATATAAACACTTATTACATGGCTCTGCAAATTTCTCACATGGCACTGCACATATAAGCCACGTATGAGATAATTAATTGGATAATTTGACAACGTATAGCTACATATCTATCTATCATACCTTTGTGTCACAAGAGCAAAAAAGGAAATGCTTTTTCTTTCTCAAACTGATGAAGGGGAGAGTAATAAAGTTAATGCTTTTCTTCATGTAAGGTATTTTGGACTTCTTTCTTTGAAAGCATGTGACCAGTCAGAAATACAGATCTTAGGAAAACTAGCCTCTAAAAGTCATAGATTATAGTATTTTAAAATAAAATTTAAGCGTATTTTTACAGGTGTTGTCTGTTGTATACTATGTCTATTTGTCCTTGAACATCAGTTCTTATCCTAGTTTTTAAAACTAGGTTTTTTAATAATGCAAAATACGTCGACTTTGTAATTCCTGCAAAACTCTGCTTCTTGTAGCTACTCACCTTTGCAAACTCTTACGTCAGTTGTCCTCAGAATCCTTGCACTCACATGGAATGTGCAGGACAATCAGGGACTCAGGCCCAGCCAGTATGGGTTCATGAAGGGCAGGTCCTGCTTGAGCAACCTGATCTTCTATGACCAGGTGACCACCTAGTTGATGAGGGGAAGGCTGTGGATGTTGTCTACCTGAACTTTAGTAATGCCTTTGACACAGTCTCCTACAGCAATCTCCTAGGCAGCTCACGGCCTAGACAGGTGCACACTAAGCTGGGTCAAAAACTAGCTGGACAGCCAAGCCCAAAAAGTGGTGGTGAATGGAGTTCAATCCAGCTGGTGGCTGGTCACAAGTGGTGTTCCCCAGGGCTCAGTATTGGGGTCAGTTTTGTTTAACAACTTTATCGATTATCTGGATGAGGGGATCAAGTGCTCCCTCAGTAAGTTTGCAGATGACACTAAATTGGGTGGGAGTGTTGATCTGCTGGAGGGTAGGAAGGCTCTGCAGAGGGACCTGGACAGGCTGGATCGATGGGCTGAGGCCAATTGGATGAGGTTCAACAAAGCCAAGTGCCGGGTCCTGCACTTGGGTCACAACAACCCCATGCAGCACTACAGGCTTGGGGATGAGTGGCTGGAAGGTGCCTGGCAGAAAAGGATCTGGGCGTACTGGTCAAAATCTGGCTGAACATGAGCCGGCCGTGTGCCCAGGTGGCCAAGAAGGCCAACAGCATCCTGGCCTGTATGAGAAATACTGTGACCAGCAGGAGTAGGGAAGTGATTATGCCCCTGTACTCGGCACTGGTGAGGCCGCATCTCAAATGCTGTGTGCGGTTTTGGGCCCCTCACTACAAGGGAGGTGCTGGAGCGTGTCCACAGAAGGGCAATAAAACTGGTGAAGAGTCTACAGCACAATTGTTATGAGGAGCGGCTGAGGGAACTGGGGATGTTTAGTCTGGAGGAGGCTGAGGGGAGACCTTATCACTCTCTATAACTACCTGAAAGGAGGTTGTAGCGAGGCGGGTGTTGGTCTCTTCTCCCAAGTAACAGGTGATAGGATAAGAGGAAATGGCCTCAAGTTGCACCAGGGGAGGTTTAGATTGGACATTAGGAAAAATTTCTTTACTGAAAGAGTAAACAATGGCACAGGCTGCCCAGGGAAGTGGTGGAGTCACCATCCCTGGAGGTGTTCAAAAAACACGTTGATGTAGCACTTGTAGACATGGTTTAGTGGGCATGGTGGTACTAGGTCAATTGTTGGACTTGATGATTTCAGAGGTCTATTCCAACCTAATGATTCTGTGACTCTACAGTGCGGGAAAGCTCCCTGTGATTCCAACAATTTGCAAGCATGCAACTATAGAAAATGACCTGCAGAGTAGACCTAAAAATGGCTTATCATGTGGTATATATCATTATATACACATGTATCTATCTATTTTTCTTTTCTCATCTACTTTCTAAGCACTCTGAGAATATCACATTTTTTGGAAGAGAAATTATCCCAGGAAAAACTTCTGCAGAGCTATTTTTATATAATAATAAAAAAAACATATCTCTGTTTACTTCATGAATTGAAAAAAAATTAAACCACAAATACCATCTGTTTGTATTTGGTAAGCAAGTGACCAACTGCTAGCAGTAACAAAACATCAGACTTACTCTCCAAGCTATGTTCTACCAAACCAAATATAAAGTAATACTTAACCCTTAATCAATGAGCCGTAAAATTGCTAGCCTGTCTCAAAAGTTATCTTAGTCTGCAGTTGTCTTGCTTCCTTCCCTTTCTTTCCTTTCCCCTTTGCAGACACTTGCATCTTTGATTAACTGATCAGTTCCTCACTCTTCATTACCTTCCGCATTCCCCTACTCAACATGCACATCAATTTTCATTCTTTCAGACTTCACTTTCAAGATAACTAGTCTGCAAATAGAAATATTTCTTCAAAACACATGGAAGTTTTACTTTTCTTCACACATATGCAGGCTTCTGTTGTCAAAAACCCCTTTCACTCCCCAACAGTAGTCTTTTCCAACTCAAACCCACCCATATTTGTCTACAGAAAGACAACATTAAAAAATAATGCTGCTGAGAGTTTGCAAGAAATTTTGTAAACTTACTTTCTTCCTAACACAGAGGAAGATTTGTACTTTACTCAGAGGAGTTTCCCTAGTCACTTGCTTTCTATAAACCTCAACTACTTGAGGAAATGGAACTGTAAAAATACATGCAAAGAGCATTATGACAATTCCTCTTACCACCTGTTGTGAAATCAAGAAACAGACAAGAAAGAGAAGAAAGAAGTATCTTTTATAATGAAATGGCTGAAAAAAAAAAGGGGACTTTGGCTCCAAACATAGTCATGCCACCATTTTTTACTAAAGTACATTAAATGTATAAGTGACTGGAAAGATTCTATTAGTAATTGTTTTGAAAAGATGTGTGTGTCCATGTCAGGCAAAACTCAGCTGTAGCACCAAAACTGTCTACTTCAACATTTAAGGTCACATTAAAATTTTAATTTAAGAGGTGATACATCTCTTAAGATCTAAACCCTGATGAATCTTACATAGAAACTCAGCCGTATTGCAGTGACTGAAAGCATTCATGCATTTCACATGATCTTTTCTGCCATGGATTTGGAATTTACTCACACATTGCAAGTTCTCAGGTCTTTATTACGCATTAGTAAAGTCAAACCTGGAAATACAGGCCCCATGGATTTTTTTTTCTGTTCTGTAGTAGAACAGAGCACAGAGAAGGAATAATTTGTACTGAATCAGACATTTTTCAGAACTGTTGGTAAAGAAAAAAAAAAAAAAAAGAAGTAATAGTTGATTAAGCCTCAAATTGTTGTATGCTCTTTTGGATTATTCATCCTTTTCCTATACTCTTAATGCAAGTCACGATTTTTCCTGTTTAAAGAGAGGTCCTGTCAAAAGGAAAAGGTGAAATGTTTTATTTCCAGATTACTAAGTAAAGATTTTATCACATACTAATTCGTATATTTTTCTGTGATAACAACTGAATATTTCAGAACAGATAAATTCTATGTTTCAAAATACACCATCCATCTCCTATTTATTCCAGCAAAAACAATGCATTGGATTTGACCTAATTTTGAGACTCTAAATGGTTTCAAACATCCTGCAACTCAGTTTCCAGATATTTTACTATTTATTGGAAGAAAAAGTAACCTAAAAATGACAGAAAAATCCCAACAACAACAAACCAAAAAACCTCCTCCAAATCTTTACTTAAGTTTTCAATGCATATCTGAAGAAAGTCATCAAAAGTCCTCACACTGGCTCTCTGGACAGAGCTGAACGGTACACTTTTGCTTTTCTTGTCTAACTGACTCTGGTAATAGCAAGTGACCTCTGAAAAGAGCCTCTCTAATTTGTCTGATTTATAATGCTATTGTTCAGCTGCCAGGCTCTGCCAGACTTTAAAGCAGAGGAAGCTAAGGTGCCTTCAGAAGTCACGGTTGCAAGTTTTGCATCATACACAGACACAACAAAGACTGTCTCATTGTCTTACAAAAAAACAGCGACCGGCAAAGCAGCTCAGAGCAGGCAGTTCCTTCCGGTTTCCAAAGCAAATTACAGTTTCTGTTAAGCATGCTATTCCTCCCATTTCCCCTCTATTGCAAGTAAGCCTTGAGATCTTTCCCATGTTGTTGTACTACTGGTCCATCATGATTACAGCAGTGCTAAGGACACAAGACAACTTCTATGATGCAATGCAGTATCTTTTTTAAAACCAGCTGGAGGAAAACCAAACAAGTTTCTGAGCACAGAGGTAATTTTCAGCTTTTCAGGTGAAATTTTTCCTACACATATCTTCTCAAGATATTTAGGGCCCCTACTGAGATCTCTGGATATTCTACATTAAACAGAGATTTCAGAATGTCTGTGCCAGACATCAGCTCTCAGACTATTGTATGTTATGTTTATTTTTGGATCAAGGAATTTTTTAAATGGAGAAGAACAAACAGGTTGTTGTATGCTACATATTGAATCCTATAAATGTACCAGATCCTGTTTCACTTTTCTTTCTCTATGTTTCACATTGAAAGGAAATAGCCTCATTTCATGCCCTGTAAGATAAAAAGGTATGTGTGATGTAACAATACTTTAACATCTTGTACGGAGTGTTCTGGTTTTTCTTCAGAAGTTGATTGTGAACTTCCCATTTCCTCCATGGAATCAGTCTCCTGAGACTAGTCCCTTCCTTACCTTCCTCTCCTTCACCCAGTACTTCAGATTAGCAATACTGTACAGATTACAAAATCAATAGCTTTCTGCAGCAAACTAAGTTGTTTGGAGCTGGAAGACTGGCTCAGTCGCTCTTCACAGTGAAATCTATCCTCAGCTTTCCAAAGAGAGAAACTGAATGCTTGCGTATACATATTATCTATTGTCTAATTAGGATCACCTAATTGTCCAAAGTGATCCCAGTATCCCTCCTAGTTCTATCTGTAAAAAATCTTGATAATGCAACACTGTTGTAACCTTAATTATAGATGGGTATCACTTCTCACAATACATAGGGCCAGAATGGGTTGACAGATTACTGACAATTGAGATCTTACTATCAATTCACATTACTCAGACAAAGACTCAGTTTGAGGCTTACACCTTGTAATAAGTTATTTGTCACACAAAAACAGATTAATAACTAAATCATCATCCTATGTTTTATATTTGCTGATTTATGAAATCATGATCCTAAAACAGAGGCTCATCGAAATTCCCCTTACGTTTTTATTGTTAGGTAAAGTATTGAAATATTTAATAACAACATCAATGTCTTGTTCTATTTCTGAAAAAAATAAGATAGCATAGCAGCAATGTATTATTCATCATTGTAACAAAAGGAAACTTTATGGACATTCGCTATGAGTCAAGCAGGAGTCCAGGTCATCATTTGTGGATTAAATCTGAAGCAACTGTGGAGACAAATGGCTGCTGGTCCAGACATTGGACTGTAGGAACATAAAGGTTTTAGATAATTCCCATCTGCAATGGCACTTTATGCTGCATTCTTCTGTTACTTTTACTCCTGTTTTATTTTACAACACTAGTAAGTAAAACAATGAGTTGCTCATGACAGTGTAGTCAAGGTTCCTCTGAATTTTCTAACTGATATTTTGAATTACATTAGTTGCAAACACAGGTACTCATCCTAGACATGTTGTTCATGTATCACTCAAGGAAGACTCAAAATTATTAACATATATTCAGAGCTGTTATCAGTGAGGTGTACAGAAGAACCACCACTGGGATCCACCAAGGTAGCAACATTACTACTAGGCAGGAGGTTTGTTTTCTGATAGTCATCTGGTGCCAACACTTTAGGACTGTTCTGAGACACTGCCAGACAAAAGAATTTAATGGGTTTACTCTGCTGTTCTAAGAAGCCTGCAAACTAGCTCAATATGCTAGAGGAAGGAAGTCAGGAAAAGTTCAGCATTAAAATACTCCTAGGGAGATGAATAAATTCATACACAGCTATTAAAACCACAAATTTTCCTGAGGGGAGTCAGCAGGAAAAGAAAGAACAGGACACAGGAACCCATGGGATCATGCACAAAATGCTAAACCTGTCAGGTTCACTCTTATGATTGTAATACCTCAGGTATGATAGAGACACATAAATATTGATATTTTAAAATCTTCCTCTCTGTTTTTTTTCCCCCTTACTGTTAAATAAAATATATAGGCAAGACAGCTGTCAGTCACTATGCCAGTAGTCACAGTTATCTCAAGGGATGAAGCACAGATTCCTAAAATACTAACACCCTCGAGAAAGTAAACAATTGGTTCAGAAGGACAGGTGTCCACAAACTGCAGCATGAAGGAACAAACTGCAAGATTTCACTCCAGTGAAAGGACAAAAATACAGTTAAGACAGCAAAAGTGACAATAAAAATGCTGAAATAAAAACTGAAAAATACAATTGGATTTCATTAGTGTTCCTCTGATATGCAGCAGCTAAGTACTTTCCTTTTCTTACCTCTGTCACATATCGTTTGGAAAGTTAAGCAAGAAAAAGGTAACATGTACTGCTAATTTTCATCATTGACATACTCAGTAAAATAAGTTAGTTGTATATAAAATGTTCCCAGTAAATATAGTCTGTTTCCCTTACATTACACTTCTTTAAAAGCACCTAAGATGCTGATTAGGTTTTATGCATGGATCTCAAAAGATTCAAAACTCATACAATGAAGTGCAGAATCATGGCTTATGTTAACAATTAACTGGGGGTCAGACATTTGTGCGTGCGTATGTGCGAATTACTGTCTAAGAATGTTTCTCCCAGTGATAAGCAAAAAACCATCTTTGTCAATTAAAGGACACTTTATTTAGTAGGTGTCTTCAGCTGTTACCTTCCCTTCAAAACTTCTCTTATAAACCACTTTTTTTTTTCTTACTGGGAAAGAAACGTACAATGCTAGATAATCAACTGAACACAGAAAAAGACAGATGAACATTGAAGGTCCAATTGGACATGGAACATATTTAGGAAAAAATTTAGAGAGAAAGGTAAAAATCCCTCATCAATTATTGAAAAAATGCACTTAATTCACAGAGCAATATTAAAGTCATGTTCCTTTAGAATTTAGTACTCCAGTGTTGTACTGGTTTTTGCTGGGATAGAGATCATTTTTTTCATAGTAACTAGCATGGGGCTCCGATTTGGATTTGTGCTGGAAACAGTGTTGATAACACAGGGATGTTTTCGTTATCGCTGAGCGGTGCTTGCACAGTGCCAAGGCCTTTTGTGCTCCTCACACCGCCCCATCAGTGAGTGGGCTGGGTGTGCACAAGGGGCTAGGAGGGGACACAGCTGGGACAGCTGACCCCAACTGACCAAAGTGATGACCCAGACCGTATGACATCATGCTTAGCAATCAAAGCCAGTGAAGAGAGAGGAAGGAGGGGGACATTTGGAGTGATGACATTTGTCTTCCAAGTCACTGTTAGGCGTGATGGAGCCCTGCTTTCCTGGAGATGGCTGAACACCTGCCTGCCCATGGGAAGCGGTGAATGAATTCCTTGGTTTCCTGTGCACGGCTTTGGCTTTACCTGTTAAATTGTCTTTATCTCAGCCCAAGAGTTTTCACACTTTTACCCTTCTGCTTCTCTTCTCCATCCCACTGTGGGGGAGTGAGTGAGAGGCTGCGGAGCTTAGCTGCCTGCTTGGTTTAAACCATGACAACTGCCCCTTAAGGTAATGCTACTAAAAACTGAGACCACATTTTAGTCAGGCTGGCAATCTGAAAGCTAAAGAGTTTGATATAGTTAGGGGTTTTCATCTTTTTTTTTTTTTTTTTTTTTTTTCAAAAAAAAAGTTTTCTGTAAAGCCCTGTAACCAGAAAAATGAGCAGCTGAGAGACATGTTTAGAGGGCCAAGTTCTTACTCTTTCCAGAACAGCCGGTGTACAAGCAAATTATAAAAACCAGAAGAAAATGTCAATTTTTACGTACTTTACCATCCCCTAATCCAGAAACATTTGATATTTGGTTTGTCAAGATCCTGTGGGATGACAGTACTTATATGTCTGCAAACGTGAGGAAACACTTGAACACAGTTTGTTCTATCCTTTGTGTCATCTCAAATAACACAGGAGTCAAAACCACACCTTTTCCTTTCCTGATTTTCTCGGAGAATGGGAAGGGACTGGTTTTGCAGTTTGGGAGCTAAGGAGGATGGGATGCAATTACCTTGCAGAAACTCTGCAAATACCTCATCCACTGCTGCAATACACTGTTTTTGTAAAGAGGGGCATGTTTCAGAAGCAGGAGGTCAGCTTCAAGAGGAAGCAATAGAATAGAAACAATTTCTCGACCATGCAGAATTGTTTAGCTAAAAAGCACCAAAGCTGTTTCACAAGTATACATTTGGAAGCAGCAGGATGATACATCTCTGTACTGTTTTAAAGGGACTAGGTGTATGTAGAGTCAAAGGACACATCTACACAAAATGATTAAAGGCAGGCTCAGCCATCCTTTGACCACGGCCCGAGTATCCATCAAAGCAGTTGCTGCAACCTCAAAACCATACAGACATGTAACCACGCAGTGATGAAACTAATATGCCCTGCTGAGATCACAGTGGTGTTCTCATGCAGCAATATTGTTACCAGGTAAGAGCTGTCTGACTTTTAGACAGCTTAGACCATAGCTAGCATATCATGGATCCTTTTGCACCCGTCAGACCATCAACAGAGCCTACATCATTCTGTCTTTGTAGAATATAAAAATATTCAAACATTCAGAACACATCCAGGTTTGGAAATTATCATTTACAATTTACAACAGAAAAGGAACAGAGTAACAGAAATAAAAAAAAAAAAAAAATTAAAATTAATTCTGAAATTATAGAAAAGGACAATCAATATCTGTTAATTTCACGACATTATTACATAAAAAGTTGAAAACAAAAAATATGACAGTAATGTCACTGTGTGCCAATTTTCCTTTGTCTTCAGGTGTACTAGATTTTCAAGAAGTAACACACACAGTAATTTGGGTGCCCTGTTACACAGGGTATTATCTTTTTAATTTTCATCTGTCATGAAGCTTCTGAGGAACTGTGAAGCATCTCTCTGAATGTATCATCGTCATTTAGAAATGACAATTTTGAATTTCTCAACTTCAATTATATCATAAGTGTGAGTGAAAGGACCACCCCTACCCCTGGTATATCCATCTTAGAACTTTGATTTAATAATTTTTAATGTATCAGTTTTCCCTCTAACTCGTCTGAAATACCCTAACTCATCTGTCTGCTTCCAAATGGGATATGCCGCTGACCAATTCTTTAAGGAATTAGTCTTACAAAAACGGATTTCAAGCTCACAAGGAACAAAGATGGATTTCTTTTCAAGAGGGAAAAAAATCTTGAAGCTCAGTAAATAACGGTATTTGCAGCAGTAAAACAGTCACTTACCTTTTGATATCTTAGATGTGAAATCTCATTAAATTGATTTTAATAGACTTTGACAGACTTTGCATCCATCTATAAAATTCTGTATATGGAGATTTATATCTAGCCAATATATTCCCTTTACAACTTAGATTTTTTTCAGTGAAAGTCTTCTATGTGACCCTTTTAAACAGGAGTTGTGGTCTGTACCCAGCCAGAAGCCAAATACCACGCAGTCACTCGCTTACCCTCCCTTGCCCTGGGGAACAGGGGAGAGAATTGAAGGGTTAAAGGTAAGGCGACTTGTAGGTTGAGATAGAAACAATTCAAAACTTGAAATGAAATTAAAATAATTAATTTAATGATAACAGTAATAATAGAATATACAAATGGATAATGCACAATGCAATTGCTCACCACCTGCCGACCGAGGCCCAGTTCGTTCCCGGCTAGCGATACCAGAGGAGAAAACCCTAAAACTGCAATCCCAGAAGAGAAAGAGAGAGACCCTAGAAGAAAAAGCGCTCCAGCCCACCTTCATCTATATACCAAGCTTGATGTGTGGGATATGGAATATTCCATTGGCCAGTTTGGGACCCTTGCCCTGGCTAGGCTCCTTCCCAGCTTCTGGGGCACCTTCACAGTAGCAAGACATGGGAAGTTGAGAAGTCCTGATTCCTTAGCAACAACTAAAATCATCAGTATACTGTCAGCACTCTTCTCATACCAAATCCCATACTAAATCCAAAACATGGCACTATTCTAGCTGCTAAGCAGCGAGCTGCTAAGAAAGGGAAAAGTATTAGCTCTACCCCAGACAAAACCAGGACAACAGGTAACATATTCTGCTTTATATTGTTAGAAGATATGTTCCTGTCTTCCAATATCATTAAACCTTGTTGCAGTGAAACAGTGTCTTTCAGAACCCAAAACAGTAATAATTTATTTTGTTTACCTCTGCACAGACAACCCTTATGTGCCATTGGTGTTATTCTCACATTACAGGATTTATCTATTCTTTTCTGATTGTTTAAAGACACTTTTCTGTCAGTGATCTCCCCTTCTGATCCTGTTGCACGCTTCACATATCACTCTCTGACATTCTTGCCAACACTTCCTAGTCCAAGGATGAATGTGGTTTTCTGGCGCAATGTATGTTGCCCTCTCACAGATACTTTCAAGAGTTAAGTAATACTGTGCTGTAAACAGAAGGTATGTCTGTACTCTGCACTTCAATCAATAGATCCTTCTTTTTCAAGCATTATTTCATTCAACTTTTGACTGCATTTGTCCGAGATGACAAATTTTTTGAGACATAGAGCAGGGCAGATTACAGAGCCTTGCCTTTTGCTGTTGCAGCACTTTATTATGTGACGATTCAATTGTATTTCACCCAGTTTAACTCCTCCTAATGAGAACAACTGGTATTTGTTACACTTCTTTGACAAACTGGTTTAATGTTTTCAGCCTGAGATTATCTCATCTTTCTGATCACATTCTGCCTTGGCTGAAACTGTTATGACACATCATCAACTGCTATATGGACATCCACAATATTCAAAAAACATCCTTTGTCTGAAATGTTTCACTTGATGGATTTACATTGCCTGGGAAGTGTAGTGAGTGAAAAGCTCAGACAATTCCTAATCCAATTTATTTTGCCAACTTTTTGCTTTCCTAAAGGGAACAGTAAACTGTCTCTTACCTGAAAATGAGGTAGAAAATCTGCTTGGAATACAGTACTGCTGTCTTTGAACATCCTTGTGACAGTGTCTGGGATTCAGACAAAAAAAATAAAACCTCTTCCATCTCTCATTTGGATTATTTCCAAGCTGTTGACTCCTTGAATAGGCATGGTTGCTTCAGAGATAACCCTTCTGTTCTTGCTGTACATCTCCAAGACCAGCAAATAATATGCAGTGACTTGATAGAACCATACTTAGGATTTCTCTTGAAACTCTGTTTGCCCTTGATAGCATCTAAGCAGTGCTCAGCTTGCTACTATACAGTGCTGAGTGCAAAGGTATATGCCATGAATAGTCTGCCATGAATCTTAGCTGAGCAACCAAGTACAGATAGTTGTGAACTGCTGTATCATGAGTGGAAATCATTAAACAGAAGATGCAGAAAGAAGGTGAAAACACAGAACCTGTGTATAATCTAAGGCTGAAGAATTGATCTTTCCATAAACAAGTTGGAAAGGGATAGAAGATGGAGTAATGAAAAATTCAAATTCAGTCAGTTTTTAATCACTTTGAGTACTATTAAATGAAGTATGCATTGGAACTTTCTGAGGGTAAGATATAATTAGCAGTCATATTTCCAGAGAAAATCTTAAGGGCTTTATTGTTTTGGACAGACAAATGCTACAGTAAAATAGGAATTATACCTATAAAAAGGGAATAGAATGGGATACTGAGTAAAGTCTTTGGCTGAAACAGTTCCTAACAGACAAGTATACTAAGACGACATGATTAAGAACCAAATAAAGAACTAATGGATAAAAGTGTTGCTGTGATTGGTAAAAAGTTTCAAGGTTGTACAACAGCACAGGTCATCTCGGAGACTAACTAAGCATAATGAGTTACTATATTTATGTGGGTTACATAGACATACACACACACATACATTCAAATGAATAAGAACAATATGCTGGGTACAAATTTGACTACAGTGAGGGTGATTAATCACTGTAACAAACTAGAAAGAAGCTGTGAATGCTCTCCTTTGATGTCTCAAACATACAATAGGCAAACAACATCTCCCAGAAGAGTAATCAAACATTGGCCATCTTTTAATCTGTCAGTTAACAAAAATAAATGAGATTAAGTATAATTGCCTGTGATTTGACTTGAGTTCCTATCAGAAACTGAACAGATTTCCTCTCTCCTACATCCTCCCCCCACCCCCACCCCCACATACCCCGCTTAGAAATGCAGATTTGGGACAATATGAAGTATGTAATTCAAGCCAGTACAAAATATTTTGCATTTTTCTTCTGTTCTTACCTTAATTGAGGATTTTCTTTTTTAAAATATTTTAAATGAACATTTTATCTTTGTAAAAAAATGGTAATTTAAAAAAATACGTCTGCAGATATTTCCTAGCTTTGAAAATGTATTTGGCCTCCTTGAATTTTGTTTTTCATCAAAAATTATTGTTTGTGGAATGGGATCACAGAAGGTCAGAAAATATAATTTAACAGTCCCTCTGGCCTCATAAATGTTCTGATTCTAAGCCCTAAAGCTGAGAATTGAGTAAGAAACCTATTCATAAACACAGAGGCCAAAGTGTTTTACAGACTATCAAGCTTGACCCTCCACAGCTGATGAAAAGACCTGTATATTAATAATATCACATTTCTTTTGAAGAGCACTTGGGGCACTTTGATAAGAGCATGACAGTTTCTGATGAAAATCAGAATTAGAGAAAGAGTATCTCAACTGAGACAAGTAATCTAGGTGGTTTCAGCCAATGTTAACTACCACAAGTTGTGCTGATGGACTCACTATTTACTCTTTTGGGATGCAGAGGTGGAAAAGGAAGACTTTCAGAAGTGATTGAAGCAACTGACATAAAGGAAAAGAGGTCGATAAATAACATTTTAGTCTTCTTTCACTCAGACATTACTGTCCTGAATTATCTTGTAGTACTTGAATCTGATAAAAAGAAAGGGTAGAGGTTAACAAAACACTGTCTGAAGCTAGTTAGAAATAAGGTATGATGAGAGAAAGATTGAAAATCTGATTGCAAGAAAACCATAAGTAAATTGTAAACTCATTTTTTATGTTTTGAAATCTCACACCAAATCCAGGTTCTAGAAACAGATGTCTTGCAATGAAATGTGTATACTTTAAGTTTGTTTTGTTCCTGGCATTCAATGGTGAGTGATATCATAAACCTAGGCAGTATTTTCATATCTAAAGAATTGGTCAAAATTCTGCAATGTATTATGACTGCGCACCCACTGTGGGGTAAGTAGCATCCATTCATGGGTTGGAATGGGTGGAACTAACTTTTGATTTAATTATCATCCAGTGATAGCCCTTCCCAAGTTTATTAGTGTATCATCAAAATATTATGTATGTACTGAATTGCAAGACTCTTGGCTGTAAGTTAGGGAAGAGTCTAGGGTTATCGCATGAAGAATCACAATTTCAACCTTTTCTTCCCTGTCTCAAAGTTCTGGATGTTTCAAGTACCTCACTTTAACATATCAAGCATAACTGCAGTGGGGGTGCTCCTGAATGACCTGAATGTCCTTATTTGTTCAAGCAAGGAAAAAACCAACTTTGCCTTAATGAGTCTTCTATACAATAGAGGCAGATGTAGTCAGAGATTACGAATCTTATGTTCTGCCTTGAGAAAGACAAGGTGGTTATGTCTTGAAGAAAATTCCTTTCCTACCTGAAGGATTCGTTTACATTTCTACCTCTGCCTTTTTGGTATCAAGCTTCAAATATAAGTTTATGAGGTCATACTTTTTTGTATTTTTGGTACCCCACCTATAAAAGAGAGGTATAATTTTCTTTCTCATGTTTATTATATCAAAGCTCTAAGGAGCACTCCCCACACAAGTGTTTCTGCACGTCATTGTGAATTATAATAGTCACTGTAAACAGACATGTTCATAAACAGTAACTACATTTTAGTCCTGCTGATGGGAGTATAAAATATGACACTCATTAAAAGAGCAAAATAGACTATGTGTTTAAAGTGTGCAACAGCACATCTACTACTTCACAAATATCCAAATACTGGTTTTCTCACTTCTGACATGACCACCCATGTCAGACCCAGAAAGGGTTATAAAACCCAACATATTTTATCGTGACTGATATTTGTTTACGACTTGTATAAATTTTAAATTTATGAAGGTCATACTTGAAATTATTTTCTGCTAACTACAATGGCTACTGAAAGTTCATAGGAATCATAGAAAAGCTTGGACTGGAAGGGACCTTTAGAAGTCATCTAGTCCAACCACCCTGCAATGAGCAGGGACATTTTCAACTGGATGAGGGCAGTTTCCCAGCAGGTCCTATTGACTAACTCCTTGAAGAGCTGGGAGTTTGCTTCCTAAAATTCAGAGTCTGACTTTACTCTTTGCCTGACCCACATCCCTCAGGACTGTGAACTCCAGTGCATGATCACTGCAGCCCAGGCTGCCTCCCATCTTGACATCACCCATTATCTCACTTGTGTTGGTGACCATCGGGTCCAGTATCACACCCCCTCTGGGTAGGGCTGTCTATTACCTGGCTTAAGAAACTATCCTCAATGCACTTGAGGAGTCTCCTGGATTGCCTACAGCTCACCGTGCTGCTTTTCAGCAGATGTTGGGGTAGCTGAAGCCCCCCAACAGGATGAGAGCCTGTGAATGTGAAGCCTCCTGTAGCTGGAGTAAGAAAACTCCATCCACAGGCTTCCCTTGATCAGGCAGCCTGTAGTGGTCCCCAACCACAAGGTTCCCTTTGTTGCTCTGGTCAAGGGGCTTTCAGCCTGCTCATGGCTGTTCTTCAGAGACAGCTTTTCAAACTCTGTCCATGTCTTGATGTAAAAAGCAATGCCTCTGCTCCTCCTTCCTCATCTGTCCCTTCTGAACAGCTATAGCCATCAACAGCCGCACTCCAGTCATGGGATTCATCCCAACAGGTTTCAATAACAGCAACCAGGTTGTAGCTTTCTAGCAGCACAGTGGCTTCCAGCTCATCCTATTTGTTGCCCATGCTGCATGCATTGGTGTAGAGGCACTTCAGTTGGGCTGTTGGCCATGTCACCTTAGAGGAACACCCCTTAATTCCTTTGAGGGATTTCACTGGTGTTCCCCTGTTGGCTCCTATTACCTCAGGAGCCCCTGGCTCACCTCTGTAAGACTTCAAGTGTGCTGCAGTGTACCCAGCATGCCTCAGAGTGACAGGCTGAGGGCCCTCGCTAGCACTCAGTCCCTCTAACCATGGTGTGTCATCCCACAGCTTGTCTCAGGCAAGCCTGCTGTTATTCCCCTCCCCCTTCAAGTCTAGTTTAAGGCTCTGTCAATGAGCCCTGCAAGCACCTGAGCAAAGACTCTCTGCCCTCTTTGAGAAAGCTGAATCCTATCTGATGCCAGCAGGCCTGGTGCCGTGTAGACCATCCCATTACTGAAAAAGCCAAAACAGTTGCAGTGGCACCAGCCACAGAGCTGTGCAGTAATAGACTGGGTCCATCCACTTCTTCTAATGTCACGGGCTGCAACTGCAAGGATAGAGGAAAAAAGTTACCTGTGCTCCAGATTCCCTTACCAACTGACCCAAGGCCCTGAAGTCTCTTTTGATTGCTCTTGGACTACGTGTTGCAGCTTCATCACTACCCACATAGAATAGCAGTGATGGGCAATAGTCCAAGGGCTTTACCAGGCTAGGGAGTTTCCTAGTGATGTCCTTAACCGAGGTGCCAGGGAGGCAGCAGACACCCCTAAGAGGGTCTGTCTGGCATATTGGACCCTCTGCTGCCCCCAAGGGAGTCTCCTACAACTACAACCCATCTTTTCCTCCTTGTGGTGGTGGTCATGACATGGAGGGTAGGGCTTTCTGACCTTGGTGACACCTTTGGTGTAGATGGACTGTCATCCATATCATCTATTAACTGGCCTTCCACATCCAGAGCCTCATACCTCTTGTACAGAGGCAGCTGGGAAAGCAAGGTGGGCAAGGACAGACCTCGCCTGCCACCCTGAGCAGGAACTTGCCCCCATTCACCCCTTCCCTTTAAGCTGCTGCCTTCAGCCTGGCACAGCAAGGATACAGCATCCCCTTGATCTTAGGTTTCTTTCTAGTGGGTGTTCCTGTTTTCAGTCTCAGAGAGGACAGAGCCTGGCTCCACCAGGCTGTCTCTTTCTCAGCCTCCTTGACGTTCCTTAACCTTTCTACTTCTTGTAGCTCCTCCACCAGGCTGAGCAGATTGTCCACCTGGTCACACCGCACACAGCTGTCCTCACCGCTGCCATCCATTACTAGTGCCAGGCTCTTGCACTGCCTGCAGCCTGAGGCCTGGATGGCTGCACGCTCCCATGGGGGCTCTGTCTGGGTTGCCACACCAATTCCAGCGAGCGCTGAGGACAGAGCCTTCCGCCAGGGGGACACCATCGCCAAGCTCCTCCCGACACAGTGATGACCGGCCACGGAACTCACCTCTTGAGCTGGTCGGGTGACAACGCCCTCCCGCACCGCCCGGCTGCCGCCCCACACCCTGTGGGCCCGCTCTACCCCCGCTAGCGCTCCCCGGCCGCTTTTTATAGGCGCGGTGGGGGTCGCGGCTGCCCTGGCAACGCCCAGGCCCCGCCCGCGCCTCCCGCTAGAGCTGCCGGCTCCCGGCGGGCCGGCCCGTGCCCGGCCGTTTCCCGGCCTCAGGAAAACCCGCGGTGCGCCCGCGCCTGCCGCTCCCTGCGGGCCCGGGCCAGGAGCAGCCCCCTCGGCCACAGCAGGGGACAGCTCCCCTCGCGACTGACCGCTACCTCCCCTTACTCGGCGTTTAAAAATCTCCCGCCGTTGACCTGGCAACGCCCAAGGCCTCGTCAGCGCCTCCCGCCAGAGAGACGCCCAGCGCCGCCCCGCAAACTCGCGCCGCTGCGTGAGGCCGGCGCTGCCTGACGCTGTGCTTGCGTGTGTTTGCGTCATTTCTGGTCTGGTGTACTAGGGCCCGGGGGGTCATGGATTGCTCCTACCACAGCATAAAATGTTATCATCAAAAGGCTTAAAGCACTCAATTGATTTTTTTAAACTCTCAACGTTTTGCTACCGTCAGATCTCATAAAACCAAAGTAACTAAAAAAGATGTATCTTTTTCCTATCAAACGTTTTACAGAATACCATTAAAGTTTTTGTAAAGTAAATGTGATTATTAGAGTTATCGCTGCTTATAACAGAGCCGGATGACAGAGTGGGGTTTACAGACACTTTTATTTATTTATTTATTTATTTATTTATTTTTAAATCAAGCTCCACTTTCTTAATCTCAGCTAAATTTGTTATTTAAAATAAGAAAGTCAGTTTGGGACACTATTGGTAGGAAAGAAATCTATCTAGCATAGGAATACAAATAAAAATTTTTGAGCAATTTGATCAAAAATGCAATCTTTGGAATTGTCCTAGAACAACCATCCACGCTAAGGCCATTTTGTCTAAAGAGCATGGACAGTGAATGGCTATTAAACACCCATTGAATGGAGTTGCTAAAGGAAATAAAATGGCAGCAGGATTTGAATAAGATATTCATTAACTCTTGTAGTTTCCTTCTTCTCTTCACCTTTGTAATTCTAACTCATTACCTCTTTACTTTTTCACATTTTTTTCCCCAATAACCTCTGATTTATTAACTCCTTAAACTTCAAATAATAGAATTTAAGAACAAGAAGCACACACTGTAAGCTTTCCAGAGTTTGTCCTTGTCCTATCGCATTACCAGAATGAAAGTACTATTATTCATCCCCTCAAGACTTCACTTTCTCCTGCTTCTGTGTATTAGAAATGAGGCATTTGAACTTACGAACATTGAAATGTCCCAAGTTGACAGCACAAAGCCACTTAAAATGAGTGGCTCTCTAACTCTGCTAACAGTGTCAGGTTTTGATTGTGATTGTGATTCCAGGGATAGTCATAACAGACAAATCTTTGCTACTTGGTATTAGGAGATAAACATTTGTTGCTCTATTTAATTCTACTCTAATTATTTGGGATGCAATATGAAATATTAAAATGTTTGGTTTTCTGAGATCCAGCAGTTTTTCTTTTTCTTTGCTAGCTGCCTGTATTACTATGCATGTGCATCCATATTTAGTATTTTTGGAAGGGGTAAAAATGGTTACTTGAGTTGTACTAGTTAAACAGATTAAAGAGGACGGATTGCAGCTGTCATGTAAAGAATAAGAGGAACTAGAGAATAGACAGTAGAGAACAGTTGGCACAGAGATACAAGGCTTTCACTAGTCACTGTCCAAACAAGTAGGAGGGAAAAATATGTGGGACAAGTGAAGGGGAAAAAAAAATCACAATACAAATAAAAATAAGGAATGAGGTATGCAGTTTCTGTTTGGTTTCTGTTCTGGTTTTGCAGGAGTCACAATCAGAAATCACAGTTGGCTTTTCTGTCTCTTTCATGCTACTATTTAACCCTCTCCAGCCTCCCCTTAGAATCCTGACCATGCCATATAATTTACTTTAGGGAGAGTCTCATACCTCTTTGAAAAATTTACACATGTTTACATGGTACACTGCTTAATTTCCTCAGCTTGTTATCTTAACACTGAAATTTTCCCTTGACCTTTATTCCTGAGAGCTTCACGGGAATACATAATCTAATTCTTCCTATTCTCTTACACTTTAAGTCTTATTATCACTTACTGTCATTGCTGTGGTGCTTAATGTACTTTTACAAATAATATTAAATTAAGAAAATAATATCTGTTAAGTATGACTTCCTTTCTCCTGTTCCATCGCAGAAAGCCACATATTTGTCTTTATATGTGTTTTCTTAGTGGGCAGTGCTAAGGTTGATGAGAAAGCAAAGCTAACTTCACATTAAAATTTAGTTAAAACCTGCTGACTCAGCCTCTGTGGCACTTAAGAAAAAGGACTGATTCTGCAGGCTTGCATGAAACTGCTGCATTCCTCATGCACAAATCCAGACCCTGTGACATCCCTGTTGACAGCTTACTCTAAAACAGCAATTGAAAAGTTATATTCAACAAGAAGCAGCTTCTAAATTGCCATTAGAATGAGTGGAGCATCTTCCTCCTGAATGACTTGGAAGGAAATATTCAATGGTGATAAATACAAAATAATGCACACTGTTACACTGAATCATATGATGCAAACCATTTAATTGTACGCATTGTCAGAGAGCAGCAAAAGCAGGGTGTTACCTAATGGAAGACAAGCTTGGACCCGATGGCAACCATGATGGCAGTGCCGTTACTGACAAGACACAATCTGACAAGACCAGAGGTGGGACAGCAGAGCATGGCGAGGACTGCAACGAGTCCTACCACCAGTCCAGCAAGCATGATGCAAAAGCAAAATAAAAAGCCAAATCTAAGGTCAATCCAGGAAACACAGAAATTCAGGAACAGGGCAGGGGGCAAGCCCATGTACGATGTAGACAGGGCAGGAACATGAGTAGAGAGGAAGTGGCTGTTTCTCAGAGACAGCCACTGAAATTACCTGGCAGCGTGTTAACACGAGTGCTTTCTTATGCAGTGTATAATTCACCTGCAGAAAATATTGTCACCAGTTTTAACAGAGGCTAAAGGAATATGTACGTTCAGAGCAGGTTTAGGTGAATTCATAGATTTTAAGTCCATCAGTAGCTATTATAATTGTGACAATTGGATCACCTGGTCCTTAATTCCCAAATTGTTGATTGCTGAATTGCAAACTTGGAGAAAAGATCACTGTACCAACTCTTACTGAAAACATTTACTAGTCACCATTTAGGAGCATGGTGCCGTGGTTTGGTCCTTCATTTTCTTACAATAGCCTTTCTTTTCTTTCAACAGAAAGGATTTATGTCATAATCATAATGTCAAGGATATGAAAGACTTCATTACAAAATGAAGACATAGAGAAGGGATATGAATAGACAATAAAGTCAAGAAAGCAGAAGATGTTGTCCAGAAAAATCAATTTTAAAACTATCTACTAAATCCCCAAAAACTTTTTAAGCAACCCAGACAACTAATCTTTGTGTGAGAGGATTAAGCAGGACTTATGCTAAAAACTACTGAGGATAAACTAAAAAGATGGTAACAGCGTCTTCAAGACAGTCTGAATAGAATAAAACCTAGGGTTAAACCTAAGTATTCATAGAAAAGCCTGAAACTTCACTAATTAGCTGTGACCTTCCACTAAATAGGAAGAAAAATGAAGCTGGTAAAAACATATACAGAAAGCTGCAAGGCCAAGGCAAAATATCAGGCAGAATCTGGCTGCAGAATCTGAAAGAAATGACCAAGCATTTGCAACAATGCATTGACTACAAAAACATATCAACCTTAATTGTCTCAGTGCCACAGAAGGAAGATGAGCCAAAATGTATTAAGCAGCTCAGCAGAACATTACTGTCACTTCCAGGAAATGTTCACAGCAGATTGATATTACAGCAAAGGAAATCTAAGAGAAGAAAGAAGGTAAGAAAAGAATCTACAGCTGACAGAGAAATGACATTATATACTGAATAAATACGGTGTTTTGAAGAGTCCTAGGAAGATACATTGAAATGCAAAATGCTAATCACTGTTAACCTGTGTCATTCTGAAAAATATTGTTATTCTTGCAAAAAATGCACAGAGAATAATGGCTGTGGAACACAAATGAAGTTAGTGAGCATGGTGGGTTAACCTTGACTAGCAGCTACATGTCCACCCAGCCACTCCCTCACTTTCCTACTCAGTGGGATGTGGGAGAAAACAGGAAGACCGAGAATGCCCTTGGGCAGAGATAAAGACAGGGAGATCACTTACTAATTACCATCGCAGATAAAGTAGACTTGTGGAAAATTAACTTCATTTATTGCCAGTTAAAACAAAGACTTCATTACTGATTTGGGTAGTGGGAAACTACCAACACCTTGCCACCTAGCCCCAATACAGCAAGCAAGAAAGTCTATGTTAAAACAGCATATTTTGTCCACTCTCAAGCCAAAACCAATACATAATTTATTGACAAGAATAAAAAGCAAACTGTGCAACTGTCTTCAAATCTCACTGTGAGAACAAGAAGGAAAAAATACAGAACACCTTGGACTGTGAGTCAGAAATTTAAAGACCTAGATATTGAAGGCAAATGTTGAATAAACTTCCTCCCAGTTTCTGCACTTTTAGAAGGCACAAAGGGTAGCTCTAAGGAGACAGAACTAAAGTTTTGAATATTACAACCATTCCTCTTGTGATCAGTGTTTTTATCAGGAAACCCAAAATTCCCATTAAAGGATGGGAACACTAGGCATTTTGTTGCCTACAGAACTGGGTAACAATGGACAATAATCCAAACGCAGAAAGAGTAAGAATTGGTAGAGTATCTCTAATGAACAAGTTATATAACATCTAGACTACAGAAACCTATCTAACAGTAACAATTCTTGCAGTTTCAGTTCAGAAACCTGCATGCTTTTCACTAAATATCTGTGAAGACTAAAAAATATTAAATGGATAGACCAGATTATAAAACTGGATTTAAAATGGATTTTAAAAAAGATTCAAGAATACACCCACTGCTAACTTTCTTTTATGGAAAAGATGGATAAAATGGTTTGGAAATGTCCAAAGAATAGAAGCACAAGTAGTCCTTACTGCTCCAAACCCTATAACAGTGAACCACTAGTGGAATCACAGAATGCTTGAGTTTGGAAGGGAGCTCTGGAGATCAGCTGGCACAATGCTTTGCTCAAGCACAGCTACCTAGAGCTGATTTCCCAGACCGTGTCCAGATGGCTTCTGAATGTCTCCAAGGATGGAGACTCCACAACCTCTCTGGGCAACCTGAAAGACAGACAGCAAGCAAGACAGAAAAATAGTGATCAAATAGAAAGATAGCTAAACATTTGAAGGATTAATTTTTTTTTAAGTCTATATTTGCCATTTGTATCCTAGAGTTCAAGAAGAAATAAGAAATTATGGACTTAAAATATTAAGGTTACATTTTTTAATTAAGTATTTAAAAATCAAATTTAAAAAATCATGTTATCATTAAAATGTTTGCATGTCTAGCTATATGCAGAGAATACAAGGCCTTGAATTTAGCTATTACCTATCAAACGACAATTAAGAAGCATGATAGAATCTCAGTGATTGTAAGCACTTTTACATATTAAAAAATAATTCTATTAAGAAATAGAAACAATTTATGGAGATCTGATATCTTTTTAGATCAAATAGAAGAGGAGATAAAATTAACAGACTTCAAAGGTGGAATTTTATATCCTTTATTTTAAAGCATTTTCACCGAACTGAAAGATTATAATTAGAAGGTAGGTTTATAATTGTAGGGGAAAATGCTGAACATATCTGTGATATAAAAGTGAGCAAGATGCCAATAGCAAAGTACAAAATGTGTTTTCCTAAAAGTGTTGAGCTGCTTCAGTTTCTTTTTGTCTCCTAGAGACACACATTATAGTTAACCTAAAGGGAAAGGTAATATTTCTCTAGCTTTATGAGGTGCCTGTGGTACTATGGAAGGCAAATGCAGCTGCTCAGGAAAAGTTATGGGTGCTTTAGATCCTCCATTAATGGCACCAAGCACACCATTTTATGTGTTCTGTATTACATGATACAGTTGTTGTCACAGAGCTGTGACCCCTCACCCAGGCATTTAGCTTTTACACCCCACACAAAGCTTTCTGTTTACACTGGCAATTTCTATCTGCTTAGGGTATTCTGGGAACTTATAGCCTTTACATATCCCCAGAAAACAATAAACACAAGGATGCCTACAGAAGTGAAATAACCACTTAAATTACAGAGACATCCATTTAGATTTTTCCTGGTATTACATTAAATGAACACTAATTTTGCTTAACCAAATAACCAGCTCTATAAATGATGAAGTAACCAGCTCCTTCATGCTTCATTAACTCTATTTTTGAGTCCTCTTTACTAAGTCATAGCTTGCCAGTAAAGAATATTGCAGTTTTAGTAGGAAGGTATCGATATCGTCTCAATTTATTAAAAACGCTTTAGAGTCTCAGTGGATTAAACAATACTATATGCAGAAAAAGGCAGTAATTCTTTCCATTAGCACCAAATCAACCCTTAGATTTTTATTCCAAAGAGAGGATGAGAAACTTGCAAAGATTACAGAAATGTGAAAAAGCTTAAATCTCTAAGGAGTTAAAAATTGAGTTGAATTAAAGTAAATGGATTCCTGCCCATGGAACAAATTACATTAAATGCTGTTGGCATATATGATTTGTGAAATCCTATCTTTTAGATGTACCTGCATGCCCACAAAGAAGCCATCAACTAGTGCAGGACCATGAGCAATAAAACAGCCTCTTGATGCCAGAGCTGGCCCAGAAAACTGTTTCTTCCCACAATGTAGCACAAAAGTATATCTTTTCTGGAGATAGAAAATGGAAGAATTGACAGATGGGAAAGCTCATATTAAATGTAAAATGCATATTGCCAACAGCATCGTTAATTTTGTATAAGGAACAGTAAACAGTGTATTTGAAATTGTAAGCTCCTTGGGGCAAAGAAAACTTGTTTTGTGTGCATGCAGTTTAATTTCACAGGCTACCCTCCAGCCAGCAGCTTGTGGGCTCTGGTATGATATAAAGTAAGAGAACCTCCTACAGTGTCCCACCAACTGGCAACTGCAAATTGAGATCTACCGCTCCATTGTTACACTGGTGTTCCTGCTTGCAAACTGAGATCTTAAGTGCCATGAGTTTGCATGGAAGGATTCACTAAGGTAGGCCATTTCACATATTAGGTGCCCTCTGCTTCCCTTCTCACCCCACCTTCCAGTTGCAAAGAAACAGCCTCTACAGAGGCACCTGCAATGAAGTATGAGGGAGAGAGTTTATCCCTCTCTCCAATGAGCTCATATTGCAGAGGGCAAAGTTCTGACAAAACAGCTATAGGCCCAGAACGGAGTAGGCTGCTGATTGCTCTAAAAGGCAGGAAATTTGAGTGTGAAGAGTATGTGCAGCAGGTGAGCATGAGGTTGGGGACCTGGTCTCCAGAGAGAGTTCAGTGTAAGAACAGGAAAGTAGAGGTACAAATCTGGGTTTGGCTGGGCTATTCAAGAAAGACATACAGGGCAAATGAGAAATTGCTTTCAGAACAAATTCAGGGTCTTGTATTTTGAATCTTGCCTAGTATGCTGTATTAGGTAAGACTGGTTCTGATCATAGAATCGTAGAATCATAGAATGGTTTGGGGTGGAAGGGACCCTTAAAGGTCATCTAGTCCAATGCCTTTGCTATGGGCAGGGACACCTTCCACTAGACCAGGCTGCTCAAAGCCCCATCCAGCCTGGCCTTGAACACTGCCAAGGAGGGGGCAGCCACAGCTTCTCTGGGCAAGCTGTCCAGTGTCTCACCACCCTCACAGTAAATAATTTAGGCTGAAAAGGACCTCTAGAGTCATCTGGTCCAAACACATGCTTAGAGCAGGGCCAACTTAGAGCAGGGGCAGCTTGA
Organism: Leptosomus discolor; assembly: GCF_034619465.1. NCBI lineage: Eukaryota > Metazoa > Chordata > Aves > Leptosomiformes > Leptosomidae > Leptosomus > Leptosomus discolor. The sequence goes on along the minus strand of NC_141391.1, from coordinate 108,121,908 downwards.
TTATTAGCAAATGAAGGAGGTATCAAAGATATTGCTGGAGTGCAGCAATACATGCACCTTCCTTGTGATTTGTTTTATAACAGTTCTGTCATTTCTTTCTGTAAGAACATTTCTTTTTTTACTATTTTCTTTAAAACTAAACAGATGTGGTAAGAATATTTAAATAAAGACAAATATCTGAAAAATATTACAAATAGTCCATCAGCATACTTATTGTGATAGAGTGCTTAGTGAGCAGTGGATATCTATATAAATTATCTAGATCCACTGACAATAAAGTAGAGGTGACTCTTTAGGAAAAGTTAAAAGAAAAAAAAGAAAAAAACCCATACTGAGAAATGGTGGCAAAGAAAAAACAGAAAGCCGTCCCTTAAAAAATACCAGTAAATGCTCTAGACTAAGCAATTTTCTGAGTTAAAAATCTTGAGAAAATTCTTAATGAAATGTATGTATACTCAGTTGATATATTTACAATATCATGGCTCCCTCAAAATTTTTGTTTGTTCTTCATAGATCTCTGCTTGTTGATATCTATCAAAAGTGTTAAAAATGAGGAGCTTCATAGAATAGAATCATAGAACAGTTTTGGTTGGAAAAGACCTTCAAGATCATCGAGTTCAACCTCTGTCCTAGCTCTACCAACACCACTAAACCGTGTCCCTAAGTACAACATCTACCCGTCTCTTAAACACCTCCAGGGATGGTGACTCCACCACCTCCCTGGGCAGCCTGTTCCAATGCCTGACAACCCTTTCAGTAAAATTCTTCCCAATATCCAGGCTGAACCTCCCCTGGTGCAGCTTAAGGCCATTTCCCCTTGTTCTATTGCTTGTTAATAGGGAGAAGAGATCGACCCCCACCTCGCTACAACTTCCTTTCAGATAGTTTTAGAGGGCAATAAGGTCTCCCCTCAGCCTTTTGTTCTCCAGGCTAAACTTCTCTTCTGAGTCCCAGAACTCTCAGCTGTTCCTCATACAAGACATGCTCCAAATCCTTTCCTAGCTTGGTAGCCCACCTCTGTACCCTCTCCAGCACCTCATTGTCCTTCTTGCAGAGAGGGGCCCAAAACTGCACACAGTACTTGAGGTGCGGCCTCACCAAAGCCGAGTACAGGGCTCCTGCTCCCTGCTCCTGCTGACAACACTATTCTTGATACAGGCCAGGATGCCGTTGGCCTTCTTGGCCACCTGAGCACACTGCTGGCTCATGTTCAGACAGCTGTCAACCAACACTCCTAGGTCCCTCTCTGTCTGGCAGGTCTCCAGCCATTCCTCCCCAAGCCTGTAGCGCTGCTAGGGGTTGTTGTGGCCAAAGTGCAGGACCCAGCACTTGGCCTTATTGAAACTCATGGAATTGTCCTTGGCCCAGCGACCCAGCCTATCTAGATCTCTCTGCAGAGCTTCCCTACCCTCAAGCAGATTGACACTTCCACTGAGTTTGGTGTCGTCTGCAAACTTACTAAGGGTGCACTCCATCCCCTTGTCCAAACCATTGATAAAGATGGAGCCCCAGAAGTGTTTTCCAGTTGACAAAGCATATACAACTGCAATTCAGTACTCAAGAGAGCTGAAGCAACTGGAGGTTAATGGCACTGGAAATAGTCACAACAATATACTTGTCTCTCTCTGTAAAGGAAGAGGTTTTGGTTGAAATTCAAGCTGATGAAACTCTAAGCAAACCATAAAGGAGGACAACTGCCTCTAAAAAATATTTTCCTAAAGTTTTGAAAATGTCATGAAAGGAAGTAAGATTGTAGAAACCATAATGTACACTCACTGGAATAGATATAATTATGATATTCCTTGTTTTTTCTTGATCTTGGCAGTTACTTCCCACAGCATCATAAACTTAGGAAATATAAAAAGTCGTCAAGGAGCTCTTGAAGGTCCAGAGTGCTAAGAATTGTATGTTGTGTAATATTAGTAGGGCAGTACACAACTAAGTCGCTTGTATCTACAGACATCCCCTCAAAAATGTAATTTCAGTCTGACCTTTTTTCTAGAGAAAGTCTGCTTTCTTCACTAAAACATCTGCCTTTGATCAGGAAGAACAGATCTATCTCATGTGTGAATTATGAGGACAGATCTTTTTTTCAGTTATATTCACATACTATATGAAATCCGTTTCAGAAATCAGAATGGCTTCCAAGTCCTTCCATCAACAAATCAAAGTTTAAACCACATCATTTTGTTTTGAATTTCCAGACTGAGAACTACAAAGCACTAAAAGCCCTGGGTAGTTAAGAATAACCACAATTAGAGATAAACCTCTAACAAAATGTCTCCAACAAAGAGATGAATAAGGGATAACGTCTGACTTCTTCTTCATTATTATTACTAGATATTTAAACTTGTATTTCAGACTATTAAAAGTTATGTTCTCAGTAGAGGACAAACAGGACACATCTGGACTTCACAGTGAATGGTTTGGACATTGTCTATTAACAAGCTGCCCCACAGACAACCAAGATACCATATTTTATGTATTTTTTCAGACATGATCTCAGATGAAACCAAGAATAGCAGTCATGCACCTGTGATAAGATGCATTTCTATTAGGAGATTGGGATAATGAGTTCTCATCATCTATGAAAAGCCCCATTATCTGGTGACTAAACAGCACATTACCAGTGAAATAAAAAATTATCAAAATGAACTAATCTTAATTTAGCCTGAAAAGGTTATCATCAAGTGTATTTCCAGATGGAAAGACCTTTTTAAAAGTTTATAAAAGAAAACAAATTCATTTATGAAACATTATAGGGGTCTGGTGTAATAAAGTCTAAAAGTGCTAAACAAGGTGTCAGAAATATTTCACACTACTGAAAATCACTGTATACAAACTGGACATTGGAGGGACGATTGGAAGTGGTGATGTTCCTAAGCAACATGTTAGATCCATTATGTTAATGAATAATATGATTTATTCGATTTCACTGCTCTGTTACTTCACTATCCCCAGAATAGCTCTCCTCCTTACGACTGGGTTGCCATTGCAAGGACAGAAGGATTAAAATACAAGGCGTTCCCTTGAGTAGGAAAAATAGTCCATTATCTCCATCCATTCTACAACCTTACTAATAAGGCTTATGTAGTAATAATTTCCTTTACAGTCTGAAAAATGTAATGTTCTAATTTCTGAAATGCTACAATTAAAACCAGAAAGCTATAATGTAAGTGGAACTGGAAGGGGTAAAACCCCTTCTTTATCTATATAACTGAAAATATTATTGTAGCAATGACAGAAAATCTGGGAAGGTTAGTATTTATTCTGCAAATCTGCTTATCTCCCCAGTTTTCTGAGAGATTTTACCTTCACAAATCATACAACAAATGAATGAAATTAAGTTTGTTGTTTACTACCTTCTATGCTGTTATTCCAAGCATATTTTATTGATCAACAGTGTTCATCTTGATATGAGGACATTCACTAAGAAGAGTCACAGAATCTCAGAACAGGAAGTAGCCTCTGGATCAGTAGGGGTATAATCCGCCAGCTCAGAGCAGGGTCAACCAGAGAAGGTTGCTCAGGACTGTGTCCAGTTCGGTTTTGGGTATCTCCAATAATGGAAACTCCGCAACTTTTTTGAGCAACACATAACATTGCTAGCATGATAATGTAAAAAAAAATAATAATCTTGTGCTTAAATGGAATTTTCTGTATTTCAGTGTGTGCCCATTGCCCTTGTCCTGTCCTTGGATACCACTGAGAAGAGTCTAATACCTTCTTTTTATTTATTGTCCCCATCAGATACTTATACATATTGATAAGATCCCCTTTAGTCTTCTCTGCTCCAGAATGAATAGTTCCAGCTCTCTCAGCCGCTTCTCATATGACAGGTGATCCAAGCCCTTAATCATCTTTGTGACCCTTTATTAGACACATTCCAGTATATCCCTGTCTCTCTTGTGCTGGGGAGCCCAGCACTGGACCCAGCACTCCAGATGTGTCTCATCAAGCCTAAGCAGAGAGTAAGGATCACTTCCCTTGACCTACTGGCAACATTCTTCCTAATGCAGTCCAGGACAGTGTTTTCCCTCTTTGCACTGCTGCAAAGTTCATGGTCAACTACAGATCCACCAGGATTCCCAGAGCTTCCTCTGCAAAGTTGCCTTCCAGCCATTCAGTCTCCAGGCTGTACTGCTGCATGGAGCTGTTTCTTCCCAAGTGCAAGGCTTGATATTTGCATTTTTGAACTGCATGAGATTCCTGTCAGCCATTTCTCTAGCCTGTCAAGGTCCCTATGAAAGGCAGCAAAACCATCTGATCTGCCCACCACTTTGCCACTTCTCACAGTTTTTATCATCTGTGAACTTGCTAGGGCACAGTCTGTCCCATCATCCAGGTCATTAATGAAGATGCTAAAAAATATTGGCCCTGGTATCTATCACTGGGGTATACCACTAAGGACTGGCATCCAGATAGAGTTGGTACCACTGATAACAAGTCTTTGAGCCCAGAAGTTCAGTCAGCTTTCAGTCCGCCTCGCTGCCTGCTTACCCAGTCCATACTTCACCAGGTGTCTATGAAGATGTTATGGGATACAGTGTCGAAAGCCTTGCTAAAGTCAAAATAAACAACATACACCATTCTCTGCACATCAATCAAGTCAGTCATCTCTTGATAGAAAGCCATTAGGTTGGTCTAACATGATTTCTCTTTCATAAATCCATGCTGATTACTCCTGTCACCTTCTTGTGCTTCATTTGATACTTGTTCCATTTGGAAATAGTTAGAAGGATTATTTGCTCCATCAGTTTCTAAGGGATCGAGTTGAGCCTGACCAGCTTGTAGTTCACTGGATCCTGCTTTTGGTCTTTCTTGAAGACAGGGTGAAATGGGTACGTCCAGTTTCTTTAAATGTGCCACAACCTGATCCTCTCCCACCAAGAGTAAGTTTTCCTTTATCCAGACTTTCCCTCAGGTCTCAAGGCTCGGGGATTCCTGAGGGCAGATCTTACCAGTAAAGACCAAGGTGAAGAAGGCATTGAGTACCTCATACTTTTCAATGTCCTTTGTCACCAGGTCCGCTGCCTCATTCAGCAGTGGGAATATGTTTTCCCTGGTCTTCCTTTTGCTGCTGATGTACTTGTGGAAGCCCTTCTTGTTGCCATTCAGCTTCAACTCTGGATGGGTTTTGGCTTTCCTAACCCCAATCCTGCATGCTCAGACAGTGTCTTTATTTTCCTCCTGGCTTACCAGACTACATCTCCTGGATGCAAGCAAGAAATTTAAGCTAATTATTTGCACATAGCAAATAAGAAAGTTCAAGTAACATTTTACTTTGACTGGTAACAGTTTTGGGTTGTTTTTTTGTTTTGTTTTGTTTTCAGTTGGAAGCTGTCCTTACATATATAATGGCACTGGATACAATTCCTGCCTGACCAGTTGTTTACAAAAATATAAAGAACTGCATAAAATTTACGAGAGCCTTAAAAGGCAGTAATGCTGCTTACTGTAAAAATTGGATGAAAATTAAATATTCTCTGTGAGACAAAACAGTAACAATTCACAACTATTGGTTAGATGTCAAAAGTGCTTACAAAGCATACAACAGGATGTTATGTTGGTTCTGTGAATTACTCCCCACTCCAGCAAAATACCCACAGATTTGAGGTTTGCTAAGAGAGTTACTTGTTCATAGCCATCGGTGACGCTGTTTTGTCATGGGTGGGAGGAATACACATAGCACAGAGAACATTTTAAAAGTACTTCAACTGTCAAAGTTATTTCCCATAGTTCATTTTCATTTTAGAAGAATGAACTTGTGCAGAATTTTATACCAGAGTTAGCCTGTGAATTGGATTAATTCAGGAATGTCACAGCCTTTCTTCCCTGTGAGGACACGTTATATTACAGTAGGGAGCTTTTAGAAGAGTTGGACATCATTGTGTCTGATACATTTTCTTTCTTGTTTTGGTAATTGTCAATGGTAATTTTGGCATGGCAAGACCTTTTCTAGACATTGTTATTTCACCCCTTTTTCGGTGTTCCCTGTTGTTGACAGTGTGCACTGCGTCTGTCCCATTTCTGTAGGCCTATTAATGACAATCCTATCGACAAAATAACTGAAAATTCAAATATATTGTTTTGTGCTTGAGGTAAAAGAAAACTAAAATGAAGGGTATAGACTCAAATCCCCCTGGAAATTTGTACCTTGCAAAAAGGAAATACACTAGTCATCAACTAATGAGCCATAACTTGGTGTTTCACCCATTGAAAGACTGCTGCTCCTACTCTGTTCCTGAAGAGACATCCTCCACAGGGACAGCTTGTAACCCTGTTCCTGTGTAAGGAACTCCTCCAACTCCTACCAAGTCCACAAGTTATTAGGAGTGCAAAAGCTAACACCTCCAGCACCCCGGAAGGAAAATATTTTATGTAAGAGTCTCATTGCTTTCTCGCTCTATATAAAGGGAGATTCTGATTTGCAAGAAAAAGACATGTTGTACTAATCTCTCTGGTAAGGCAGCAGTTCCTGCAGAGTTTTTAACTCAGGGGAGACAAGAGAGGCTATCTCACAGAGAGGGGAGCCCTGGTCAGACAGCTGTTCCTGGCCTTGCTGCTGCTCTCAGCTCCTATACAGTTGCTTCAAGCAGTGTGGTTGACCTGGGAGTCACTGTTTCAAACAAGATGAAGTTACTCACCACAGTACAAAACAGCCTGAAGTCAATGGGATCAGGAGTTAGTGCCTCACAGGAGCAGCATATTTGTGCAAGACAGCCGTTTCTGTCTGAGTTCTCGCAGCTGTCCAAGGTCTATCTTTTGCTTTTAAAAAAAACAAGATGGTGTGTCAACTCACACTTCCAGCTTAAACAGGCCTCATCTCAAAAATGAGGAATACAGAGTCCAATCTGAACTCTCTCTCACACAAAAAGATCTTTGTAATCAATAATATTACTTCCATCAATAAACAAAAAGGACAATGTACCAACAGCATATCTAAGGTCTTACCTCAAATGTCCCCATTTTGTCTAAATAAGGAATATAGAACAGAACTGTCTTATTAACAAGTTTCTACCCATCATTCACATATGCTATATTTGACATAATTAATATTTAGTAATTATTATACATGTAATAGTAATTACTATTCATAAAGTAACTTTATGTTATCCTAGAATTTCAAAAAACATTTAGTCTTCAGAACTAATAGAGGAAAACTACTATGAACTGCATCTAGATAACAGAACCACAGGTTTTAAATGCATCTTAATCTCTGCATACATTTAAATGTAAGTTATGTCCCAAACTTCTAGCATACTACATCCAAATAGTGGTACTTTCCAGTTATTCTGCCACATCTTCAAATACTATTTAAAAGCATTCTGAGCAGAGAGAACAAAACACTACCTAAGTATTTTCATATATTTTATTCAAACTCATTGTTTTTTAAATACATTGATGTATTTGATATTAAAACTGGCAGGTCTGGGATTTTTTGTTGTTTTTAACAGATCACATTCTGTGCAAAAATTTGTAACACTCACATTTGAATGGTATGTATGCCATGCTTGGCAAAGCATTCTTAGTTTCATAATTTTGATGCCTAGAGACCATTTTTCTGTTTCCATAAATCCTTCTACAGGTCAATATTCTGAATTTATTTTAAGTAAATTTAGAGAGAGAAACAATTTACACTATACCTGCCAGTTTATTCACCAACTGACATCATTAGGAGTATGGCTGAATTTTAACAGAAAATAACATTGGATGTGAGCTTAATAGTTCTGTATGTAGTTAAATAGTTTTGTGTTCATTGGTTATATAAAACCTCTTTTTCTGCTGGAGGATAACAGTAGCTGGGTTAGAAGCAGATTTTAGAGTCCCAAAAATCCCAAACTAAGCAAAACAAAATACAAAACCACACACACAAGATGAAGAATAACAATAGCAAAACCAACAAAAGAATCTTTCTAATTCAGGTTCTATTGTAGTGGAATCATACAAATTTCTGTGAGATGGCGATGCTCTTCAGAAATAAAAATCCAGCATAAAGAAAACTGCTTCCTCAAAAAAGTATGAGCAAGTTCAGCTTTTCATTGCATTCTTTTTTCCACTACGTCCCATCTGCAATGAATGGAAAGAAACACATGGATATTTTTTAACTGGATTTTTTTATTGGTGTTTTTGTTTGCCTTTTCTTTTTTTCTGTTTTAATAACAGATACCTGTCCTTCAGAAAATCATAAACTTCCAGATTAACATATTGCTGGAAACAGAAGGCTATTCTATACCAGCTGAGTCCTACATTACCATGTATCCTGGGGCATCCACCTCTGGCCACTATCAAAAGACAAAACAATTGATAAAGTTGCTGTCTAACACAGACTGTTCTTTTCTGTACAGGGTAAAAGAGTTAATTTAATACCTCGATCTCCTGATGTGTTATGGACTGTCATGACAATGGTTAGTCGTCATCAACATGTCAAATTTTTACCATGATAAAGCCAGATAAAGCATCATTATATCTCTAACTATTATAACTTGCAAGTGATAAAGATTAAACAAGTCAGTTTGGTTTTAGGACTGCTCTCAGCTGATTAGTCATTAGCAAACCTACATTAAAATACATAAATGTGAAAAAATAAATAAAAGATATATATGAGACTACTAGGAAAGAAAGTGTGAATGTTATTTTTTATACCTGAAGGTGCAGTGTTGTTATGCCTAGCAAATCAGACATGGTCAATCACGTTCATTGACTGAGGAAGAAATCTATAGTTCCTTCAGATGTGAAGGTTTATTCAGTTTACTGATGAGAAAGCGGTCATTAATTATTCCACCGTTATGTTTTCATCACTAACCTTAGAGTATGGTGATTGGAAGGAAAAAGAGAGTTGCTGGGATTGTTTTTAAGGTTTCATATCTGCATGCTAATCAAACCACTGCAGAAATAAAATTCCTGATTTCACTGGACATTGTGTGATCTGTTTTCATCCCAAAGTAGGACACAGTACACCTTTACAGTACCAAATGAAGGGAAAACACTGCAGACATAAAAGGACTGTGCCTTCAGACTGGAACTGATCATAGAGCTGTGTCTAGGTTTACCAGGACAGCCCAGGTAACTACCGTCTTTTTCAGCTGATAGAAAATTCTCTTGCAATTTTTCAGGTGAATTTTCTTGCCAATTAGACTATAAAGTGAGATCCTTATTATAAGATTAAGTGAAAAGGTAAGTTGTTTTAGAATAAAATGTAATTATAAAATTCAGCTCATCCAAATTACAGAAAAATGTTTGCTGAAATACTTTTTTCATAACATTTTTATTAACATTTCAGTTTAGCATCTTTTTAAAACCTATATATAAACTAATGTATCCAAGGTGACTAAATGAAATGCAGAGTTCATCATGCTTTGTCAAAAAAAATTTAAAAAGCCCTGCCTTAAAAAAAAAAAAAAAAAAAAGTTACATAACCAATTACTTTACAAAATACTAGTATCATGGATCCCTTCCAAACTTAATTTAAGCTTCCTTTTTTTTTTACTATTATGACAGAACCTTAAATACACCACCACATACTGTTTTTCACTACGTTTTCTGGGAAAAAAAAAAAAAAAGTTGGAGAAGAAAAGAATCAGTCAAACCCAGAAGACCTGCCATGCAAACTCCAGCATCGCTTGGTAGATTGTCAGTGAAGTCCTAGGCAAACTTCACCTTGAGCTAACCCAGTAATCTGCAGGAGCAATAGATTACCATCTTCCAGATGTACCATAATTAGAGGGGAACAAAGTATGTATTTTGCCAGTAGGTTTCACCGATATTTACTGACAAGAGAAAGCAATCTGTTCAGCCTCCTGTCATTCTAAGTCCTTTGCTCTATGTCCAAGACTCAAGTCCTGAGAAGCATTTTCTCCTTTGTCACCTGGCACCACTGTTTATCAGTTCTTCATCCCCAGCACTACTAAAACACTACACCAAAATATTGATTGAGAGCAAGAATACATATGAAAACCAACTCTAGATTAAACTACAAAACAGACCAAGGTTAAACCATCACAAATTCTTACTACTAATTGTGCCTCATAAATAGCATAATGTTGTAGTATTTCTGGCTTGCTTAATCTTCCTAGATGAAATATACATGCATACATTCATATTTCTATATTTTATATGTATATACACACAAAAACACAGAGGACGTGCCTCCTTTACACAGTCTTGGAGTAAATACCTGTCATTTCATATGCACTGCAGAAAAACAGCTGGAATTTAAAAACACATATGAAAACAGATCTAAAGAAGATACTACACACTCTTAGCTTGCTCGAGGTAGATCCACAGATAGAAAAGGCTATCCATAACTTTCTAAGTCAGCTGAATTTCATGTTACATACAGAATTAGGAACTAATTATATGTGTTTACTGCCTTTATTATAAGAAATAACAATCTCCTCTAAAATAATTTATTTTATAAAGCCAAACTTTGACATATGAAGGCAACAAATAGTCAAGAGAATTATTCAGTAAGTGTGTTTTCACAGCTAATAAAACAGAACAATCACAATACCATGTTTCCAAACACCTTCTTCTCTGACAACATTCTGAGTTTTAGAGTTTAAACATTTTCTGAACATCAGTACCAAATAATCTATGAACGATTTATGCATCATTAGTTTTAAGGGTTATATGATCTATCCTAGACTTACAGAACAGTTGCTAAAAGGAGAGAAAATTCAAATACTTTTGAATTATTATTAATTTCATACATTTCAATGAATGCAAATGCTAAAAAAAAATTTTTAGAGATTTTTGCTTTTAATTTTTAAGAACCTTAATCATCATGGTTATTAGAATGTAATAAAATTATTACTCTGTGAAAAGACCATCATAGCAATCATCAATTGTCAAAATGCTATTGGTTGAATAGTAGTTCAATAGCATGAGAGATTTTAAGAAGTAATTTAGATTTTGCTAAGCTCTGACATAAGGTCTTTTTAAAAGTTACCCTCAACTTTTCCTTCCCTTATGAATGGGAGAAGTTTAATTTTAAAAAGCTGGAAATTACTGTAAGACTTTATAGGCTTTGTAGTACTTTTCAGTATATCAAGAATCCCTCTACCAAAATCACTCTAGTTTTACATTGGCATAAGTGTTAAGTGAAATTGGGGTTAAGCTCCGCAAGTTTTTCAAGTGATTCTGTTATATTTCATTTTCTGATTGACAGTATTGAGAAAAAAGGAATAAAAAAGGAAAGATTTTTAAAAGTAATTTGCATTATGTGGAGCAAAATGCTGACTGCTTTTCTTGAGGAGGGGGTGGGAGGGGTTTGATTGTTCAATACTGTTTTTTGAGGCGGGGGGGGGGGGGTTAAGCTCAGGAGAATAGTTTCTTTTGTACAAAACTATCCTCTTACCTGATTGCACTATTCTTCTATGCTATCAAGTCTGAATCGTACTTTTTAGAAGGCCATGTCTTAATATATAAATAAAGCATACCCAATGTCATAGGCTACGATTTTGCTCTGAAATAATAATACCAACTACTCATATCCTTCTTTCTCTGCATAACAAAATAATTCATGATAGGACACCTGGAAAACATCTCATCTTGTCATGTCACAGGAAAATACACATCCCTGCATACTGTGTGCAGGTTGGAAAACTTGTCACAACATTTAATGGGTTACTTGCAGGCAGTTTCAAGTTACATTGGTCATTTAGTTTCCACTGTCATGAATCGTAGTTTTAGTTCACTTCACAGATGATCCTCAGCTATGATGAACATAAAGGCCAAAGACAGGTCTAGAAAAGCTTTTGTCTTTTATTTCTATCAGATTGATTTTCCCAGACTAGTTAAAACACTGAAATTACCTTGTTTAATCTGTTTAGTGAATGTCCTTAAGGCACCCCATGCTGCATTTCAAACTCTTTGCTAACCAAAAAAAAAAATTGTCGTACGAGGTGGTCTATCTACCTAACCAAAAGTGAGCAGTAAGGAAGAAAACTGCCTTGCTTTTTTCCTCAGAAGAGCTGACCGAGTGGTTTGTGAGATTATTTCCTGTTGTCCAGGGAGGACTATGCAGTCTGGCTCCTGAAGAACACTTGCTTCTGCTATCAATACCACATGAACTGCTGAGCCTTCGACTGCTTGTGTGAATGTTGTTATGACCAAATATGCAAAAGGGAGGAAGAATCAACATCTTCCTTACTACTCTAGCATCCTTAACTCTCTTTCTGACCAGTCTGCATCCTCACATCTCTTCAGTTTACCAAGCTGTCTCAGCATCCTTTCCTCTCCAGCTATTTAATGGGTAGATATTTTAACATTGTGTCTGACTGCATTCCCCTTTTTTTATTCTTATGCCGGAATTCATCCTGAGTTTTCCCCTTCTTGGTCCATCTGTTTCCCCCAGGATTTACCAGGGTCTTTTCTACCTTTGCCGCTGTCTCTACCTCTGCATACTGTAGGCCACTGTTTCCTCATCTGTACCCCACCTTCATCTACTTAAAATTTCCCTCTTACAATGTGACTGTGCTCACCATTTCACTAAGTCTGTGCGCACACAGCATGCACTTACCTTACCACCTTACTTACAGGTGCAGCACAGACTTCCAGAGAGGCATTTTGCTATTCATAGTTTGTGTTCAGTTCTTTCTCTCCTATCTTCTCTATTTATTTGTTGGGGTTTTTTCTTACTGGTCTCTGAATGTTGAGCTCATGTTTTCATAGAATTTATCAGCTCCATCTGAGATCATTTTTCTGAGTGGTGATAGCTAAATTGGAGTCTATCAAAGCAAATTCATAGAGTAGTTTTGTCCACAAGCATTACTTTTTGTTTACTGACAGTAGATTCATCTGCATCCTATGACCCATCCACTCAGTGTCCTGCTGCATCTCCTCACTGCTGGATTTGTGTTCTGCTCTGAAGAGCTGTAAACCATTCAGAAACTGTTCACTTTTTTTGGTGATTGTTTCTAAACATATAAGCATACCCCACAGCAGATACCACAGTATGATTCCAATGGTGGAATCCCTTCTTTATAAACATGGGCCACATTTTTTGCTTTTTCTTTTCAAGTTTTATTTAAATATGAATACAAGAAGATTAGACTGATCTGGGAGTTTAGCAGCCCTTTGGAGTAAAAGCACAAGAGGCAACGAACAGGTATTAAGATAAACTTTTTCACCATGAGGGAGGTCAAACACTAGCACAGGTTTTCCAGAGACATTATGGAAACTCCATCCTTGGAGATACTGGATTTTTAACTGAACAAGATGCTATAGCTTAAGCAGAGGCTTGTAACTCCTATAAACTGCAAATGTATTTATCATAGGGTATAGCTAATATTAGCTTGCCTTGAATGCAAATACAGATGTATTAAACAGCAGTATGTAAGTATTCTGCAACACTGTGATGGAGTAGCCAGACAAAATGTATGAGCATTTTACACAAGTATGTGAACAAGGGGACCACAGAGACGTGTAGCTGCATGTAGAAGCCATGCAAGTAACAAAAGGTTGCAAGATAAAGAAGCAGCAGTATAAGAGACTGTAAATATCCAGATGCAAGAGCTCTGAGTAACCTGGTCTAAGCTGTCCCTTCTTTGAGCAGGAATTTGAACCAGACACCCTCCAGGAGTTGCTTTCAACCAAAGTCTCTCTACTGATGAAATATTTTTGTAATTTAAAGTCTATAGTTATTTACAAAGCATGGTAAGTATGCTTCCTATGCTTACCTCTCCTTTTAGCGTACAAAGTAAACACAAAATTCAGGTTGGAATTATTACTAGAATAAGTGTGTTCATATTTAAGATAACTGGAGTAGCTTAAGTTCAGTAAACTCCCCTTTTTTGTGAACACATATTTTGTGCAGCAAAACTTTACACATTCATACAGAGTTTAATATCAGTTGAAGGTAAAATAAATTTTAAAAATTTTTTTCTTAGATCTATATATAATGTAATACTGGGACATAATACAGATAATTATACTGGTCTCACCTCAAGCATGATCCAGAGAAAAACACCTGAAATTCTTTAGACTTTAACTTCAGATAGTCCTTTGGCAACATAAATGTGAAGCTTTCTAAGCTTATGTGTGGATCCTGAGTGCTTCTGACAGTATCTGTATGAAATAATCTATTAAGGGATATAACTAATAACCTTTGATTTTAAACCTCTTTGTCTTGAGAGTTAACTGATTTAAGAAAACTATAGAGTGGTATTAATAAAAATGTTCGTGTTGATGATTAGCTAAGTCAGATACATCAGTCATTAGAGTTACAGACTGAGTTTCACTTGACCCAAAGAGACAATAATTACAGACAGAGTATTTTATCAATTGATTACACATTTCCTAATTTACTTTTTTTTCTTTTTAGCTTGTAACCCAGAATCATTCCCGGTATTTGTAAGTTAAAATATTGTACTAATGGGTAAATTAGCAGGAAGAAAGAAATTGAAGAATTTTTCCCGAGCAACTCACAATGGATATTAAGACAGGAAAAGGATTAAGGGCCTTCCACCACCTGACATATGTTATTTCCTTACCATTTAAGACTAGCTAGTACCTACTAGAACTGAGAAGGCAATCCACTCTGAGAGTTGTACTGATATATTTCCAGCTTCTTTGCATAACATATTCTCTGTCAACAGAACATATTAGTAATGGTCCTAACTGGAAGACTTTTGTACATAGAGGATTTAAGGATCCACCTTGCAGTTGAGTAGGTGCAGCCTATGCTGTGCTACACATACCACTTGTCTGCTGGATGAACTTTAGTGCATCATTTGTAACAGAATCCTGGATGTGCCTCCCAATTAGCACCTGGTGATTAAGCTACCTGCATGTCTCATCTTACCTTGAAGTAAAGCAGTATGTTTTCGGATACCATCCATTTGTTTGACAGTAGAAATGATTAATACATTTGCTTACTTCTAAGAACATGGCTCTCAAGACTACAATGCTGGTGAACCTTTCCACAGACAGGATCTGCACAGTATAGTGTGCCATGTCCTGATTCGAGGTCCATCTGATGCTGCACAACTCAGGCTTCCCAGCATCTGAAGGGACGTAAGTTTATCCTTTCTCCAAGAAATTATATTTTATTCAATACATGATGGGCTCTGAATGCCTTTGTTACTAGAATCCATAATGACCACTTTCAGCGGTGTATTACAATATTAAATATTTAGATTTCAAAAATCCGAAAGTAAGGAAAATATATATACTCTTTGACTTTGTAGTATCAGAACTTCAGATGATAATTATTCAGTATGTGGCATAGGGGACTTTATTAAAATGTAAGGAACATAATGCAACTTATTTAAATTTTCTCTTGAAGCTTTTGCTAGAGTTTGTATAAGCCATTAACTCTGTATCAGACACCAAACAACTTCTCCAAGCTATCTCAGCTGCTAAGTTCATGGCTGCATGGCAGAATCCAGCATAACAGCTCTAGACTTCTCTTTTCACATATTTCTTGGTTTCTGAGCATAAATTAGCTCCACTGCTTCCCTATCTAAACCATTTCAAACTACTAAAGGCATAACAACACATTATATCTTATAAAACCAGGTTATTTTCTAGAACATGAGGAGCTGCATGAAAAATATGGGAAGCCAAGCTAGAGAGATTTGAAGAATGATGCTGGAACTTATATGTAAAATTTCTGATAGAAAGAAATGCCTTCTCAGAAAATTCAAATGTTTTAGCCACTTAACATCAATCTAAATACAGAATTCAGAGTTAAATGTTCAGATTCACAGTGAGGTGTTTAGCTTTCTAGCGAGGTATTTAGCTTTCCAGTTGCATCAGCCTTTAAAGGTAATAAAGTTTTAATTTGTAATGAAACACAAAACCTTCCAACAGTTCTTTGGTGACTATATCTCAAATCATCATTTCTGAATCTGTTGGGAATGGATTCTTTTTTTATTTCTTGAATGGTGGAAATGTCAACTGCCTGTTTACAGTAAGTGTGTTTCTGTGGGTAAACTAATGACTGACAGATTGAGCTGCAGTTCCCTCCCTCATTTCTGCTGTAGCCATGAATGAGCTAGCTATCCAAGGGCCTCATGTGTACAATGGCTTCTTGCTCAAATACTCCTGCATTCAAGGGGATGAGGGGAGGAGGAGAATTTGCACTTACAACCTGCAGTTTGGGAGCACATAAAATGTGTACAGAAAGACTCCCGAACAGGAATATCCAGGAACACTTTTTCAATATATAAATCACAACAGTGAATTTTTATGTTACTCAGTTATATTAAGACCACCTACTAAAATCCCTGATGGTAGTTACAGTCAGTGCTTGGATCCAAATAACCCTGGCAGGGCACCATGAAGCAGGAATGTCTGTCTGATAATATGTCTATAATATAGAAAGGTTTTAAAAATGTCATTGACATGTTTAAAAGAGGACTTACCCTCCCTCTGCTTCTTTTTTCCTCACTATCGTACTATTATATTGTTGCTTCTTTTGTGCAAGTAAAACCATTAATCAGACAACTAAGTAAGGATAAACTACATCAGGAAATCAGTTTAAGTTGAATTTAGATATTTGGTTATTTTTAAAAGATAAGATTCAACTCCAATCATTTCTGTGAGGTAATTTTCTTAGCAGAGTCACAAGAAACTAAAAGAGCATAAGAGAAAGGTGTAAATCTCTGTTGATGATATTGATACATGAAAGAGACCACTTCACTACTAGTGAAGTCACAATGTTTTAATCATGTTTTGCCTAAACAAAGCTGAAAAACACTAGTGTCTCCAAAGAAACATGGCATGACATTGTAGACACAACAACAAATGCTTTAAGCTGTAATAGTTCTAGACTCTAAGGTCACTCAGCTAAAATCTGCTCCAAGTGGAAGTAAACCTTACATAGATTTCATTGTTTTTAGAATTTGTGTAAAAGAAACATTTGTCCTTTCCCTATCAGGTATGCTATGGCTGCTTTTAACTGGCTGCATAGGGATAGATCCTAAACAGAGGGGGGAAAAGTTCTAATTTAGAAAATAAATAATTCAATAGATAAGTCAGTAACATATAACTGCAACATGATCTGAGGGAAAGACATGAAAGAAACAACATGAAAATGATCATGGAGAGTAAGGATTTGAAACGAACCGAGGATCAAGAAAGAACAATGTGTAAATCTATATAACCCAAGCAAACAGAAAGTCACATATCGTGCTGGAGGTATCACTGCACAAGGCATTTCACAACATCAACACAATTTATAAAAAATAAGGTGGGGAGGGAGGTGTACGTATAGAGAGACAGACAGAGAGATTAAAAGGAATCTATAACAAAGCAAGCAAGCAAACTTACATCAAAGAGCAGTGCCAAATCATTTGCTGGGATTATCCCAATTTATAACTCTGAAAAAAATCTGAAGTGCAGTGGGGAAAAATAAATAAAATAAAAATATTCATCTATCAGAAAACTGAATAGTAACTAGTTTTGTTTCATTTGTGGGCATGAAGTTACTTCTTTCTTTTAGGTGATTGAAAATTAGTCATGGGGGTTGGAAGTTGAACATTGAAATATCACAATAAATTTAGGCATCTTTATTTTACAATTTTTGAAAAAACGTAGAAAATTTGAAATGTACAAAAAAAGGAGAGACGTAGATTATTTCTACATATGCCAGGACAGTTGCTGAGTATGTCTATATGTTCCCTATAGATTCATTCAAGACAATGAAAGGATAAAAGAGAGGAGTAACTCTTTTATATTGACTTCTCATAAAGGCATTCCCAGGATTTGTATGGACAAAGTCTGTAGCCACACAAGAGTGCTAAAGAAAGATTGGAAGGGCTGAATGTCACACACATGAGCTCTTCCACAGTAACTTTCCTATTAGAAACATATTCTGCACTAAGCAGGTGTGTTATTCAGGGTAGCCTATATCTAAACTGTTACAAGCTGAACCAACAGAGACACGTTTAGTGGGGAAGCAGCATTTAGATAGTCATGGTGAAATAGATCCTTCCATTAACATCTTTCCTAAACTTTTGGGGGTTTTGGTTGTTTAGAAGTTTTTTTTAGCTGCTGCGTGATATAGACAAATTTTTGGCTGATATTCAGTTCACTGGAAACTGAACAATTTTACATTAATTTGTAGAGATCCAAACAATAATAATGAAAACAAAGTATTTTATTTCAATGGATGTTAATTCCAAACATATTTATGACATTTAAAGCAACAGCTCGTCACTTTTTATCAGAGCAAAAAAGGAGGCAGGAAAAAATGTGTTTACATATTAGGAACATAGGCATCATTGTAATGAAATAACTCAATTTTCCATTCAGTCTTAGGACCTAATTGTCATAGTGAGTCAGGAGGCAGAGAATACTGTAACTTTCTCCACAAAGTATTCTTCAATATTGTAATAGTTGAGCTTAAACTTTACATCATTTTTTGTATACTCTTTACACGACTTTTCCCAGACTTCGCTATTATAGGTCTAGATTATAATTTTGTTTATTTCATTGCCTCCAGAAAACTTACTTTTGAGGGTAGCTTTAACTCATTTTAAACTATGTCCTCACACTGGACTAATTGCAACATCCCTGAGATGTCACTGCTTCAGCTGGGAGTGCCAATGGGGATGAAAATCCTAAATGCCAATTTTCTCTCCAACTACAGGGGAATACAGACATACAATCAATGCAAATACTAAAAGACTGCACAATGCAGTGCCCCATCCTAAACCCTTAATCACTGCATTAGTTCCATTATTGAGCAATTGCATGGGCACTAACAGACTTTTCTCTCATCTGGATACCAAAACATCTTTCTCTTGGCACCAGCTCATACAATGCTTATGCTGTATGCCTGGCTATTTGAAAAGAAATTTTCAGCTGGGTAGTTGTTTCTGACAGGCCAAATATGCACAATCAAATATTTTGTTAATGTATGGATATCATACAACAGTGAGCTCAGCAAAAATACCATGAGTTCCACACTGCCAAGGCTATACTACCCAACTTACTGGATATTACTCCAGTATGAACACCTCAGAACAAAAAATAGTCACCAAGACCCAACCTATGTGAAAAGGGGTTCCTTCAACTTTTCAGCAGAATTTGGAGAGAACAGAATCCCTGAAAAGAAAGAAGAAGAAAAAATAAAAACAAACAAACAAACAAAAAACCCCCACGCAACAGACATTAACAGACATTATCGCTGGGTCTGTTTGAAAAAAAACTTTGGATGACTGTTCACAAGGGCGCAGGAAGAGAAATGAACAGATATGTTTTCTAAGAAGACCAGTCAAGGAACAAATAAAGAGCAAATAGCAAATATGCTGAAGGAAAACTAGGAAAAGGTATGTCCCCATATCAGTGAGACTAAAAGACATCAGGAGTAAGATGTACGTAAAGGGATGTCTTGGCTTTTGGGGATATTCTTTAGCCAGTTGTAGTGCAGCTTTACTGGGTCTTGGAAATTTATAAAATTCTTTTTTTTTTCCTGCTTCAAATACTGTGTGTCATTAAAAAGACAACAAGATCAGGTGGCAAAAACTTCACAGAAAGCACATAAGGAGAAAATGCCGGTCTGCGTGGCACTTGGAGGTTCAATCAAGGCAGGCTGTCTATGGAACGGCAGGCATGCACCTTTCTGGTTTCAGTGTGCATGAGCTGGTGCTGAAAAGAGCACTGCAGCAAATGGGGTCCTTAAAAATGAAAACAGTTTGAAAGAGAAGCAATAACAATGCATTAAAATAGCAACTGATGTGTTGCAGGATGAAAAAGAAGATGGAACAGTTTGGATAATGTACTGCAAAAGAGAATGTTAGTCTGATGGAAAGGATTAGTATTCAAGGAACATATGTATTCTTATCTCAAGTCCAGACATGTTATTTCACAGCCACAGTGCAAGCCAATTGCACCATTTATACTAGAAATGTTGCCCTCCTTCTTGCAGGAAAAAAAGTAGTGCTGGGCATCAATGACAGTGTTTATAACCTCTAATAAAATTACAAATGACAAAAATGTGTTTGCTGTCTGTGAATTTGTCAGCACACAAAATGGCTGTCTAATTTTATTTTCTGCAGCACCAATAATGGTTCTTTATCAAGAAATAAAAATGTCCCCATCTTAAAAATAATACCGTACGGAAAGTGCTTTTGGTTTAGTGTTAATGAGCAAAACGTAAAAGTTGTAAGTATAAAACAGTGATTCAGAGCAAAACTGTGCCTGTAGGTGGGAGGTTCGCTAGTTACCAGTTCTTACTTCCAATAGCCATTTTACAAATCCTCAGCGCTGCTTTTACTACTAAAGCTGCAACAGCATCCTCTTCCTCATCCTGTTATTCACAACAGTCCTGCTTCAAGCAGGACTTTGTAATGCTGCAGTTTTAACTGCAAGGTCACATGCAATGCACCTGTCCTTTCATGTCTTTGCTTTAAGTTCAGATGCTTTAAAAGCTTTTCAGTATCATTACATTATTAAGAGGTATCTAGAAACTATATTTCTTAACAAATACAGAATACAATAGAAAATTATTCTATTATTAACTTACAGGATGAAAGCTTGAAGGTTTTGGTTTCTGAGAACCAGTAAATACTTTCAGAGTTTGAAAAACTGTCAAAATGTTAGTAACGTTTAAAGAAAAAAATGCCTTTTGAAGTGGTGAGGCATGTTTACATGTATTCCCCACTGTGGTTTGTGCTACATATCTGCACCCTAGTGGCTAGGTTTTGGCAGACAATTTCAAAGAATCTCTTAGGAACTCCAAAAGCCAAATGAAACCTGCACAAATTGCTGTGCATAGATTCCAGCCTGCTGCCCTTCTTTCTCTTTAGAAATACTCTGAAAATATCTGTTCTAAAATCTGCACAACAGGCTGAATAATATTGATTTGGCTGTTCATATTTATTAAGAAGAACCACTCTTATAATCCACAGTGTGAAATTTGTACCATTCTGATCATGTCTCACATATGAATATAATATTTTAGTTTTACTAGAGGTGTTAGTTTAGTTCAAACTGTGGTGACTCATTTCTCTGCTCCTAATATCATGTTAGTCACCACAGATATCCCTGAATACATGTTTCTGTAACTGATACTCAACACAGCAGTTAGAATAAGGTCAAGCAGAAATAGAGAAGGTGGTGATAAACTGCATTATTTAAACACCACTTTGTTACCAGGTAAGAAGAAAACTATGTTTGTCTTGGCTCTTTAAGGTCTCATCATTAGCAGTCCATAGCAAGTTCTTATCCCTATCCCTATGGTTATTGTGAAGTACTTTAATAGTCAAATTTGTTTCACTGTTCTCTGAAATGACTCTTTATCGTATTAGACAACATTGAAACAACTTTCAGGACACCAATAATTTTAAACATCTCTCCCCTTTATACCTCAAATATGTTAAAAAAACATTGTCAAAAGGAAATTTTAACTTGATTTTAAAGACTATCTGAATGGCAAGCTGCCATTCGAAGTCAGAAATTGGTCTAAGAGAAAAGAACAGAAACTCTTTCTAAGTATTATACAATGTGTATGTGTACTTATTCAGCTAGAAACCCAACTATCCAGTTTATCCTAAAAAGCAGACTCGTATATGATGTCCTAAATAGATGGCTGAATGCAGAGAACTACCTGCCTTCAGAGCAATCAGCAAAAGAACTGTTAGAATTCCCTGAGCCTCTGAAAAGAAAACATGCTTCAATCAGTAAAGGTAACTAAAACCAAGATACTTCATTTTCACCGTTTTATTTTACAATCACAGCAATGCTAACAACCAAGTTATCTCAGGCTATGTTTGTGAGATGGCACGTGTCTAAAGATATCTTCCAAGTTCAGGTGTTGAACACTAACAGTTCCCTACAGACTTTAGTGGGAGACATATGCAATCCACAGCCCTGTAAATAGGTCACCTTTTCAGTGCTTAGGCAAGAATTAGATTCCTAGCTTTAGCTATTTAATGTAACAGCAAGAGCAGACTACCAAATAGACCATAAATTCCTTTAACTGTGAGATCTTGTTGCTAAGACATGAGAAATAATTCAAATACCAAACACAGTATTTCAGGGTTAATACCTAGATTTCATCAGAAAAAAATCATGGTTGTATGTACTACACAAGGTCACAGTTCTTGGCTGCAAACCAGCTAATCTATTTATCCCAAAAAGCAAACTCTGAGGTATGATGTTCCAACTCAGCTGAATGCAGAAGAAGCCTGTGTGAATGAGTCCATCTACCTCAATCACTTCTCTGTCTGATTCATAAGGCTGTAAGAGTTCAGATTCCTCGAAACATAACCTCGTGAATGACAGCTGAATGCAGATAACGAGTCAGCATTGCTGTGCAACCACCCAGCAAGTGAGTGGCTTCCCCCGGCACCTTTGGAGTATGACTGTTTTTTAAAGAGGTTTGAGGCAGAGCTTGGAGGTCATAATTATATAAGTAATGTAGTGATTCTATTGACTGAGAGAGGAAGCTAAATAAAAGCAAACTTATTTATACAAGATGGAAAAGCTTCAAGACCAGCTAAGCAAAAAATAATTTCAGGGTATAATGTCAAACTAATTATATGAGTATACAGTGAAATTGAAGATTGCAAGCTGGGTGTTAAAATACCCTTAGAAAGAAGTAGGATGTAGAGTTCTCCCACTCTGGTTGGTCGCTCTTATGCCAAAGTAAAGAAAGTACAGATGAAACATTTTTGTGAAAGGTAGATCGTTCTTTCTTTCTTTTGTCACAAAGTAGAAATATTAGTTTATATCTTTTTTTTTTTTTTTTTTTTTTTTTTTTTTTACAAAATGAACACATTTTATCAAAATTTGGAAAGAGGTATCTTATTCTAATTATTTTTGTTCCCACCCCATGTTCAGTTTGTCAGTAAGTAAATCAAATGTAAGATGTTATTAAAACACTTGTTCAGCAGGCACTTCATTAAAGTTTCAGGCATTTTCTTCCTATTAGAGAACTTCTTGCTACATCCACAGCTGCAGTCAGAGTAAGGGGGCTATTATAATTTTTGTGGGAAAATATTCTGGACAATAATTGTTTTGGAGTTAGTTTGATTTCCTATTTTTCAATTTGTTTTGGTTAGAGATTTTTTTGCATCAGACTCTTGAGGAACACTGAAGAGTACTAAAGTAGAGGCAAAGTAGTTATGTTGCCTTTAATGTTGACCTCTACTATTCCTAATTAAACAGATAAGGTCAAGAGAGCTGCTTTATAAAATAAAGCTCCTGGATAACTGAAGACTCATATGTACAAGCATGCACACACATGTTTGAAATGTATTTAAAGTGTGGGGTTTTTCCCCACATCCCATTATGCAGTCCCCTACAAAACAGTTAGCCAATCAAGGAGAGGAAAATTCATTTCATGTCCATTTCTACAGGGGGAACCGTATCCTGAAGTACATAAATACAGGAAGTATTGACTTTGCATAGTGGGTCAACAGTTCTAAATACAGGGCTATTTGCTACTGTGTTTGTGATTTTTAGACACTTCCTGGCCTACTCTCTGGGGGTCAAGTTGCAGCTATGTCCCATCTCTGCCTACAGCTTTGGCAATCAAGTAGATTGGGATCTTTGTTCCTTTAGGCCTCACCTTAGCCTCAGTAAAATAAGAGCTAAACATTCAGTGCAGACCTGGAAGTAACATCTCCTAGCAATGTCTCCATTTTCTTCTTCTGTCCATTCCTTTGAAGGTCCATTTAAAGGTTTGAACTGCTTGACTTCGATTGCTGTTTCCACCGATCACCAGTTCAGTTTATCTCTTTGGGTATAAGTAAACAAAAGTCTTTTTTTTCACTTGTTGCACAGATATTCATATGAAATAATACAAATTATTTTCCAGTTCATCATAAGCATTTAGAGAGGAGAAAATAGCAGAAGAGTGAAAGATATATGCAACTGAAATAGCTGAAGGTAGATTAAATAAGCAACTAAGCATTTATAAATTATCCTAGTGAATTTTACCTAATGTCAGCTCAGTTTTAGAGAACAGCCTGGACTGTTCTAGGACCACAAGTTCTGCAGTCTCCACATTTCATTTCAGGTGTCATCAGCCTTTCAGGAGCAGTGGATTAGCCTGTCTTTATTCTTGCCTAGACTAGACGCTATCTGTGCTGAGAAAACCAAACATGAACTGAGAGACATTGCCACTCAACAAAAGGCAAGATGATGTGCATGAAGTCATGGTGTGTATCTTGTTTCAGTGCACGATAATGGTTCCCAGTTCCTGATGACTTCACAACACACAAGGAAGAAGAAATATCTGTTGCTTTTAGCTTTCTCAACACATCCTAGCTCTCAGATTTCAGCTTTACACTATACCAGCCGGCTGCTGGCCAAAGTTTGCTGACAGAATGTGTTCAAGACTTGCAGCATAAGCTGTTGGCTATAGTATCATGACACCACTAGCTTTTTTGATACCAGTTAGGAACAATAGGTAAGTAATGTATGATGAAGAAGAGTGCAAGCTACTCAATTTTACTACCTCTTTCTGAAGTATGACAGCAGTCATTCAAATTTAATTGTTGTAGATTCCTTAATGTCACTGATGATGTTTGCCCTATTGAAAATGTCCATGAGAGAGACATGCATAGTCACATCTAAAGTAGATGATCAAATTAAAAGCCCAGCTGAATGAACTACAGAGATTTCTTGCTGAGAAATATGGCCTGATATTTATTTTGTATGAAAAGATTCCAAAAAAGGAAAAAAATCAAAGTCAAGTAGGCAACCTTAAAAGATTCAAGTAATATGTGAATTCAGTGCAGCAGAATAAAACAACAGAAAGTCCGAAAGATTGTCACTATGTGTCCCAGCCTTCCAAATTGTGTGGAGGGAACTCTCAAGGGTTTCATCTATTTTATTCTGCTGTCAGACTCTTCAATAGCCTTTACTTGGTCTGTTTTGCTCTTTTATGTTAAGTTTCTTTCTTTATCCTTCTCTTTCTACACCTTCCCTGGCATTTTTCTTCTAGGGTAGACGAAGAGCATTTCTTATGAACAAAGGTGCTTCACAAACTCTTCAGCCATTTTCAGCTGCCTTAGACAACAAATTCATGACTTCCAAATTTATACCCATATGTGGTGAACATGCAGATCAAGGTTAAAGCTAAAATACTGGAAACATATTCAGAGTTAATATCATAGCACATTTCACTGCTATAAATGAAATATATTAATGGTTCTTTAAAAATTAATAACACTGTGAATAAAGCAAAAGACTAATGTACAAGTGCCATCAATGCTTTGAGGGTGTTAGCAAAGCCACCCAACCTCCTGTCAATCCCTCCAAATTCTAACTTTCATCACCTCTTTGTTCTCTTCTTTTATTTCTACTCCTGAGCCAGTGATGATTATACGAATTGAATTATTTTCCCCATGGAGCACTTGTTTGTGAGCAGCTGGCCTGCTCAGGAAGCAAAGTGCTTTCCGTTACCTTGCCTACCAGAAGCCTTTCCATTTATCAGTAGCCATAGCTTAGATCAACCACGGTTGCACACAGCTCTGAATTCATTGTCTGCAGTGTGTGAGAAGTGGGACATCCATATCTTCAGCTTGTTACATATCCAGCACTGAGTAACTTACCCTTGGTGCTTTCAACAGCTACCTGGATAACTTTTTTTTTTTTTTTTTTAAATAAAAAGGCAAAAGCTAGCTGTAGTTGGACTGTTGCAATGATGTTCGGACTCAAAAGCTGCAGCAGAAATGTCTGATTTTGTAAGTTTTATTACAGAAAGGATGAAGAGGATTTCTGTGCACAGCATGTGGAACCACAGCAGAGTTTAAGGTCCAGGTCCAGGCCTAGAAATTTAACTGTATGAGTGTAATACACGTTAGAGTTCAGACATAGACTTGTCATGAAAAATAAATGTGATCAGAATCAGCTAGATATTCTACACGACTCAACTCTACTATGGTTATCTACAACACAAAACTGTTTACCTGCTATGGCTCCCCCTTCATTTGTCACACAATTCTTTCATAAAATTCATCTGATTCTTCAGGAGGTAGAGGTAGCCAAGCCTATCTTTATATTTTTTGCCCTAAAGATTTTTTAAATGGTACTCAGTTGCTCACTGAGGGCATATTAGGAATTGTCAGTTTGGGAGTGGATTATACTTCTCTTAAGCAGCTTTAGTCCATCCTAGTAAAATGATTTAACTATATTTAGCTTTGTTTCACACTACTGGGATGGAGAAAATGAAGGCTAAAACATGACCATACTTTTAAGAAGTTGCTGACATTGCATCTATTTTTTTTTTTTTAAATTTCTTCAAAATAAATGAAGTGGTTTAGTGTTTAATAGTTTCTGGTCTATGACTTTCTATTAGAAATTGTAAGAAGCTAGTGTTTATTCATGTCACTTACACCAAACTACAATAAACAGCCTGTAAAGTTAATTTTCCTATTAAAAATGCAATGCTGTCTTCAGTAGCAGTCCTTATCGCTGTCAGAGAATATTGCTAAGCCCTCTAATAGCTCCAAAATTAAAATAAATTGGTGTAGGAAATACGAAAGTATTTTGAAAAGAAAGATTAAAAACTAAACAATGAAGTTTCAATCCATTTTGTTAAACATTGAAAGACCAGTGATTACATCTGTGAAAATTGTTAAAAAATCCTTAAAAATTACAATTTCTGACAAGACAGTAAGGAGATACAGCTAATAAGCAAATAAGAGAAAATACCTCCCCACATACCGTTGTCCATGCATTACAATATAGTTATTATGTAACAAGTCTATACATTAAAGAGATCTGTAAAGTACACATAGTTCCAATAAATATAGCTACAAATAAAATATACTTTGCCTTCCCATGCTCATCTAATGATATTTCTTAAATATTCAAGTAAACTTTGAATGAAAACAGTAGTTACACTGAGGGTAAGACTGGTTAAGACAAGAAAGCGTTCACAACGGTTAAATCACGTGATTTCAGAAACAGTTTTCTCTTTCAATCATAAAGAAAACTACTGAAATTGCTTCCCTGCTCGGCAGGTCAGTGAATCTGAGTTACCTCTGCTCAGATGCTGTGTTGAATGTTTCTTCTGCAAAAAGATTACCACATAAGTCTCAAACAAAACTGACTGCACTAGGGCCAAACTGGCTGCTGTTGTGGAGACTGTTCAAGGCAGGAAAGCCAAGTACATCTGTTCTTGTCACAGCAATTCCATTTGTTCAGGTTTCAGACTTAATTGAAAAGTTTCTGAATGCTCAGAAAATTCCACATATCATTCCCCTGGTTTTGCAGGGATGGCGGAAAACCCCCAGAGAACAACCCTGCAAAGTCCAGTTGTGGAGTTCCCTCAGCTGAAGCAGGATGCCAAGAGACTTTAAGCAAACAAGAGAACATACTCTCCTAGAAAAGAAGTAGTTGAAGTCAGAGTTACTGGGAATTTTATATTGTATTGTCAAAAAATAGGAATTCATACGAACAAATTAAAAAAAACCAAAAAACAACAAACAAACAACAAAACCAAACACTTTAAAGGATCAGATAGAAAAGCACGTGGCTATAATACTGTCTGCTGGTAGTTTTCACAACTTTACAACACAAACCCTCCATATACTGGGTTTATCTAATGCTGAAAGTAATTAAAAGCACTAGTTAACTACAATTAAAAAAAAAATAAATCCCAAACCGCATACTTCATGTCATTGTCTTCATTACTAGTGACTTAGCTTTCTTCCTTATGTTGTAGCATTTCTCTTTAAATAGTTCCAGGTTGTGTTAGGGATTTTAGTGTAAAAGACAGTTTTCATTAGGAAAGATTTTAATGATAGAGATCTCAGATTCTCTCTTCATTCCTTTTTGTACAATGAAATCTATCAGCCATCATGGTCCTCTTCCAAATCATTCTAGACAAAATATCTTGTTGACATGAATTCAGATTGAAGTGTCAGTAGTTTGCTGTGTCAGTACTTTTGACCTAAACTTCAAATCCCAGAAGAAAAAGTGAGATTAATACTAGATTTCCTGAAATGGCTGTCTATGCATAATCCCATAGCTAGGTGGAGATAACGTAGGAGAATAGTATTATGAGAACCTGTATTTCAAGAAAAAAAAACAACATATGCATTTAAAGGAGTACTAGTATGAAACGTGAGTGCTCTGTTTTTCCCACAGAATTCTCCTCATCACTCCATACAGTCTGGCAAACTTAAGGTTAACGATTTTATAGATATTAATGCTTCTCTATAAAAAGGAGACTGAAAAGCACTTTATTGATAATCCATTATTAAGTAATAGATCTCAGTAGTGATTAGAAAAAGGTTGTTAAAAACTGTTCTAAACTGACACAAATTATTCCAATAAATTTATTGTTTATTAATATACTCCAAAAATAAGAATTTTACCATAATTTTTAGCCACTGGAACCACAGCCTTAGTCAGCAGAAGTCTAATTTCCAGGGACTCTCCTACTTTTATATTACAGACACATAATTTGAAGTATTTTTGTCCATTTGAGCCAGCTTTGTCATGTGAATACGTCATGTACTGTCTGAAATGGCAGACACCAAAAGGAGAATGGATGGCTACCTGGAAATACCCATGCAACATACCTATGTTTGGCTATCACCTGGGTCACAGTGCAGCACCTTATTGCCATGGAGAATTGCCAAGGACTGTCGTGTCCTTGAGAAATTCTATATAGTAGTTGTTGGTAAGGCTCTCAAACCCACTAAACACAAATCTTCATGCTCTGAAATAGGAATCTTTCCCCCATACTATACTTACTCAAATTACTATATTTCCCTCCCAAAATAAGAAGATAGCTGTCTTCAATTTACAGCATTGCATGCTGCAACACATAGAAGTTCGAACACAGTATGAATTTGAGCCACACAGAAAAGAAAATGTAGTTAAGATTTGGTTCAGAAGCAGATTACTGTCAAAAAAAAAATACTAGCTTTACTCATGGTATAACATATGTAAGCAAACTTTACTTCTCGAAACTCACATTTGGAGCTAACGTAGGCTGATGTTAAAATTGGTAATCTACTCAGTAATCTTTACACCAATCACAAAATATTGAAGAATGTGGGAAAGGGTCTTATTTTTAGATGAAGATACATATGGCAAAATTATTCGTGTTTGCCAAGCATAGTCTCAAATGCTAGGAAACATCACATAAGGTCATGATGCTTCCACTTGACTAAGGGGGGGCTCTCCATTGATTGCCAGGGTTTCTGGACCACAGCAAGAATGAGGCAGAAGTGCCATTATAAAAGTACGCAACTGTGTAATTTAAGACTCCATTGTAATGCTTACATACAAAGAGACAAAATTAAGTTTGAAGGATATTAAGTGCTTTCTAAACACTGAACCATATGGTAAATCAAAATGGACATCTAAAACCAAAGGCATCCCCGCAGATTTTTTAAGATTTTCACTAACCTTCTTGGGTTATGTAATTATGAATATGCCACTACAGTATAATGACTGTAATTAGAGCTAGCGAGGAACAAAATTATGATTAATAGCGTGCTTTAATTCTGTGTATATTATATATTGGGTCTAGTCCAACAGTCCTTACTCATGTAGGAGTCCAAATAAAGATCTATGGAATCAGATGAAAAGATAGCAAAATTTAACATTCATCTCAATAGTATGAGTGTCTTTTAAATCTACACAGCCAATGCTTCTATTTATACACTATGTAGAATAACTATAGGCTCACAGCAACTATAGGCTTACAGAAATAACCAAAATTTAATATCTAGAAATTAAACACCTAAAGCTAAGGAACAGAAGAATAGTATTTGCTCCCAGAATAATTCAACTTTCAGATTAGAGTTTAAAGACATTCATAAATCATATAAAATAATATTTTTTCCAGAAGAAACTTGGTTGTACTTTTAAACACAGAAAAAACATGTCTCTCATAGCTCAACATTTTCTGGATCTAGAATTCAGTGAAATTAATATCCTGGTAGTGCGTCATATGAATTTTCAGAAGAGAGATTTTAATGTAGCTCCAAGAAAAGTAAAGAGAACTATAACATAAGCTGGTTTCTTAGGATATTTTTTTTGTTATTCTTAATCAGCGTTCAGTACTGAAAAGAAAAAAAATAAAAGACACTATCCAGTAAATAATCAGAATTGTAATTGCAGAGCACTGGAAAGTACCAAGCAAGATAAAAAAGTTGGTTTGTGTCAAAAAGTTCATGTCAGAACCACAGATGAGATTTTAATAAGACAAGCATTGCCCTAAAAAGATAATTTCTACTGAGAAATGAACAATACAACATATATATAACAATTATATATAGTAATTTTATAACTATTCATAAATGTAGATTATTTTTTATAAATATAAAAACTGTTACATAACATAATAGTTTCTTAAAAGAGTGCATGCCAGACAGAATTTATGAGATTTTTAGTTAGTTTATACACAGTGCTTTTAGTAAGTGCTGTAGTTTCTGTAGCAGCATGCATTTTTGATGACTTTGACAAATTTATCTTCACATATGCATGCCAGTCCTACGTTCAATTTTGATTTTATCTTATCAGAAGAGTTTGCATGCATGATTTTCTGCTGTAGGAAGTGGTATCCTAAAAGCCACTGCAGAAAACTTGTTTGTTGCCACTCATGTTAAAGAAAGACTTATAGCCAGCAGGCACATTGATCAAGAATGAGCTGAGACACCTGCATGGTTTTAAAAAAAGGAAAAAAGAGGTGCTCCTGCTGAAATTCTCCTCTGTTGTATTTTAAAGAATGTAAGAGCCAAAAAAAAAAAATAAAATTCTCAGGCTAAAGGTGTTATGCAAGGCTATATTTGAATTCTAGGTTACTGGTCCCACAAACCTACTGACAGATATTGAGGTCACGTAGCCCACTTTTGAACCTTGCAGAATAGAGTAAGGCCCATCCCACAGCAATCCAATTCCATGATAGGCCTATAAAGAGAACCCCACTGACTGGGTGACCTACATCCAAACAACAAACGAGCCAATCCACGTTAGGGCAGACTAGCAAAATGTACAAAAGCTTTACATTGGACTGCAAAGACTTAGAAAGCAGGAGCTTTTTTTACTTTCAAGGACAAACCTTCTGCTAACCGACTGTAACAAAGAAAGTTATTCAGTGAGAAGGTTATTCCAAACTTTTCCATCAGTCTGCCCTTTTCACATCACTGTCTGTCAGACAGCTAGTTCAGCATTGGTACATACCTGAGCTAGTCCGATGATCACTGTGTTCAGTGACTATGCAGAATTACATCTGTAATTTGTATTATATTTAGTCAGTATTGCTGGACTGTATTTTGTAAATACTGTTTGAAAGAGATACTGTAAGGACAATATAAAGGCAAAATTGTGTACTTATGTGCGATCTCAACAGTAGTGTCAACTCAGTCCATATGATAAATTACAAGCACCCAGGGTTACATGTCAATCACACAGAACATTTGCTTGCTGTTGTTTTAATGAGGATAAACTGGGGACAAAATCTGGTGGGGTGAGAGATTTATGTTGCACATTTGGGTTAATTCAGTCTATTTGGGCTTGATTCTTCCCATTTATCGAACTCCCTTTGGAACACAGTTCTATAAAAGAGTCTTCTAATGAATGGCAAATGGAGCAAGTTAGATCAGTCCTGTTCTCAGCTCTTGTATCCTCTGATAATAAAATACCAAGTTACCTTCACTGCTATCTAGAACTTCCTGTTAAGCATGCTCCCATGGTGCCAAGTCTTACTATGAAACCTGTTGAATTCTGGACAGAATTCCAGGAGGAAGTTTTAGATGTGTAAAATTCAGGAAAAAAAAAAAAAAAAAAAAGACAACGTTAAAAAAATGGCAATATTTGCTAGCAAAAACAGCATGGAAGAACAAAACCAGTGGTAACTAGTAGGTCTGCAGGGATGCAAACGGCAAAATACATACTTCTCCTGAAGTCCTAGAAAACTTTTGATCAAGTATTACACAACTGTCACAGAGGACAGAAAGCACAGGGAAAATAAATAGATTTTTGCATCAATATTGTAAGCTATCCACACAAAGAGAGGATGACTCAAAGGACTTCCTCGGTTCCTAAGCCTCCTTCAGACCATCAGATGACTCCTTTCAGATGAGAGAAAGTTCCAACATGGGAGGAAAGTACAGGATTGTATTCCTACAGCAACAGTAGGGGAAAAAAATAAAGCTAGTGGTTAAGGACTAAAAAGGATTTTTGGGCACATGTAAATTAAATTAAAATAGGCAATCTTAACAATTGTGTCTATTTACAAGAATAATTAAACTGCCCACCTCTTCTACAGTTGTTCGGGGGTTATTTTCCTAGCCCAGTATTCTGACTGTGTTACACCTCTCTCTACTTCTATTTCTGGTTCTGCCTTTATTTTATTTAACAGAGTTGCTTATCTTTATTTCAAAGACATTTCTAGTTTACCAGTGAAGTAAAGCTAACAGGGGAAGTCCAGATAATTTGCTGCCAGAATGAAGATAGCATGAGGCCACTATCTATAGAATCAGTCGCTACAGCTGCCTATCTCTCTAGCAGCTTCTAAGCAAAGAGGTGCTGTATCAACTCCTCTGCATCTTTAAGGAACTGTATACAGAAGGGAATAAAGTAACATTGGCTAGAGACAGATAGAACACTGGTCCTGCAACCAGGTCTTAAAAGGTATCTGAGGAGGCAGATAAGAAAGAACTGCTAACACGGAAGAGGAATTCAAAGGACTGGTGTTTGCCCTAGGCACAGTGCAGTAAGTCTAAATCCATAATTAAGGTGTGTATATTCATTTTAATCACGCTTAAGAATTGTTTTAAGTCAGAAATAAGCACACTGCTACAAAGTTAGCTGGGTGACCTTAAACCTTGCTGTGACTTGCAAATCTTCTGATTCCTGCGGAGGCACATCCATCGTGAAGCCACTTACTCTGCCAATCATGATAGGGAACTATTCTGTCTATAGCTACATACTGCTGAAACAAAACCCTTAAATGAATTCACTTTTCTGATGAAGCATCATGGAGGGCACCTTGAACTTAATGGCAGTTTGGTTGTGCTTGCAAAGTGTGAAGAAAGTGCAAGTCTCTGAGCTAATATAGCTCAAAGATTAATTTCTAGCCTTAATGATTTTGTGAAGCAGCCTTTTGAAATCATTACAATCATACCAATTAGCTTTAAAGTCCTTCTAACAATGTGCCCCCTCTTTCACAAAATACTTCTCAAGCTGCAATGAGGACTTATTTTTATTAATGTATATTCTGGTAAGTGAATCAATAAATTCTTTGTTAATAGTATATTTGTGTCAATTTTACCAGACTGCAGCATTTCCAAGAGACTAAATTTAACAGTAATACAGTGTCTAAGGACTTGAAACATCATTCAAACAAAAAAAAAAGTGCTGAACTATTCAAATACACATCCTTTCCATCTTTCTTTTCTGGTATAAGGGGGTAAAAAATAGATTCAGCATATATTTAGCTTTAAGGAAAGCTACACAAGATGCTGGAAACGTAGAAATAGATTACTAAAAAAAAGAAAAATTAACAGATATATATGGCGATACTTGCAGTGATAGTGACTGTAGAGAACTGCTGTATAAGTTGCCTACAAGTATGAATTTATTTTCATATTTTAGAAGAGAAATATGTGTTCTAGAATAATAACACATTTTATTACACTTTTTACTTTTAGAATCATTCTGGGTCATTTAGAGGGTTTTACCTTGTTTTTTCTATCTTTAAATGTTTCCACTACTGCTACAATGCATAAAGGTTAGTAACACAAACACTTATTTGCTTGTGTACACATGCACCCACAATAAATGAAACACAGCATCTGGCCATATTTAATTCAGAAATCACTGAACCAAAGGAATCGGAAATCAAAGCCAAGAGAACAGGCAACAGTAACTGTCATGCTCTAACGGGGACAGCATCAACAACATACGCTGCACTCCCCCTAAGGCACAGTTAGACAAGGACAAAATCTGAACAGCATTTGGTAGGGGAGTACACTTTGGGAACAGAAGGGTCCTCGGACCCAATTTGGAAAAACTGGTAGCTACCACATAACTGACAATTTCCCTTATATGAAGGCTCTTGTTTCAGAGGGCAGTGCTTGGATGAGTCCTACA
Source organism: Leptosomus discolor (assembly GCF_034619465.1). Classification (NCBI taxonomy): domain Eukaryota; kingdom Metazoa; phylum Chordata; class Aves; order Leptosomiformes; family Leptosomidae; genus Leptosomus; species Leptosomus discolor. Next base: position 108,087,888 of record NC_141391.1, on the reverse strand, counting down.
AAACAGGACTAGGTAACACCCACCACAGAGGCACGGTACACAATACTACTTACAGCCTCAGTAGTGCCTGGACTAATGCAGTACTTGGGAATTTTGGTTCATACCCATTCCACTGAGTTTAATAAAGTTATCCTTGGATGCTGAGTAAAAAGTCTGTGCCACTACTCCCTTCTGTCTACTGGTGACAGTTTTTGCTTGGTGTCTTGCCTGATGGCTTTTGGCAAAGATCAACAGAAATTACTTTTCCAGGTGAAAGATTAGCCTATTCCTGTCTTAGATAAAAGTACTTTGCAATAGCCGGGAGTTGAACAGAACTTGTCCTCGAGTAGGAAAACCTAAAAGTATATTAGCCGAATAAAAAACAAAAAGAGAGCATAAAGTATGCTTCCATTGCCATGCATATGAAGAACTGTACATACCATGTGTCTGTCTATATATAAACATATATGTGTATGTGTATATATATATATATATATATAAGAAATCTTAAATACATAAAATTCACAATAGTTGCTTTTGTTAACTACATCTACTTTCAAGACTCACACATGCATTAGTGAATAATCTGAAATAATCCAAGTGTCACAATACCGCAAAATGGAGATTACAGCTACTATTTACTATGAATCACAGTAGCACAGGGTCTGGCTGGGATAGAGTTAATTTTCTTCATAGCAGCTCATATGGTGCTGTGTTTTAGATTTGTGACCAAAACAGTGCTGATTGATAACACACTAATGTAACTATTGCTGAACAGTGTTTGCACAGCATCAAGCCCTTCTCTGTTTCTTACTCTGCACCCCCAGTGAATAGATTGGGGGTGTGCAAGAGGTTGGGAGGGCACACAATTAGGCAGATGATCTGAATTAACTGAAGAGATATAATGTCGTGATCAACAATAGAAAGGGAAAAGAAGGGGGTTTAGGGAGGTTAAGCATCTTTTACCTGGGAACTAGCTGGACATAAGTCTACCCATGGGAGGTGGTGGTAATTGTCTTTGCATCATTTCTGTTTTATTTTCTCTCTTCTTCCACTTCACTTATTAAGCCATTTTATCTTGACCCACAAGTTTTCGTGCTTTTACTCCTCCTTTCCTCTTCCCCCATCCCAGTGGGCAGGGGGAGGAGTGAGAGATGCTGCATGGTGCTTAGCTGCCACAAAACCAGTCTAATTCTGTTTTGCAACAAGTGAAATCAAAATTTTTATAATTTTTATGCCCACTGGTTTAACCAAACTACAGCATCTATATTCTACCTTATTTTCAGCTGTAAATTTGAGGTTTACAATTGATGTAGCTAGTCTCCCTTTCTTCCACCTCCTGACACTAAGGCTGTGAAAGAAGTATACAGGAAAGTTCCACTATCATTCTCAAAAAAAAATATATAAAAAGAAAAACACAGGATGAGAGGGTATTCAGTAGCCAGACATGAAAAAACATGTTGGGGAAATGAATCAGAAGTGAACTAGTAAGTAGTTCAGTCAAGTCATCCAGTTGCTGTTAACAGTGCCTGGAGTTACAGAGCAGAGTCCAGTGTAACTCCTGAAGGTGGCTTCTGCAGCCCCTGAGAGCCACTCCAGGCTAGACGGCCCACGCTGATCCTCAGGCTCTGTGAGACCACTCAGCCCTGCCAGTCCTGCACTGCATCCCCCGCTACCCTGGCACAAGCACTGATGCTGTACCACCAGTAGCAATGATGGAGTAAAAGGCTGAATTTCATATGCACATTGTGCAGCAACTCGCAGTGAAAGTCTCCCCCGTGGAACAGAAACCGACCATCTATTTGACTGTCTCTCAGACATCCATCCTATATTTTAAAATAAAAAGGTAGGTGTGCAACAAGGAAGATGAAGGCTAATCATGTTTTCAGCTGGAGAAGGGGTTGCTGCCACTACATTAGCTGTACTTACCCAATATGAGAGGTTTGAACACGACAGGGCAGATCTAGGATAAGAGATATAACCAGGAGGTTATAGGTGAGGCCTGCGGCCTGCATTTGCACTTGTGTTTTACACGTGCATTTTTCAGAAGGTCATGTAGTTGTGTGTGTTTAAGTACTAAATACATTTCTATAATACATAGTTTATACACCTTAAAAACCGCACACAATCATGGAGAAAGTAATTTGGAAGTGAAGAGCTTCAGATTTTCAAAACTCTGGCTGCTGTCTGAAGCACATTGACGGCAGATCTGTCTGAATCAAGCATCTCTGACACTGCAAATCTTTGACTATAGAGATGTATGGGTTACTTTAGCTCCCTGAACTTGAGTCTTCTTCAAACATTGTCTCTGGCTTCAAGTGTACAAATCTACATCGGGTTTCTACCATAAATCTGTTCAGACTTTCAGGAAAAAAATGTAGGTAAATATATTTGTCCCTAAGCTTCTTTGGTGGTGATAGTAGTAGTAGTAGTGAAATGGTTAGTGTCCACAGACACTACAGAAAATCCTCCTGTGGATTTCCACTATTTGTACTTACACAAGCTGGTTTGAAAAAGTTTGAATGAATGGTATATAGATCAAACCTGTTTATCTATTATTTCCAATTGGATTTTCATTAAATATTTTTTGTTCTTTTAATATCTCTAATAATGCTAATTTTTGTAAAAAACCTACATTGTCTTTTTTATCAAGGAGTGGTCTTGGTATTTTTGGAAAAAAATCTGTATCACCTAGGTAGGCCAGTGCAAAGCAAATTAAAAAATTAACCAGTGTAAATATTTCACACACTCCCCCGCTGTGTCTTCTCTCTGGGATGATTGTATAATCCAGTTGTGAAACAAGACTTTAGACTTTGAAGTATGCAAGCTCAAAATAACTTCAAAGATATTGAACAGGAGGTAACAAAGTCCATCTGCTATGAAGTCATAGACTAGATTAATACTTTGCATGACCGCTGCATCGTGCCTCAGTGAAAACCAGTTGTTTGCTTGTTCTACTGTTATTCATGCCTCACATGACTCAACTGTGTTTTAGAAGTTGAGAAGTGAAGCTTACAGATCATCCATCTGTCAGATTCTGTTGGTCGGCATTTCAGAAGTCAAGGGATGTTACTGCTTCATCCTGTCATTAGGAGAACTTTCCACTAAGTTTGCCATTGTTCACCTTTCCTATGAAAAATTTATTTTAGGAACACCAAGACACTTTTTTTTTGTTTTAAAAGGTATAAATAAATTTCAGATGATGTGTCAAAACATATTATAAGAGGATAAACATTAGCAAAGATTTCTTCAAAATTTCTTTCTATAATTCACAAGATATAAGTAAACTAGGAAACTTCATGCCAATTCCAGAGAAAAACATGAAAGTCAATTCAAAGGAAAACTCACCATCAGTTTTAGCATACACACTTCAAAATGTCTGCAACTTTTATGTTTTCACTATCAACTACCCTTTCACACTACATATTACAATATTATAACTAGAGTTCGTCAAAATCAAATTCTATGTATTATAAATACTGTTTTTTCAACTATATAAGGTTTCCGTTTCTTTCTTTCTTTTTTTTTTTTTTTTTTAAATTGAAATACTCTAGTCCTGAAAGGTTTTCAGTTGAAGTTTTTTTAGGTTTTGATTTTTTCCTGCGCACTGAATAATCAAGGGGGAGTTTCCCATTCAGCACTACTTATGGCTGATGTTCCAAAACTTGCCATGAACCCATGAATTCAGAATTTAGCAGACCAAAAGCCTTCCAACACTGCAGTGCATGCTCATTCAGGTACATACTCCTGGAAATACAAAAGTATGCCCATATAACAAAATAAAAAGCTCCCATATACACAACTAAGCACAGTAACTCCAGAATGGCAAATAGTATAGCTACATTAGCACAGAGCTTGAATTATGAGTTTAGTCACAACTGTATAAGGCTCTCTTAGGAACAGACCTCCACTGTGCTGCATGGTGCCATGTGTTACACACATTTGATAAAACACTTCATTTGGTGTTACATGCTAAGCATTATCTTGAGGAATAAACAAGAAGAATCCCACATATCCCAGAAAATAAGCAGTTTGCTGAAGTTATTATGGACATTCCCTACAGATGGGACCTAGTCCTTTTTATACACAACCCAGAAAAAGAGGCACAGCCTTTTATTTAAGTGGTTTTGCTGGAAGATTGACATTCGCTTTAAATTCTTTATGTATCTCATGCAATTTAAAATACATCTTCCACTGTGTAGAAAGTAATTCAAAATTGAATAGAGATGAGAGGAAAGGATGTATCTGACTCTGGTCCTGTTGTGTAATGCTGGCTTGGGAGAAGGAGGTTGAGGGTTTTCATCCCTCATCCAAGAACCATTTATGTATTTTCCCCAGTGACTAGTGTTAGACATCATACAATCACAATCTGAAAACTTATATTTCATCTCAGCTTTGTAACAAAAAAAAAAAAAAAAAAGAAACAATATATAAGCATGCATTTTAGGGGCTTGGGCAGACCTCAACCATATGGTGCTTTCCACCTTTTGGAGACAATTGTAGCTATTCTTATCTCACACAACCATATTCTGTTCTTGCTCAGGAAGCCACTTTTGGCTAATATTTGGAGATACATCATGAGCTACAGAAACGAACATATGCTCTGCACTGTTCCCTGGCCTGACCGAGATGAGCTGTTAGGTTGCTCACAAGCACTCTCTAACCTGTTATTTATTTGAGATGGTGGATTATTTGGACTTTGACTACTGCCATGTCTTTGCTAAAGAACCAGCAGTGGCATAACAATTTCATGTCAAATGACATTCTGTTGAACTCTGTAAAAAATAATTATCTTCTCTAGTGATGTATCTGTCTCTTCACCAGCTATGTTATAGCCATAAACAAAAGATACTTTCAACACCTCTAGCACTTTAGCAAGTGATATTAGCTAAAACTCAGAGGTGATGGAGTTATTTCTTCCAACTCTATACACACCTGCCTCTCCAAACCAAATCTGTGTAAAAGTCACTGTATCCTTAGACAAGTCCCTTATGTCAGAAATATTAGATATAAAGCTGACCTATTGCGGTATAAGACGAGAGGACCTAAAAAGCAGTAATGGTCAAAGGCAGTTTTAAAAAAAGAAGACAGACAAGATTTAGAGTTCTGGCTATATGTTATCAGTGAAACTACTTTGGGCCTACTGGTGCCCTTAGCTGAATCAGTTAAGCTGATATGCTGTCTCACTGGAACAAAAGTAAGCCTGTGAGCCCTCAGCTGTACTTTCAGTCAATGCCATTTCATTCATATTGGTCAAGCTTTAACCTTTAATGATTTTCTGACTAGACATGTGCTTGCTGAGTCACTGCTTTGGATAAATGCTGAAGAAACGTCTAGCAGAAACAGTATAATACCACTGAGATCATATTTGCCCTTTGGTTCTTGTAACCCTTCCCTAATCTACTATTCTCTGTAGCGTTTAGTGATTTGTAGCCCAGCAATAGTCAAGTCTTCATTTACTTCATGCATATGCACTAAATTAAGCTATTTCCCTCCCACCCATATGGTGGGTTGATATGCACAGATGCTATTACAGAGTTCTGTGCCACATAAAATCCCAGCTGTAAACTAAAAAAAAAAAAAAAAAAAAAAGCTCTTTTACTCATCTTCCAAAAAAGAAAAACAATAGAAAATAAGCCCATAAGGAACTGTATAAGCAAAACCAGACCCATACAGCATCTGACATAGGCACAGATCAGGACTGAAGATGGAAGACAAAAGAAGGATTAGTATTAAAGTATTTCAGACAGTGATAGTAATTAATTAAAAATGTGAATCTCTACAAAATAGCAGTCAACAAAATAATTTTGACAGTCCTTTGAGACGTAATCAAGCTCTTAATAGCTAAGGTTTCTCAAAATCCTGGGTTACAGCATTTTTTAAACTGGAGTGAAGGAGTGTAAATGTCAGAAAATATGCATTCTATAAGGCAAAGTGACCAATTGGGAAAAATAGCTCCAAACACTTTTGTAAATCATTTCAGTATTTTGCAACTAACAGGTGCCTTCTCCTTTTCAAGTGAATATCCATGCTCCTACAATGTTTGGAATAAGTCTAAAACAACAGCTGAAACTTCAGTGCCAAACCTGAGTTCATCGCGGAGGAAATAAGTTTTCTCTTCAAAACTGATTTTGATACCTTGATGTTTCCGTAAAAACTTGAAAACCACTTCCTACATTTTCTGATGGCCCTAAAGATCACCCGTGCTAGATTCTCAGAATTTACACTAGTTACCAACAGAATTTGGTGACAGTGCCAGTTGTGCCAGTAGCTCACGTGGGGGTTTTTTTGTCTGTTTGCCTGTGTGTTTTTTTGGTTCCTTTAAGCCAAATTTGAGCCCTAAAATTCAAAGTGTTAATTTCTTTCTAATTGGAATTTTAATTACTGGATGATTATAACTTCAACTGCCAAGTCGCTACTGGAGATATAGTCCATAAAAGCAAAGATTATACAACTGTTAAACAATATCTTAATTGGTAACTTAGAATTTGTTGGAAAATGAGCCTTTACTGGGGCACATAGAAAAATGGTTTGCAATAACATTTCGTATTCTGAAAGCACAGGAGACAAAAAATCAAGTTCTAAAAGCAAGGTAAGTTCTGATCACTTACAAATCTACTACTGAAAAGATTAATTTAAGACAAGCAGGCTGTACATGGGAGTTTTATTACAGCCCACCCTTGGAAAAATGGCCTGGATAACAACTGCTGCTAAGACAGGAGGAACATATGTGTCAACAACATGAGTGAATCAAATAACCAAAATTGTCTGGGACAGTGTCTGCCCAAATCTGATGATACTGAGGAGAAAGACCATCAGGCAGATTAAAGAGTAACCAAGGAACTACACTGAGACTCTTGCAACAGTGAAGGAGTTGGCCTGTGTGGTCGTTTGGTGTCTGGAGGGGTTTTCATAACTAAGGAGGGGTCTACAGAGGTGGCTCCTGTAAGAGGCTTCGAGAAGCTCCCCGGGCTCCAATTTCGGACCAAGGCCAGGCCAGTCAGCGCCTCTGCGAATAACTCTATTTAAGCGTGAAAAAAACTGTTGATTGAGTTCTTTGTTGGTGTTTCTTTGTGAGTGGAAGAGAGAAGGGGGATGACAGAGAGGCAGCCCTGCGGACACCCCGGTCAGCGAGGAGGCAGGAGAGGGGAAGCTGTGCCGGGGCAGGGGTTCCCCTGCGGCCCGCGGTGGGGGGGCGGCTGAGCCCCTGCAGCCTCTGGAGCCCCGCGGCGGCCCAGAGGTCGCCCTGCAGCCCGCGGAGGGCCCCGGGCCGGAGGGGCAGGGACCGGGCCCGGAGCAGAGCGCGACCGCGGCCGCGCTGGAGCCGCCCGCGGGTGGGAGGGCGGCAGCCCCGGGAGGGCCCCGCGCTGGGGGGTTCTGGGGAGCTGCGGCCCCGCGGGAAGGACTCGCGTTGGGGCAGCGGGGGGAGGAATGTCTGCCGGGAGAGGGACCCCGCGGTGGGGCAGGGGAGGGCTGCGAGGGCCCCTCGCCCTGAGGGGGAAGGAGCAGCGGAGACCCCTTGTGCCGGCCGGGCTGTGACCCCCATTCCCTGCCCCCTGCGCTGCTGGGGGGGAAGAGGGAGCAGAGCTGAGCCCGGGGAGACCGGAGGGGTGGGGGGGAGGTGTGTTGTATTTAAGACCTGGTTGTATCTCTCATTATCCTTGATGGTGGTGGTTGGTTGTTCATTAAACTGATGTTGTTATCCCCAGGTTGAGTCTGCCTTTTGTTGCTGGCTGGGTGGGCTTAAACCACAACAGCCTGAAAAGACACAGGCAAATTTATAAGTGAGGGAAGAGCCCTGGGAGTCGAAGTCGAGGCCCAGTTTGACACTGCCAAAAGTCTTACACGCACACACAAACACACACAGAGACACCCCACCAACCCAGGAGTTCTGTGCCTCGGCCAGACTTTGCAGCCTCACTGCTGGACACTGATACAATGAGCAGCCTCTGCAATCCAGTTAAGGGGACCAACAGCGGGGGTGACACAGGTAGTACCTACACCGCAGGTGTGCATATCCAGACTCTTGGGGACCTTTTCAGTGGCTCATGCATTAGCAGGTGTTAGAGAGCAGCACAAGTACTCCCAAAGCTGGATCACCCATGTATACTGCAGTCCCAGAAAGGGTGTATGTGCTTGTCATCCACATTGCATGGAGTTGGGGATGCCCCTAATTGACTGTGTGCCCATCCATGTATGTGTATATGTGTGTGTGCACCTGTGTGTGAGAGAGAACTCTTTGGGATTTGGGTGCTTATTAACACTTTGGAAGCAGCTGGGACTGCAGTTTATTCATTCTGTTACTCATATTGATCCTGAAAGTATAGTCCACTGTTTGCCAGCTAATTGCATGTCATTAGTAAATCAATAAAACCATTTTGATCCTGATTTGCTTTAATTATGTAAAATGAGCAGCTTTTCCCTGTGATAGTTGGGCTAACGTATCTTAAACTCACATATGCGGTTGGATAGGAAGACCTAAACAGAGATAAGATGGGAATTCAAACTGAGGCAAAAAGTCTAGACTAAGTATTTTGGGCAGCTTCATCATTGGTCTCTAAATAGATATTCTCCTTTTTACTAGAGAAATTTCCCTGAGAAATTTCCCTGCCTACTAATGGAGTTCAGTTTTCTTCTTGCAGAGTCATAGAATTCAGTGACCTAAACCAGAAGCTTACTCTATAGCTGAGGAAAGAAGAAAAAAATTGTTTTGACTCAATTAAGGGAGAAGTATGGAGTCCTAATGTTGAAATTGCCAGCCTTTCTCCAAGTTAGAAAATGGTTCAACATAAAAAAAGCAATAAACAAACCAAACCAAAACAAACCAAACTAAACAGAAGCAATAAACTTTAAAAACAATGGTTGCTAACATCAGGATTGTTAAACTTTGTAACACTGTGATGAATTTGATTCCAGCACCAAAGGTTACCTAGAAAAAGGGATAACAAAGCAAAGTCAGGGGTTTGGACCTGCAGAAGGTCCAACTGAAGTCCTATTCCATCTTCTACCATCAGGAGAAGGATGAACTGTTTCAGCTGAACACAAGCGAAGGAAAATCAAAGGTGAAATATATTGATGTAGCATTACCCCATTTTTCCACAAAATAACGATTTATTGTGGTAAAATGCTAAAATGAATAGGATATAGACACATTCTAATATTAATATATTTTTTTTAACTATTCATCAATTGCTTTACGGGTTCAAAAAATGTATGGCTGCACTACCTCACGAGTTCTACTCAACTGTAGTCATCTAAGCAATGCTCAGCTGAAATTCAGATGTGCATAGTTTCTTTATTACTATTGTGTAGTGTTTACATAGAGAAAGAGCAACTCATACAGTTTGAGTGCCAAAATGTGTATAAAAAAGAGGACCTTTGCTCCAGAGATACTATAATACAAGTTATTTTAAAAAGTAAACTAAAGACATTTACAAGTCAGAGCAAATAAATATGTCATGTTTCCTCAAATTGCAACAGTCTTTGTTTTTCCGCTATCAAAACCAAAGAGCACAGGTTCAATGACTCCTTTAGTTTCAACCTGTGTGTTTGAGAATGCACAGATACACAGAGCATCTGAACTCCAGAAGCAACATTTGCATTTTCAAAGAGGTGAGAAAGTCCATGAGTTATCAAAAGGAATGTACAAACTAGCTCACGAGTGTGTTGGAGAAGATTAGAGTTTGGAGAATAAAGGACTTCAGGAAGGAAAAATGCTGTCACATTTCATCATTAAGATCTCCAGTGAAACAACTGACCTCTGCCAAAGCACGCAGGCCAAAAAAACCACTTGTTTACTTACTAAATTTTAATGTAAATTAATTTAGTAATTTTTCCTTCTACTTCTTCAGCAGTCTGATTTAAAGAAAGATTTATCCCTCAAAACCCCTCCATAATTTTAAGATGGTCTATACCTAAAGATACAATACTTCACATAACAGGACCCTCACTTCCAGAATCTGCTCCCCTAGCACATTTGTCCTGTAAATCCTCTACATTAACAAAAAGTGTTACTCCTACAGAAGATGCCCAGACTTGTTCGAGATCTGCAATTTTAAGAGTCTTAAAATAAGCAACAATAATAAGAAAATTGCTATCTTCTGGCAAGGTTAATGGTAGAACCTAAAACTAGCGGATCCTGGGGAAGTTTGTGGGATTTACGAAGACAAAAGGAAAGAGTGAAATATTTCTTAGCAAAAGTGACAGACAAAATTATCTACAAGACAGTACACACACCCCTTTGGTCTCCATGTGATTTGCTTGCTTACTTGCTTTGAACACTCGAGTAATTGGGAAACTTTGTGAACAATTAGATCTATGGTCTTGAAAGCCATCCCTTCATCCTCCTTTTCTTGTACACAGCAAAATTTCCTCACAATAACAAAAAGTTGCTCTCTGTCATGACTGCTGTTCATTGCATAGCTTTTATACAAAGTTCATTCGTATTGGTGTCTTTCTGAATACACTTGACGTTTTCTCTTTCCAATGAGGCAATGGGAAAATGGGGCAAAAGTCCACTATGGTCACCCTTCCTCTTTTTACCACATAAGCTAGCTGCCTATTATCCCACCAATTGCATAGCAGAGGGGTTTCATCGTCCAAAAGCTATAAGGAATGCAGAACTTATTCCTGCAACTTGGTGCCATTTGTGAGAAGTCAGCTAGGAAGATGGAGGGGAAAGCAAAGGCCAAATGTTCTCTAGTTCCTCCTTGAAGTAACTCTGACTGAGACCAAAGCATCCGTTGTGTTCACACTAAGTGTGAATTGTCCAGCTCTAATAAATCCTAAGTGTTCTCTTCAAGGTATCACAAATAACAGGAAGTCTGGGAAGTTTTTGTTCACAACTTCATATCAGAAAATTAAAAAATTAAACAAAACCTCAGATTATGTGGTGTAGAAAAAGGTAGACCAAAGCCAGAACACAAGAGCCTGAAAAGGCAAACAAACAAAAGAAACCATAGTTTAATCCCCTTCCTTCACATTATGACTTCAAATTGAATTAAAAGAATTCTACCTTAGGCATACTCAGTATGATAATTTCTGTATTGTACCCAAATATAAATGATTGAACAAACTAGAAAAGCTTGAATGTTTTCATAAAACAAATTTTAAACAGGAAAAAGAATAGGAGAAGGATGTCGTCACTAAATTACTTCTCATAAGAATTTACTATCAAGTTTTTTCTGACATAAAAAATCAAGTGATCAACAAGAGACTGAACTTTGTGAAATATACATTACATTCAGAAAAGAGAATTGATATCTTCCTAAGTGGAATAAAATATGGGAAAAACCAATACAAAATAGAGAACTATTTATCTGAATCAAGTGTTTCTCATAATAACTTAAAACAAATTCAGAGACAGCAGACACAGCTATATGGTTATCTATTTCTGATACTTTTGGTCTCACTTCTGTTTAAATACAAAACACAAAATGAGAATTATAAGCTAAACACTCCAATTGTATTATCAGAGCATTGCAAGATACTTAAAATTTAGAGATATCTTCAATCTCTTCTACAAATAGTACTTTCAATCTTTTGAAAGAAATGCTGAAACCAGGATGAAAGAAATTAAAAAGGACCAGGGGAAAGATAAGAAAATTAATCTGATGAGAACATGGAAGACAGCAAGCACAGCCTGGAACAGTCAATGGGATCAGTGAGGTAAAAGACAATCTCGCTATAAATCCCTAGTCCACTGTAACGATTTATGTCAGATTTGGGCAGGTTGCTTAAATAAGTCATGCCTCAGTTCTCCACTCCTTAAATGATAAAATAAAAGCCTCCATTTCAGGGATTTAAAAAAGTTAGGATAATATAATTAATAATTTGAAAGTACTTGGAAGCTACAAAGTAACACAAAGTATTGATGTTTTTAAGCATGTGATAGCAAGCAGCCCGTCAGAATGCAATACAAATTACTTACTGTGAGAATAGGTGAATGGGGAATAAAGAGGACAAAAATGGGGACAAACAGCTATGGGGAGAAATATGACTAAATCAGGTAAATAAATAAAAAAAGTTGTATAAATCAGTAAGCAAAGTGAGCAGGGATCATTTAGAGAGAGATATTAAAAAAATGAATACAACCCACATCTTCCTCTTCCCACCCTCCAAAATTGTCCTAAAGCACAGACACACTGACACTTCCAGTCATGAAGCAGACTCGCTGTACCTCATGACAACAACCTACTTATCCAAATGAAAGCAAATAGCTGTACTTCACTTATTAGCATAGTACTTTAAGACTAAAACACACTCAGATTTTTCAGAGAAAGATCGTATCTTCCATAAATCACAGATAGCAAACGTAGAATCAGACTCCCTTGTACGTTTGCTTCTTCATGCCACCCAGTGGTTTAGACTAATACACCTTTCAGTCCAGCTGCAAAACCAGATATTGGTAAATGATAAGCAATTTGGGGTCTATTTGAAGTAAATTAATAAACACAAAACAAGAGACACAGTACCTGGAGGAGAGTTAAAGGCACGTTGTATACATGTCCTATGCTGTGTTATTTCAGAAACAAACACATATCGTCTCCCGTCTGACTTCTAAGAAACCCCTATTCCATTTTTACACAATTGTGGGAACTTAATATGTCGAAAAAAAAAAATACATTACAGATGCTTTATAGGCAGCACTTTCCATAGACAGGTTGAGACTGCCTCTGAGAGGTAAAGACCTGGTGAAGATGATGAAAACTAAGTTACATTCCCAAAAAATATCGTAGTCTGTTAGTGTACATTATACTGGAAAAATTAATACAGCTATGGTTTAACAGTGAGTGTCAGATTTCCACATAATGCTTTGGCCTACTTTCTAAAGAACTTTATCTGGCCATAGACAGACTGTGAGTTTTGAGCTGTCTTGAAAATCTGACTCAATATGGTTGCTTTTAGAGAGAAAAACATAAACAGAATTAGCTTATTTACAGTCTGAAACGAGCTGCAATCAAATGCAAAGTAAGATCCGTTCATTACAACTGAGCTGCATTCACTTTCATTATATCTGAATTTACCTAATTGCTTGTATAATTCCATTGTTCAAAGATAAGTAGATTTAAAAGGTTGAAATATAAGTATTAAGAAATGCAAAGACTTTTATGTTATAAATGAGAAAAATCCAATAGAGGGCTACATCAGACTCAATTTTTCATACCACATTTGAAAATTACTTTCAGCTGTTGTTTGGAAAAAAAAACAAACCAAAACAAAACAAAACCCAAAAAACCTGATTGGTTAGTTTGCTAATTATTTTTAGAAAATCGATTAGGACAAGGTTTTTTTGCTTCTCAATTATCATTGTTACAATCAAAAACATTATTTCCTTAGGCAATACTGTATCTGTACCAGGGCAAATGAAAAGCACAGAATACCTCTCTCTGTCTTTGCTTTCTGAAGTACTACTATCTTAATAAACTCCAGTCGCAGTCTCATGAAATGGTTGAAGCAGGTGCTTCTTAATTTGTTTTGTGGAAGAGTCAATCAGCTGATAAAGATAGCAGGCCTGAAGAAAGGAAAGGTACAGCATAGACTGACTATTTACACTCCAGGGAGTTTTTCATTTTGAAATTAGAAGGGACATACAACTTCCTTGTACTGTTGTTTGGAGGTTTTTTTGGGGGTGGGGGGATATTTTATTTTAGTCAAATCAGTAGGTTGGGACTAGGGAACTGACAGCAATATCACTGAAAGACTAAAAAGCAGAGCAGTAGACCAGCAAAAGGAGGAAAGGAGGAACCATGAGTATGTCTTCCAATAGCATTTAACATATCTCATGTTGTTGTTTTATGCAGAAGGGAAGTAGGAGCAATTGCTGTGGCAGTAGAAGGGAGTCAGCTGACAGAGCAGCAGCATAAGTAGAAACACAAACAAACAATTAGAAGTTACTAATTTTCTGTTGTTTTTAATGAACTAAGTTGGATTTTTGACGGACACCCTGTCAGGGTGATAGGCTCTGTTCTTCATGGACAATAAGTCTGGCCCCAGCACTGGAGTTTTCTAGCTCTGAATGCAACCTTTTCTGGGTGTTGATTGTATACCCTATTCTTCTGCTAAAGAAAAGGAGACTGAAGACACAAGTGAGTAGTCTTTTCACAGTTTAATTAAAGAAATTTCTTCTTAATTCAGGCATTTTGTCTCAGCTGCACAAATTAACCCCAGAGACAAACACAAGAAAAAGTGGAAAACACAATTTGGTGGTAAGAAGCTAATCAAAACTAAAGTTTTTCCTGCTTTCCCTCCAAGCCCTGTTTGCCTCTCTCCCCTCTGTTGTCTTTACACCCCCTTTGCACCCACTCTTGTTGGGTAGCCCAAAGGGATTTTACAGTCTAGCTGTTTGTTTGCAGGACTAGGAACAGTCATGTTAACTTGTCAGCACTAGTACTCACAGGTTCCTCCATCAGTGGGCTTTAAATATAAACAAAACTCTTTCGATCTCTTGTTTAATCAATCAAACAATACTGATGGAGGCCAGATGTGCCCCAGTTTCCTTTTCAATTAGTCCTAGTGGACAGTTAAAGCAGAGAAGGAGCAATATGAGAGCGGTTGAGCAGCGCCTGATCTTTTTAGCAGGGCCTGTTGCAATAGGAGAAGGGGTAATGGTTTTATACTAAAAGAAAGCAGATTTAGGCTAGATACAAGGAAGAAATTTTTTACAATGAGGGTGATAAAACACTGGAACAGGCTGCCCAGAGAGGTGGTAGAAGTCCCATCCCTGGAAACATTCAAGGTCAGGTTGTACGGGGCTCTGAGCAACCTGATCCAGCTAAAGATGTCCCTGCTCACTGCAGGGGCGGTTCAACTAGGTGACCTCTAAAGGTCCCTTCCAACCCCAAACTATTCTATGAGCCTAGGTGGATTTTAAAATGTGGAAAAGTCTCAGGGATTATGCAACTATGGCTTACCATTGTCCCATTAAAACTAATGCTGTGTCAAAACAGAAAATAAAACAGACTCCATGAGTTACTATCTGTGAATGTAATTACATTTTTGTTAGGCTAATCTCTACTGGTATGATGTAGGCTGTGTACCAGAATAATTTCAGCTTAGGGAATTTTTTTCCTCCTTGCCAAATTATCAATCATCAAGAATCTTTTAATACTTTACATTTTTCTTGCAACCTCATACACACTTACATGTGTAGCTATAATTTGTGCTATTTTTCATTGTCTTACTCATCTCAGGCGTAGTGATTCATTACGTGTAAGTTTATGTAAGCACATTGCTATGATACATGTTGTAACTAGGTTAGATGCTACTAGTCAGAGGCAACAGGACTGGTTGTGACTACTTTTCATTAAGCTTTTATTTTCTTTGCAGTTTATTTATCATAGTCTACTGAGTTCTGTTTATCTCTAGTCAAAAGCTGTGATATATAAAATCAAATTCAAAATAATTCCCTACTCATTCTACAGTCTATAGCTAACTTCTAGTCAGGTTAAGCCCTACGGTCTTCCTTCACTCCTAAAATTAGGATACGATAAACAGCCTCATTAAATACATGCAATTGCCTTTATAAACTTAGTTCCTTATTAGTGAGAACTGAAGCCTCAGGCAACAGGTGCACTTTTCTGTACTCTTAATCCAAACTACATTTCAAATGCCGTGAACAATAAGTGGGACAAATGCAGCAAGAGCCAGGAAAACTTCTGTCACACAAACTGATTTGAAACCTTGTGCTGAGATCTGCTATGTCCTAAGGTATATCTACAGAATGGCATAATTGATAGAAATTTATAAATCACAATGATTTTTTCCTAAAAGCTTACAGATTTGTATTAGCAGAAATTCTATAAATAGATTCTCCCTCAAATACTGTCTCTTTCACAAGTTGATGAACTTTTTCTCCTCTTCTCTAAGCAAACCCTCACTTGAATTCCTGTTATTTTTTCCTTCTGTTTCTCGCAGTACCAGAAGTATCCATTTCCTCCTTTACTGAAGGTTAAAATATTCTTTTTAAAACTTGTTAACACAGTAAATTGGCTTTTCACATTGTAAAAGGCCAGACTTCCTGGAATTGAAGCTTTTTGGTTTTGTCTTTTACTTTCCAGGAAGGCGAATCATTAGACTTCGTAGACAACCAGTGCATTCACAGATTCCTTGCTCTCGCACATTAGTGATGTCCTCTCCTTAATGAATGTACAAATTCTCGATGCTGGAAATTTCTACAAAGGAGACTCTTATAGCCCCGTGAAAGCGGTTGTATTTGCCACTGCTGGGGGCAGGTGTGGGGCTGTGTCGGGTCTCAGGGCTGGGCTGGGCTGCCCTTGGCCTGAGCGGGGCTGAGCTGGGTTTACCAGGCGCCCCGTGGCCAAGAGCCCCTTGCCCAGCCTGTCGGAGCTCCAGCTCTGGGAGTGCCACCCGGGAAGGGGCTGACAGCCCCAGGCAGTCCCTGCCGGACAAACGGCCCCCAGGGGTGCTGGGGGGCTGCGGGGCAACAAACCCTCACTGTGTCTGTGTTTTTGGTACTTGTCGCTGTCACCAGCCTGGCCCCACATGGGGCTGCACCCTTTGGGGAGAGAGCCTGGCTCAGCCTGCACTAGGTCACCCTGGGGAACAGCCTCACTCCTGCTGCTCCCTGATGGTCTTGTCCCTGCCCAGGCATTTCTCTGCTTTCTCCCTTTCACACCCTCAGCGCACTGAGAAAACAAGGTGGTGTTCAAAGGCTGCTACACATTTACAGAGATTAGAAGTATTTTACAAGTCCCAGCTATGGAGCCAGGCTCTTAGTTCAAGCTGTAGGGCAACGCTTCCCAAGCGGGAGGTCGTGGCAGTGGCAAGTGGAGTCACCAGCCTAGCAGAAATTCAATGGTTTATGTCAGCATTTCAGATTGCAGACCTGATGACAATAGCAGACATAATAGGAAAGGATGGAAATGGTTTCTATGGAGCGTGATGGTTTTCACTCTGGAGAGCCTCTGTTCAAACCTGAGTCACAAGAAGAATGGCTTCTATTTTCACAAATACGTGAAACAGGGTATTTCAGCCTCTTAACTTATCTCCACTCCACTGCTTGGCTACCACTCCTGTCCTTAAGGAAAACAACTCCCCCGTGCAAGCAAAACTTTAGTTCACTTGGAATAAGGGTGATGCTCGCTGGTGCCTATTAAATGAACCTATTAAATTAACCTCTTTGTTTTACAGAACCAGTATCTTTGGTCACTCCTAGTTCAGCTTGCTAATTTAGTGAGTTTTATGTCACAAACAGTAGCTCATCTCGCTGTTTCCTATGAGACCTTGTCTGTCTGTATCCGTTCACATGCACCACACTACCGTGCTCTGCCCATGGGGGGAGATATTACTTAGAAAGGTATCTGTTTTGTTGAACTTTTTAGCTATAAATCTGCCACATTGTCACTGTGGAGATGGAATCTTTGGTATAGGAGGTCTCAGGAGCTCACTACGCCTTTCACAGAGACTGCCTTGGAGAGCACTGTTGATTGATTGAAATCATCGTGCTGTAAGCACTACTGGGCAACCTGACTAAGCAACTGATGCAAGACATCTTATTTTCAATCCATCTAGAGCCATTGCCATTCACATGCTAATGCAGACCAACACCAGTCTTAGACCAATAGACTTACAAAGACATGAAGACATGAAACAGGTACTCCTCGAGAACTAGAGGAATCTGCCTAAAGCAGATGTCTTCAGAGAAAGGCAGCCTCATCCAGCACAGTCATCTAGTACTTTAAGTTACTTATCTGAGATTTAAGACAGTAACAGAAAAGGGACCCAAGCCTTTATTTCCCCTATAAAAGCCAGTGACCTGTCCAAGTTACTTGTTATTCTAGGTCTTCCCTTTTCCCATAAAAGTTAAGAAAGTTTTCGGTTTGGCCAGTTATGGAAAAGGATGATGTTTGAAAACATGCAATGAATTTTTCTATTTAGGGTAAATAATTCCTCTGTCTAACTCTGCTGGATACAATATGAACAAACTGTTGAGATTCATAAAGGAGGTGACAGAAGAGTGCTTAATGGGAAGACATTAAACTGCTGAGGAGCTAAACAGGATCACTAATTCAGCAACTAGATCCTCCTGCTATTTAAAAAAAAAAAGACATTGTTCACGTCAAACATTATCCCAATAATTCATCAGTTCATTTGGCAGTCAAGTTGTCAAAAACACCCAAGTAGAAAATGCAGCACAACTGAGATATTTCAGTGCCTTAGCTACAATACTCAATACTCAATTAGGACTCATGAGGAATTTGCTGAGATTTCAGCAGAGGTGGAATTTCACCCAAGTTCTGCACAAACCTCATCTTTTTCTAGATCAGCATCTACTGCTTGTTCAATATGCACTGCTCCCTCTCCAAAGAGACTGGATGTTTATCTGACATTGAGCACATGCCTTTTCTTCTTAAATGGAAATGAATAATTGCCCAGGAGACAGATATTATTCAAGAAATAGAGTTTAGTACAGAAAATGTAATGAGAGTCTGCACTGTCCCAGGATGTTTGCAGAAGATGTTCGTATATCTAATTCTCTAAGCAAACCTCTCAGTTTATAAATTTAAAACATTCCTATTTCCTTGGAATGTGCATATATTAGTTTCTTCAGAGAGCGTGCTATTACTACAACATGTATTCCATGTAAGTTTTTATTTGAAAATGTAATAGAAGTTTTAATATTCTGAATGCATAAAAATTTCAACATTAAAATGCAATCAGTGACACTTACAAGCCTCTGGCGAAAGAGCTGTAGTCACATCCCTTCCTATCTTCCTTTCCCTTCATTCCTTTTCTTTCTCTTACAATGTAATGTAAAGATAACCTAATATTAATTTACAATGGAACATATCTGTATTAGACATTATTTGCATTCATTCGCTTGCCCTGATTTGTGTTCATGTCTTCTTGCACTTTACACCAATGACCCATTTGCATCATAGCTACACTAAAGAAATGTATACAGTACAAAAGTGGTAGGTTTCTGGCACATTAAAGTGATTCCTTTTGCTCTATCTATAGATCAAAGGCAGGTAAGAAAAAGAAAGCTGCATACAATTAGATTGGAGTCAGACAGAGGGCAGTCAGAAGCCACTGCAAAATTTTGCCATGGGAGGTGAAGAATACTCCTTAAATGATCATTAAGTAATTCTTTTCAAGCCAGTCCTACTGTATACTTAACACTGTGCACACAGAAACAAATGTATGCTTAATTATGTCTGTTGTCTTTCTTTAGGTCGACTATTTTTTAATGGCAACCTTAACATTTCCAGTAATTCTACTGCACCCTCCTTTTTCAGGTTTTGTATGTTATAGCTTTTCTCCTTGTGAAAGTTTAAAAGTTCAGCAACAATTGCCTGCTTGATTACTTTAATTATTACCTTATGTCTCTTAGTTTTATGAAGTATTGACTTTCAATCAGAGGTTCAATTATAATATGATTCTATGACATATTATGAAGTGGAAAAAGAAGGTTAAAATAGGATCCTTTTCTAGGAATTTACAAACTCATTTATATTCACAGGTTTGCACTTTCCTATTTTTCATCTTAAGCAGAAGTTATTTTGTTACTCGCTGCTGAAGGAATGTCACTGCTAGAGACAAAGTAATTGAACCTCTCAATGAGGGTAAAGCACAGCAGCAGAGAGAAAAAAAAAATATCTTAGCAGAAGGAAAGGTGAGTGTCAGTAGGACATTAGGCACCTGAATGCCTTTGGGAGCTGGTTGGTATCACTCCACCAGACAAGTTCCTGGAGATTCAGCTGTGGCATTTCAAGTTGCTCCTGCACCAGGTTGTCTTCTCTGCTCCTGGTCAAAGACTATTGTCCGTCATCCAGATGTGCCAGCTCAGTCTCATGATTAAGCTTAAAAGCTCTTGGCATGTTTTTGCTGCTTGTGAGACCACTGGGGAAAACACAAGACTGAGGGGGTCAGAAAGGTAGTAAACCAAGAGTTGGGCAGGCATATCTGCCATGAAGCCTTTGGTCCTCAAGTTCACTGCTGCTGCACTGCGCCTGACACAAGGTTTCTGCCTGGCACTTTCTCATGATACTCTGGCTGACTCATGACTTGGCTTTCATGGTTTGCCAGTCTGAATGAATCCCTTGCAGCTTAGTGAGGAGAAAACCTGCACAGCTTGTCAATCATAAACACCGTGTTGGGTAAAAGGCACACTTCCATTAGTTTTACACATATTGTTATGTCCATCATATCCCATGAAGCGGGATATCAATATTTGTCAGATGAACCTAAATTCATTTGTACAACAAGACAAGATTTGGATGGAGCATAGGTTATGTTTCAGCCTGCTAAAATGCAAATTAAATAACTAACTATCAAATTTAGAATAAAATAAAGAAACAAGAATGATATGTTTTGCCTTTGAACTGATTTCCAGCGTGTTTTCTGTATTTCATTGAGCTAAGGACTGACAAGGACAATTCCATACTCTCAGAGCTGCATGCCATTTTTTCAGAGTTCTGTAGTATAATTCCCAAATGGGAATCTTTAATTTGGAGAAACTTCCTAATGAACAGTGAGAATTCCATCGTGCGTAAAGCACCCTGGGGACTTCCTGTAACTTAGAGTATTCATTATTTCTTTTAATGTAGAATAGTAACTTCTGTTCTTTTTATGAATCTAAAGCTGTCTGACATGGCATAGATTTTGCAGAGCAGAGAGGTTTCTGAAATGCCATCTTAATCTTTAGAGAACAAACTTTGGTAGCACCCAACTAATTAGACATCCACTCAGAGATGAAAATGAATCTTTTTTTAATAAATGTGTTGGTGAAAACAACATATCATATCTGACTTCATCCAAGTTCAAGACTTATTTCTTTACTGTTTAACTTTAGAACCAATTATACAAAAATTTCAAAGATAAGTGGAAATCCAGCTTTTTGTTTACTGGTGATTGATTAAATACAGCAGATAACAAGAACAGACTGTATGGAACCAGAACCAGCACTGTGGCCTGTGGTGTTGGAACACCTCTCTCACAGTAGGCATGTCTCTCAATTTAAACACTAGAAAAAATATTTTTGAGGGATCACTGTCACTGAGATAAATCAAAGCACAAAGAAGTCCTAGAGAGATTTTACCAAGTACCTGACTATTAGCACTGCCAGTGATCCAACTCTAGACCTCCCCTGAGCAGAGGCTGATTACCAGCTAAATGGTGTCAATGTCTGTGGGAGTTTGTGTTGTAGATTAATCGAATCCAGAGAGTTACAATCAGACTCACTTTCACTTCCAATGTCTGTGGGAGTTTGTGTTGTAGATTAATCGAATCCAGAGAGTTACAATCAGACTCACTTTCACTTCAGTTGTTATCAGTACCACTGAAAGGCCAAGTCACTTTCTCCACTGTGTTACATACTCCCTGCTCTCTCAAGATATTTTTTACTCTCTATAGCACAAGACGAAATGATGAAAAGCTAGATCTTTAATACTATGGGTAAAATATCTGTAGTTCAGGTCACAAACACACTAGATGATACACACAGTTTTTCCTTACAGACTGTTTGATTTGCAATCACATAGACCAGGTTATAATCAGCATCTATTTGAAACAGTTTTCAGGATTTTTTAGTTTGCCGTGCAAACCTCATCATTGCCTCACTGAATAAGCAAGGCCTGTACACTAAGGTACAAGCTAAATAGCATACATTTCTGAGAATAGCTTTTACTTCATGAGATCAAACAGTGTGTCAGTTGAAAGTGGTGTTCATGTAGGCTTCCTTAAGTGCCTTGTTAAGATGCAATTGTTCCAGAAGCTCTTTAAGTACATTCATGCTTACTAATGAATACATACACTTTTTGACTATAATGGGATAGGGAATGCATTTTCCCTCTGACTTGAATTGAACTTAAAATATTAGACCAACACATAATCCACCCAGAGGTCCCTGGTTTCCTTGCACTCTTGTAGAAGAAACACATATGTCAGGCCTCATTGATATTTGTGATTCTGTAGATCATGCTAGATAGCATTAATATAATGCTCAATGGCTTTGATAAGATGAATCTGTAATTGTAACAAGGTGTTAAAAAACATGAGCAGTATAAATCTTATCTACAAAAACTCCTCAGGAACCTGATAGAACGAAAAACAACTTAGGAGATATAGTTCTAACTTGCATATACCTTGCTATAAAGAGATATCTCATACTGTAACTACGTCCCTGAGGAGGAGCTGCGTATATACTGGTTAATTTATCCTTGTGGAAGAAATTTTATTTTCACGGTATTTAGCAGCTTCAGAAACTTAAAATGGTAGATTTGAAGTAAAATGGCAAATAATTGTTACAGTTACAATTTCCTGCCCTGAGAGGATGGTATAGCTCATGGTAATAAGACCTAAAAGGATGCTATAAATGTAAAGAAATATGGAAATGCTGATTTAACAGCTTGTAATCACAATGTGAACCAAAAGTAAATTATTTTTAATTTTTATTTTTTGTTAGATACTGTACAAGCTGAAAAGATGTTATTCAGCAAAATATTAGCGAGATATTTTTCTTCACAGGCATAACATTGAAATCAGCTCCTGGAAACAGAGAAACAAACTGTGCTGGGGAGAAAGCAAGGTAGACTAAGAGAGCTGTAAGATGTCTACTACAGCCCTTGCAACCAGGGCCAAACAGTCACAAGCACACAAGTGCTTTGCTTGCAATGACTAAAGATGGAATACAAGAGGAGCGTGTTTATTGTTAAGTATAACTGGCAGATGCTGTAGAGGAAATAATGTGACATAGGGAGGTAAGGAGGACAGTAAGCTGTGGGGAGCAATTCTGCAACTGTTAAGCCATTGCCCTGGCAACGTAACAGAGAAAAAGCACCAAACAGTATACATTTGTTGACTTCAAAATAAGAAGAAATTGCCATAATAGGGACAAAACAGACGAATTACAGATCAGTTTAGTTAGTACACACAAAATATGATTGAAATTCAGGGCAAACTATTTAAATCAACAATCTTCCAATTGCAACAACCTTGCAAAATGCAAAAGAAGGTTAGAAGAGTTTAGTATAATTCTTTGCCAACAGCAGTGCACCACACCCACAAATAATGATTACAGAAAATAGAAAAGATGTGAATGTTGGGTTAAAAATGTATGCTCTCAGCAAACATATATAACGATAATAAGTACTGCTGTATATGGGAATGCATTCAGGTCTCTACAGGCAATCACATCGTCCAAGAAAGAATCAGATGAGAACTTACAAAAGTAATGTCACACTCATACACACATAAAATTACTTGGTGAAAATGTGACATGAGTTAATGCAAAGTCTGCTGGCCAGCCAGTGAATCAACATCTTTCAGAATGCCTGTGAAAAGAACACAAGTATAATTAAATCTATGGTCCTCCTATGGTACTTAGCAAAAAGCTCATTTTTGTCTTAAGGTGGCAAGATGAAGATTTTAAAATTTCTTTATGACCTTTATACCCTTAAACCTTCCAGCTGTTTTTCTTTCCTCTGTCCACTTTACATGAAAGACTCAGGGTACTCTTTCATTTTAGAAGTTTATGTTCCCTAAGAACAGCCTAGAAAGAATTCTGTACATCTGGCAAAGCAGAAAACCACTGAGTATTTCAGAAATAGTTTTGGCAACATTTTCGTCATACAAAAAAGGGATTCTCCCAACAGAAGTAAACTGAAAGTAAATTTTTGGTATTATGGACTGTCTGGAAGGTAATGTACAAAACAGGCAAAAGCACAGCATTTTTTGAACACGTTAGTTGTTTCAAAATGTTCACTCAGCATTAATTAGAACTCAAGCTGTTGGCTTCCAGTCTTGAGTTCAGACTCCTGCTCCCCCTTTGCCACCCACTGGGGCCTGTTATTCCCGTTATAAACACCCATAAATCTCACCAACTCTAATGGGCTTATTTCAGCCCTGCATATGCATCAAGGGGAGGATAAATGTCTCTACTTGTGCCTTCTGATACCCATAATTGTTTAGTAACTTAATGAGATAATGTTTCTAAAGCAGCAAAAATCAGTGGGTGTTTTTCTATGCCCTTTAACATGATTTAGTAAGCTTTTCAGCTGAAATCATTCTAGTTTTCAAATGAAGTTAGTAATTTTTGCAGGTGAATTAAAGACCAACTTCTACCTGAAGACAGCAGAGGTAGGAAGTAAGGGAGAGCATACAAGAAATTTCTCCCTATTCTGCTACCTAAAGGATGATGAAAAAAAAATGCTCTGTCACTGTTAAAGTGAGTATATAAATGGATCAATTAATTTGAAGAGGAAAAAATAACAGCAAAGGATGATCCACAAAAAATTTTTTGCTCATGAAAGATGAAAAAAAAAGCTTGTTTCATTAGACCAGGAAAGTAAGGATGAAGAGGAATAGGATTGCTGTCTGTAGACACAACAAGGAAATGAACACAGGGGAGAGAAAATAAGGACTTGAGCTAAAGGAGAATGTTGGCAGAAGAACAAATGGACATTAGCTGAACAGGAATAAATTTGGATTTAGTTCAGAAATGGGCTCTGAGCCTTCCTGCCTATCAGATTTTGAAACAGTCTATCATTGAAAATAATAGAGACAAAAAGAACCTCAATGCTTGTAAGAAACCTCCATAGGTTTTTCAAGCAGTTGAATAGTGTAATGGCTGCAAGGAATTGATTTCATCACCTAGAAGCTTCCTACCTCGTTTCTTTGTGTTCCAATTGTTTCCTCTTTCTCTCCACACCATGGAGAGCACACAAACTGAAGATACAAACACAGTAAAGCAAAAAAAAATGCCCCTTCAATAAGCAGAATGTAGTGACACACATATAGTTATGAGGGATAATGGCACTGCATATTTGTTATAAAGATGCTATGAATTAATAACACTTTGATTTGACCTGAAGATAACTCTGAAATAAAATATCATTTTAAAAATTTTTATGTCTTAGTACTCCTCCTGGTATGAATTTGCACTGTCTCATTCTCAGGCCATGACAATCATCGTCCTGTTAATTGAAAAATTTACTTTAAGGGTCACTACGATTTGGCCCAGTGCTATTAAAACAGCAGATGTGTCTCTTTATGCATTTATAAGCAGATCAAAATAAGCACAGCATTTTCATGGCAGTGGTTCCACTTACTGGATCTCATCAAACTGCTGGTATTTACCATTTGAAAGAAATGAAATTAATGACAGGAGTTAAAAGTGTTCTTTAAGTACTTAATGTTAGCTCTACGCTATAGCTGCTTGAAAAGACATAAATACCATTAAAACCCAGTGACTGATCCTTTATAAATTACAGCTGAATATAAAGCAATGCTCAAGTTAATTGACTTTGCATTTTCAGCAAGCACTTTGCCAAGTAATTATTATTTGTCTAACAATGGTTTCAATGCAAATTGATGGTGCATATTTGCTATTAATCTGAAGTCATTTCAAAATACAAACAACAATTACTTTCTGAAAGTAACAAAGAAAACAAAGAGAAAATCATTTTGACACTGGTTTACACATTTAATTTATAATAAAGAAACAAACAAAAAAACCAACCCTAAATAATACTGTTTGTCATCCCTCACTGGCAAGTTGCTATGTTAAAAAATAACAAAGCTAAACCAAAGAAAAAAGAAACTCTTAATGTGTGTACCTTCCCATCAAAACAGATGCATCAAAGATCCATACGTGCTACAGTATCTTAGTGATCTCTCATGCTTCTTAGAAATAATCCTGGGAAAGCCACCAGATGTCACAGTGTTGTGCTTTCCAGCCAAGAGGACCACCAGACCATGAAACACCAAACCTTATTCAGAGGAGGCAACTACATTTAGAATATTAATTGCTTCTCTCTAGGGGATTGCATTTAAAATATCTGGGGGAAGATTTAAAATATCGTTGGTAACTATTGGTTCAAAACCAAAATGTTACTAAAATATTTGCTGGGAGAGTATACCCTACAGTCAGCATGGATATAGTCTTTTAATAGTGATAAAGCTGAAATATAGGGAAGGATCACTTTGTTCATGCCCTTTAAGCTCCTCAAGTTTTGTTGGATATACTGATCTCTTAGTTGCAATACATACTAGTAACGAGTTAACTACCAATCAGAATTTATATGGGGAGAGAATAATTATTTGGAATTACAGTAGGGAGAGCAACTTCATTCTTAAAGGAATGGTATAGCTTAATGACTATATAGTCAGTGACTCGCTATATTGAGATACTGACTATATAGGGCCACCCTTAAAATAAGACGACTCATTCTGTAGCATTTTTAACAGATCAATGACCTAAAGAGAATGTCTTGCAACTTCCTTTTGATCCAGTCTAGGATATGGGAACGAGATGGTCGACCATCAAACTCACACTGCTGTAAACACAGCCATAGCAGCTCAGCAGAAAGCAAAATCGAAAGATTCACCTGCACTCAGCACTATGGGAGTATCCCTTCAGGGCTGTGATCCTACTGTCACTTTCAGCTGCTATATGTACCTGCTCATGCTGAAACGAGCAGTCCCATCCTGACCCATTTATCCCCACAGTTCTCTTTCAGCAAGGCCAGCAACTGTGTCTTCAGCCAATCCAGGGAATTACTCCAGCTAAAAACCTGTTCTTTATTATTTATTTATTTTCTGTTTAGGCATCGACTGGCTTCCCACTCAGTGCACCCGTTCTGACCTTGCTCATCTCATTGATACACTAGATACTACAAACCTTCTTTCATACCTCAAGTTAAAATTCAGTCTCGCTCTTTCTGGGAATTATTTTTAAACACTTCTGAGCCTTTGTTATGTTTGAAGGATTTCTAACTTCCCTTAAACCTACCAGAAGGAAAGAAAGAATCTCATCGGTGTCAGCCTCTTTGCAATTCAAGTTGTCTGATCAAATAGCTACTTTTTCAATTGGCTGTAGCAACCTGTGTGATACCTTCATGTTACCTAGTCAGCAAAGGCATAGATTCATTTTGCATTGCAGCAATCATCTCCAAGTCACATCTGAAATGTTAAATTATTGAGGGATAGATAACTCAAGATATAGGAAAATCTACTCTAGAGATTTCAGTCTACCAGGTAAATCTCTGCAAGAGGAAAAAAAATGTGCACCAAATGCTTGAATAGGCATTTATTTCTATCAATATACCCATAGTGCAATATGTATTTGTGGTGTAATTCATCCCTGATATTGTGTACTTGAAGTAGCTGTGAATTTTAATTCATCCAGCCAATTATACAGAAACCAAACTGAATTTACCATTCCATACAAAATAAATTATTAGTACTTAGAATAGGTATACAAACTGAGACATCTTTTCTGAGATCAAATAGACATATGCAGAGACAGGAAACAAAAACTCCAGGCGAGTGGGTATTCCAAATATTGCCCTGTTCAGTATGAGAAGATACACGCCACTATCACTAGTTGCCAGATGAAATCTAACCATTCTCTGAAAAAAATAAACAAAAAACATAACAGAACACAGAAAATTATATGCAAGCCAGTTATGTAATATAAAAATTCTATTAGAGTTTAAGCTAGCATTGCAGACAAGTTGTTTATTAGTCTCCAGTCATAATGAAGCAACAATTTGAGGTATCTCAGTATTGGTACTTCATTGACATTTCTGATGAGTTGGATAACTGAAAAACAACAAGAAGGGACAAGGGGATGTCTCCCTCTCTTTGTCTTGTGTCTGTACAGGCAGGCTGGATGTGGGCTGAGAAAATTCTGTTTGAAATAATGCTTCCACAAAGCGGAAATAATTTCTCTTTTCTTGGCCTTTCATTCTGTGAAGTCTTCAGTACTAATAAATTCACCCTAGAAAAAAAATTTACTCTCATCTGGAAATTTTCAGACAGTCATGCTTTGATTCCTCAGCCAAACTTTCTTCATGAAAAGCTTGAAAAAGCTTGGTTTGTTTTCTTCTACAAGTTTTCTTTTTTTCATAATAGTTATTCAAATGTATGGTACTAACACACAATGCTGGACAATCTTGCTGGTGTTAATACATACAGTACCCACTTATCTATGTGTTCACTAAAATATTCAGTCCAGATTAACTTCTACTGTTCAGACTCTGGATATATTTTAGTACTGTGGAGGGAATATTGGCCCATTAGAAGTTGTAGGTATTATGAGTCACATCATATCAAATAAACAAGCAATTAAGGTTTTTTCCTGTTGCAAAGACTAGAGGATGAATGTCACTTCTCCTTTTGCATTGAAACTAATTTTGTGTCATAGAATATCACGTTATTTTTTTTTTAGAAATAAGATGGCATTGTATATAAAAAATATGTAATGATTTAAGCATTGCCTAAATCCCCTTAAGCTTGAAAAATCAGTTATACACTCACATCATTGGGATTTTTTGACTTGGCCTATGCTGTTACAAGGACTAACTTTTAATCATAACATAATTGGTGCTATGTTGCTGAGCTACTTCATCAGGTGGTGATTTAGTTCAATGACAGCATTATGGGGAGGAATTTCATTTGGAGATTAATTGTTTATTTTCAGGCTGGTCTTAGGAAGGTCTACAAGACCGAGGACAAAAAGAAATTATATTTTCTATCTGAATCTATGCTTGCATTCTGTTTGGTTCTCTTACACCATTTCTAACCCATCTCTACAAAGAAAACAATGGTGTAATGCAGTAGCAGGCTGCTGAGGCAATATTATGAATCCTTATGCTTTTCCTTCAGCTGTTCAGCTTAACTCTGCTGAAGCACAGACCAGATTTCTGATTTGTTAAAAGTATGGTATAGACTTAAACTATGGGGATATTATTTGTAAAACTTAGGTGTTCAGATGTCCTTCTAAACTTTCATGAACAGAGTACCTTTCAATTTCCTAGTTATGGCATAGTTCCGCTTCGCAGTTGCTCTTGAAAAAAAATCTGTGATGCATGTAATATAAATAGTATATCTTGCCTGAGCTTGTGATCAGCTGATTGATCATCAGGTGTTTGTAAAACAGAAATCTCTTTACTGTACCTAAAGCAAGACAAATCCTGTAACTCACTTCTAGCAGCAAATTTTTCATTCAGATATTATTTGGCAAATCTGAGCATCTGACATTAAATTTTATATTTGCAAGTAGATCTGATTTTATGCTAAAATAATCTGAAATTCTGTTAGGTGATTATCCTTGGGTTGGTTTGTTTGTCTGCTTTTCTGTGAAAAGCAGTCGTTGGTTTAGCACATTTCCATTCCACCTTCATTCTCAGGATGTGGTTAAGTGTGATGGGCCAGCTGGCTTGCCCACAGTGAAAAATTTCTGTACAGCTTCAGAAGCATGTCCTAGTCTAACAGCTTCCATGCCAGTTCTACTAGTTTTAGCAGTTTCCACCAAGCCTTTCTCACCAGGTACCCTGCCACATACTCTACACGCCTGCGTGTTTGCAAAGAAATAAAGCAGTCTCTAGACATAGACACTCCTAGCTCCTGGTTTAGCACATAATCTGTCTCTCATATCAGGCTTTGCTGGAGTAAACATCTAAGTATGTCTGAAGGAAGCTATGGCTGGTAGCCATAAATGCCTCTAAAGGAACATAGAGAACCAAGAACTGAGGGTTTTATAAAGCTCAGCACAATAATTCTAGGCTTATCTCGTGTACTCCCAATAAAATCCACCCTCACCTCGTGTTTCTCTCCCTTTTGTGCCCACATCATTAAATGGAGAAATATAACTCATGCATGTTTCTCTGATGTGAAAAGTTTGTGAAGGACCTGTACATTATTGTCAAAAAACCCCATAAATCATAATACCATGGAGACAGACATATGGTATAAGGTATTTACATTTATATGATGGGTTTTTTTCTTTAGAAATATTTAACATTATCTGAAAGTAAACTAATAAAGATATGCTCAAGGTACCCTTCCTATTCAGATGACATCTATTGGTCCCAGAAAGATTCTACTGCATTAAACATAAAGGGTGTTTCATTATGCTGTATGACATGGTGTGCATACATCTATGTGTAAGCACACAAACATATACATTTAAAATGTTCTTTATGCATTTCTTAAGAAAGAGGTGCCAAAAAAGGATTCTTTCTTGTCTTCTTTCCCTCTGAAAAATACCTAAAAGCAGAGAAACACAGCTAGAAGTTCATCAGACTTGGGATCTGTTGGACCTGCAGGAGGAATGAATGCAGGAAAACTGAAGCCTTAAGAACCATCCTGCTTACAGGCAACATCTAGGCTGCAGGCGTGACTGCCTTCACTGAACTTAGCTGTTATGATGCTACATGATAGCTTTCAACATAGCAAACGTTTTTCTGGGAGGCAATTTGATTTTTTCTGCACAGAAATCAAGCTGCTTTGCGAGTACAGATTTCATGATATATTCTTATCAGGACAAGTAAAGTGGACGAACTCTAAACACCTTTTACCAGCGTGAAGAAAGACTGCAGACTCAAGAAGGTTAATTTGTTTTTCAGAAAGTCACTCCACAAAGCTGATGCTCTTGGCTACCTAAACGTCTTCAGCTGTTAAGAGTAATTAATGAAGATTTAAATTACAATGATCCTATTTTTATGCCTTTTGATTTCCTATACATCTGCATCATGGCAAGTGGCGTATCTCTAATAATTCTAATTCAACCCGTCACTCAACTGCTTAACTTCATTCTGCGTATTGTGCTATGCACATTAAAGGAATGATCCTAGTCTCTAGGATTCAAAAGAGAAAATCAAATTTACCTGACTTGTGATCCTTTGTTACACAGTATCCATGGAAGCTTAGAAGTGACCCAGAACAGTGTTCAATCCTCAGTCTTGTTTTATTCTATTTTGTGCACAGTTTTTTTCTTTGAGTTTTGAGTGATATATGAAAGCCTATAAAATTGAACAGAAGATACACATAAGTGGCATTCAGGTTTCATGTCTAAATGGGGACTTTGCCCTTCTATGAATCTGACAAATGTACCTCTCTGTCTGCCAGCCATTTCCTCTGGTAAATCTTTTAAAAGGGCTTTTACCAATCACTGCTGGCATTCCTAGAAAAAAGTTCTGTGCGGCATGAAGAGAAGCACCTGAATGTTTCAGTGGCATCTGCCTGAAGGGATATGTCAAAGAAGAAATGTTCAAACAACAAGATTTATTAAAGAAAATGTCCAATTCCTACCACAGAAAGCTTGACATCTCTTAACCACAAGCCATCCAGGAATATTCCCTTATTCTCTTTCTCACTCTCTTTTCTAAATCTGGATTTATATGTAGAGGAAAAGCATAATGTCTGAGGTCTGATATGACATTTATCTTCACATGTGAGGAGACTAATCAATCATCAATGACATTACCACAAGTAAGTTCTAAGGTCTCCTCACAAGTGAAGATAAATGACACATCAGACTTAAGCCAGCATATATTACATGAAATACCTAATAAGTCTCACTCTCAGCATAGCTGGATTTGATAGAGATGACTGAACTTATGTTACATCTCAAATCCACCACCCAGAAAAAAAGAAATTCAATTTGCCATCCAAATAAAATCGCTCACCACTGAAACAACCTTAGTACATTTCAGCCTTTCGCCATGTTACTGCTCTGAAGATCTACAAGTAGCAACATGGTAGTAAAAGTCAATAAAAATTTTCATATGAAACAGTATATCATTAACTCACTTTTCAGTGCCTGAACCTGACTTTCATGCCTCAGGCAATATCAGATGCTTATAAAGCTTTACATATCCATGTCTGTATGTACATTTTCATGTACCTGAAACATGTACAGCTAGTTTTCATTTTAGGCATTACAGAGGATTGTAAATTTTCACAACAGCTTGTGGTCTTCTGTAAGGTCATTAGTGGCAGCGTTGTCAAAAAGCTGAGAGTTTTTAGCATTTCTGATTAGTTTAGGAGTACAATATTCTTTCTAGAATGTGCGATCTGTAACCGAGATAGGCCAAAAGCACGTCTGAATCAGGGGCTGGCAGCAGGTGTTTAGCGAAAGTGTATAATAATATACTGGGCATAGAGACTAGTATTTCCTCTGGCTTTTAAGCAATTAATGGATGAGAGGCTTCCTGAGCTGGACATAGCATCTGGATCATCATGTCTAGGAGGCAGATATTTAATCTGTATTATGGCATTTAAAACACAAAGTCTAATGCTAATCCTAGATTATTTTGGCAATCTTGCCAGAATTCTGCAGTGAAAAGAAAGAAACTGATCTGAAGCCAAATTTTATCTGCGGAATTTCCTGGGATGGGAGTTAGTTTCAGAAAATTTGAGAGTAACAGAGTTGTAGGTCTTTGTCGCTAATCAGTGACAAGCTCTGTGAACAGAAAAGTTGCATAAATGTACATCTCAAGTCTTGTTCAAGTGCATAAATCATCATGCTTTTACCCTTTGTAACACAGTCCTGCCCCATTTACAGATAGTAATATATTTCCAAGCCTGTTCTCAGGTTTTAATCTAAAAATCTCCTGGGGTAATGCTTCACTTAGAAACAATTTCTCTGCAATAATATTGTATTTTGCATTAATTTAGTGTACTTGTAATCAAGTCTCCTCAAAGTAGAAGGCAGTCTGAGTGGCATAGCAACTAAAAAAAATTGTGGTTTTCACATTCCTCATAATGGCCATATGCAAAAATTAGTGAGAATCCAGGTAAGTGCTAATCAAGGCTTTCAACAGCCTGCAAGAATAAGAACAACAGAAATTAAATAATCTTACAAGGTGACAGGGCACAGCACAGGCAATGGTGGCCGAGGGTGCCAGAGCAGCAGGGGCCATGGGGCCATCGGGAGCAGCGGTGTCCTCCCTCCCCAACCAGCCCTATCCCACAGCCTTCAGATAACAGGTGGTGCAGAAAGCACCTGACCCACATGGGATTTAAATGGGGCTGCGACAACAGTGTTTTAGAAACAGCTGTGCTTTCTTAGCAGGGCCTCATCTAAGCATCATTTTCATTTTATTGGTGAGAAAGTGAAAGTAGTTAACACAGTCAAATGATCTAGCTAATCAGAGAAAGCATGCATTGTTCTTAAAACTAGTTCTTAGCTCTCAAGGAAATCTCTCTTTTTAGTCATATTGACTTGCTTTCAACTATACTCATCTTCCTATACATCATGCACGTAAAAGAACAGATATCTGTGGACTTATGAGTCTAGAATTTACCTTTTGCAAAGGTAATCAGAAACTAAGATTAATGAAAACATTTCTCATTTGTTTTCCCAAAGTGCTTGCAAAGACCTGAGTAAATGGGGTAGAAAGCTGAAACAAACTTTAAACCAATTGCAAATATCATTTAAAAAGATTTATCTGTTTTCATTACTGATGTTAAGAGACATGAAACTATCTGAGAAACAAGAAATTATCTGAGACCTTATTCCTGCTTTCTCATATAACTAAGAATTTTTAAAGTAAACTTTTCCTCTGATATCATTTAAATAGTAGTACAGAAGTTCTCCCAGAGAGGAAGGGAAGAACCAGGTTGTTTGTACACAGTTAAAACTGGCTTGTGAAAGCCTATGTGGCTAATGCTAAGCATTAAAAATAAACTAAATCAATCAATAATATGACTTAGAGAAAAATATTTTTTCTTTCTTTCTTTAATATTTTTGAAGTGATTAAATTATGTTCGGGTTCTGGCTTAAAATTTGATATTTTTTTTAATAAGTTTGACAGTAAGACATGCATATGGGAACCAAGTCTTTGACAGACAAGAAATATCAAGAGAATTCTTGATTAAACATCAACAGTGAACAATATTCAAAATTTAACTGGAAAATGGCTAAATTTCTTCAGCTGAGATAGTCTCTGTATGTATAAAGATCTGAATTAGCACATATTAGCATATATTACTGTTTCTGCTTTTGAAAGATTTTTTTGATTTTTCTATTTTTGTTATGAAAACCTAGTTGATAAATAATGCTTAGGATTTCTCTGGGAGAGCTGCAAGAAAAAGGAGGGTGTTCTGGAAATTGCAGTTATGGTAAAAGAAAGGGCCTTATAAGAATTTTAAATATTTAAATAATAGTTTACTACTTTCTGCATCTTCTGGTAAAAGTAAACAACAGAAAGCTTAAAGGTGCCACTAAATTCTTTTCCACCCTTCCTCACTTGTGGGAGTGAGAGCTGGGCTTGTAGCATCCACTGAATTCACAATACAAGAAAATAATGAACTTTTTTTAAAAAAAACCCCTTTATACAGGTTTTCTGATACATTTAACTAAGACATTAAGAAGAAGAACTTACTAATACACATGTAACAAGTCAATAGACTGCCCTTGGGACTGAAGTTGACAGTTTCCAAAGGGAAGACGAAATATAAGCTTTACTTTTAATACAGAGATAATTTCCTGAGAAGACTTCAATTTTCATAAAAACCCTTTATTTGGCCAACAATGAGGTTTCGCAGAAAAAAAGAAAAAGAAAACAAAAGAAGAAAAACAAAGAAAAAAAGCCACTTCTGTTTTCCTTTCAATGATTTGAACACTTGTCTAAAAGAGCTGGTTGATCACTTATTTTATATGGCGGTAAAATGTATGCACTTTATTCATTACATTTATCCTGAACTTCTCTAGGGACATTTCTTGCACATGACACTATTTCTTACTCTCTCCCCATTCCATTACCCTTTGCCATACAGCTTTCTTTTGTGGTACGATGTTTTGATAAACATTTTTGTTTAAGCAAAACTTCAGCTCATTACTTATCTAAAAAATGTTTACTAGATGGAGAATGACAAAACAAGATGAATTAAAAAAACTCAAACCAAATCCTTTGAGAAAACTGAACTTGATTTCCTGCAGGATTGTTCAGTTGCCGCTTCACTCTGTCATCACACACATGTACCTGCTTTGCTACTAGAGGACTACAGGTATGGAACAATGTTTGGTTTGGTTTTTTCTTCATCCTCTTTCTGAGGTTTGAAGTTTTTCATGCATTTTATTGTTTAATCAAGAATAATTTCAGTTGGAAAGCCATTCTAGTGAGTCATCTACTCCAGCTCAGCACAGCAGAGGGATTGATTTGGTGGCTTACACACATCCCTGGTGCGTGGTGTCTCGTCTAGCACTGAACAGTCCACTGTTGACAATGGTAAAACATGCCTTGGCAGGCTGTCCAACTGCCTAATTATATTCACAGTCAAAGACTTTTTCCCTCCCACTACTAAACTTAAATTTTCATATCCTGAAAGAAAACTGTGTTTACATACATTCAATAGAATGATAAAATCTAATACTGGGTTAATACCATCAAGTAATTACTTATATGGCATTTTATAGACATGAAGCTTTTTTTTTTTCTTCAAACTAAAGATTCATAATAAAGCAATTGAACAATTAAGCAGTATACATGTATTACACCTGTACTTTTAAGAAGGATATTTTTAGGATTTAGCAAAGAATATTGACCAGTATATTCTCATAATTAAATTGCTCAGCTCTAACTCTCTTTCTTTGGGTCAGTTTAATATGTGGAGAAAACTTTTACCATGTACGAAACCACTTTGCAGGAAAGATACACAATTTAGAGCACAAAACATTCTTTTTTCTATTAATAGCCCAAGCTATCTGCTGTCTGTTTAACCAGCTAGGCTTTAATGGGCTCACGACCACTAATGAGACACCTGGTGAGCCTCTACTGCCCAGTTTGATTTTGGTCAAGCACGCAAGGGTCAACCTCCACCATCCCTTGGAAAGAGTCGACCTTTGATGCTGCTACATCTTACTTTCCTGCCTTTCTTTTTCTTAGTGCTCTATAAGTGTTTTTTAAATAAGTTTTCATGTTAGTGTTTTTCCCTTCAAACCATTGAGCTGCTAACTGTTTTATTCTCAATTGTCTGTCTAAGTTTTAACTTCCCTTATGTTGTGTGGCTCTGACATACCTATCTTTCAACAATTTCTCAGTAAGACTGCACACCAAGGTCACAAGGTTGTGCCACCACAAAGTAAACCCTGTATAAGAGGCAATTCAGTCCCCAGGCTGAAGGTTATACAGTTGTCAGCCTTTTAAAGCAGATTGTTTCAGCCTAACTCATTCTTTTGTATTTACCATATGTAAAAAATAGCATTTCAGCATTTGTCAGATACTGTCACTATTATAATAAACATTACAGGTTATAATTAATTTTTTGTCTAGTCATTCCTCTTCTGTGAAACAATCACGTGATGCTTTTCTCTTTTCATACGAAACATATCACTGTAAGTCTAACTCTTACTTCACCAGATCATTGTTACATCCACTGCCTGCAGGTCATACCCCGTAACTGGGAAAACATTGCCTGCTGCCAAAACAGTCCGTACTGTCATAAATCCTGTTAAGACAGAAAAAAGACTAGACAAGATCAGGCCTCTTGAGTCCTCAGAACAAATTAGGTATTGAATCTGTACAAATAGTAGAAATTCAATAAGCAAGCAGATCTTTTCAAAGACTCCTTGAAATTAAGTCATGAGCATGGAAGTTATCCACTAATTGGGGCTGGAAGGAAAGGTAGAGCCATTTTTATACCTAACCCATATAACTCTCGCTTGCAGCTAAATGCTCAATTGAATTTCTTATTAACACATTCTCTAGAAATCAATCAGCATCCAAAGCAACTTTATTGTCTAGAACAACTTCAATCCAATGTTCTCCCCTTCTTCTGAAAGAAAATATCCAGTTGCTTTTACAAACTCTCCATACTTTTTGCAAGCTCTCTTATACCTTTAAAAAAATTCTACTCAGTATTTGAAACGTGATCCCTTTAAATCAAAATGAAGGAAAAACCGTCTTTGTCTCTGCAAACAGATGTAGAGTCGCTAGACTTATTTAATATCATTGCTACGCATCTATTGATATTTGGTACTTTCCTTTAAAAGATCATGTTTTCAGTTGTTTGTAATTTTGGCAAACTTCTACTCAGACACATTTTTTCTCTTGCTGGATATTATGCTCACAGAAGTGTGTCAGAAAATTTCACACAAAAGAGTTTAGCAATTTCAACAAAAAGAGGAACATGCTGTTTCGCTGCTCCGTCCCTTTTGCAGCAGCTGTATCTCCCACAGGTTTCCTAAATTCAGCGTAACAATTCCCAGGCTGTCAAGACTCCCACTTCAGCGTTTGACCTGTGTTTCAAGAATCCCTGCTTCTGCACTGCTGCTGGAGCACCATGCAGGTCCGAGTTCCATAAGAGGAGAATCACACTCTGTCCCCGGGGCAAATCATACACAGAGACAAATTAGGAGGTGAGGTCAGAGGGAGGGAGAGAGATAAACTGAAAAGTTGGCTGGGACAGAAAACACAGGCTGGACTCCAGCACTAATCTTTCCCTTTATCTGTAGTCCTCTGGCCTTTTTAGTTACACAAATGGTAACTAGAGATAATTCCAAAATTTCTGAAATATGCTTTAGTAATAAATTACGATGAATGGTCACATCTCACAATTGAATGGAGTGAAATATTCAGAAGTATTTAGCCTCAAAAACATATGCATAACATGGAAATGTAATTCAAACTAATGGCATACTGTATTCGCCTGAGTATATGCAAGTCAAGCAGGAACAAAGTAAAACATTTTAATATTGCTGGAACTGCATTTTCAACTGAAAATTGTTGTTGAACTGTTTTAATATGTCCCTATATAGAGGATTAAAATCTTTTTACAAATGATTCCCAAGTCTCCTGCCTTCAGCCTATTGTACTTAATACAGCCTCCGGCTTCTTTCACTCAGGTTGCAAAGTCCTTCCCCTAGCAGAATTTCCCATTCATATGCTAGAAGGCTCTTTGCCAGCTTGCTGTTAACAGAGTACACAGAAAGGAACCAGCCAATTCCTTGCAATATTTGCTCTCGTCTTTATTCTCTCTTTCATATTATTTCTCTTCCTTTTGTTCTCTGCCTCCACGGAATTCTAAATCTTCATACAGGTCTCACTGTATTGATAAAGTGGAGCTATTATAAAGCATAAAATCCCCTTTCCATAGCTTCATTCTCCAAAGGAAAAGATTGACTTAAAAATGCCTACATCTAAAAAAACCCCCACCAAACCACCAAAAAAACCTTCAAAAACCAAAAACATAAAAAACAAAAGCAACCTTAAGCTCATATGCATAAGAACTAGAGTTTGGAGTGGGTTTTTTTGTTGTTAGTCCGGATACATTTTTCTTGAAAATTTGTTTTCAGAGCTTTTAAGTCAATTTCAAATTATTAGCAATATCCAGAGAGTTCAGAAATGGCTTCCTCTCTTCTTACTCTCGCTTCATGACTTGAGTTGTGAACTGTAACTTTGGGGGAAAACCAACAACATTGAACACTTTAAACCATGAAAATGTACAACAAAAGCTCACAAAGTTTATCTGTGTGCTGCGTTTCATTTTCTGCAAATGCCTATTTTTGTTTCTGTTGTCTCTATCGAATACTTAGCACTTGGGCAGTGTCTTGCAAGCATTAGGAAAATAAGTAATATAGTTACATTTTATATATTAGGAGTGGTTCAGAAGAAGACAGCCAGCTGAACATGAGCCGGCAGTGTGCCCAGGTGGCCAAGAAGGCCAACAGCATCCTGGACTGTATCAGAAACAGTGTGGCCAGCAGCGGTAGGGAAGGGATCGTGCCCCTGTACTCGGCACTGGTGAGGCTGCACCTCGACTACTGTGTGAAGTTTTGGACACCACAGTATAAGAAAGATGTTGAGGTCCTGGAGCGAGTCCAGAGAAGGGCAATGAAGCTGGCGAGGGGTCTGGAGAACAGGTCTTATGAGGAGTGACTGAGGGAACTGGGATTGTTCAGCCTGGAGAAAAGGAGGCTGAGAGGAGACCTTATCGCTCTCTGCAACAACCTTAGAGGAGGTTGTAGTGAGGTGGAGGTCGATCTCTTCTCCCAAGTAACAAGCAACAGGACAAGAGGAAATGGCCTCAAGTTCTACCAGGGGAGGTTTAGATTGGATATTAGGAAAAATTTCTTCACCAAAAGTGTTGTCAAGCATTGGCCCAGGCTGCTCAGGGAAGCGGTTGAGTCACCACGCCTGGAGGTGTTTAAAAGACGTGTAGATGTGGCGCTTCGGGACATGGTTTAGTGGTGGACTTGGCAGTGCTGGCTTAACAGTTGGACTTGATGATCTTAAAGGTCTTTTCCAACCCAAACAATTCTATGATTCTAAGATCTAGTCATGTATTAGAGCTGGGATCAGTAGTGCAGGCAGAACTAGAAGAGGAGTTACTCGCTGATCGCTGATTGCTTAGCCTTGCTGTGCTTCTTGGAGGAATGTGGCATGCCCTTCTGACACGTCTGTCTCCAGCCCTGAGCCCACCTCTGGTGCTGTAAATCCAACACCAGGCACATCTATCCACTACTCAAGAATAAGTGCCCTGGACATGCACAGGGAAGGGTAGATTTACCACACG
Organism: Leptosomus discolor; assembly: GCF_034619465.1. Lineage (NCBI taxonomy): Eukaryota > Metazoa > Chordata > Aves > Leptosomiformes > Leptosomidae > Leptosomus > Leptosomus discolor. The sequence goes on along the minus strand of NC_141391.1, from coordinate 108,048,645 downwards.
TAAACCATAGAGCCCAGTCTTTCCACACATGTGACAGAGACTGTTTCTGAACACACGCAGTAAATCTGTCCTGTTGCTCTTGTACATATAAAACAGCGCTTCTTACTTTCAAAGTCCTCCACTAAACACTAGTACAAAGTAATAATTCTTCGAGGCTAGAACTTGCAGCCTGCAATGGTAAAAGCACCTACATCACAAGCAGCATTTTCAGATGAACTCAACTGGATCCTCCTGAAAGTTTAGGCCTAGCAGCTGTTGCTCTCACAGCAGGATATAAGATTTTGAATAGTCGCTAGTGGACTGGATTTCTGGTCTGTTGGTGAAAGAGACCAGTGCTTTTAAAGGTAAGAAGTCTTTGTGGTTTTAGTAGTGAGGTGAGGAAGAAGGTAGTGAGTGTCTTCCTGAGGAACTGTATAAGCGAGTGTTGATAACTACTTGGATAAGCACATCAGAGGATAATAATTTTTTATTAAGTTGTTGAGGGTTTTTTTTTTACATAAAATACCGTTACAAAAGGCTTTAAGACTTACAAAATCTCAAAGATTTTTTTGGTTTGAGAAAGATATAACTGGTAGCATGTAGCTGCTGTAAGTAGCTTCTCATGATTTTTGCTGAGTCCTGTATAAGGTAGGAGAAAAAAAAACTTGTGGGTTTCCTGATTTGTTTTTAGAATTGTGTCAATGTTTTATGATGCAGAAGCTATTCCACATGACTTGTTTAAAGTTATGAGAAAAGCCCTTGTCAGTTTTAGTTTTTCATATTAAGTACTGTTCCTCTCATGTTGTTTTACCTGCCTATCCTTCAGGAAAAGGAAAGTGGGTATAAAAGTGAAAAACTACTACCTACAATTTCCAGAAAATATAATGCTGTTCTGTGTTCATTTATTTTTGCGTTCTTGATTATCTCTAAGTGTAAATTCCATTAAAAGTGTGAAATTAGAACTATTTTTTTCCTTATCTAATGCTTTAAACAGTAATTCTGCCTCCTTGTACTTTCCTTTTTCCAAGGCGTTCTTTCATGCTTCCAGATGCTAGTTATTGTAAGATATGAAATCATTAGGGCAGCTCTAGTTGTAAAAGAACCTTTTGTAATATCTGAATTTAAGATTATGTAGATAATAAATTGGGAGTGGGGAAAAAAGGTAATGAGAGAAGGTTTAGAAAGATGCATTTGCTAACGCTAGTCACAAGTGGCCATTAATCTAAACAGTCCCATCTGGCAGAGGTTTGTAGGTATCACAGGAGAGAGGTAGGTTTTAAGAAAGGATTTAAAAGAGGATAATATGATATGATCTCCAGGATTATCAGTGACAGATGAAATAGGCAAGGCATTAAAGTGGAAGGAAAGTTTTTAAGTACTCTGTACCTTTAAATCCACAACTTACATTGCGAGATAACTGATTTCTCTTTAGCAGTTTGGAGGGTTTTGCATGGGTAGTAGGCTCGAGGGGCGTGGTGGTTAGAGAGTTATGTGGATGCTTTATCCGTATAGTAGTCTCCAGTTTAGGTGAAAAATAAAATGTCTGAGCCTTAATAGTAGAAGTTCAATGTATGTCAAGCAAGCCCCTATCTGTGTGTAGGGGATGGGGAGGAAGCTGTCCTCACCAACTGTGCAAGAGCTCATACCTTGTTGGCTGGTGCATTTATCTCTTAAGCTATTATTTTGTATAAATGTTATATCAAGCGTTTTGACAAAGAAATGCTTCAACAGTGCTCTGTTCAACGTTATTTGTCTTTCCCTTTTCACTTGTCATGGTTTAACCCCAGCTGGCAACTAAGCCCCACGCAGCTGCTCAGTCACTCCTCCTGCAAGGGGAAGGGGGAGAGAATCAGAAGAGTAAAAGTGAGAAAACTTGTGAGGTTGAGATAAAGACAGTTTAACAGGTAAAGCAGAAGCTGCACATGCAAGCAAATCAGAACAAGGGATTCATTCACTGCTTTCCATCAGCAAGCAGAGGTGTTCAGCTGTCACTCCAAACATTCTCCCTCTTCCTCCTCCTTCCCCCAGCTTTATATGCTGAGCATGACATCATATGGTATGGAATATCCCTTGGGTCAGCTGTCCCAGCTGTATCCCCTCCCAACCTCTTGTGCAGCCCCAGCCCACTCACTGATGGGGCAATGTGAGGAGCAGAAAAGGTTTTGGCACTGTGCAAGCACTTCTCAGCGATAGCTAAAACATCCCTGTGTTATCATCAACACTGTTTCCAGCACAAATCCAAATCCAAGCCCCGTGCTAGCTACTATGAGGAAAATTAACTCTATCCCAGCCAAAACCAGCACAGCACTCAAATCTTGACCCTCTTCTTTGGAGTTGTAATGAATTAATCATCTGGAAGGTGGATCTGTAGAAAGATGTTTATGCCACAGAATGTGATCATAAGGTGGTCTTGCCTAAAACCCTATATGTCTGCTTACTGGTCCAGTAACAGCTGTCTTTGTGACCCATTCCAAAATATCTCCTATTCATGCATAGAAATTAAAAGTGGCGTATTGGGTTTTTTATCTATTTTTTTTCTTTGCCCTTCCTTCTTGCTGAGGATACAGCTTATATCGTCCTTTTCTAAGTATCTTTTAGAGTTTAGTTTTCTCCAGAGTTTGTTGCAGAACACTGCTTTTGGCAGTAGTTCTACAGAAGTAGATTTTTTTGGATTTAAAAAAAAAAAAAGTGTAACAAAAGTGTTCTTCAGAACAGGTTACAGAATTGAATAGTGTGCTTGAGGTAAGTGATACCGTGAAAAACTCCAGCATGCTAAGGAGATTTTGAAAACTGCTTAAGGGGAAAATGTCGGCAATGAAAACCTAGCTAATCCAAAAAATATTCTGCTTTCCTCCTTTATACATATGAACTGCAATAATTTGTTTGCTTTGGGCAACTTATATGCCGAAGAAGAGGAAACTGCATAATCAGACCTGCTGACTGTGCTAGTGGGGAGGGGTGGTTGAGGGAAGATGGGCAAGAGAGCTATTTTTAAAAGAAAACTAATATTTTCTAATAGTGGAGCCCTGCCTGCTAGCACAGTGTTCACTATTGTTCCCTTTAGCTTCCATTTTACTGGTTTTATGTTGCCAGACCTGTGGTCTCTTCTGCAGTTCTGCTATCTTATCCTTTAAACATTCTTGCAAGAAATTTCTGCAATGTTCGTGTAATTGTGACCACAAAACATGGGTTAAATACTAGAGAAACAGCAGGTGACATATACCTGAAGCCTATCTGAAATAAGGAAAATCACAGCTGGGAAACTGTAACCATGAGTCTCTGACAATACACAAAATATTTCCATACAGGAATTGCTAACCATACTTTTTTGTAGTCTAATCAAAGAAACTGCACTCTGCGGACCATTTACAACAGCTTTTGAAATTCCACATCTTTCCAGTGAGTTTTATGTGGATTATGCCCGCTTAATCAAGGCAAAATTGAGCAAAAGTTGTACTAACTGTAGCTATGTAACACGTGTGTGTATATATATGTACATATATCCAGGTGTGGGTGTGTTATAAATATTTCCATTACAAGATATTAAACTAAGCTATGCTTTTACTTGTTGGAGAGCTGAGACTTGGTTATTAATAGGCCTTGACACTCACAGCAACTGTTGGAATAGTTTCACTAACTAGGATCACAGAATAGCCCAGACTGGAAGGGACCTTGAAAGATCATCTGGACTAACGTTTTATGGGAAAGGGAGCCTAGATGAGAAGATTATCTTACACCCTGTCCACTTGCATCTTGAAATCATCCAGTGATGGGACTCTACCATATCCCAGGGGAGGTTATTCCAGTGATGGACTGTTCTCTGTGTAAAAATAAATAAATAAATTTCATATACTGAGGTAAAACCTCTCTTGGTGCAACTTGTACCTGTTCCCTGTTGTCTTCTCCATGTGGCTCCACATGAAGAGAGAACCTCTGTCTTTTTTTTGTAGCTGGCCTTTAAGTACTGGAATAATGTAATGAGGTCCTGCCTGAGCCTTCTCTTCTGCAGGGAGAAAAGATTTAACTCCTTCAGTCTTTACTCATAGGGCAGGTTTTCCTAGTCCTTTGATCATCAAAAGGCCGCTTGACTGGAATGATATTATTGACGATACTCAAGATTAGTACTTTTATAAAGCTTTTTATTTTTTAAATATATATTCCCGTTAAAAAAAAAAAAAAGGCAACATGCAAATGCCTTTTGACTTACATTTCTGCATGATAGTTACCATTCAGTAAACTCTGTCAGTCTCTCTTGATCGGTCCTTCATATTTAAACATGCCGTGCACCTCTAGAGCTCTTGACACTAAAAAAATCATGGCATGTCCCAGTATCTCATAATTCTGTATTAAACTGATATTTAAATATATATATAAATAATATAAAAAGAAAGATAAAAAAGCCTACATTTAAAGTCCTTATGCTCTGAGTGAGTTCTGACAAACAAAAAGAATACTTGTTTGCAATTTTTTAAGTACTTCTAGTATTTTTAACTTCTTTTTTTTTTTTTTTTTAAGATAGAAAACTATAATTTTCCCTGCGATGGGAAAGGTGGAGGGGAAAAGACAATTTTGTAGCTATAATATATTTATCCAACTATCTCATATGAGTAAATAATAACTGGCCTACAACAAGCTGCATTTTTTTTTTTTTAAAGCATACAGGGTAAGATAAGTGTTAACTTTCAAAAGGAAATAAAAGAAGTTCTAGAGAAAGTTGTTGCAAAGACAGTCCAAAATGGTCCAAAATCCTGTGACTGTCTTTAAAAGAGAAATGTTTAAAAAATACTAATCTGAGGGAGGAGGAATCTCTTTAGAAACCTACTGACTTCTGATCTGTTAGGATATATTTGGTGCACACTTTCAAACTCTTCTCTGCAACAAGAAAATCTTGATTTCCTTTTTAAAAGAAAGATTAAAGTTCTTGTCTTTGGGAGCTCGGGCTTTAATTAAAAGCTCAAATACCCACAGACAAATATCCAAATCATGACCGTTGGGGGTAATCAGAGTGGTGTGTCTGGTTTGTGTTTTGTTGGTTTGGTGTTTCGCAACTTCTGAACTAATTAGTAGGTTTACTTTACAATCATGGAAGGGATCATTTCTTATATATGGATTCAGTGCTAAAGTGCCATGTACAGAAATTCATGCGTTACAAAATACAGTATAGTCAAAGTATTTTTATATTGCAAGCCTCAAAGATCATGATAAGAAAATCCAGAAGAATTTTAAAATACCAAATTTAGTGGCAGTTCAGGCTTACTTTTAGATTCTTGAACCTTTACACCTGATGTTGTCAATCTTGTTGTTTACACACAAGGTATGTCTGAAATTTCATCTTTTGAAAGATGTTTCTGGGTTATTTGTATGACAGCAGAAACTTGTTCTTTAAGAAATATCAAATGAGTGATGATTCCATTACAGATTGGGAAAACATTGGAGATGTAGTACAAGGTACAATGGGAAAAAGTTTTAATTTCAATCTTGAAGACCAGACTTCGTTTGTATTAACAGAGTACTGTTATAACTTTCTAGAATCTCTTTTATTGTCTGTATGGTGTCTTATTTCTTTTAAATGCACTGTCCTAAAGTTTTTCAAAGTATTGAACTTCTTGCACTATGAAGATAGATCTTGAACAGTAGCTCTTCCTGTGAAAAGAATTAACAGGGTGTAAAGTCTTATTAGGTGGACAAGAGTCCCTCAAGGTCCTGATCATCATTAGCCTTAAAGCTTCAAGCATCAACAACACTCCTGTCACCCTAAACAGCTTTAATTTTTAGCCCTGATTTCCTTGTGAAAAGAAGTCTGTAATCAAAGTATGTCTTTCTGGCTACAAATAAGTCTTAAGTTACTTTTGACTGAGTTCGCAAATTCCAAACAAACTTGACAGGAGACTAGAAGCATCAAGTTTCCTGACAAGAGGTGGACAGGTGGTAGAAAGAGTACCTGTTTAGCACTGTCAAGGAGGGGAAAGCTATGGCCTGAAGCTTATGTTTAGCTAAATATTGTGGAATACAAACTCAAGCTCAGCTTTGTGACATTATTTTTCCTAGTGTCATCACTTGCAGAACTTTTTTCACAAATTCTGGTGGGTTTTTTTTTTTCTTTGGTTAGTTCCTTTGGGGTTCTTTTGCTCTTTTTTTTGTGGGGTTTTGTTTGTTTGTGGGTTTTTTTGCAGAAGCATTTGTAAATTATCAGTCAGATGCTATATTACTGTGAAAACACGGTCACATTTTCTGCAAAGCAGCACATTTGCCACATTCTGGAGTAGAATTAGTGGACAGGTTTTCCCACTTTCCTCTGGTAAATTGTGTAAAATTAGATGGAGTGTTATGCTCAGTGGCAGGTGTGATGTGTGGTGTTTTATGTGCTCCTGCTCTTCCACTTGCCCCATCTCAGGGTATGGTTGTAGCATACAACACAGATCCAGCTTCCTTTTAAGGAAATCAAATCACTTTAGAAAAGATGGATATCTAGATCTAGAGTGATGTGTGCTTGGGTGCTCTTCCAAACCAAACTATTTACCTGTCTTGTAATGCAAGTAGAGTAAAAGTATGCCTACAATATTGATAGTTATGTGAAATTGCAGTTTACTTTTTTAAGGCAAATAATAACCCAGATATCTAAAAAAATAGATGCCTGCTCCAAGCTGTTCTGTTTTTCCCTTAGATTTCCCCTACAGTCTATGAGGGAAGATAATCAGCTCAAGACACAGGAGGAACCTAGATAACCTGCTTCAAGTAAATCATTTGCTCTAACTATCCAATTAACTTGGACAGCTAATTTTAAGAGATTTAAGTCTTTTCCTCCTTGTCTGACAATTGTACTGAGGGTTTAGCAGGTATTTTATAAACCTCTGAAAATCTAGCTACAAAAAAACCCCACCCAGTCTGTGCAAGCTTTTCAAGGGGTCTGCTTCAATGGAATATACCTGAAATGTGTGGGGCTTGTGGGCTATTCCTCTAAGCTGTACAGTCATACTTGCAGTGTTACCTGGGATTGTGTTAAAGCTGCATGCCTGGGGTAGTGCTCTGAAAGGTGAGAAGCTGGCTTTTTGTTCTCTCAGTCTACTGTTATGCTCATTATTGGTTTCCAACTTCTTTGAAAAGAGTAACACAGGTGCATAGAGCTCATTTGCAGTGCCTATCATATATTGGGGAAAGCAGCATTTGGTATCCAGTTGTATCAGCAGTAGGCTGCTATAATCCATGTTTGTATTGGTAACTGTCTAGTGAAGTACTTGAACTGCAAAGGGGAGGAAAAACATAAGGGTCATTTATTTGTGGCATAAACCCTTATGTTCTAATACTTTCTAAACTCATCTTGCCTTAGCAAAATGCATTTAAAACTCAAAATATATTTGAGTTCTACTGTATCCTTTCCTATCTCTGGATGGGAAGACCAGCATGTCTAGTAGGGTTAATAGAAGCGTATGCACTTCCTTACTCTGTGTGTAAGCATCACAGTTTTGCCCTCTTCAGAAGCTTCTCACCTCCTATTCTACTCATAGGATCTAAAGTTGAAAGCAGTACCAAGCCAAAGAATGTTTCTGACTTCAGGGACTTCTCATGCAAGACACTAAGGCTATATACTGTGTTTCTGAGGTCTTTCTGCTTTGAAGTGTTCTGTCCTTGGCTCCACATGAGGATTCAGCATGGATCCGAACTGTTGCTGGCATCTTTTCGTAAAGCTCCTTAAGGGGGATGGGGAGTGTATCTATGTACTTTGTCATTATAGTATAGTTTGCTACTTTTTCAGAGAAGCAAAGACAAAGATAGAGATGAAGAAAGCTGCAGAATCCTCACATATGCTGAAAACATGCTGTTATCTCTGTAAGTGAAATGGCAGATGATCATTTGAAAGCAACATCTCTCTCTGCCCTGCTGCTGATCTGGTCTTTTACACAGTGGAGGGAAAAAAACCTGGTAGCTAACAAATATAGATGTACAGTCTAAAGTAGCAACGTGCAATGCTTCATCCTCAGTTCTGCATTCCCACAGCACTTACTGTCATCAACAAATGCTTTTCACCAGCGTGCAGCTTCTTGTCAGGTAGAGAAACTAATAGTTAACAGAGGTGAGTGAGGAAGGCTGAAAAGAAATTAATACAAGCCATGCCTATATTAAAGGAGGGAGGAGGGAAGAAAATGGAAAATGTATTAATTAGAGAAAAAAGTGAAAAAATGAGAAGGAATAAAGGGGAGAAAACTGCCACTCTTTAGCCAAACATGGAATAAAAGAGTTCAAAGGCCTAAAGAGAGGTCCAACAGCAAAGAACAATTCTTGTCAAAAAGCAAAAAGAAATAGTTCAGTGTTAGGATTTGTGATAAGGGTAGTCAGAGCTTTGTGTCTGTTTAGCCTGTACCTGGGGCTAAACTATAGCAGTTACTCTATCACCCGATGACCCCTCACCAGCCAGGAAGGGGAATTGGGAAAAGGAGAGGAGACCCATAGGTTGAAATGAAAACAGATTTAATGAAACAGCACAAACAAAAATATAGAAAGTTATACTCGGCCCAATGAATGTGTGGCAGTCATAATCAACAGGAGCCCTATCCTTGGAAGCAGAAAGAGGAGAAGTGCCACCACCCACCCTCTTTAGCCAACTTTCCATTTTATAGGGAGCATGACATTTACGGTATGGGATACATCTGTTGGCAAATTTGGATCAGCTGCCCTGGCTTTTGCCCCTCCTAACCTAAGCATCTGGCCAACTTGAAACTGCTAACAGCCTGCATACCATGGCTGGCCTCAGATTCTGCCTCAGCAAGACCAGGACAGTATTCCACATCTTTTACCTAAAACCTATGTCACTTCTATTTTCCCATCTCCCAATACGTATCTACATGTATACACACAAGTATGAGACCCTTGGCCCATGACTCATCTCCAGAAAATTCATTTAATTCATTCAGTCCAAGACTGTGGGCTCCATTTGTCGTAAGAGTTCCTTAGGGCAGGAAAGAACAGTGTGCCAGCCAGACGAAGCTGGGTGCCGCAGGATGACGTGCCATGCATCTGGAGCTTGCAGCTGGTATATCTGGTGTGGTCTGTATTCATGATCTGTGATGAAGATGCTGATCTTGCGGAAATTACTGGGCACGGTTACTGAGGTTAATTCTTCATTAGTTTGGGTGGTTCTTACTGTAATAAATAACCAGAGAAATGGTGACAAGCAGTAGCTCATAAGAATTGGCATCACACAGTTAAATTTACTGTCTATTCTCACCCAATATCAAATCTCCTTGAGGTACACATTGAACTTGTCCATCCTCCTGCATTATCTACCAGGTACGCCTATGTCCTTGAACAAAAACAACCCCAAAAATGGGTTTGCCTTGGCCTGATGCAGGAGTAACCCAGACTGTTTTCCTAAACATATTTCTTAAGTGCATCACAGGGACTTTATCCCCTTCTACAGTACATAGAAGTTCCAATTGAGCAGGGCCAGCTCACTTGACAGATCCCCTGGTGTTAACTAACCAAGGAGCTTTTGCTAAATGTTCATTCCAATTTTTAAATGTCCCAGCACCCATTGCGTTAAGTGCAGTCTTTAGTAGTCCATTACATCATTCAACTTTACCAGCAGCTGGTGGGTGATAGGAGGTGTGATATATCCACTCAATACCATGTTCTTTAGCCCAGGTGTCTATAAAGCTGTTTTGAAAGAGTCCTGATATCTAACTCTAACTGTGTTCTGAAGTGCCATGTCACCAACAAGGTTTGATTTTCAAGGCCTAGAATAGTGTTACGGGCAGTGACTTGGGGCACAGCATGTGTTTCCAGCCATCTGGTAGTGGCATCCACCATAATAAGCGCATGGCATTTGCTTTGGTGTGTTCATGGAAATATGGTCAATTTGCCAGGCCTCCTCATACTTACAATTCAACCAACACCCTCCATACCACAGAGGCTTTAGCCGTTTGACTTGTTTAATTGTAGTGCATGTTTTGCATTCATGGATGACCTATGCAATAGTGTCCATGGTCAAGTCCACCCATCGGTCACAAGCCCATCAATATGTTGCATCTCTACCTTGATGGCCTGATGTATCATCGGCCCACTGAGCTAAAAATAGTTCACCCTTATGTTGCCAGTCTAGGTCTACTCGAGACACTTTAACTTTAGCAGCCCCAGCACCTGCTCGTTGTTTTGATGTTCCTCAGTGGCCCAACTCTTGAGAACATGGACATCTACATGACATACCTTTACTACCAGTTTGTCTAATCAACCAGTAATGTCTTGCCACAATGGGGCAGCCCAGATGGTTTTGCCTCTGTGCTGCCATTTGTTTTCCTTCCATTGTTTTAACCACTGTCACAGGGCCTTTGCCACCATCCATGAGTCCATGTACTGGCAATATCTAAAGCCAGCTGGATGGCTTTTATCTCTGTAAACTGACTTGGTTCACTTTCACCCTCAGCCACTTCTGCTACTCATCATGTAGGACTCCACACAGCAGCTTTCCACCTACACTGTTTTCCTACAATACAACAAGATCCATCAGTAAACTAGGCATGTCAGTTCTCATTTTCTGGTAATTTATTGTATGGCAGGGCCTCTTCAGCACATATCGCCTCCTCCGCTGGTGACATTCCAAAATCTCTGCCTACTGGCCAGTCTATGATTACTTCCAAAATTCCTAGGCAACTGGTATTCCTTATTCTAGCCCATCGAGCGATCAGTGTGACCGGCTTACTCCACGTCCCTCAGTTGGATGATACGTGGAGGGAGTTTTCCCTTTAAACATCCAATTCAACACTGATAATTGGGGTACCAGGAGGAGCTGTGTTTCAGTACCAATTGCTTCTGAAGCAGCTCTAATTCCTTCATATGCTGCCAGTATCCGGTTTTCGGTGGGAGTGTAGTGGGCCTCTGATCCTCTGTATCCACAACTCCAAAACACTAGGGTTCAGCCTTGGGTCTCCCACGGTGCCTTTTGCCAGAGACTCCAGGTAGTGCCATTCTCCCCAGCTGCGATGTAGAGAACATTTTCTACATCTTGACCTGTCTGGACTGGCCCAAGGGCTACTGCATGAACAATCTCCTGCTTGATTTGTTCAAAGGCTTATCATTGCTTTGGACTCCATTTAAAATCATTCTTTTTTTGAGTCACTTCATACAAAGGGCTCACAATCTGACTGTAGTCTGGAACGTGCATTTGCCAGAAACCCATAATACCCAAGAAAACTTCGCTTGTTCTTATTATTTGGTGGAGACATAGCTGTTACTTTGTTAATAGCATCGATCAGAATCTGCTGATGCCCATCTTGCCATTTAATTCCTAAAAGCTGAATTTCTTGTGCAGGTCCCTTGACCCTGCCTCTTTTGATGGCAAAACCAGCTTTCAGAAGAATTTGGATTACTTTCTCCCCTTTCTCAAAAACTTCTTCCACTGTATTACCCCATACAATGATGTCATCAATGTATTGCAAATGTTCAAGAGCTTCACCCTTTTCTAGTGCAGACTGAATCAGTCCATAGTAAACGGTGGGACTGTGTTTCCACCCCTGGGACAGTTGAGTTCATGTGTACCAGATGACCCTCCAGGTGAAAGCAAAGTGTAGCCTGCACTCTGCTGCCAGAGGAACAGAAAAAACACATTAGCGATATCAGTTGTGGCGTACCACTTGGCTGCCTTTGACTCCAGTTCATATTGAAGTTCTAACATGTCCAGCATGGCAACACTCAGAAGAGATGTGACTTCATTCAGGCCATGGTAGTCCACTGTCAGTCTTCATTTTCTATTAGACTTCCACACTGGCCAAATGGGACTGTTACAGAGTGAGCGTGTCTTGCTGATCACACCTTGGTCCTCCGGTTGATGGATCAGCTTCTGGATGGGGATCAGGGAGTCTTGATTAGTGCTGTATTGTCGCCGGTGTGCTGTTGTAGTAACAATGGGCACCTTGTGTTCCTCAACCCTCAGCAATCCCACAATAAAGGTTCCTCTGATAAACCCATCAAGGTAGATAGCAGTTTAATTTCCTCTGTCTTCACAGCAGCTACCCCAAATGCCCACCGATTCCCTCTCAGGTCCTTGAAATAACCTCTTCTGAGGTAATCTATGCCAAGATGTACAGAGCATCTGGGGCAGTCACAATAGGGTGGTTTTGCCACCCACTCCCTGTTGGATTCACTTCAGCTTCCAATATAGTTAGGTCTTGGGTTCCCCCCCATCACTCCAGAAATACCAGTAGATTCTGTCCCTTTGTAGTGTGAGGGCATTAGGGTGTGTTGTGCACCGGTGTCCACTAGAGCTTCATACTTCTGTGCTTGTGATGTGCCGGGCTATCAAATCCATAGAGTCCAATAAACTTTGTTGTCCCTTTCCTCCACCTGGCTGGAGGCAGGGCCCCTCTAGCTTTTAACAGAGTGCCTGCCATTGACACATGGGTCTGAGTGGTTCATGTGGATTAGAACCCCATCATCATTATGCATGTTTTGTAAATCAGGATCCGAAGCCCATCTATGCCATCTGGGGGGCTGTCCACTGGAAACTGGAGCAGTACTTTTCCTGGAAGAGCCCTCTTTTTGATTGTTTTACCTTGCAATTCCTGCACGTGTTCCCGTAAAACCCAGGCAGGATTTCCGTCCCATTTTCTCATGTCTTCTCCATGGTTACACAGAAAAAACACACCCCACAGGCTGCCTCATGATGTGTACCATCTTTCTTTACCAAGTGGAGCACTTTTTCCTGATGGCTGAGACATCTGTGGGTACAGGTGGGGAGTAGAACCTATCCTCCATCCAGGACAATTTTTTTCCAACACCTTACTGAGCAGTTCTACAGATTTGTCAGATGGTTTTTCCACAGACAAAATGCTAGCCTATGGGGATGAAGAGAGATTGTCTGCATATTGATGATTTTATTGTCTATGTCAGCCACCATTGATGTCTTGTTACCCAGCTAAATATTGCTAATGTGTCTGTGGGTTGTCCAGGCCTTAAAAAAAATCATCTCTTGCACAGCTATTTCCCTCAGATTCTTAACACCTCTCTCAATATTTGTCTACTTGCCTGGGTGGCACACGGCATCATCCCTAAAGTGATAACTGTTCTTCACTCTCAACAGGAGTGCTTAAGTATTTATTAAGTATTTGTGGCCATAATGCACTAGTGTTAGCAGCAATACTCGTATCTGTGGGTGTTTTGTTGCTGTAGTTTTAATACTTTTGGGTTTATATTGACAACATCCTTGCTGTCTGCCCCAAGCCCTGAATATCATTGCCTCTTTCCACTATGCCAGAGTCCTAACATAGAATTTTTTATTTCTAGAATAAGGAGTTAAAGGAACAGGAATAGCCTGCACGCTCACCAGCAACCTAATAAAGTATTTAATACAGAAGGAAGTGGTAGAAACAGTAAAAGACCTGTAGGAGTAAAACTACATAAAAGTGCCTCAAATTTACCTCAAAGCACATTTCACTGGATTTTCAGAAGAATATAAAATTAGCCAGGTACAGTTGGCTTCTGGAGAAGACTGCTTAGTTACAGAGCTCAATTCTAATGCACAGTAGAGAGGAGGGAAGAGGACAAAGACCTCAAGCAGAGGGCCAGAATAAGGATAAGCTGATGAGAGAATATTGCTTTGAAGAAGTAGGTTAGCAAAAGGACATTGTCAACCTTTCAGTATGCTACAATTTTGCCACATTTCACACGCTGCATGCAGATTGTGCTAAAGCCCATACAGAAATAGAAGTATGCAGCGTGTCCTGTATCCTGCACCCTTACTCCTCTCAGAGAGAAGAGTGACTGGGGGTCATAGTCCTTGCTGGCATCAGCAGGTACAGCTTGCCTGAAGTCAGTGGAGCTGAACACCCACTCCTGGCAGCAGTAGCCTGTCCTTGTAGATATTTTTTTTTTTCATAGCTGAACGATAACATTTCAAAGTGTTACTACTGAGAATATACATTTGATAAAAGATTATAATACAGAATGTAACATTCTGGATATGTTATCCACTTATCTCTGTTGTGTAGATTATGTTTATCACCTGAGATGGAATAATATGCTTAAGGCAAAGAAAACCACACTTTTTTTCTCTCAGGAAATAATTTTCTAAATGTACTGGAAGAAGAGGCTTGCTTTCCTTCTGGGTAGAATAAACTCCTTTTTTTGTCTGAATGAATCATTTTCATCTTCCCATTACTGTGATTTCAGCTCTGCAGAAGCATGACTCCTGTGGATGGCAACAGGGATTATCTAGTGATTATTGCAGAGAGGTGCATGCATAGAATATTTCAACACTATTATGTCAAGTGCAGATGCTGCAGAAGCACAGCTTCTTGCCTTTTTTTTTTCTCTCCTCCCTTTCCTTTCTTTCTTCCAAGATATTGTCGGTGTTTGGTTTACTAATGACTGTATCCAGTGTAGATTGTGAGTTGTGGAATAGCCACAGAGAATAAAATCCTAAATTAACTAAGAGACAATCATGTCAGATATATAAAGCTGGCTGCCCCAGGCCTTTGAAGACTGTAACACCAATAGAAACCACTGCTGATTCTGGAACATTTCAGGGGTGTCTTGGGTTTGGGATATAGGTCTGTGGTTTGTTTTGTTTTTTTTTTTCTTGGGGTGCAGAGGGAGGGGAGAATGTCTCTATTTATTTTTGGAGCGATCTCCCTTCTTTCTCTTCTGTCCTGAGAAAAACCCAGAGCCCTGGTCAGAAAATGACCTGAAGATCTGGAGCAGGAAGAAGAGAGGCTTTTGCAGCAGATACAAGAGAGAGGTATTGACTGGAAAACAGCCCCTCTGAGCTTGCTCACACTTTCTACTATGCTATTGTTCTGAATGAATATTACTATATTTATTTAGAGTTGGGTAGCACTATCTTAACTTTGGTCTCAGAGACGCTGCTGGCTAAAGACTTAGCAGCACAGGCAATGCTGATACACCTCAAGGATAGGACAAATCTCAAATTTATAAAGACAAGAAAATAAGTTCTGGGAACAGGGAGAAGGGTGGGCCAGGATCCTTGGGCACAAGGAAGAAGGGCAGAGGGCTGGGAGGAACTGTGAGACATGAGTAACTGGAGTTGTGGATGCTGTAGTTTGAGAATAAAGCAGGAAGAGCTCCTCCTTTGTAGACGGAAAAAGGATGGAGAGGGACGAGTGAAGCTAGAAATGGGGAAAGGGACTTTAGGGAAGAGAAGTGAGCAGTTCTGGCTGCAGTCTTTACAGGAGCAGGCTGTTGGTTTTCCTCCTCATTCTGGGCAACTGTCCACTCATCCTGGGTCCTGTTCTATGACAATGCAGGCCTCGAGATAAACCTCTGGTACAAGACCTGTGCAAATGAACATAATGAACTGCAGATGTCTTAGAGATACTACAAAAAGCTTTCAGACTAACTGAAATGTCTGAAACTTAGCAAGAACAATGGAGTCTGGAAAATAAAAAACCTGTTCAAAGGGAATTCAACAATAGATGTTGTAACCCAGAATAGGTAATATACAACATTTGTATGTCAAGGTGGATATTTCCCTAGCTCTTAAGAATATCAAGAGGAAAAAACTCAAGATATAGTATAGGTGTGTTCAATGAGCTAAGAAAGGAAAAGAATTCAATCTTATAGAATCATAGAATGGTTTGGGTTGGAAAGGACCTTAAAAAATCATCTAGTTCCAACCACCTTGCCATGGGCAGGGACACCTTCCACTAGATCAGGTTGCTCCATCCAACCTGGCCTTGAACACTGCCAGGGAGGGGACATTCACAATTTCTCTGGGCAGTGACCTGTTCCAGTGTCTCACCACCCTCACAGTAAAGAATTTCTTACTAATATCTAATCTTAATCCACCCTCTTTCAGTTTGAAACTATTACCCCTCATCTTATCATTACCCTCCCTGATAAAGACCTCCCCACCTTTTCTGTAGGCCCCCTTGAAGTACTGGGAGGTTTCTATAAGGTCTTCCCAGAGCCTTCTCTTCTCCAGGCTGAACAACGCCAACTCTTTCATCCTGTCTTCATAGGGGAGGTGCTTCAGCCCCCTGATCATCTTTGCGGCCCTCCTCTGGACCTGCTTCAACAGGTCCATGTCTTTCTTGTGCTGAAGGCCCCAGAGCTGAATGCAGTAGTCCAGGTGGGGTCTCACCAGAGTGGAATAGAGGGGTAGAATCACCTCCCTCAACCTGCTGGCCACACTGCTTTTGATGCAGCCCAGGAAGTGATTTGCTTACTGGCTGCAAGGGCAGGTTGCTGGCTCATATTCAGTTTTTCATCCACCAGCACCCCCAAGTCCTTCTCCACAGGGCTGCTCTCGATCCACTCATCATTCAGCCTGTATTTGTGCTTGGGATTGCCCTGATCCAGATGCAGGACATTGCGCTTGGCCTTGTTGAACTTCATAAGGTTTGCACAGGCCCACTTTTCTAGCCTCTGGATGGCATCCCTTCCCTCCAGCATGTTGACCACACCACACAGCTTGGTGTGGTTGGGAAATTTGCCGAGGGTGCATTCAATCCCACTGTCCATATGACCAACAAAGATTTTTTTTTTTCTTGCTTTGCTATCTAGAGGCTTGGGAGGTTTTCTAGTAGAGAAAGTGAAGTGTAAACAACAGGGCTGAATAAAATGATGTGCAAGCAGAATCATGGAATCATAGAATAGTGTGTGTGGTAAGGGATCTTTAAAGGTCATTGAGTCCATTCCACTTGCAATGAGCAGGGACATCTTCAAAAAGATCAGGTTGCTCAGAAACCCATCCAACCTAAGGTTGAATGTTTCCAGGGATTAGGCTTCTACCACCTCTTTGGACAAGCTGTTCCAGTGCTTCACCACTCTAATTGTAAAAAATGTCTTCCTTATATACAATGATGGAATCACAAGGTTAGAAAAAACCTTTTAAATCATCAAGTCCAACCGAACGCCACCTTGCCCACTAAACCATGTCTACAAGTGCCACATCTACATGTTTTATTAACACCTCCAGGGATGGTGACTCCATCACTTCCCTGGGCAGCCTGTTCCAATGCTTGACCACACTTTCAGTAAAGAAATTTTTCCTAATGTCCAATCTAAACCTTCCCTGGCACAACTTGAAGCCATTTCCTCTCATCTTATCGCTAAACACTTGAGAGAAAGGACCAACACCCACCTCACTACAACCTCCTCTCAGGTAGCTGTAAAGAGTGATAAGGTCTCCTCTCAGCCTCCTCTTCTCCAGACTAAACAATCTCAGTTCCCTCAGCCATTTCTCATAAGACTTGTGCTCCAGACTCTTCACCAGTTTTGTTGCCCTTCTCTGGACATGCTTCAGCATCTCAACATCCTCCTTGTAACAAGGAGCCCAAAACCGCACCAAATATTCGAGGTGCGGCCTCACCAGTGCCGAGTACAAGGGCACGATCACTTCCCTACTCCTGCTGGCCACACTGTTTCTGGTACAGGCCAGGGTGCTGTTGGCCTTCTTGGCCACCTGAGTACACTTCTGGCTCGTGTTCAGCTGGCTGTCAGCCAGCACCCTAGGTCCTTTATTTCTGGGCAACTTCCCAGCCACTCATCCCCAAGCGTGTAGCGCTGCATGAGGTTGTTGTGACCCAAGTGCAGGACCCGGCACTTGACCTTGTTGAACCTCATACAATTGACCTCAGCCCATCAATCCAGCCTGTCCAGGTCCCTCTGCAGAGCCTTTCTGCCCTCGAGCAGATCAACACTCCTGCCCAACTTGGTGTCATCTGCAAACTTACTGAGGGTGCACTCAATCCCCTCATCCAGATCATCGATAAAGATATTAAACAAGACTGGCCCCAAAACTGAGACCTGGGGAATATCGCTTGTGACTGGACACCAAAAGGATTTAACTCCATTCACCACAACTCTCTGTGCTCAGCCATCCAGCCATTTTTCTACCCAGCGTAGAGTGCACCTGTCTAAGCCATGAGCTGCCAGATTTCCTAGGAGAATGCTGTGGGAGATGGTATCAAAGCCTTTACTAAAGTCCGGGTAGATGACATTCACAGCCTTCCCCTCATCGACTACGCAGGTCACCTGGTCATAGAAGGAGATCAGGTTGATTAAGCAGGACCTGCCCTTCATGAACCCATGCTGGCTGGGCTTGAGTCCCTGGTTGTCCTGCACATGCTATGTGAGCACACCTCAAGATGAACCACTCCATAATCTTCCACGGTACCAAGGTCAGGCTGAGAGACCTCTACTTCCCCAGATCCTCCTTCTGGCCCTTCTTGTAGATGAGCATCACATTGGCAAGCCTCCAGTCATCTGGGACCTCCCCTGTTAACCAGGACTGCTGAGAAATGATGGTGAGTGGTTTGGCAAGTTCCTCTGCCAGCTCCCTCAGTGTTCTTGGGTGGACCCCATCCGGCACCATAGACTTGTGAGTGTCCAGGTGGTGTAGCAGGCCAGTAACTACTTCCTCCTAGATTATGGGGGGTTTATGCTGCTCTCCGTCCCTATCTTCCAGCTCAGCGGGCTGGTTACCTTGAGGATAACTGGTCTGACTATTAAAGAGTGAGGCAAAGAAGGCATTAAGTATCTCAGCCTTTTCCTCATCCTTGGTGGCAATATTTCACCCCACATCCAATAAAGGATGGAGATTCTCCATGGCTCTCTTTTTGTTGTTAAAATATTCACAAAAACATTTTTTATTTTCTGTCATGACAGTGGCCAGATCGAGTTCTAGCTGGGCTTTTGCCTTTCTATTTTTTTTTTGCATGACCTAACAAGATCTCTGCACCCCTCTTAAGTATCATATCTAGCCTAAATCTGCCTTCTTTTAGTTTAAATCTAAACTTCTTGTCCTAGCACAACAGGCCCTGCTAAAAACATTGCCCACATTTGTTTATAGGCCCCCTTTAAGTACTGAAAGGCTGTTTGTTGTAAGGTTTCCCTGGAGCCTTCTCTTCTCCAGACTGAACAACCCCAATTCCCTCAGCCTGTCCTCATAGGAGAGGTGTTCCACCCCTCTGATTGTTTTTGTGGCCCTCCTGCAGACTTGCTCCAACAGGTCCATGCCTTTCTTGTGCTGAGGACTCCAGAACTGGACACAGCACTCCAGGTGGAGTCTCACCAGAGCAGAGTAGAGGAGGAGAATCACTTCCTTTGACCTGCTGGCCATGCTTCTTTTGATGCAGCCCAGAATGTGAATGGCTTTCTGGGCTATGAGCGCACATTGCTGGCTCATGTCCAGCTTTTCTTCCACCAGCACCCCCAAGTTCTTCTCTGTAGGGTTGCTCTCAGTTCCTTCATCCCTCAGCCTGTATTAACACCAGGGATTGCTCCAACCCAGGTGCAGAACCTTGCCAGCTTCTCAAGCTTGTCCAGATCCCTCTGAATGTCATCCCTTCCCTCAAGCGTGTCAACTGCACCACTCAGCTTGGTGTCACCTGCAAACTTGCTGAGTGTTTGTTTGGTGCTAACTTCTGACATTGATGAAGGTATTAAACAGCACTCATCCCATTACAGGCTGCTGAGGGACCCTATGTGTCACAGATCTCCATCTGGACATTGAGCCATTGACCAGTACCCTCTGGATGTGACCATCCAATGAATCCCTCAACCACCAAAAAGTCCACCCATCAAATCCATATCTCTCCAGTTTAGATAGGAGGATGTCATGGAGGACCATGTCAAAGGCCTTACAGAAGTTCAGCTGGAACACAGTCCAGTAGAAATAGAACACAGAAATTTAAATCATCAAAAACATATTTCAGTGAAATTAAATGTTCCGTTGGAGATGCAGTGATTGCAAACACTACTCCAGAATTTATTTAAATCTCTGAATTCATCAAATGCTCACTTTCTTGTCTACCAGGATAATTAAAATATCTTTGTATAAAAGTACATACACTTTCTGTTTTCTATTACCTTGCATTTTTGACAAAGCAGTCATTTTCAGAGACCTTAAAAATTATGGACAGTCTTCACGTTGTGGTGACTGCTAGTGCAGTAGCATGACATTTATTTCATCAAATGAAATATACACAATGCATTCAGATTATAAAAATTCTACTGTACTATCTTTTTAATTGTGCTGGGCAAGCCATGAAAATTTGGAGCAATATGCTTTGATTTCAGATCAGGTAAGCTAGTCAAAACAATTATCTTACATCTGCATCGCAGTGAGGTCTGGCAGATAGAGATAGGCAGGTGACTTAGAGTTGGAAAAAGAGCCTGAGACTCCTATGCCATGCTGCCAAGTCTCAGATTAAGTCATAGCTCCTCTTAGCAATTTAACTTCTTGAAGAGTGGAGGAAAGGAGGGCAGGATTTGTTCTGTTTTACTTGGCTGTAGCATTATACAATGGATGTCTAAGTCTGAGTGAGCCATGCTGGGTTCCTGTTATGGGCAGTGAACAGGTCTTCAAGGTGAGGCTCATCTCAGCCTACTATAGCATTCTTATCTGAAATTATATGAATGCCCATGATATTCCTGTTTCTCTTCCCTAGTTATATATCCTGTATGATTACATTACAGATCTCTATGTATGAGTTAATATATTGTCAGATGACTCCTAACCTATCATGGTCTAACTGGGCAACAGAAACTGATTTACCTGGGATTTGGCATCATGTCAAAGTTTGAATAAAGATTGAAACTCCTAGGCTTAGGTTAGGGTGTTTCTTGTCTGAAAGTTACAGAGGATAAATCCCACAATGAAGTGAGCACAGACAAATTCTCCCGTTTTTGCATGCTGTTTGTCTGATGGATGAGTAGCAGTTTCTATGTGCCACTACAAAACAATACTTTTTTTCTTTTTTTTTTTTTGCTATCACATAATAGTCATAGGCTTATAAAGAACAGACTTTGCATTAAAAAAACCAACCCCCTCCCCACAATCAACAACAATAAAAAAAAACAAACACACAAAACCTTATAGTCCTTCCTGAAACAACAACAGAAAGTGCAGAAATTACCACAGCAGACATAATAGATTATATTTTCAAAGTTATGCTGATGGAATAGCAAGCATCCTTAACATGCAACACCACTGATTTGCACATGCACAGTAAACACTTGCATTTGTGAATTAAATTTCCATAAACATAAACACAATGTTTTAATATCTAGAAGATATGTGTTTCAGGGTTTTTTTTTAATTTTTTAATGAATCAGTTTGTTTGGGAGGGTGGGGAAAACATCCTCTTAAACTCCAACACGAGTCATTCTGGAATGGTGATCTGTATTAAAACTGTCTGAAAATAGTGGGTTCAAGTGCCTGTATCAAAGTGGAAAAACTTGTTAAGTGTTCTCCTGGGACTTGATCCCAAGCTATGTAAATCAGAGTTAAGACTCTTACTTACTTCAGTAGAATAGAATTAGTCATTTACATATCATCATCATTATTGCTTTGTAGGTGGGAGGGGGATATAGTGTTAATGACATTCACAGCTTGTCATAAATTGAGAAGAGTTGGTAGTGCCAACTGAGAAGATGATAACAAAGAAACTAACAGAAATGAAAGCCAAGAGACATAAATGTAAACTAAAATGTACAAAGGAGGCAGGAGATGAAAAATGTTCTCTAACAGGGATGCAGACTGGTGGTGGACAGTAAAGCTGGCTGAATACTGAAAATACTAATTCTTAAGTAATTATCCCCTAAGGAAATGTCAGCACTTGCAGCTGGTTAACTACTTGGATGGTTCAAACAAGTAACAGATTAGAAATGCATTTGTCTTATGCTGAAGCCACAAAAAATGGACTAAGTTTCAATATGGAGACTGCAGCTATCTATCACAGAAGCTATCTGTCTTTCTAGAGCTTCGATGTACCAGGCACTGTAATACCTATCAATTAATGGAAGAGATTTGGATAGAAGTGGTGAAAAATCCTTGTAAAATTTGGAGAATTTCTCAAAAGGGATTGAGTGATAAGACCCAATTCAAAGTCCTTGAGATCAGTATCTCCCAGCAATTTACTGAGAAGCAATGCCACAGTTTCCAACTTCCCAAAGCAAGCACTGTGGTTCACTGTCCAGCCCATACAAAGGGCACTAATGTAATCAGCAAAGGGAATGCCTCAGCTGATGCAATAGCAAAAGCCACAGCTTGCCAGTCTGCAGTAAAGGTTATGGCAGTTGCTTCACATGAGAGCTCATGGCCTGATGTCAACTATCCAAGAAAATGATATCAATCAAATGTGACAAATGAAGAAAAAAACAGTGGAGAAATTGGGAAACAGTAGAAGATGAAGATGGAATATGGACAATAGGAGGAAAACCTGTCTTATCAAAAAAAATACCTGATGGTTATAACCAGATGGTTCCACGATAAAGCTCATGGAGGAGCAGAAGCAGTGACTAAACAAGTACAGCAAGTATGGGTTGCACTGGGTGTCTATGTAGCTACTAAAATAATTATTAATGACTGTCCTACCTGTCAGAAATTCTCAAATATAAAACCTTGTATTGGGTTTGTGTGGCAAGGTTTTTGTAGCAGGGGGGCTACAGGGGTAGCTTCTGTGAGAAGGTGCTGGAAGCTTCCCCTATGTCCTGTACAGCTAATGCCAGCCGGCTCCAAGAAGGACCCGCTGCTGGCCAAGGCTGAGCCACAGAGTGGTAGCATCTCTGTGACAACATATTTAAGAAAGGGGAAAAAAATTTTCTGGACAAAAGCAATTGCAGACGGAGAGAGGAGTGAGAATATATGAAAGAAACAACTCTACAGACACCAAAGTCAGTGAAGAAGGAGGGGGAGGAGATGCTCCACGCACAGGAGCAGAGATTCCCCTGCAGCCTGTGGTGAAGACCATGGTGAGGCAGGCTGTCCCCCTGCAGCCCATGGAGGTTAATGGTGTAGCAGATGTCTGCCTGCAGCCCATGGAGGACCCCACATCGGAGCAGGTGGATGCCTGAAGGAGTCTGTGACCACATTGGAAGCCCATGCTGGAGCAGGCTCCTAGCAGGACCTGTGGACCCATGGAGAGAGGAGTCCACACTGGAGCAGGTTTGCCGACAGAACTCATGACACTGCGGGGGTCCCACACTGGAGCAGTCTGTTCCTGAAGGACTGCTCTCTGTGGAAGGTTCCCATGCTGGAGCAGTTCATGAAGAACTGTAGCCCATGGAAAGGACTCACACTGGACAAGTTTGTGGTAGACTGTCTCCTGTGGGATGGACCCCACGCTGGAGCAGGGGAAGAGTGTGAGGAGTCCTCCCCCTGAGAAGGAAGGTGCAGCAGACACAATGTGTGAGGAACTGACAGAAACCCCCATTCCCTGTCCCCCTGTGCTGCTCAGAGGGAGGAGGGAGAGAAATTGGGAATAAAGTGGAGCCTAGGAAAAAGGGAGGGGTGGGGGGAAGGAGTTTTTAAGATTTGGCTTTATTTCTTATTACCCTTCTTTGATTTGATTGGTAATAAATTAAACTAATTTCCCCAAGTTGAGTCTGTTTTGGCCGTGGCAGTAAATACTGATTTAACTCTCCCTGTCCTTATCTCGATCAATGAGCCTTTTACTATATTTTCTCTCCCCTGTCTAGCTGAGGAGGAAAGTGATGGGAGTGATAAGAGTGGCTTTGGTGGCCACCTGGCATTCAGCCAAGGTCAACGCACCACAAAGCTGTGTGTGAACTGGGAAGTCCACCATGGGCTTTTTTCCACTTCCAAAGACTGCAAGTAGATTATGCTGATACGCCTGCAGTATGTGGATGTAAACATTTGCTCGTGATAGTAGACCAATTACCAGGACTAGTGGAGGCTTTCCCAACAAGAAATGCAGACACTGGAGGACTAATAAAAGCTCTCCTTAAAGAAATTATTCCTAGGTATGGAGCACCAGAATCCATTGAATCAGTCAGAGGGTCATATTTCACAGCAGAAATAATCAACCTACTTTATAAATTTTAGGAATAGAAGAAAGATTGCACACTCCTTATCACCCTCAAGCATCCATGCGGTAGAAAGGATGAATATTGAACTATTAAGGACAGAATAGCTAAAATTTGCACAAATACAGGGTTAAAATGGCCAGAAGTCTTACATTTAATATAAAACTCCCTAGCTTGGTACAGCACTCGGACTATGACCCACTACTTCTCTTTCACGTGAGTGGTGATGAAGCCGCAATGTATTGTCAAAGAGAAATCAAAACTTCAGAACTTTGGGATGGTTGGTGAGAGAATCTGGGGTGCAGATTATATTTTCCTCTCTTCTTCCAGTCAAGGGCAGTGACATTGGAAGAAACAGACAGATAGTCTATTAATGCATGGTTGCGTGGCCGGTGTCACTGCTACAATTTTGGGTTTTTCAATAACAGGATGGCCTACACAGCACCAGGCTTG
Source organism: Leptosomus discolor (assembly GCF_034619465.1). Lineage (NCBI taxonomy): Eukaryota > Metazoa > Chordata > Aves > Leptosomiformes > Leptosomidae > Leptosomus > Leptosomus discolor. Next base: position 108,024,435 of record NC_141391.1, on the reverse strand, counting down.
ATGGTGTTGGGTGGGATTCCCCTTTCTCAAAGGGGGAAGACAGTCTTCACTCAGGAGCTTGTGGGGTTCATTGACAGAGCTTTAAACTAGACTGGAAGGGGGAGAGGGATAATATCAGGCTTGCCTAAGACAAGCTGTGGGACAACACGCCGAGGTTGGAGGGACTGGGTGCTAGCAAGGGTCCTTAGCCTATCACTCTGTGACAGGCTGGGTAGGCCGTAATAAGGTCTCCCCAGAGCCTTGTCTTCCCCAGGCTGAACATTCCCAACTTTCTCAACCTACTCTCATAAAGGAGGTGCTCCAGTCCCCTGATCATCTTTGTGGCCCTCCTCTGGACCTGCTCCAACAGGTCCATGTCTTTCTTACCCTGGGAGCCCCGGAGCTGAATGCAGTACTCCATGTGGGGTTTCACCAGAGTGGAGTAGAGGGAGAGAATCACCTCCCTCGACCTGCTGGCCTCACTTCTCTTGATGTAGCCCAGGATGTGATTTCTTTTCTGGGCTGCAAGGGCACATTGCTGGCTCATATTCAGTTTTTCATCCACCAGCACCCCCAAGTCCTTCTCTGCAGGGCTGCTCTCGATCCACTCATTGCCCAGCCTGTTTTTGTGCTTGGGATTGCCCCAGCCCAGGTGCAGGACCTTGCGCTTGGCCTTGATGAACTTCATGAGGTTTGCACAGGCCCAACTTTCCAGCCTGTCCGGTTCCCTCTGGAAGGCCTCCCTTCCCTCCAGCGTGTCCACCGCTTAGTTTGGTTGGCAAACTTGCTGAGGGTGCACTCAATCCCACTGTTCGTGTCACTGGCAAACTTGTTAAACACCACCGGTCCCAATACCAACCCTTGAGGAACACCACTTGTCACTGGTCTCCACTCAGACATTGAGCCATTAACCGTGACTCTTTGAGTGCGACCATCCAGCCAATCCCTTATCGACCAAGTAGTCCATTTGTCCAATCCATGTCTCTCCAATATAGAGACAAGAATGTCATGTGAGACAGTGTCAAATGCTTTGCCAGGTAGATGATGTCAGTTGCTCTTTCCTTATTCACCAATGCTGTAACTCTTTTGTAGAAGGACAACAAATTTATCAGGCATGATTTGCCCTTAGTGAAGCTGTGTTCATTGTCACCAGTCACCTCCATATTCTCCATGTCCCCTAGCATAGTTTCTAGGAGGATCAGCTCCATGATCTTGCCAGGCGCAGAGTTGAGACTGACTGGCCTGTATTTCCCTGGATCTTCTTTTTTTCCCTTTTCAAAAATGGAGGTTATGTTTCCCCTTTTCCAGGCAGTGGGAACTTCACCAGACTTCCACAACTTCTTAATTATGATAGATATTGTCTTAGCAACTTCATCCACCAGTTCCCTCAGGACCCATGATGCATTTTATGAGGTCCCATGGACTTGTGCACCTTCAGGTTCTTTAATTGGTCTCAAACCTGATCCTCTCCTACAGTGGACGTTTTTTCATTCTTCCAGTCCCTGCCTTTGCCTTCTGCAACTTGGGTGGTGTGGCTGGAGCACTTGCTGGTCAAGACTAAGGCAAAAAAGTCATTGAGTACCTCAACTTTCTCCATATCCTGTGTAACCAGGTATCCTGTTTCCTTCTGGAGGAGGCCCACTTTTTCCCTAGTCTTCCTTTTGTTACTGGCGTACCTATAGAAGCTTTTCGTGTTGCTCTTGATGTCCCTGGCCAGATATAATTCTGTCACAACTTTGGCCTTCCTAACCTGATCCTTGGCTGCTTGGACAATTTCTCTGTATTCCTCCCAGGCTACCTGTCCTTGCTTCCACCCTCTATAGGCTTGTTTTGTGTTTAAGTTTGTCCAGGAGCACCTTGTTCATCCACACAGGCCTCCTGGTGTTTTTGCCTGACTTCCTCTTTGTTGGAGGGTGGAGGTGAGCTTGGAGGAGGTGATCCTTGAATATTGACCAGCTTTCTTGGACCCCTCTTCTCTCCAGGGCTTTTTCCCATGGTACTCTGCCAAGCAGGTCCCTGAAAACGCCAAAGTTTGCAGTAAGCTTGTATGTGCCCTCCTCACTGCCCTAAGGATCTTGAATTCCACCATTTCATGGTCACTGCAGCCAAGGCTGCCCTTGAGCTTCACATGCCCCACCAGCCCCTCCTTGTTGGTGAGAACAAGGTCCAGCATAGCTCCTCATGGTCTCCTCTATCACTTGGAGAAGGAAGTTATCATCAACGCATTCCAGGAATCTCCTGGATTGCTTGTGCCTTCCTGTGTTGTCCCTCCAATAGATGTTGCAGTGATTGAAGTCCCCCATGAGGACCAGGGCATGCTAACATGAGTCTGCTCCTGTTTGTCTACAGAGGGTCTCATCCACTTGGTCCTGAAGTAATATGTACATCCACAGTGTCAAATGCTAACCCAAACTAACTAATGTTTATCTCAAAGTTGATGTCTACAGGCTGCTGTAGGCAGTGAGGTGAGGTGCTTAATGCAAGTTGCAGTATCTACTACTACTTTTAATGTCAATGTAAATCCAAGAAGTAAGCTGGGGAATGTATATTGACCTACTAAGAGTGAAGAACTAAATAAACTGACTTAAAGCTAATACTAAACTGGAAGTGTTTCACGTCCTTACATACTGCTTGAATTTTGCAATTAACAGTCAACAAGCAGAATTTTACAGGCCATTAGTCTATATGTGAATTATTGCCCCTGGGTATTGTAGAAATGAAAAACACTGTTTCATTTTAGAAATGCTCTTTTCTATGCAATTAAAATTTCATAATGATATTTAGGCACTTCAGTTTAGGACATGTGCCTAGTAACTGGATCAGCATTAAAGACTTTAATATTGCCTTTGGAACAGTTGGTCTCCGGATTTATGATCCACAAAATGAAAGAACTTAGACAAAGGATAGGAACTGCTTTTGTCCATAGTAGTAAATACTTTTATGTAATTGGTAAGTTTATCAAAATACATATATTCAAGAGCCCTGAAGATTGCTTAAATCATATGTTGCAAAATTCATGTTAACCAGTTAAATTGTAAACCTTTAAAAAATCCTCAGTATGAATTCAACTATTGTGAATCATTTATCTGTCTGTCATTCAGGGAGGCTAGAATGGCTGCTACTGAATGTTTGTTTCACAACCTTTTGAGATTGTGTAAAGTACATTTTATATATTAATGTTGGACAGAAAAGAAAAGGCACACTTGGAGCATACAAACAAGACAAACCACAAAAGCCAGAGCCTTCAAATTTAAATATGTAATTTAAAATATGCTCTTGCTTTTGAATTTGCAGGGTTTTGTCAGCATATATCTGAGCCATAATGATATTTAAATGCAGGTTTTTGTCTAGATCAGGTTTCTGATTGAAACAAGATAAAAAGCTGTTTGAATTAATTGTTCATGTGCGTTTGTAGAGCAAAAAGCTATCCCACACAAGTGTCAAGCTAGATTTTTTTTTCCTTCTATTTGATTCATAAAACACAGGGATTGCGGTTCCTTTTACGTTTAAGACAGACAGAAAAATTCTTTCATTTGAAAATGACATTGTGAAGATATCTCTTTCTTAGCAGCTACTTCATATCATGTTTTTGACTTTTCTTTCAGAATATAAAATTCTTGCTAGAAAGAATATTAAAGATGAGTATAGTAGAATTATTTTGCACCATTATAAAAATTATATGATTGAAATGCTGTTATGTAAGCATATAAACTTTACTCGGAAAAATCTTCTAAAGAGTTCAATTCTTAACACATCAGTTGAGGCTTATCAAATAGGCTTGCTTGTGTTTCTACTTGTTACATATATCAATGCTGAAGAATTAATACAAGCAGTGAAATCTAATTTGAAAATCTCATCTCTAAATCCAGTTCCTTCTTTGAGTCACTGATTTCTCACTGCCATCTCAGACTGCCTCACAAACTGGACAAGCATGGTCTATGTTTCCTTTCAAAATACACTTGTCTGCTGTTGCAAAATAATAACTTTTCCTGACTCTTTATTTTTGTCCTTTGATTTCAGTGCTTAAAGCATTTGCTCGAAGCTTCTTTTCAGTCTCCTTTCAACTTACCTATTCTTATACCCATTGCAAACCATTTTCTAACAGCCTTTTCCCAAAGCATGTCCTATGCTATACCCATACCTTCTCTGCTTGTGCAATTCTTGATGGCAGATTCATTAAACTTATATTGTTAGCTCTGATTTTTTAAAAAGCTGATTTCCCTCTACTCTCCTTCAACTTCACTATTTTTTTTCTGTGTAAGTTCTTGTAAATTGCAAGGTTTCAGGTTCACGCTTCTTCCTTAATAATCCTTGTGGGAAATCTCATGTCCACATGTGGTATTACTTATTAAACCTCTGTCAATAAATTAGTGCTCTACTTCTGACCTCTCTCTCATTTCTTCAGTCCTATATCTCCTATATCCTGATGTTAGTCCTGTATAACTGTCAGACTAAACTCATCAAAGGAAAACTAAATACACATATATCTCTGGAGCTGTTCAGTTCTTTACTTGTTCAGATTTCCTCATACACTGGGAAATAATGGGAGTTTCAGGGTTTGAGCATTGGTTGTTTGGGGTTTGTTGGGGGTTGAAGGAGTGAATTTGAGCCTGGGAAGCAGGAGGGAAGGTGGTTTAGGGTTTTTGTCTTTGTTTCTTGCTATCCAACCCTGGTTTTGATTGTCAGTCAATTACATTAATTTTCCCCAAGTTGAGCCTGTTTTGCCTGTGGTGGTAACTGGTAAGTGCTCCCTGTCTTTATCTCGGTGTATGAGCTCTTCCATATTATTTTCTCCCCTTCCTGCCCTGTTGAGGAGGGGGAGAGAGAAGGCGGCTGGGTGGAGGTTTGGCAGCTAGCCAAGGTCAACCCACCACAGTGTGAAAACTTTGCTCAGTTAAGTTGAGGGAGATCAACATAAAGGGTGCATCAGTAGCTGTGGAAGAGGCGTAACTAGGACAGCTGTTCTAACGAATTAAACTTTTCCCTAGGCACTTTCACACTCTCTTTTCTTAAGATGTCAGTCACACCTTCCAGATGCGTCTCTTCTAATTCTCCTCCCCCTGGGATAAAGGACAAACAGTATAGCAGCAATATTATGTTGCTTCCTGTGTAGCTGCAAATGTCCTCAACAGCCTGGGGAGGAAGGGGGATCTTGTGTAAGAGAACAGAATGACTTCCAAAGCTTAGTTAGCATGATCAGGCCTGATATTTGAACATCATCAGCAACACTAAACTGACAGAATACATATAGTAATGATGCTCTATGTACTTTAAAAAATAAGTTTAGGAAAGCTGTTTGAGGGGGAGGGGGTGTTGGGTTTTGGGTTTTGGTTTTTTTTTTTAATTTGGATTTAATGCTGGGGATGTGATACCAAAACCAGACTTTCTTAATTATGATTGTTCATCAACCCTCTGGCATCTCCTAGTTTTACTCTGTCATTCTTACTTATTTGGGCCAAGCACTATAGTGTCTCCAGTACATGCACTGTCACACTCCAGCTTGAGGCAATTCCTCTTAAAGTCCTTCCTTTTTTTTTTTTTTTTCCCTTCCCCCTCTGCCTCTCTAATAAGGTTGCAGTTATATCATGATGTTCCAGAAATACGTAACAGCTATACCTGTCGTTGCACTGGTCTTTATCTATTATCTTCCTTGTCTGCTAGCCTGCTGAGCTATCAAGCAAGCTTCTACTGTGAAGACTCTGAAATGATACGCTTTTGACAATAGAAGAACACTTTATCCCCATTACATGCAGCCTTAAGTATACACATTACTCATACCAATACTGTCATTTATTGACAGTGTTGAACTGTCAGTGATACAGTTAGCACAGTTAGGTGCTGCAGCTTCAGTTGCTAGACAGAGTGACATTTTGCTCATGGAGCTTGTTATTACATTTTGATTTTATACACTGGATTAAAGCCAAAACACAGACTGGTTTACAAGAAAAAAATTAAAAATCAAACCAGTAATTGTTAACTGTTTACACAACGTTTCGTAGAACTTGGAGACAGATCAGAGCTTGTACCAAACTGGGGAGTTGAATTCTGTGGGTGGGGTTTTTTGTTTTAGAGACGCTTACTTCTATAGATGTGAAACTGTTGAAATTAATGAACCTTCAACCTAATGGAAATATTAGCTTCAAATTAGATCATTTAAAGGCCCCATGTTAGAATGGAATATAAGACATTCATAAGAAGATTCTTCATTCTGAATTCAGAAGGTAATTCTGTAGAGATTTGTAAAAAAAATATGAAGAATCAGTATGAATGCAATATGGAGGGGAATGTGCAAATACGTGTTTAACAGGGGTTCAGAATGGCTTGTGTTGCTAGTGGAGAATACTATTTCCAGGATACCACTCCCAGGATGCTGTTCTAGGAGAAAAATGGAGAAATGTTGCCTGTGGAGAAACGTTGCCTGCATGTTGCCTTGTCTGCACCATGGTACAACCACAATATAGGTGATTGAAGAGGATATGAAGAGGAACTCAAAAAACATGGTGCGGAACTGACAGCTGTCATCTTTTCTTTTTTTTTTTTTTTTGTCTTCCACATGGTATGTGTAAATCTAGCCAGACCATTCAGATGCATTTGTTGGAGCTTGTAAGTGCAGAAAGTCACAGAATCACAGAATCATAGAATGGTTTGGATTGGAAAGGACCTTAAAGATCATCTAGTTCCAGCCACCCTGCCATGGGCAGGGACACCTTCCACCAGACCAGGTTGCTCAAAGCCCCATCCAGCCTGGCCTTGAACACTGCCAGGGAGGGGGCAGCCACAATCTCTCTGGACAACCTGTTCCAGTGTCTCACCACCTTCACAGTAAAGAATTTCTTCCTAAAATCTAATCTACATCTACCCACTTTAATTTGAAACCGTTACCCCTCATCCTATCACTACACTCTCTGATAAAGAGTCCCTCACCACTTTTCCTCCAGCCCCCTTTAAGCACTAGAATGCCACTATAAGGTCTCTCCCGAGCCTTCCTTCTCCAGGCTGAACAACCCCAACTTTCTCAGCCTGTCCTTATAGGGGAGGTGCTCCAGCCCCTGATCATCATTGTGGCCTTCCTTATCATCCTGATTAAAGATTTGAAAACAAAAAACTTTTTCCCCTTTATAAGACCTTCCATTAAACTTTGTTACACTATTTTCTTGCAATTACAAACTTTTTGGTTTGGATCTTGATGTTCCAGAAAGGCATATTTGTTGACTGACTTTAATAAAATTCCTAGATTTTAGAAACTCTAAGAAAAACACACTTGACTTTTAACCTACTTTAGGTGTTTCGGCCCTGTTGTGGTTAGGTTAATCAACAAATAAGTGTTTTCAGTCTGTAGGTTTCCAGTCCTAAAATAATTTACTGATGTAGTGTTCTGAATGTGTCTTTCACGAATAATGGGAGGAATACCTTCTAAAATGAATCCTAACCTAAAAAACAATTTCAGTACACTACGTTCATTTGATATTTATGCTATTGACATTTGGGCAATTCGATTTATACTGAATACTTATGCCACTGGCCTATGTAGTACCGGTTTAAAAAAAAAAAAAAAAAGTTTTATTCCCCACCTCAAAAGTTCATAAAATTTTAAGTCAGGTTTCTAAAGGTACATTCCCTTTCCAAAAACAGGGTTAACTTTTTTAATTGACTGGTTTCAGAGTCTTTAGGATATACTTGGATTGTAATTTTGTCACATCTATTAGACTCTTAGTTAGCAAAGTGCAGTGTTCTTTTTTTGATCTGAAATACAAGCTCTTAAGGGAATCGCCAAATGCTGAAAGACAAATTGCACTTTCATGTAGGAGTGTAAAGCATAGATGCTTCTAAGTGCTATAGTAGAGTCACTTTGAGCCTCTTGTTGCATTACTGAGGCTTGCGGCTTAGTCCATGAATAGAAGCTGAACACAATGGTAATCACTGTTTAAATTTAGAAAAATCCACATTTAGGTCTCTTTTCCTACCCTCTCTTTTCAATAAATTTAGGCAAGTTAGAATAGTGCAGCCATTGTTTTCCACAATGCACCTGGAATTCTGTGGAGTGGTGCCCATCTAAGACTTATCCTGACTTTTGGTAGGAAGGGACCTGAATACACACAATCCTCTCACACACGGACATGTTTGAACAAGAAGAAATACCCATCATGTTTTTCATAGCAAATCATAAAGGCTAAATTTACTTGCCCTATTTTCACTGCACTCCAAGAAATTGCATAGGTGCAATGAGCAAAGAATTTACAAGGATTTACATAAGTGCAATGAGAAGCCTGTATAGTCTAATAAATATATCTTCATATCAGATCGCCTTGTTTAGACATGTCCTATTTCTTCAGTGAGGATGCACACATAATTTAGGAGCAGACACATCAAGTGGGATGCTGAATCCGTGATGCCTCAGCCTTTTCTTGCTACCACTTGTGCAGCCGTCTGTCTTCTAGACTCTGCCTTTTCGGCACAGGAGAGAGAGTCTCTCACCACAGACAGTATTGCTTTAGCTGTGCAAGGCTAGGAATAGATTTTTGATCTTTATTTAGGGGCAGGATCTTGGTTCTCCATTACCTTTAGCCATAAGGCATACAGCAGTTCTTTCCCTAGAGTGAAATGGCTAACTCGCTTGCTCTTTCTCTTCTTAAAACTGTCTTTGTCCTCTGCTACCAATAATATACATTGAAAAAATTAGTCAAACCCCCCCACAAACAAACAAAAACACTTTCTGAAAATGTATGAGAGCTTTGTGAGAAACTAGACAGCAAAAAGTAAATAAGGGAGGGGAGAGAGGGGAATTAGGGAGTTGGACAGGGTAACAATTCATAAATTTTAAGCTTCACTGAAGCCATGTCATTTAACATTCTTTTTCCTCTATTTCCATGCAGATAATGCTTACCGTATACCGTCAGGACCTCTAAAGCTATAAGAAATGTTAAGACATTGAGAAGCACAACAGACTATTTTTGGCAGGTTTTAATGTCATAACGTCCTTGGACAACACACACTTCTGTCCTTTCAGTTTTATAATGCATTAGGGGATTTGTGCAAACTGTATCTGGTTTCTAAAGCTACAGCATATCTGATAGCAAACCCTTCATATTCTTCCTAAGTCTGTTTTCTGTGCTGGAGTGGGTTTTGCGGTTAGGAAAGGATGTTCTAACACCATAGTCAACTTTTATAGGAATGTTTCCTGGCATGCATTTCCATCAGCTCTCCCTTTAAACATGGCAAAGCTAAGAAATTGCAGCCATAAATTAGCCATCTGCTAGCTGATGATTCATCTCGGTCCCTTAGAGATAGAAATTTTGCTTTGCTTTTCCTTAAAACCTGGGTTTGCATGTGCTCACAGGAGAAAAAAATTTCAGGGGATTCATCGAGGTCAGGACTACTGTCCTCCTTGACATACTCTCTCTTTTGCAAGTGACAGGTGTTTCTAGGGCCAAATTGTTTCCACGTGTGAGTGAAGCCATTGTGGCAACATGGATTTCAAAACATTCAGTCCTGGTCTCCTTGACACCAGAGTTATTAAATTATGCAGAAACAGAGCCACAAAAAGTTCTCCTACCTGTCTGTACACACTTTCGAACACCCAGCTTATGGATAATGATGCTAAATCTTCCACTCTTTCTCAACATTTTTAAATGAATAGGGGGAAAATTTAAAACATTTCTGGAAAGGGTTTTGATTAGTTACACTCTCTGCTCTGTCCTGCCTGTTAGTCTTTGAGAATATTAAATGTGAATGAGGGATGATGGGGAAAAGATCATTATTCAATCTCTAGAAGTCTTCATTTTATAGGAAAATGATCCCTTGTTATTTTAGCACTGTTAGCACACTTTCAAAAAAAAAATTATCATAAATGTTCTGGTTCTGCATTAACGGAGGAACCTGGTATTTGTATACTAAAAGCTGATAAATGCTGAAGTTATAATTAGAATGTTTGGGAAGAGGGGGGAAATGGTAAAGTAATTAAGGTTGAGCTGTCCTTTAAATTCATCTCCATAACATTTAAATGCATTCATTAACTCAATACATAATTGGAAGGCATGCCGTTAATGAAACAGTTCTGAATGTTTATCAAATTACTTCCAATCATTGGTGTATCTTGATGATGCCTGGCAATCCAGTGTATGGACATCAATAAAATACTAATTATGAAATACTAATTGTAATCACTCCATAAGGTCTAAAAAGAAGCATCACTGTTTAAATTAAATTAAGTTAATTTTATTGACTTAATTATTAAAGGATGAGCTGTTCCAAGCTGTAAAATTCTGAACTGACATTTTAAATTACTTCCATACTTATAATTAATGCCAATTCTTCTAAAAGCAAAGACCACAAACAAATAGATGCTGGAGATAATAGGTCACGAAAATTAGCACACACTTGCTCATCAACTCTCGAAAAATACTTTATTTAAAAATAAATTATACTTTTTTTTTTTACTTTTTAGTAGGAAAAAAAAAAGAGAAATGCTATAATCTCAAGCTGTTTTACAAGTAAGCCTGCTCTATTCGTAGTGTAGTCAGATAAACTACAATGGCAGTAGGAAGTGTTTGTTAACAGCAAGGCAAAATATGTAGGTAACTCACAACTTCATCTGATTTTTTTTTTTCCCTCCTTACCCCTCTGCAGTCTCATTTCCCAACGTCCAGGCTTACAGCTAATCCTAAGACAATATACTTGATCATTAATCATTTCATTCATAAAGTCTACATTAATAATGTAATGAATAGTCTGAGTTGAAGGAAATGTTGCTATCCAAAGCTTACAGATATTTAAATAATCTTAGATTTGTTTTCCTCTGCATTAGGAGGTATTTAACCCATATTTATCTTCCACTTGTAATAATTAATTAATTATAGGCATGCTTATAAACTTTATCAGGATTTGTTCATAGTTAACTGATCGGTTTGTAAAATGATTATGCAAGCAAATAGTTTTATATTTGGAGCTTTGTGTTGTTTTATACAACAAAGAATAACAGGGCAGTTTCAAGAGATTAGGGTGGTGTGCTGGTTTTGGCTGGGATACAGTTAATTTTCTCCATAGTAGCTAGCATGGGGCTCTGTTTTGGATTTGTGCTGGAAACAGTGTTGACAAGAGAGGGATGTTTTAGCTGTCACTGAGCAGTGTTTGCACAGCGCCAAGGCCTTTTCTGCTTCTCACACCGTGAGTGGGCTGGGGATGCACAAGAGGTTGGGAGGGGACACAGCTGGGACAATTGACCCCAACCAACAAAAGGGATATTCCATACCATATGACATGATGCTCAGCATATAAAGCTGGAGTAAGAAGGAGGAAGAGGGAGATGTTCAGAGTGATGGCATTTTGTCTTCCCAAGTAACAGTTACTCATGATGGAGCCCTGCTGTCCTGGAGATGGCTGAACACCTGCCTGCTGATGGAAAGTGATGAATTAAGTCCTTGTTTTGCTTTGCTTGTATGCGTGGCTTCGGCTTTACCTACTAAACTGTCTTTATCTCAGCCCATGATTTTTCTCACTTTTACCCTTCCGATCTCTCCCCCATCCCAGCAGGGGGAAGTGAGCAAGTGAGTGTGTGGTGCTTAGTTTCTGGCTGGGATTAAATCATGATGGGTACATATGGGAGGCACTCCTATGTAGATATGTGGGACTGTGGCAAGGTTTCGGTGCCTCGCAAAAGTAAGGGCTGTTTGCTGGCTGCAGGCTATTTAAAAAGCATATTGGCAGGTTTCTTTATGCTGCCAGAGGTATCTGTGCATATGAGGATAATCTGACTGTTTTTCAGGTCAGGTCTTCTTTAGCACATAACTGAAAGCTAAGCTTTATTCTTAAAGACATACTAACTGGGACACTTAAGATATCTTATGCAAGCTAAGAACTAGGTTTTGGCAGAATGTGTGTTGAGATTAACTAAAACTTTAACTAAAACAGTGTTAAACTCCTACAAGCATATAGCTTGAATCAGATATCTCTAAAAAGTCTCAGACATCTTTAAATCCATATCAAATGTATTTCAAGCTTTCCATGTTTTCACCTATAAATATTAATAATTAATTGAAAGGAATTTGAGTTTCCATTACTTTGAAATAATGAGGTGAAATTATATTATGAGAATGTTTTCCAGGTAAGATGCAATCTATTACAAAGGTGACAGTGAAGTCTTTTTTAACTTTTGGTATACTTTCATTCGGAGAGGATGGCTTCAAACTGTGGAAGAGCATAAGTTATTCAGAGCCCCCAATAAAATATCAAAAGCTTCAAAATCCTGTATTTTTGAAGTGAAGTTAGTTCTATTTACTGTAAAAGCTATTCTGATGGGAGTACACTCTTATGCAGAACCAGACGTGTAAAGGTTCAAGCAATCAGTATTAGATTTCTGCAGCCTTGTAATGAAATTAGAAGCTGCTTTAGGACAAGATCAAAAAGCTAGGTGAATGTCTGTTGATCTCAGCAAGGCCTTTACTTACAAAAATCTAATACGTGAAAGGATGACTGCAAAATACACAACCATCAAAAAAGCAGAATTGCTATTCCTGCCTTATTGTTGGTTGTAGCTTATCAGAATTGATGAAAAATTTTGCTTTTCTAGGTTTACAAGAAATTTCTTGGGGCAATATCCTGTGAGGTGCTGGCCTTTATATTTCCCTGCTCTTATAATTACAAATGTTTGTGTGAAGATGTAGCCACACTTACTCCATGCAAGTATTTGTTTAATATTGCTCTCAGACCCTAGGCTCATTTTTACAAGTAGTTATTGATTACTAGTGTTAGTAAGTTGTGTTTCTTTCCTGTTTTGGTTTTTTTTTTTTCCCCCTAAAACACACACCACCATGAGATACTGCATTTCTGTTCGATTATTTGCATTCCAAGACTTATTAAAAGTTTAGAATGGGGTGTTTCAGATTTGGGATCAAGTCCAAGAATTTTAAAACCTGGTGGGTTTTTTTTTCTCAATTCATTCATTTATTTGTGTTAGCAATAATTTTAACCTGCCATTGAGCTGTTCCAACAGTATTAGAGAGTCACAGAGAATCACAGAAAGGTAGGGGCCGGAAAGGACCTCTGGAGATCATCTAGTCCATCCGCCCCTTCCCCGACGAAGCAGGTTCACCTGGAGCAGGTTGCACAGGATCACATCCATGTGGGTTTTGAATACCGCCAAGGAAAGAGACTCCACAGCCTCCCTGGGCAGCCTGTTCCACTGCTCTGTCACCCTCAAAGTAAAGAAGTTTTTCCTCATGTTGAGGTGGAACTTCCTGTGCTCCAGTTTGTGCCCGTTGTCGCTTGTCCTGTCTCTGGGCACCACTGAAAAGAGCCTGGCCCCATCCTCTTGACATCCGCCCTTTAGATATTTATGAGTATTTATAAGGTCCCCTCTCAATCTTCTCTTCTCCAGGCTAAACAGACCCAGGCCTCTCAGCCTTTCCTCATAAGAGAGATGCTCCAGGCCCCTCATCATCTTAGTAGCCCTCCAATGGACTCTCTCCAGTAGTTCCCTGTCCCTCTTGAACTGGGGGGCCCAGAACTGGACACAGTACTCCATATGTGGCCTCACCAGCACAAAGTAGAGGTGGAGGAGAACCTCCCTCGACCTGCTGGCCACAATCTTCTTAATGCACCCCAGGCTACCATTGGCCTTCTTGGCCACAAGGGCATATTGCTGGCTCACGGTTAACTTGGTGTACACCAGGACTCCCAGGTCCCTCTCTGCAGAGCTGCTCTCCAGCAGGTCCACCCCTACCCTGTACTGGTGCATGGGGTTATTCCTTCCCAGGTGCAGGACCCTACACTTGCCCTTGTTGAACCTCATTAAATTCTTCTCCACCCAGCTCTCCAGCCTGTCCAGGTCTCGCTGAATGGCAGCACAGCCTTCTGGGGTATCAGCCACCCTTCCCAGTTTTATATCATCAGCAAAGTTGCTGAGGGTACACTCTGTCCCTTCATCCAGGTTGTTGATGAATATGTTGAACAAGACTGGACCCGGTACTGACACCTGGGGACACCACTAGACACAATATTGATGGAGTAGAGTTGGAATCACAATGGTGATAGTCACTTTCTAATTGAACTCAGCACAAAATGTTTTTTGCAAAGCATTTAATCTTTGATAAATTGTTTCACGAAGAACTGCAGCCCCTGGGAAGGACTCATGATGGAGAAGTTCATGGAGGACTGTCTCCTGTGGGGGGGGACCCCATGCTGAAGCAGGGGAAGAGTGTGAGGAGTCCTCCCCCTGAGGAGGAAGGAGTAGAATGAACAACATGTGATGAACTGACTGCAACCCCCGTTCCCAGTCTCCCTGCACTGCTGCAGGAGGGAGGTAGAGAAAATTGGGAGTAAAGTTGAACCCAGGAAGAAGGGAGAGATGGGGAGAAGGTGTTTTATTATTTATTTTATTTCTCATTATCCTATTCTGATTGGTAATAAATTAATTTCTCTCAAAGTCAAGTCTGTTTTGCCTGTGATGTTAATAGGTGAGTGATCTCTCACAGTCCTTCAACCCACGAGACTTTCATTACATTTTCTTGCCTCTGTCCAGCTGAGGAGGGTGAATGATAGAGCAGCTTTGGTGAGCACCTGTCATCCAGCCAGGATCAGCCTACCACACATGGCAAGGTTTGGGCAGGGACTGCAGGACTGGCTTTTGTGAGAAGACACCAGAAACTTCCCCCATGTTTGACAGGGCCAGTGCCACCCAGCTCCAAGATGGACCCATAACTGGCCAAAGGTGAGAACATCAGTGACGCTGATGGCACCTTTGTGATAACGTATTTAAGAAAGGGTAAAAAATGCTGCACAGCAGCTCGAAGAGAAGAGTGAGAATATTTGAGAGAAGCAACCCTGCAGACACCAAGGTCAATAAAGAAGGAGGGGGAGGAGGTGCTCCAGGCATTGTAGCAGAGATGATGGAGAAGACCATGGTGAAGTAGGTATTTCTCTGCTGGAAATATTCTCCCATAAAGGAGCATTTCTTAAAGAACTGCAGCCTATGTATTTTCTTCCTCTTCCTTGTTGAGGAAAGACAGTTACAGAGCGCTTGGCAGGCACCTGGTCACCAGCTGAAGTCAACCCACCACACTGAGGCAGAAATTTGTATATTGAGAGTGTATGCTGGCCTGCTGAACAGTAGAGAGCTGTCAAAAGCTCAGGATGCTCTGTTCTCTGCTAGGACTACCATCCCTTAGCATGACTGTCATTTTCAGCATATGGACAAAATGTTCAGAGTTTGAGGTCTTAGTCTCCATATATCACCGCTGTAGCTTATAAATGTCTTAATTTTTTCTGTAATTAAATATCAATATAGAAAACTAATTTCAAGCTGACTTTCTCATAACTAAGGGCTATATTCATCTTGGCTATCTGCTAACAGTCTCCCAGGTGCCACCCTAGGCAATGGTGAATGAAAGTCCTTCCTAAGTTTCTGGGCCATGGCAGCGCCCACTCTAAGTGCTGTCTTACAGAAAATAAAGTTCACTGATGGCCTCTGGAAAAAGGATGTTATATCCAGCTCCTCCCTATAATGCAGCTACCTGGAGTACTGTCACAGTAAAATAAGAGAAAAAAAAAACAGGACCAAAGTTTGCCTGACATTCTTGCCTTTGCTACGTCGAGTACAGTCTAGAGAATGTACTTCTTTTCCAGATTTGCTGTCATAGGCTTTTCTATTGTAGTGGCTCTTGTTATGCAAGTGTGTACTTTTTCTCTTCCCTGTGCATATTATGTTGTTAAGGTACGTGTCTCTTGGAAGGTGCAAAGGCAAATGGTCCACAGTCAGCTTGGTCCAGTCAACCCCAGAACGGAAGAGTTACAATATAAAATGCTGGAATGATACAGACAATGCAGGAAAGTAGTTGGAACACCGCCAACCTAGTAGAAAAGCTATGCATGAACCCTACTCACACTGAAATAACAGAAAGAACTTAATTAATTTTAAAAGGCCGTTTGAGAATTTGCATCAACTGACCGTGTTAACTCAAAGTACGGATTGTGCTATATGATCACAAGGTATTATAATTTAGAAAAAAAAAAACCCAACAGTTGATTAAAAATAAAATATATATCTAGATAAGATCTTAAACATCTGTGACCTCCCAAACCTTGTCTTGACTTTGTAAGGGAAATATTGATAAATTAAATACAGAATAGGACATGTATTTTTTTATTGATGATAATATTGAACTCTGAAAACATGTCTGAATATTTAAAAACACAGACTCTTTTGCTGTTCCTATCCTCATTTATTTTCCTTTTTGTTGTTAATCTTCAATAATTTTTTCTATTATCTCTTAAAAGATTATTCATGCAAATAATCTATGGTAGGTATGGTATTACAGCTGCATGCAACCAAATATATAACTCATATATATATATATATATATATACACATATATATATTTGTATTTTGTTTGCCTTCCTATACTTGAATCTATAACTACCCTGTTGTCTGCTATTCTCCCTACTTTCATCTTTTCCCCCCTCTTTTTCCCTATAGCTCTATCTGTATGTGCAGAACTTCACAATGTCACAGGTCCAGACAATTCACCCCTTATCCCATTCTTCAAAAACATGAGCATTGGTAAATGCTGTGTTCCCTCCCCGATAGTCTTATCTGGCAGGAATTCCTAAAGTACTTTTAGGCAATATTTGCATCATCTAGCTTCGGAAGGCCAGTTTAGGTGCTTTGGATCTGGGAACATCTACTACTTCTCTCTATTGACAAAAAAAAAGCAATAATCATAAAACAAAACCCACCTTTCACTCTAAAGTGTATATATGGTATATTTAACTGCAGAAAGTGAGTGTCATAAATAGAACTGTGATTTTCACTATGTGGATATGGAGCCAAGGGATTATGCCCTTGTCTCACTCCACAAAATTCTACAAATTAGATCAGTCACATAAGACCTGGAATCAGTTCACACAGCTTCTTTCCTCTTTGAGAACTTAAATCCAGCCCTCTCTGAGAAGTAGTTGGATGCATGCTAGGCTTCATATTACTCTGGAGTGAGGTCTACCTAAGCCACATCTATCACAGTTACATCTGGGAGGGCAGCTAGTCACTAAGCCAGAAAGGGTGCACAAAGGATTCAATGAAACTCCCTGTTCAGACTTTAAGCGTTGCTTAATCCACGGTTGGTGGTACCTATTTCTATTGCTTACAGCCACAAGAAAACAATAAATTGAAACTGGTAGATGGACTGAGTGATGTGTGATACTTCATGCGGCACAGGAGTTGCTCATTATTGCTGTCAGTGGACTGGCAAAGATAGGGGTACACTTTATTGACTTTAGTCCCTCTGAAAGGTATCATTATCGTAATGGAAGTCACATAAGTACCTTAACTTCACTTGCCTTTCAACTTTGTGTTATTTAAGGAAGTATAGGAAGTGGTTTACAATCTCTGGTAGCATGTATAAGTGTAACTATTTTTTAAATATAATTGAATTTCTATATTCTTACATCAGAGATTATATCCACTGTATCACCTCTTTTTAATGACAGCCTTTAGTGTTAGACGGTTAAATCAGAACTCCAATTAAATCCTATATCTCAAGCATTTCATAGTTCTTTCTACTAAAAAATATCAACCTGGGCTTGGAAGGGGAGGATTACTAGTCAGAAGAAAGTGCTGGATTTTTAGTTTCTTTTGTAGTGTCTGTACTGGACAGCAATAAATTAATCTGTGAAGCTACAATTTGGATATAGGTGTTAGGTATTTTTTTTTAAATCTTAAGGCATATTAGTAAAATCATGCAAGTTGAAGAAAAAATAACCTCCACTACTAAGTGTTACCCTTAACCTTTGGACAAAAATCAAAGGCAAGCTCTTGTTGATTTCTGCTTTCTGCAAAAATAGTTTTCATTTTGCCATCCTATCCCAGCTGCAGGTAAAATATCTACATATGCCATTGCCTGTTGAGATTCTTGCAAATTGTGGTTTAAGACAGGAATTATATCAAGCAGGAGATAACTGTATGTTTCAGTAGTGCAACATTACAAGATTTTAAGTCACTCCTTGACTGATGCATACAATTTCTGTCAGTTTTTATGCATGGAAACCCACAGGAGAGCTACTCTTGGCCTTTCATGAATGCAAAGCAGGCTCCTTTCAAGTGTCACCTCCCTTCCAAAGCATATGGGGGATGTGGGGCTCGCATAGGAGTTGCTGTCAGAGCTTTGACTGCAGCAGCTTCCACAAGCCAAGAGACCTGCTTGTTCAGAGCTGTAGTGTCAAGATATGGAGTGGGAATGCCACTGCTTTGACCAAAACCACCACTGCTTGACACCCATAGATGGTGCTCCTCATGCTCAGGGTGAAGATGATAGTAATGTGGCCAGGCTTTTCTTGATGTTCCATAGAGCCCAGAAAAGTCAGTGATCTCCCTGTATTGAAGATGTGCAAGGTCCCAAATGATGCAAATTCCCTTTGTCTTTTGTAAGATTAAGGCATAACATGTGCAGAGTGTTGAACTCTTTTGTTCTATCATATGCAGTAAAACCAGAGTTTGTAATGATTATTTAACCCTAACACCATTCACTTCTGGCATTAAAATTTACTTTATTTTTATGTATGGTTTTCTATTGGTTGAATGATAAAGTGTCAGTGAAATATTTCTGTTTCAGCTGAGGAGCAAGATATCTGTGCTCCAAACAATGTACAGAATACACAACACTAGATCCAGTATGACTTTATGCAAACAGCAAGACTGATCGTTCTGGGTAAATGGGCTACTTGGCCTTCTTTGTGTATACTTATTACTCTCTTATTATGGGCTATTAGATGCCTGAGTGTTTCTAGAAGGTACTGCTTTTTAGAAACAGGCTGTAATATGAGGACAAAGACTTATAAGTCTAACAGAAAATGTGAGGATAAACTAATAAGGCTTTATTTTAAACAGGAAGCAGTTAACTGCAATGTAGACATACTGTTTCTAAATTGATACAGAAAATATTTTGCAAAGATATTGAAGCTCAACTATCAAATACTAGATGCAGCTACATCTGCAGGAAAGATTTTCTTACTTATGCTATGTAGCTTAACCTAAAGTCCAGAAGCTGCATACAGATCAGTTCTCCAAATTGCAACCAATTTCTTCTGGGCATCTCTCCAAGGGTCCTATAGACATTGGCAGTCATTAGGATGCATTGCTCCCGTGAGTTTTAGTTGTCTTTCCTAAGGGTTTGACACATAGCTGGATGCATCCTCCCCAGTCAATTGACAGAGATTTATCTCTGTCTTATGACTAGAATGTCAGTTCACAAGAAATACATACGTCTGCTATATGCTTGATTCAATGGTAGGAAGTGCTCGAGCTGGCTCGGCCTGAGCGTCACAGCTGCACCATGGGGCAGAAGTGAGGGATTGCAGTGGGAGACTCCCTGCTGTGGGGGACGGAGGTCACTGTTTGCCAACCCAATCTGCTGTCCAGGAAGGTTTGCTACTTGCCAGGGGCTCAGAGAGGATATCATGGAAAGGCTGCTGAAACTTGTGCAGCCCTCAGACAGTCTTCATGGGTATTTTGAAAAGCCACAAAGGTGATTAAGGGAGTACAGCATCTTCCGTACAAGGAAAGGCTGAGAGAGCTGGGACTGTTTAGACTGGAGAAGAAAAGGCTCAGAGTGGGTCTCAATAATGTGTATAAATACCTGAACGGCGGGTGCGAAGAGGACAGAGCCATCCTGTTTTCAGTGGTGCCAAGTGGCAGGACAAGGGGCAGCAGGTACAAAATGAAATACAGGAGGCTCCATATGAACATCAGGAAACACTTTTTTAATGTGAGGATGACCAAGCACTGGGACAGGTTGCCCAGGGAGGTTGTAGAGTGTCCATCATTGCCGATATTCAAAAGCCGTCTGGACACTGTCCTGAGTAAACGGCTCTAGGTGGCCCTGCTTGACCAGGGGAGTTAGACAAGATGACCCCCAGAGGTCCCTTCCAACCTCAGCCATTCTGTGATTCTGCAGTCCATGACATGTCTTAATTGGTATAGTCAAGTAGATTCATTGTATATAAGGCACCAATGTTATGGTTGTGCAACTGAGTATCTGAATAAAAATACTTTACGTTTTATTTTTCAATGTAAAAATAACTTTTCTTTAATTTCAGTTTATGAAGCTGAAATATGCATTTTTATTTCCTAGCCTTCCCTCATGGATTTAAAAAAAAAAAAAGAATCATTCTAACAACAGAAGTGTTTGCAGTCTGACAAAGGGCAGATTTGGTAAAAGATTTCTTGGTAGGTCATTTAAGCAAATGAAAATTTTCAAGCAACTATGATAGATGTACGCTTTGAATGTTCACAGACAAGTGCCAGAAAATGAATGCTTGTAGAAGTTGTAGGCACATAAAAATGCATAACTTTGCATTCAAGAACATGCCAGGTGTATACCTTTATGGAAATGTATCCCATTTGTACTGACAGAGGACCTCCATATAGAAACACATTCAGAAAAATGCAGGAGTTTTGGTCTTTTTCAAAATAATGCTTAAAAAAAATCTTAGCGATAGAATGATCCTAGGGTAGCGGTTGCTTCAAATTAAAGGGGTATTTCTGATAAAATTAAGATATTGTTCTGAAAATTTGTCACAGGTGAGAGATATTTATATATTTTTTCCTTTGGTACTAGTGATATTCTTACTAGTGACATTCTTAAAGTACTCTTATAAGGTATCATATGTCATGTGAAATTTTTTTTATATAATCATCCATGGACACTGTACAACCATGAAATTTCAGGAATATATTTCATCATTCTCAGCTCAGAAGAATAGCAGATGGTGTTTGCCGTTTGCCGTTGTATTACCCTAGAGAACTCTTTTTTTTTTTTTTTTTCTCCTCCAGGCTTAACTTTATGTTTGAATTTATATAAATTCCTGGATTAAATTTATATTAGAGAGGAAGAGAGATAAAAGCATGCAAGGCATATAAGTGACAATAGCATTTACCTGCAAGTAACATGTCGCTTTAATAGCCTTGAATACTGTTATTCCAATTAGGATGTCCCATATCAAAAATGAAGAGTAATGGCAAGGTGTAGAGTTAGGCAGGCAATTAAGTGAAAAAGCACTTTCCGTCAGAGAGTTGGAAATAAAATTAAAAATGCAACCAAGGAAATTGAAAATATATTTTAGAGGCCAGATTGCAAGCGCTCCTAGGCGAAGTGTGGAGGTAGTGCCTCTGTTCCGGCTGTCTGTCCCCCCGTATGGCAGCACAGCAGGGACTAATGTCGGTACAGGCACCTGCAAGAACGGCTCTCTTTCCATACTAGTTGCCTATTTCTACATCCATAGGGACCTCGTGATGATTATTTTTAGGGTCAAAATGGTGTGGCTTAGATCGGAGAGTGGCAAATGCTTCAAGAGATGCCAACTGTTGTCCCATTATAAAGTTAATCTTCACAGTGCAGAACTCTCTGGGGGAGGAATAACAGAACCCAATTCTCAGATCACACTCGGTGCCTCAGCTACATTTTCTAGGAAAATTTATCATACAGTTTAGTAGTGGCTAAGTTAATAATTCTGGTATTATGGAAAAAGAAAGGAATTCATTAATATCACAAGTAGCGGAGAAACCCTTTTTGAAAAAAGTTCATTATTGCCTCAGAATCTATACAAAGAAGTACAAGTATATCTGAAATTTATCTTCAGATTATTATGGCTGTTAATTATTTTTTTTCCTGGTGCCTTCTTTTACCTTTTTCCCATTACCTGCTTTTCTTTCCTTTTCTTCTCCTTTTTCCTATCTCTTTTTACAAAATAGATAACACCAAAATCGAATAGATACTTTTAAATAACTCTGAAATTGGAAAAAAGTCTGTATTTAAAAATAAATTAAGCACAGTGGAATGTCTGGGGATTTTTTTTTTTTAATATGGGAAATAAATGTTGGTATTAATGGGTTAAACATGAGTAAGTGTCTTAGTTTAACCAGTATTTTGCCAATTGGTATTAAGGCATTTCTCCATTTATTTCTGAAACAGATATGTTAATGTGACACATAACCAGTCTTGAATTTTGAATTAATGTAATTCCTTGAATATACAAGATATTAATTCATAGATGTATGCTGGTTTACTTTGGTTTAATTTTCTTTGAAAACTAAAAAGATCATAAAATTCTCAGGCATACTTGCTGGTATCTCCTTTTAACAACTGCCAATGACTCTATCCTGCTCTGTTTAATTTTTTTTCTCTTTTTTAACGTTTTCTTAGTCTACAGAGCAGATTATCAAGTATAGCCTATGTAGGAATGAACTTAAACTAGAATACATTATTACTGAAAATACAATGTTTTACTTTGAATATTCTTTCAAATATTTGCTAGCATTTTAGTATGTGCACCATCCACCTGTTAGTAAACATCAGAAATTTTCATGAAACTTGCTTCTGCTTGCTTAATTTTTAATGAAATATCACCCAGCATGCAAATATTAAATTATCGAAGATCCAGGTCTGCTGTTTCCTACATGCCACTGAAAAAAGCTGGTGAGTTGAGCAGCATGTACTACAGTGTATGAAATCAGCCTTCATCCTGTTTTGTGTTCATCTTATACAAAGCACCACGGTAAATGTGTAGTTCATGCCTTCTCTTTGTGTCTCAAAAAGCAGCATGGAGCCCACTTATAAATCAAGTTACTAACGAAAAATATTTCTTCTTCTTTTCAGAGTGTTTGGGAGTTTTCTGCCACCTGTAAGTTGTTTCTTCCCTGTAACATGCTGGAAAAAACACAGATTCTGGAAAGAGGAAGACAGCTAGCTCTGAGTTCTGTGTAGTCAGTCAATACGTTCTGATGGTAATGGATGACACCATGAATTCCTCTAGTGTAGTCATACGCTTAAAGGAAAAGTGTAAGGCAGGTATCCAAACTGAAAGGAAAAATAGTGGTATGTATTGAAGGGCTGAAACCAGTTTGGGATCTGAATGCCAGTTTTACATATGTCCAGGAGAGCAGAATCATTAATCATTAGTTCCTCCTCTTGGCATTTCCAATTTGCCAGTTTAACTCTCCATTGGTCAGTCCATTGGTTTATTTAGCTGGCTTTTTTATTTTGTTTGGACTTGGGGATTTTTTTAGGGTGTTTCCTGCTGGCTGTTCAAATTCTCTTCAAGAAACGAGACAGCTGGATGTTAAATTGGCAATGCTTAAGACTGCTGTAAGTATGTGTGCATCTACGCTAAAAAACCTGTTTGGCTTGCTTTTAAAAAATAGCTAGTACAAAACTGGTATTTACTAGCTTGTTTAGCCTATTGCCATTTGATTGACAATTTTTTTGCTGTTTATGGATGAAAATAAGGTGTATCTTAGAGAACAAAGGACTAGCTCTCAAGTCCATCAAATCAAATATACTGAGTTGGTTAGAAGAATATACTAGTTGAAGCATCTAAGAATGTACCTTTTTCAAGACGTAACCAAAATTGTAAATATACTCCTATTTATCAGACAGCATGCACAAACACAGATGTGGGCACTGGGTGTTTTTTTGGCAGGGGACACCTGAATATGTAGATATGAAACAGAAGCTCCAACACAGCTAGTGGGAGGAGGTCCTGGTTTCCTCACTGGGTTGTCACCAATCCAAAATTCACTTTGGAGGGGGGTGGGGTGTGGAAAGAGAGAGGAAACCATTTTTCCAATTACTGACTATAAACCTGTTTCACTCATTTCACAGCTCCATTGATTTCCATCTGAATGACCTTTGTGACCAGAATCAAGTCTGCAATAAAACAACATGACCCTGTGCAGTCTGTCTTGGCTACAGTTAGTTCTCGTTTGTTATATTTCAACATTCTTACAAATTTATATTGGAAACAGTTGTTCCTTGTGTTCATTTTTAGTTGAAACAAAAATTTAGTGATTATGTGTTACTTTTTATGTTACACATAAGGGAAAACATGTCTAAAAATCGCATAATACCATAAAGGCTTCTGAAGAACTGTAAATACAATTACCAACAAGAATCACACAGTGACTCGTTTAGGTGACTGCATAGGTAAATAAGGGGCTAAAATCAAAAGAAGAAAATCACAACTAGAGTATGATTTAGAAGTAGAACGTAGCAGAGGAAAGTATGGGAAAATTGTGTTAAGTCTGTCCAGTACCAAGAACTTTACTGCCAATGCAGTCTTGTCACAGCAGCACACAGCACAGTGAAAGCTGCCTTGCTTTCCTTCTCAGATGATGTACCGTGCTTTGAAATCATTTCAGAAGTTATTACACATTGTCTCAAAATGATGATGATGATGTGAAAACAATTTAAATTCAGACACCATCACAACTGTATTGCAAATACATCCATTGCTTTTCATACCCTAAACTTGGTACAAAACCAGAGCTGGAATCTTTGGAAGTAAAAATACAGTATTTTGAACAAAAATGCCTATCCAAATAAGGCAAATGTAAAAATACTGTGTCTGTCAGTCTATCTGCCCTGCATAAATAGTTTTTGATCCCATTGGAAAACATATCCAAGAGCAGACACCTCAGTTTTGTAGAGAATACAGTGCTTTTTGTGTACTTTCTCTAAAGTTAATTTATCAGTTATTATTACAGTTAATTTATCCAGAACTTAAATTTGCCAACCATTCACTTAGTCCTGTTAAATCTTACTACACTTACGTAAATGTCTGTTCTGGCTAATGTGATATACCTTTTCACACTTGGAGCCTTTCTGAACCAGTTGTTGCTGATATTTGGGTTGCACTGGGTATCCAAACCTTCATTTTGTGATGTACTGAAACCTACATTTTCTATCTGGAGCCTGTGAAATCTAAATCCTTGGAGGTTTTCAAGACCTGGCTGGCCAAAGCCCTGAACAGTCTGGTCTGACTCCAGATCTGACACAGCTTTGGGCAGGAGGTTGGACTGGGAACCTCTTAAGAGTCCTTCCAGCCTGAATCTCATCATATAAGACAGCTTGAGAAGATGCAATTTCCTAACAAACAAGCTGTGAACAAGTGTTACTGAAGATATGAACTTACAGAATGAAAATGAGAAACATAAGCCTAAAAACTGGATTCTGCCACACCAAGAGAAGTGTGCTAAACTTTCTGCATCTCCAAAGATACATGGAATGAAGTTGGCAGGAGGACAGAGAAGCAGCTACTTACATCTTTTTTTTTTTTTTTTTTTTCTTTTTTTTTTTTTTTTTTTTGTAAGCCTGTAGTAAAAGGATTTGTCTTGAATTGGGATATACTGGAATTTAGCTGTCAAAGTCCAAAATGTGGCCCTGAAATAGCCTCTTTGGCTTCTACTTAGCCCTTGAAAGGACTTCATTAGGTTTACTAAGTCATGTAACACAATGGCTGCATCTGTCAGTTGCTTCCCTTAATATCTGTGAACTCAAAAGAAAAAGAAGTATCACAAATACTGAATATCCACAAATTTCATTTAAATAGAAAAAGTAGGTGTAGAAGAAAAGCCTTGTAAGTGGATGTTTTTTGCCCCCACACAACATGGGAGCATTCTTTGTTGGTTACTAGGGAATTCACCCACACCAAGTGCTCTTAGAAATGCTCTTCATTCAGGATAAGCTCTGATCATAACTTGGACAGTTCTTAAAATCAGTTGAGTGCAAGACATAAATCAATAGGAATTACGAACCTTTTATTCTAGCACCTGCTTAGAAGCTTATTTCATTGTTCCAGTAAGATTTACACTGTCAGCTGTATTTGAACACTTTAAACATTGCAAAAGTAGATTCCAGTATACAAGATCTTGTTATAGCAGGAGAGAAGGCAAAAAAAAAACCAACCCAAAAGAAGCCTGCATGCAGAACTTCAATGGCAATTATAATGACAATAATGTATATTTTTAACTGTCTGTCTTGTGATTGCCATCATTTTTACTGTTCAACTTGGTAAACACGTTTTTTTTGACAAATATTATGGAATATGTATTCTCCCTACAAAAGGTATCTGGGCTATATAAAATTTAAAGAAGGGATTTATTTACTTTTCAAAGTGAATTACCTGTAGAAAAAAATTTTCTCTAATTAGTCTGTACATTTCAAATAGAGGATGAACAGATCAGATCATCATAATTTTGCGTGGTATTTGTAAATAACAACTGATCCCCATTGCAGAGTCTTTCTCCAGGTGTGGCAGCTGTCTTTCAAGGCAGTATTGTTTCCAAAGATTCTTGGTTAGAGAACAAATCAATAGCTAAAAATTAAGTAGAGGTTACTCAATGAGAAGACATAGCCTGAAAAACTGAGAAATTACAGAAGCAGTTCTTTCCATCACCTTTGTTTAGAAGTTTGGAGGAGAATGGTTGAGGCTGGATGTGGTAACGTACGTCAACAGTAGGGCTAGCTAGTATATAGGAATGTATTGCTGAAAGAAGTTTTTGAGATGGGAGTATATTGCCTGCAGTTCTGAGATTAAAGAGTTCTTTTTATTCCTTACCAACTTACTGCTGCCATTACTACATTGATATATACTTCTGGATACCGCACGGTTGGCTTGAGCCTGCTTTTCCGAAATCCTCATCTCCTCTTGACTTCAACTGAATTGTAAAGATCCAGCCTATCTGGAAATCATGGCTGTAAATAATTTTGTAGAGAAAACGTAGATGCTGAAAGCTCTTATGCGATAAGAATATCACTTTAACTGCACCATCTAACAGTCCTCAGAATTACCCAATTATTTTTCTCCCAACTCAGGAATCACAGAAGGGTAGTACATTTATTTTTCTCTCCTTATCTAGATATCAGTCAGGAATAGCTCAGTCTTCTTGATTCTTGGTCAAGCCAAATCTATTCAAAATTCTGGATTATAACAAACATTGGTCATCCCCCATAAAAATGAGAAGACAGTAGACATCACTAATATAAAATTTATGATACAGCATGCTAAAAAGAATGTTAGCATACATGTCAATAGGCTGTGGATTTACATCACTTTGACAGTAAAGAGAAATTTTAAAAGCATTAACCATAGAAAGATATGCCAACACTAATTTCTATAAGTTATATAGCTGTGACTTCAATCAAAAACACTCGTGAAAAAATAAAGTGACAAATTGAAATAATGGAGCAATTTCTTTGGAATACTCTGAACAAGTGTAATTTTTTTTTTTCCAATCCTCTTGCTTCTTCACAATTGCAATTACTTATAACACAGAATAAAGCATTTTTCTGCAAAACTCTTCGGCAGCAAATTTCTGGAAGTGGAAATAAAAGAAAAGAAAAGAACAGAGGGGAATTATTTATTATTTTGCCTAGTGCTGTGAGATGTTTTTCTGTATCTGTTTGTTTTACATGCCACTCAAATATGTTCTCAAGCAAACTTATTTAACACCCTGACAGTGACAAAAGGAACTTTCTTTTTACTTTTTTCATGCCTCTAAGTTGCAATAAAAATCTGCACTATAAATGACCTTTGAAATAAAACATCCAAAGCAATGCTCCATAGCTCTCATAAAATGAACTCTCTAATTAGTTGGATTTTTTTTTTCTGAAGTAATGTGTAAAAGGGCACAGTAAGTAGAATTGTACCGCTGCTGCTCATACCCGTGAGTATCCAAAGTTTAGTTCAGTAGCCTAAGTTTTCAAAACCACAGAAAGAGAAGAGAAGCAGAATGCGGCACTCTGTACATGCAGCTCAGCCCTGTCTGGGTTTCTGTAGTAAACACCCAGCTGAAAAGTACCTTCTACAGCTCTTTTGTAAGGTTTTAGGCCTTTGCATGACTCTGCTAAATAAATCTACTGACAGAGAAAAAAGTCAGTTCCCTGCTCCCGCCTTTAAGAGATATGGTAAAGGTTTGTTTGAAGTTGCTTTCGTTCAGATACATCTTCTGGAACAGTATAGTTTGTAATACTTGTAATTAGGCAAAATATAAAATCCTGTTGTATACACCCAGAAAGAACAGAAGTGCCTCAGGTATGTGGTCTAGGCAGCCTTTTGTCCCTACTAACAGACTGCTTATCTGTAGCCTTGGGGTTACAGATTGCAATTTCGTAGCTATTCTTGCTACCTTTTTGCCAACAGAGCTTTCAGGGAAATGCAGACTGTGCACAGGACTAGCGCAAAAGGTGCAATACACAAATCTGCTACTCACTCTGAGGAAGCTGAGAACAGGCACACAGATCGAATTAGTACCTGATTCTCTCCGGTGTCATTTTAGAAGTCATATCGGTTCTGAAAGTTTGCATTATTGCTTCCATTCTATCTGTTTTGTTCATAAATACATAGTTTTCTGTCAAGGTTTTCACTCCTAAACATTTAGTAAATTTGGAAGAGGCAAAATAATACAGATGGTGACATGCAAAGATACATGTAGATGTTGTGTTTCATATAGACTACCAGCACACATTAGCAGCACTGGATTTCTAGCAGAATTTGGTTAGACTGTTTGGAGTTTCATGGATTGGGGCTTTTTTGGGTTGATCTTTTTTTTTTTTTTTTTTTTTTTTTTTTGTCTTTTATTTGTGTTTTCATTTTGTTTTGCCATGAGCTAATAAAAGAAATTTTATGCTTTGAAGCATTTTTCCTAAAAAGATACCTTGTGTAACAGGGCAGCGTAAACAGTAAATTGTTTGGGTTGTAAGATACTTTCGGCTTTACTTCTGCCTTACAAGGAAAAATATACTGAGTGCCAGCCATGTCTATTCTGGAAAGAGAGCTCTCAGTTACAGATCTTTTGTGACAACTTGCTGCCACCAGTGGTTCTCGGGGCATAGGTGTGTGATGTGGCTCTAAATGTTCTGATGCACAGTGACCGTGCAGATACTGGGCAGTATCAGTATTTCTTTCTCTTTAAATTACACCTGTATTTCTTTATTTCAAGACTTCTTTTTATGAAATCCAGAGCTTGTTTTCGAGTAAATATGCAAGAAAGGTGGAAGAACAAGCATGCATAGGCAGTTTTGATAAGGATATTACCTAACTTTTCAGAAATTGGCTTTACAAAGATGATTTTTTTTTTTTTTTTTTGAGAGAGAGATATTATTTCTAGCATTCTAGATAAAATCCACACAGTGAAGTTGTCTTTAACTATGGGGTTGTTTGGGGTTTTTTTTGGTGGGGAAAGCGTGCATTAAGAGGAAAACACACTTCTCACTGCTTTTACTTTGCTTTTAAAACTGGTGTAATTGATGTAACCAGAACCTTTTTATCATTACGTAGGAAACTATTTTCATGGAAGAAAAGGAGCTGAACTTTTTAATAAAGATTAGTCTAAATGTCACTGTAGTGATAGCTCAAAATAAAAGGTGCTATAAGTAGTGTATTTATGCTGTAAGTAGTGTATTATGGGACTAATTTTTAGTTTTCTTCTCGAGTTAAGAGTTATCTTGTGAAATCTAGGCATTTCAAACATTTCTCCAATCCCACAGTGGAAAAAGTTTGGGGACAGAAATTTGAACATAAATATTCCATGTCTTAGCTGAGGGGTTTTTATCACTATAGACTAAATATCTGCTTTTGAAGAATGATTCCCAAGAAAGATTGAGATCCACAAGAGAATAGCAAATTAGCTAGTAGTTTCCCCCCTTTTTTTTTGTGCCCTCTCTGTCTTTTTGATCAGAAATTCCATCAATGTCAAGAGACATTTTCCAATCAAAAGTTTTGATGAAACTAATATGTTTTCAATGGAAAATAAGACAGACAACATTGTCAAAATGTTTCTGCAGAGCTATGCTTTTAACAAAACTTGTATTTTTAAATCCAGGAATGATTAGATTGTTAAAAGCAGTGAAATTCTCAAAATCATTTCAAATTTAATAAAAATATGTGTAACATTCTCTATACACAAGGACATACATTGAAATTCTGAGTCTAATGAAGTCAGTGGAAATTTCTGTATATTTTTCCATGAAGCCAAGATTTTGTCCTTCTATATTTACAAAGTTGTTTATGGGCAAGGAGGAAGCATGCTTGTATGAAAGTAAAGCCAAGAATTTATTGTTAGTATAATTGAAATCTTAAGTTTAATCATTATTAGTCCAGATGTAATTGTTACAGCAAGAAAAATAATACAGTTAAAATTGATAAACATATGTGACTTAGTTTCTACCCCATATCCTGAAGCTATGCTTACCCTCCCACTGCTTCTCTGGGTCCTGTGGTTGAGGGTTTCATGCCAGTGCTGAGAGACGGTGTGCATTGTGGGGGTCCTCAGTACCTGGAGTCCCTTTCTGCCAGGAGTATGATGGTGATGTTGAATATTGCTGCTTCTTTGGTCTAGGATCCACTTTGGTTACTGTTTATAGGTTTAGTAACACCCTTTTACACTGAGTCTTTCTGTTAGTCATAAATATCTTATTTTGCACAGAGTAACTGCTTGTTGCTGCTATCTATAAAAAACTGCAGTTATATCACACAACGATAAACAAAAATAGGACAAACTAGCCATGGATACCTGGTCAATTAGATATACTTGTGTCACAGTTAAAGCAAGTAAAACAAGCTACAGGCGGGTCAAGAAAAGTTCACACAGAGCAGGACTGACAAATCTCAGTGGTGAGGCCCCGCAAACTGAGTACAGTGCTTATGTTCCATTACTAGCAACGCCAATGCCATCCTACAGGATAGGACTGCAGTCCTTAGTGATAAGGACAACATGTGCCATAATTGTTATGAGATGGGACTATCCTGACAGTCTGCTGTAATGTGTTTTCTAGGGTACTAGGAGAAATGGCTGGTCAACCAAGATGACCTCAGGGCACCTGATAGCCAAGTCAGTGCACAGATCCTAGGGATACTCTGTGTGGTGAGGATTGTTTAGGAAATCACAAAGAACTAGTACATTACACAAAAATGGATAAAATGCATGGAGCAGAAGCCAATAACGCTTTCCTTGCCTCTGATCTTCCTAGGGAGTTCGACAGTCACCTTCCAATTACTAGTGGATTGGACACAGTTTTCAAAACCCACAGAGTGACTATGGACCCTGAGGATTGCAGACTCTTCCAGAACTTTTGAATCTTGCAATGTTGGAGAACAAGTCAAAAGTGGTCGAAACAGTCAAAAGTCTGATTAATTAACACTTACAGTCTTGATTCTTTTCCAGGTGAAAGACCACTAAGTAGCTGCTCTGTCTTATAATTGAAATAAAATAACAGTTGCCATCCCTTATGGGTGAAGGATGCCAAAGGCGAAAGCAATTAAATCCCTGTTACATTACACCTGTTGGAAAAGATGATCATTCACAGGTAGCTTGCTATGTGCGGCTTGAATAACAAGGTGTACAACATTTACAAGCCTGGGCAATTAAACTGACATGGCAGTAGCTCCATTCAGCTATTCTGTTTGAAGAGGAGAAGTTTCATTAAATCACTGTTACGTATAGTGCTGCAACCATGGAAAAAACATGTGAATTGCTGAAACTATTGTATGGAATAATAATATGTAGGCATTTGTTTGTAAAAACATTTACATTTGGCAATTCAGAGAAAATTTAAGTTCGTTTGATTTGTGTAATGATTTTTAGTTTTTCAGATAGAAAATCCCTTTGGATTTGATATGTAACTCTGTGGCTTCTGTCAGCGAATTGAAATTCTATCTGCTCCTATCTGGCAGTAGATACTATGGTAGTTGTAATGGGGAATGCAACCTATTCATTTTTTATAACCAGGTTTTGTTATGCATGAGCTTGTCTGCTTTTACAGATTGGTATGTTGCACACTTACCCTAAATGACTGAGAAGTTTAGAAAACTAGCTTCTCTAATCAAAGAGCCCAAAGCTACAGGTGTGCAAACAGGTACATGCCATAAGCTGAAGTTCTTCTCAGCAGTCATGCTGTCTTTGGTTCCATACTGGCTTTGCAAAAAGAGAACTACTACATGCACCATGAATCCTCATAGAAGGATAAGTGACCTGTTTGTCTGTTTTTCCCATCTTTATTACTTCTGATTACATTTTACAGTTGAAGAAGAAACTTGCTGTAATTTCATTGCTTGATTTTTAGATCTATGTGAAATTTTTCGATTGTTTTGTTTCCCTTCTGCATTTTCTTCAGACCTCAAAAGACTGGAAAAATTGACTGGCAGTGTATAATATTATTCCAAAAAAATTTAACAGAGATAATACGCACACTTGTGAAATTATTAAGTACTGCACACAAAGAACATAATCAATATTAAATTGTCATAATAATTGCTATATTTACAGTACCTGGTATTTCTTGTAACCTCTAGGAAGGAATCTCAGTGTTTCCTTGACTTTTACACAACTTGTGGTGTCAATAGATACTCCTATCTGTCGGGGAAAATGATGGTCACTTTTTCGTAGGGATATTACCTCCTGACAATAGCAATGTCCTTTTTCTAACATGCAAAACTAAAGTGAAGCTGTGTGGCATGAGGGAAAGGGAGGTCTTGCAGAATTAATAGGCATTTTTTAAATCATAACTTAGTATTTTCTAAAGCACTTTCACATTACTTGGTACTTTCACATTTTCTAGATCATTATTATAGTATTTTTCAACCCAAATATAATACTAAATAATCTCTGCCCCAAAACCTCTTCTATTATTTACTTTAGAAAACCTGTTTTTCTGAATTTCCTTCAACAATGGCTGCTCATCTCCTATGAGATAAGCAGCATTACTCTAGCCTACCTCTAGAAAAACCGAACATTGGAAGCCTGAAGGACCTTCTGACTGAGTTTTCTAGAAAAACAGCTGCTAGAAAAATCTCTTATCTGAAGGCTCCAGAAAAAAATAAAGAAATAAAAATATAACATCAGACTAGTTATAACAGATTGGGCAGTAGGATGGACTGAAGAAGGTTTCCCCAGTGTAGTACACAGTGGAAGGCCAGTGTGAGGGAGCCCATAAGCTCTGATTTTACTCACTCCCCATTTATTCCCTTTGGGAAATCAGAGCGTCATTGATATCTTGCCTATCACTAGGATCTTTTAAATCTATTAAGAGATGTAGGTTTTTTGGTGGTATTGTGGTTGTTTTTTTTTTTTTTTATTCCTACCATTGAGCAGAGAGAAAGTGATTTTTGTTTATATTTATTTAATGATATGCAGGGAAACTCTGTCAGGAAAACTATGTCGAATTGCATTTTCTACATTGTATCCTGAGGGCAGCAAGATTGCTGGTTGTTCTGGGCCCCAGTGCTAACGAACTATCTTGGCACAGATGTGACACTGACTAGCTTTTGCTAGGAAAGCTTTATCCAAAGAGTCTACTGTCTCAAGTGAAAATTCATACCGGGTGTGGAAAAACATAGCGTTGGTTTACTTGACAATAAACTGATAAAATTCTAAAACCAATATTCAGGTTGACATAGTGTCTCTTGCCAAATCAAATTCATAATTGAGAATTTACGGCTGACCTATTTTTCATGTTTTAAGACTTACGTTAGAATAGCCTGAAGCATTTTCTTTCCAGATTCAGATTACTATCAACTAGATATGCATCCAGCAACACGTAATATGAAGGAAGTGATGATTCATTGTCAGAATCCAATGAAACAGAACAACTCTATCTCTTTGAAATATCCAACTAACGCTTTCTTAGCTTGCATAATGCATTATTAAATTCTTACTAAATCAGCTGATGGGAATTCAGATTCTGATGAGTGCACGACTATCAGCCACCTGAAATGGTACTTCTCACACAGAAGCTGGTGATATTCGTGGTAGGTTCTTGTCCAGTATTTTACTTGCCCTTTTAT
Source organism: Leptosomus discolor (assembly GCF_034619465.1). NCBI lineage: Eukaryota > Metazoa > Chordata > Aves > Leptosomiformes > Leptosomidae > Leptosomus > Leptosomus discolor. The sequence continues at coordinate 107,990,853 of NC_141391.1, read as the reverse complement.
CAGTTCAGGTTTCTAAACAGAAAATAGGCAGGTATTTCTGGCTTCTCTATATTTTAAAAAAAAGAAATAAACTAATGTGCAGACACTTTGCTGGGGTTGGTTTAAAAAAAAAAAAAAAAAGAGACTAGAAAAAGTAACTGTAGAACAGATATACAGCAAGCTCTAGAGAAGGACTTTTGGCTAAATGTAAGCCAAGTGTGTTGCACTTAGTCATGTTTCCCTTTTTTCTGTCCTTTCACCTCTTTCTAACAGAAAAATTTCACCCCTCAGAGAAAGAAAAAAAATATCCCTTGGACCTTTCTGTGGTATTTATGGATGGTCTAAACAAGAAAGAAAATGTAGTGCCTTTGAGATCTCTAAGTCCTTAACCTTTCCAACGTTGAGAAGAAAGAAGTAATGAATGAGCTCTAATTGTAGCCTACAACTTGCTGTAGCCATCTCTGTCCAAAAAGCTGTGGTGGCAGCTACCTAATGCTGCTATGCTTAAGATCCTGTCAACACTGGCATTGTAGATCCCATTCAACTGCTCTTTGGAACTTGGCCATAAAACACGTGCTTCGGATTGAACCTTGCTGTGCACAGCTTTAGACTAACAGCTTTTCCCTTTTCTTCATACATATTTTAACTCAAATGGATTTTCAGTAAGCAAGAATAAAAGAAAGCTATACTTAAAACAGGAGTTCTCATGGTAGTTCATTTATTTTGTCTTTATTGCTCAGCCGCTAAAGAAGAAATATATAAGATAAAAGCATTAATTTTATTTCTTTCATATCCTGTTTCTCACTCATGTGAGTTTATTTATCACTATCATCATTCAGGCATGCAGTATCTCTCCTTCTCTTTCCTATCTCCTGTCTGTTTCATCTGTATTTTTAGTTTGTTTCGTTTTTTCCACACTTTCTCAAGTCTTTCTAGGGTCTTCCAAATGGCTTCCTGGTTATACTCAGTTACAGTTACACTGCTGCTGTAATGGAAAACCTATGACAGATCTTTAATTGTTGCATTTCTCACTTAATCTGACTTCTACATTCTCACCTTTCTACTTTTCATTATCATTGCTAAGCCTGCTGATGATAACACAAATGAGAAATGTTCATGTCTTCAAATGTCTATCTACCTATCTGTTTGTCTGATTGTCTCTCTGTCCATGTATATCTTCTTGTGAAATGTAGATTAGCAGTGGTTGAAATGAAACTTCTCTTGTCTGGTTTTTTTTTTCTTTCTTGGAATGTTTCTTCCCATTTATGATACAACATTTTATTCTGTACAGATCTAGTTCTTCACTAGAAGAAATCAAAACATCTCAGATTACAAGCATTAATAACTTATTTCCTTCATTTCATCAAATAAAAGACATAGCTTTCAAAGAGGTTCCAGCACACTTTTAAGAGCTTTTCCTAAAGCCATCATTACAGTCTGATAGAACACACATTGCAGCGGGCTACAGATAAAAAAGTAAAATATATAAAATATTTTACCAGAAGACACAGATATAAAACAGTAAAATTAAAATGACAATACCAAATCTATTCATAGGTGAGACAAAATTTTTGGTTAGGTAAGAACAGAGTGAAAAATACCATACCACAGACAAAGTGCTTTTGTCTAAGAGTCCTTATATTTGATACAGGAATTACAAGAAAAGGGTTATTAAAGCTGAGACTTTCTTTAGTCAAATTGGAGCTGATTAGTCACAATATGCACTAGCACTGAGGCCTTTCATATCTTGTGAGCATTGTAGACAGAAAACAAGTAACTACAGAAATACGTCCAGAGTGGCCATGACTGAGTACTACCATATTAGCACTGTGATATCACAGAAGTCTTTGGAACCCATCAGTGAATTGTATTGACTAGAAATGAATTGCATAGTCAGAATTGCTCATCTGGGAAGGGAGAGGAGGAGTACAGATTTTTTTTTTTTTTTTTAAAAAAAGGAATCCAAAGCTCTGTAATCTTGAAAGCACATCAATACTCACGAAGACACTGGAGAAAAAAATACTAAATTGAGTTGAGCCCTCTTCTCTAACTACATGCATTTGAACAACTTCACAGCATATAATATGCTTAAGCTAATAGAAATATTCTTAAGAAATCATAGTATTTTTAAATTTTCTTTTGTTCCTCAAATTGGTAGGAAGCTGGGAGAGGGCAGGTTTAGACTAGATACAAGGAAGCAGCTCTTCACCCTGAGGGTGGTGAGACACTGGAACTGGTTGCCTAAGGAAGCTGTGGATGCTCCATCCCTGGCAGTGTTCAAGGCCAGGCTGGATGGAGCCTTGAGCAACCTGGGCTAGTGGGAGGTGTCCCTGCCATGGCACAGGGGTTGGAACTAGATGGTCTTTGAGGTCCCTTCCAACCCAAACCATTCCGTGATTCTATGGTTCTATGGATCCAAGTGTATAATAGTATGCTTCTGCTCACTGTATTGACATTCATGTTTTTGTGAGAAGGTTTTACATGGAAATCCAATACTACCAATGATTTTCATAGTGGTCAGTTATTTTTCCCACCTGTGTTTATAAAAGATAGAAAGCTGAAGATATATGGTGGCTTGCCATTTACATCTATCATCCACAGTGTATTATCTTTGTTGATTTGCCATATAAATACATTAGCTGAATAACTGTTAGAGATTAATGATTAATCTGAAAAGTTTTTCACTGTCTTACAAATATATCTGTAAAATATAGTAATTCTGACTACTGACAGGACTAGTTACTAAACTGATTTTTCAGAAATTGTATTTTATTTAAAATATTTCCCTAAGCAAGCTTTATTTCAATGATCATAAGCTTGGTATCTATGGTATACCTAATGCATTTTGCTAACCAGTTCTAGTGTCAATTCCTAGTAACAGTACCATATAATATCACCACAAATTAATACCATCTGTCAACATGATAAGTATCACACTGGGTTTTTCAAACAGGTCAGCTTTTCTCTCGTTAAAATATGTGCAGAGAGTAAGCTTTCTGAAAATGAAAGGAAGAGACCAATCTCAGTAATGCAGTTATCAGTACATCATGAATAAAAATGGCAGAACAAGATTCTGCCCCCAGCAGATAACATAATAATATAATTAAAATCATGCACTAAGTCTGCCTCCACAGATTTTTCCTGCTTTTTAAAAACAACTATTGCTTAGAATTGTCACAAGGCCTTTGTGTTTAGTAAAGGTCAGTTGTGCACCAGTCCACTTTCTTATGGCTAGTGGATCGCCTTTCAAAAGTTACATGCTGTTTCTTTCCAATTTTGTCTGAAAACAGGGGAAAGCTACCTATTGGCAGCCAACTGCCTTATCTATTGTTCTGCCTTATCAGAGAAGTGATTTTTATCAGTGGTAATGATGTAAAGAGATACTGCAACTAGGATGACCAGATATCTTCCTGTCAACATGTGCACTTGGTTCTGCTCTAGCAACTGCTCCATGGAAGGGGCTATAAAGAGGATTTTTGGGACTGGACCCACTGTCTGTGTGCACAACAATTTTCTATTTACTATCTCTGTTCTATTGAGTCTAATACTCAAGATTCAGATGGTAAAATTAACAAGTAACATCTATGTCTCTCGAACTTTAATCCATGCCTGCCACTATGGTGGGTAACTGCTTTGTCCTCTGACACGAGACTCAAACAGACTAAGAGGCTCAAAAATGAAGTCATTGTGCTTGAGAACCAAGCCAAGAACTCTTAAGTCATCCTTGTCCTCTTTACTTGAAGAAACATGTGAGTTTTGCTTTTTTAAAATAGGGCTAGGATAAAGCCCTAAAATTGTTATATGATGTTGTGCTGAATGTTGTTTCTGAGTAATAAAATGTATCAAACTTTCCTGCAATATTTAGTATCACTATACTACCTTAAATAAATACATACTACAAAGAAAAGAATTCTGATTTTCTCAAAATCCTGGTAACAGTTAGAAAAGATCAAATACGAGTTCTTTAGTCTGGCTTCTAATGTGGGTAAAAATAGCATCCATCTCCATGTAGTGACAGAAAGCCAAAAAATAAAGCACTTGGAGAAAGAAGCAGATTTCTTCAGACTTCTGCATTTGTCCCACAGGAACAAACCAGAACAGAACAGAAAAGGGTGTAATGTTCTTATCATGAGGCTGCTTTCTGCATGTCTTTCAAATGTGAAGGAGCTTTTTGCTTATTTGAAGTGAGAATGTTGCCAAAATGAGTACTGTCAAATTAATTAAATACAGTATTTCCTAGTTGTTATGCCCAGACACCTCCAAATTTTATGTAAAGGAGAAATCAAAAGGAAATTGTCACAGTCTCAAAACATTTTTCTTCCTAACCTCATATGCAATTGTCATCTCATGTCATTTTTTTAACTACAGTTTGTCATTTCATAGAATAAATTATTAGTGATCTTATGCATCATTAACTATGTGGCTGAAGGTTTAAGCCCCAGACATAGTGAGCCAAATTAATTTTTAGTGTAGAACTACCAACTCCAGCATCTTACTTCTTGAGCCAACAGAAGCTGAAATCACAGATAAAGTATTGATTTTAGATTCCCTAAGAATGGTGCATCTCATGTATTCAACTGTTATCACCTGCTGATTCATCAGAAATGTTTTTCAGGGAGTTCAGCCTTTCTTGGCAGAAGACACTTTTTGATGTAGTGGTAGTAACATAAGATACCCAGCACCATAATACATAACGTTTGAACTAAACCACTGCTCAGACTTTCATCTGTCTTTTCTTATTTTGTAATCCAAAGCAAATCAAGATATTTGGATGCTCTATGTGTGAAAGCAATCAAGCTAAGTATACAATAATACTTGGCAAAATGCTTTTGTGTTTTTTTTTTTTTTTTTTAAAAATGATCATTTTTCTATTTGAAATTTAAGGATGTCTTGCCGCATAACAATGATATACTTTGGATTTGTCATAGTTCCAATTTTTCTGCTGTTCCTTGAAACTTCTATTTTAAATTACAAACTTAAAACTGAGTTGTTAGGTCATTGTTGGCTGAATCACAGTATTTATCACTGAATTGAGTCAGGTGAATAAAATAATTTTGAGATTTCATAATTCCTGACTTTTCAGTAAAAAATCCTCAGACTATCGACACTGTGTGTGCAAACCAGCTCCTGTGAATTGTTCATTTGACTTACGTTTATAGTGTAGAGAACCAGGAGAACCAGGTTGAATCATTTATATGTATGACCATCCTTTCATTTCTCTTTTTGGCTGGACACATTATTACTCCCTTCCATAAATTAGCTTTTTTTTTTCTTTGAACAAAACTCCTTTAAACTCCTTGATACTCACTGATGAAATAGCTAACTCTATGCTATAATGTCCTTGATTTTAATGATACATTAATTGTACTTTCTTGTTAATGATACTTCTATCATACCTCTCCATACCTTCTCCTTATTACCTTGTTATCCCCTTAAGTCACAGCTAATGTTAAGATCCCAAGGCTTCAATTGGAAAAATACCTCTAAAGGAGTCCCAGACAAGCCAGATGGCTCTAGCATTTTATAAGAAATTTGTATTTATTAATTTAGTAATAAAATACAAAAATTAAAAGATCAGCAAATTAGATTTTACTTAATTGAAATAAAACATTTCAGTATTATTGAAATAATAGCATAAATGATACAGTTTGTCTTCTCATAAGTGTTAACCTTGCCATGGAACTTTTTGATAAGCTAAACTTTGGTTGCATCATTGGCAACATATAAGTTAAAGTTAGATTCAATTATTAAGTTAATATTCAAGTTTTACACTAAAAACTATGAAGAATTGCATTCAAATATTATCAGAAGGGAACAGAATTAGATGTATGTTTAATGGAATTCTAGCATTTACTTTTTATTTTCATCCACAACCTATACATTTATTAAGCTGTTTGAAAGATTATTAACTCCATGGTTGCTTTTTCCTATAACTTTATGTTTTCCTATACAGAGATTAAAGTATTTTAAGTGTTTATACGCTCTAACTTTCTGTGAATTGCTCTGTCAATGAGAACAAAATTAATTAACTGCAGACACCCACATTGCTGTTAATACCTTGCAAAACTCAAGAACTACCAGAATGTTTTGTTAAAAATACATGCAGTGTTATTGCTATCAGTATTACATCAATTTACTTATGTTGTACCTGTCATCTAATAGCACCCAAAACACCTTAAGTATTTTTCAAGACCCAAGCAAAGGTTCAGTCCTTACACAGAATAGCCTACAGTAAAAGAAGATTTGAACAATCCTGAGCAGTGGGGTGAGAACACGTTGAGATGTAGAAGTGAAATGAGATGACATTGTCTCCCAGCTCCCTAGCCTGCATACAACTTCTATTCACACATCTTTTCCAAACTTAAGCAGAAGTTATCACCCAACCTCCTGGGTGATGGGTGTTTAAAAAAAAAAGTTCACAAAATTAGAGGGAGATGAATGCAGGGCAAGCTGGGGGTTTTGATTGATTTGTAAATGTTGTAAAAGCAAGGACGGAGAAGAAGGATAAAAGAACAACTTGCAAGGAGTAATGAACTGGTGCTTTGTTAATTAACACTTAGAAAGAACTTCTGGTTTGTCGATGTGTGTATTTTGCCCAGTGGTGATGACATACTGAAATTTACTTTTGAGGCCTTAAAATTTGATAGCGTTTATGCCACTTGCATGTCTTGGGATGATATAAGGATACAGAGTTATAATGGGACTTTGGGGAGTGGGGCATGCAGTACCTTTGCTTCTCTGTATCTGCCATCACAGGTTAGTCCTTTCCTCAGATGCCTTGCAGCTGCTAGGATCACGCATCCTTCACATCTTCTGGGCCTCTTCCATGTGCCCCGTATTCCCTTGCTTTCCCAGAGGAACCAAGACTAACCACCAACAGAAGAATGAAGCAGAGACTCAGTAAATGTAATTGAGATTTTAATTGCCTAGATGTGGTGGTTTGGTGTCTGGCAGGGTTTTGGTGGTGGGGGACAGGGCTAAGAGGTGGCTCCTGTAAGGAGCTTCGAGAAGCTCCCCCGGCTCCAATTTCGGACCCGGCTCTGGGCAATCGACGCCTCTGTGAACAGCTATTTATAGTGAAAGAAGCGGTTGATTGTCGGCTTTTGTTTTGCCTGTTTGTGTTGGTGAGGGGGGAGAGAGAAGGGGGATGACAGAGAGGCAGCCCTGCGGACGCCCCGGTCAGCGAGGAGGCAGGAGAGGGGGAGCTGTGCCGGAGCAGGGGTTCCCCTGCGGCCCGCGGTGGGGGGGCGGCTGAGCCCCTGCAGCCCCTGGAGCCCCGCGGCGGCCCAGAGGTCGCCCTGCAGCCCGCGGAGGGCCCCGGGCCGGAGGGGCAGGGACCGGGCCCGGAGCAGAGCGCGACTGCGGCCGCGCTGGAGCCGCCCGTGGGTGGGAGGGCGGCAGCCCCGGGAGGGCCCCGCGCTGGGGGGTTCTGGGGAGCTGCGGCCCCGCGGGAAGGACTCGCGTTGGGGCAGCGGGGGGAGGAATGTCTGCCGGGAGAGGGACCCCGCGGTGGGGCAGGGGAGGGCTGCGAGGGCCCCTCGCCCTGAGGGGGAAGGAGCAGCGGAGACCCCTTGTGCCGGCCGGGCTGTGACCCCCATTCCCTGCCCCCTGCGCTGCTGGGGGGGAAGAGGGAGCAGAGCCGGGCCCGGGGAGACCGGAGGGGGTGGGGGGAAGTTGTGTTGTATTTAAGACCTGGTTGTATCTCTCGTTCTCCTTGATGGTGGTGGTTTGTTGTATTAAATGTGTGTTGTTATCCCCAAGGTGAGTCTGTCTTTTGCCCGTGACCACAACCGATGAGTGAGCCCTCCCTGTCCTGTGTCTCGACCCTCGAGCCTTTTGGTTGTATTTTCTCCTCCTCATCCCTCAAGGGACTGGGTAGTGTTGAGCAAGGTGCTGAGGGAGGCTTTTGTTGCCAGGTGGGTGGGCTCAAACCACAACACAAGTGACAAGTTTGTTCTTAATGCAGATGAGAGGGTTACGTTGTGGAAGCTCCTGCATTCATGCCCTATTGATTTTGCAGTTGTTGATGAGATATATGCATCTTTCTTTCCTGAAAGCATACCTACTAGTATTTAATTGGATTCCTTGCTTTCTTCCTATAAAGTTTTCAAGTAGATTCTTACCTCTGAAGGAGCTTTAAGAACTGAGATTTGAAGCTGGGAATGAAGACTTTCAGATATGAAAGTCTATGGAGTACATTGGAAATAAAATACAAATGTATTTTGCTGCTTTTTATAAAATTCCGATATCTGTGTCATTATGCTGGTGCATGTAACTTGAGTTTTCAACTGGGCTAAGTGCGTGTTCTCGATGAACTCTATCATTTTGAGTCCTGTTCACTTGCAGTTATCACGGTGCTTGTTGGCAAATGAATATGGTGAGGACAGGGAAGAAGACAATGGGGATGTAGAGAAACAACAACCCAAATCTGAAAGCTTCAGAAGCTCTTTCACTGTGAAAAAGTGAAACTCAAAAGCTCTCCAGAATTATTTTTTAAAGCTACTTGGAAGTGTCTGCAAATGGTCACAGCATAAAAGCTGAAGTTCTCACCTCGTTAACCAAATCTAGGTAATCTTAATAGCAGACTTCTGACTGACAACATCTAAGGACAGACTAGATAAATACCATGTTTTCAAACCCTATCTATTCTCCTTACAGAGTTGCTCATGTCATGTGAATATTCAAGTGCCAGTTAATAATGATCTATGATGATTATTGCATCTGCCTGTTTGTATCACATAGGTTTTAGATGCCTAAAAAAAATTACAAAGGACAATTTTAAAAGCACAAGACAAATCTGTAAGTGTAAAATATTTACATAGCAGACCCAGTAAAATATTTCTGAGAGAACATATATATCTTTGGCACTCGTTTCCTTTTCCGAAGGTAGAAACAATTAAAAAATGCATGTTAGTAACACTCAAAATCCAGTTACAGCCTAGGTTGATCTGTGTAGCTCAGCTATAGAGTCAAGGTATATATTATGTTTAGCAGCAGTTAATGCAAAAGAGATTAAAGAATAATTTCTTTATATGTTTCTTAACTCCTCTTTTTAGTGCTTTTCCTTGTCTCTCCCCACCTCCCATATCCCAGAATTTATATGATCCTTCACTGGAAAGAGAAAAGACGAGGTGGGTGGGAACCAACATCCTCCTACTCCATTCCCCCTTCCCACAGTCACAGCTTAGGTAAACTGGGCTAAGCTAGAAAAATAGGCCTGCCATTGTCTAATCATTGGAAACTGAATGTGTTTTCATAATGAAGAAATTGCTTTTTCTTTCTCACGTGCTGATTTTCTTTCAGTCTTGCTGATTTACTTTTATGCATCTCTCATCAAGCTATTAAATGCCGTAATAGATTTTCTTTTACTGTGAAGCTGTATTGCTAACTTTGGAGAGGAAAAGAATCCCTCTTTTCTAATTGATGCTGTAAAATATAGCAAAGTGGATGATAAATAAACTTTCTGTGTGAGAGAAAGATCTTCTTTATGAATAATGCATTAAGCTTTGTTTAAACCATATAGATTTTATTTGCTTTTTATTAACTTACTACATTTGACACTGCTTCTCCATTTCCCCATCCCTTCTGCCCCTGGGAATGTCTTTTAATAAGGCATTTCATAAAATCTATGATTTCTTTTTTTTATATATATTAAGTAGCTCTAGATGCAAGGCAATGCAACTTTTATTGTAGAAGTAGTATGTTTACATCTCCTGGGTGGGAACTGCTTGCTATGGAACGTTTTAAATTCATTTCTATCTATATCAAGTCTTGCCTCATTTTTAAAACTTTGGACCTGACTTGTAAAACTTGTTACTGTGGATCATGTTTGCTGTTTTCTGGGCCCCCTCCAGAGTTTTTTATGTTCATATGGTCAATTATCTGGAAAAGTTTAATAAAAGGGGTACTGGGGAATGGGGAAATGTCCCTTGTCATGCATGGACCTATGACAACAGCTATTGTTAATTACTGGTTTTTTGTCTAGTAGTGCATTGGTGTACTTGTGGTATTTGACTCTGAGCTAACTATTGTTAGACCTCTCTGCACATTTGTCTGTTTGTTACTGCCTGAGCAGGTAAGTCATTCATTGATTTTACTGTCCCTATCTGTTGTGAAGATGGATATGCTCTGTCCACTTTGCAGATAAAATTTTTTATGAAGGTCACAGGGGCATGTGGTTGAGCCAGGAACTAAAAGCTTTCTCAGACATTTCTAAATCTGCACTGATGGCAGAACCACCTCCTTTTAGGTCTATGAACAATGTATGATATGATATGTAGTAAGAAATATGGTAGTTATATGAACCATAAGAGGCTTCCTTCTGTTCAAGTCTTGGAAGAAGGCTTGAGCTTACAGCTTGGAAGAAACCAGCCTACTGCCTGTCAAATGGGTATCAAGTTTAGGAAGGCTCACCCTGCTTTCAAATGGTATTATTGCCTGTTAGACTGCCATTATCTTTATCGCTGTTCTAGTCCTTCTGGCTTTCTTCTCAGAGCATTCTTCCTTTAGCAGCTATAGTCTACGTGACCTCTTCAGTTGTCCGTGAATAAATAATAGACCCCCAAAGCCCCAATGATGGCCATTGAATGTACCATAAATGTTTACTGATGTTTTTACTGATGACTTTTTCTATTCTGTGGTCATACACAGAATTGATCGTGTGTTCATCTACTCTGTTAAATACCAATTAAATAGATATATGGCTAAGACAGTTTGTTTGAATTCCTCAATATCTGAAAATTTCCATGTGTTCTTCACCAAATATTTTCATCACCAGGCCTGTAATGAAGATAAGAATGTGGCAAATAAACAAATAAACACAACACAATTTAATGAGAAAGCAAGAAAATTAAATCCTTGGGTCATGAAATAGATGTAGTACTAAATATATCATTGCATCAATTTCAATAACATATTTCAGTGTCCAGTACAGTATTTGGGCATAGTGTTACGGAGAAGATTTATGTTAGGTCAGATTTCGCAGATATTGGAATGAATAATTAAAAATGCATAGCTCATTGTATGTGTTTAGAATACCATTTACTCACAGCTCAACAGCATTAGGTGCAACACAGATTGATAAGTCCAAGTGCATAAGAAATTTCTTTCTGTGTTTTGCAGTGGCTCTCTAGATGGGGCACAACTCAGTTGACCTAAACAAAATTACAAACATCTGTCTCTGAAGCTAGTTGCTCTTGGTGTCCTTATGTCCATGGAATAAACATGCATTTCTGGGACACAACAGATACTGTGTCGCACTGTAAGAGTGACTCCTTTATTCCGCTGATTATAAAGGCAGCCTTAAGGTGGTTAGTTCAGATATTGATGTCTGCCTGGTTCTTTGATCATAATATCTGTGTGCTTCAAGCTGATAGATGGCAAATTGCCTTTAAGCAGAGTGGCTCCTTAAAGGTAGCAACTTGGTCCTTATTTGCTCCAGTGAAAAGCTAATTGTGCATCATATCTGCCAAAGCATTGCTTATTGTGCGGGATGAGCACACCCTCTTGAAAACTGAATGGCAAAATGATTAGATTTTTTTACTTATTTTTGTATGCTTTGTATTGATTTACTTATATTTTAATTCAAATGGTCTGCAAACCCAAATTTAATTTAAGCAAGAAAATACATATTTATGCATAATAAACACTGATGCATTCACTTCTCTCACGGTGCTGTGTGGATAACACAGGATATCTTCTTGCGTTGCACGTTACTTGAGCACAGAAGATGATGCCGTCACTTCAGACGGTTGTAGCCAAAGTTGTTGCAGGTCCTACAGTCAGCACCTATGCTAGTTAGACACAGGAGAAGTCTAACTTAACTTTTGCAACCTGCTTCAGTCACCTAAGGACACAGTAGTATCCAGCTGTAAAGTTGTTGCACCTCCCCTTAAAATTGTCTGTAAGTGTCCCTCACCCCTTCTTTCACTCCTCGCTGACTATTCTCTCCTGTGTTTTTTAACAGATTCACAGGAGATATAAGGCCATCTTCCTGCAATTGTGTTTCTAATTTTTGTTTAGTGACAGGGGCTTTTTTTCATCTCCATCCGTGCTTCGTATCTCTCTCTCTTTCGTTTCAAATATCTCACCTTTACGATCTCTTCCTAATTTTTGCCCTTTCAGGGAAGATTGGGCACTTAAATATATTAATCTTATGAGAAAGAGTGTAAGCCTGAAGAAACCAGGAATAGTGGATACTAGTCAAAGCTCTGTGCAGTAAGTGTGTGATTTCTTGCCTTTCAAGCCAAGAAAATGTGCAAAGACAATAGGTGCCACACTATAATATACACTGATAATAAGTTTCCAAAATCTTGAGAAGAAAGTTTCAGTTTTAGGGTCTGGGGTTTTTTTTCATTTCTAAGTTTTATTTTCCTTCCTTGTAGAACAGAGTGAGAAGAGAGAAAAGGAAAGAAAAAGAAAAGATAAAAAAGAGTAAGTAAGGTTGGGGTAGGGGGGGAGTTGTTTCCAGATAGGACAAGATCCTAGTTAGTGGGATCATTTCTCCTAAATTCACATAGCTCTCTGATGATAATGAGGTAGCTAGCAATGCTTATTCATTATGTCTCAATAACCCAGGTAGGAACCAAATAAGCCAAAATACATTTTCAGTATTCCCTGAACTGATTTACGCTTGCAGCTTGGGTTTTTTTTTAAAACCAAAAATAGCAAGAGTTATGCATTTAATTCTCTAAATGCAGTCTTTAGCGTGTACCTGATGAAATGCATATTTTATCTAACATATTAGCTAGAAAGCTGTCATTGCAATGATGAATTTGTTCTAGTTTTTTCACTGCAGACTGTGGCTGTTTTGTGGATCTGTGTCCAAAGTGCATAGGCACAGCAGCACCTTACACACTACTTATATTGAAGATGATAATGCCCTGACACACAGTAGTCAACAAAAAGATAAGTTGTTAACCTTGCAGTGATACTTAAAAAAAGATTATACTTCTTGGTCTAACATTTGATAATAAAAACACATATCCGATTCTTTTTTTAGATGATTGTTAGTGCTGAATAATTTGTTTACACAGAATGATTTGCACCCTTAGACTTGTTCTCAGCCACATATTTCAGTGTAAAATCCACCACCGGAACAACCTTGAAAGGTTTATAGTTGTACCTATTTGAAAGTATATTAACTGATATTCAGAAAGGCTGTGGCATGCCCAGGATTATACAAATCAGTCTGAAGAGCAAGAACAGAACTCAACTGGTAACACAGTCAGCTCTGTCTCTCATTTTCTTCCCTGCTGTGTCCCAGCTGTCCTAATATTTTAGATAAATTGGCGCCTGGAAGAAACCCAGGGAGCTCAAAGTGAATGTGAGTAAGATGTGGTGCATATAGAGAAGGAAAACAGTTTGAGGAGCAAGCTGAAATTATGGCTTTATTTTCAACTGAGGAGAGTCATCTTCTGAATCTTGAGAAAATGTCTTAGTTTTTCATTGCTTCTTCAGAAAGCAAAACAAAGCATCTAGAGGAATACTTTTGTCAGCTCTTAGTTGAGTGATGGAGCTTTGTCTTCTGTTTTTCTAATAAGACTTTCAGAAAGTCAATGGCTGGAAGAGCACCCAAAAGTGTCCTGAAGATTAGCAGGAAAGGCAAAATCTCTCTGCCTTATGTTACATTCCCTCTTCTCAGAGGACAGAGCTTTTCGGCCATGCCTGCAGTAAGCCTTGGGAAAACGGATTCTCCACTGCAGCTTCAAAGGAAACCTTTTGTCATCATCAGCAACAGCCATGGATCCAGCAAATTTGTCCTGCTTCTGGTAGGTTCCCTGGGAGATGCAAGGTCTGAAAAGTTTTATTTTTTGCAGGGGGAGTTGTTCTTTGCTTCTTTCTTAATTTACCTCCCCAACTCTTTCTACCTGTGAGGAAAAGGAGCTGGGTTTGTTTCTCCCAGCTTTGTCTGGGAGCTCTGCAGCTGGAAGCCTGCCTGGTTAGGATCAACCAGTGCAGATTCTGAGTATTTTCTACATAAAGTAGTAGCCAGAGCAGGTCTCACTAGCAAAGGTACTCTGCCTCACCTCCTTGCTGAGGACCATAAGAAGCCTTATGTTCCTTGGAGTGGTACTAATCAAAGTAAGGGTGCATGTACGCTTATATACTGCTAGCAGTATAACATAAACCTGAGTCTTGACACTACTTGGGTATTCCATAACAGCTGTCCTTTGAATAAGTTTGTCCAAAGAAAACTGCCAAGCTGTCCAAAAAAAGCCTTACCTATCACTACCAAAGTTAACAGAAATTTTGCAGTGAGCTTCACCTGGACCAACACCTGACTTCCAGACCAAAAAAATGTGAAGCAGGTGTGCTCTGTAATGCATCCAGCAGTCTTGCTTCCAGAGGGTGCATCACAAGCCCGTTTCTTGCTGGAGTCTGCAGTTTGTCTACAACTAAACCAAAAAATGGTGAGGAAAATGAGGATGGACCTCTGACAAGATGCAGTAAGGAGACACCTCGATGTGTGCCTGGACTCAGTAACTGGCAGGTGTTCCCATGTCCTGCAGTTTAGGAGTAACAATAATGAAGACTCTAAGGGAGAAAATTCACAGAGAAATCTATAGTTTGAATGTATCAAGCAGAGTATTTATAACTTCAGCTGTGGACATGAATTTTGAAATACTACAGAGTAGGTTTTCATTCTTTCTCTGTATCCATGAGGCCGCCTTCTTGGATGTTATGATTTTCCATTGAAAATATAAGATTAAATTAGTAGTCATTGCTAGTGGAGAGTAAGAAATGTTCCTGTTTCTGAGGCCTGAAATCAGACTTCATTTGATAGTATCGTAACTTAGATAATTTGCTAAAGTGGTGAATGCTCAAACTAGTAAGAAAGGAAGAATATATTGGTGATGAACTAGCAGTAATTTAGTCTTCTCTGAAAGTAATAGGTTTTAATGAAAATGAAGTATTATGAACTGACATGGTAGGGTTAAAACAGCATTAAGAAGTGTTATATAGAATAAATAGAGGCCTAATAATGTGACTGCAACAGCCAGGACAGTACTATAAATAGAGAAAGCCAACAGATCAAAATTATAGAGCTCTGATAATACGTCAGAGCTCTATAAATCATTCTACTCAATAGATAGATTGATTTGCTAAATAAAATACTATTATTACATCGTTCCTGCTTCATCTTCAGTTTCTGTTCTTCCCGCTTAGAAATTAGTTGCTATCTTCGGTTAAGATTTGTAGTGTCACTGGCAAATGTAAAGAGTCATTGCAAAGACTGAGGAGATCTACTAACTAGGTGTTACAACCTACCTTCTAAGAAATATTTTCCTTCTTTAGTGCAAGTAATCTTTCACAATCTTTCTTTGTGCAGGGCCATGGGTTTTTCATTCAACTTTGATAACTATAAAATTATTGTTTCAAAGCTCCTGTCATGTTAGAAAATAGTTATGCATGAGGGAAGCAACCATCTGTAAGCTGTAGATAAAAAGTGGTAATATTCAGGTAATGACAATGTTAAGCAGCCACACTGTCCTGTCAAATACAGTCATACAATTGCAATTATGCTTGGAGTCATACAGTGATATGCATTTTTTGCATAGTTATTATATGAATTTAACTTCTACACAAGGTCTGTACTTGTGCACCCTCTTTGAATGCTACTGAAAACAAACCAGAATGTAATAAACTGTGGACAGTTGAATTGGAGCTTCAGAGAGGAGAAGGAGATTCATCGTCATTTCTGTTGATGCATTTAACTGACAAGTAGGAGAAAGAAAACAGATTGAAGGCTGGGGAGAAGCTATAACTACATGAAGGAATGTAGCTGGAGCTGGAAATTCAGGAGGAAGCTGTGCTATGAGGGTTTATACATGTCGCTGAGAAAGGATCAGACAGCCAAAACGGAACTTAAAGAACCGTTTATTATGATCCATTAACATGACATTTTTTTTTTTTTTAATGAATATCATCACAGCTAATCTATTACTTTAAAACAAATTTCAAAGTATACTTGCTGATAAATGCAAGTAAGATGAAATAGGACTGTTTAGGAATTGGTGCAAATATACAAAAATTATAATCTGGTGTTCTTGGTTGGTATAGTTATAGTTAAATCAAACAAATTCCATCAAACTTTCAAATGCGTATTCTAGGAGGAAAAGAATTTTCTCCGTAATGGCCTAGTAGGGTTTTCTTACCGTTACAAATAAAAAAGATCTTATTTTTTGAAGAAATGGGTAATTTGTTTTGTTCTTATTCTTGAAAATTCAGTTTTACAACTTTTTTTTTTTTTTTTTTGCTATTTCAAGAAGGTTGAAGCGAAGGAAATACTTTTAAATAACAGTTTTGCTGTTAGAATAAATGAAGAATACATGAATACTTATTTTTTTTTGGCGTTTAAAACTTAACAGTTACAAATTTTCTCCAGATAAACACCTGCATTTATTTTTCTAATAGATAATATTTCCAGTATTTTTGCAGTTGCTTCAGTGGTGCACTGTTAGTTTTCAGTAAAAAAACATGGCATAATAAAGCCTTCTACATCATGTCATAATTTTTGTTTGCTTTACTTGTTGGCAATAAATTGGTTAGCATTACATGGGAGAGTGAAAAACTTTCCATATGTGTACGTACATTCTGTCTACTCTTTAATTCTCTTCCACTCTCTTCTCTAGATAAAACTTTCTGCCACCATACAGCTGAATTTTCAGAACTGGGAAATGTTTGATACTTGAGAGCTGTATGCAGTGTAATTAAAGCCATTAATAACTGGCATCTTTTGGAAAAGCAGGCAGTTGGAAATAATTTTCCATTATGGGAGAACTTCTAAATTAATAACATGATTGTGCAAATGGCAGTGTACGTCTCTTATGAAGATCTGTTTCTTTCTCATTTTTCCCCTCCTTAGGGTTGGTCGGGCTGGAGGTTATTGTTTTTTGGGTTTTTTTCTCCAATTTGTTAACAGAAAGAAACCTACTAGCATTTTTGCTTCCCATTCCAAGGCAGAAGGAGTAATGGAAATTTTTTAAGCAATGCGACTGGATTCCGTTTTCCAGTTCTCCAAAAAAGCCATCATTGAGGTTATGGTCTTCCTCAAAACAAATTCTCTTCTGTTATTTTGTAACACTCCCAGTGAAACTGTAAACGACAAGGAAGTCTTATGTCTTATGTAGATTTAATTGGTGAAACAAACCAGGTTGTACAGCTTGTCACATTAAGTTGTATTCTGGATCAACATTCCCTTGCGTAATTGGACATTTGTATATTTGACATTTTTAAGGCTGAGTTTTCATACAAGTCTACATGTTCTTTGGCATCTGAGTGGGAGGTGAGGTTTCACAAGGGATCCGCATATACTTATTGAAATGAACTGTGTAAAGCGTTGAAATGACAGGTTTTGTTTGAGGGTGGTGGGGCAATTCTAACAATAGAGTTAACAAAGCAAATACATGTGGTTTGCTAGCTAAGAACCTTATTAATTATAACAAATAATATATTAATTTACTTCTCTGTGCTTCTATAAAAACAGAGAGATGTGCCTAGTCTTTCAGACAGGCTGGACTTGAGATGTCAAGAAAACCTTCTCAATAGGAATGAAATGTAGGAAACTAATATTAGATGTTAAAGCTTTTGGGAAAATAACGTTTTAAAAAATATTTGCAGAAATTTCTGTCAAGTTTCAAAGTACAAATAGCTAAAGGACAAGGTAACAACTGCGTTTTATGAGCAAGGCCTTGCGTTTTATGAGCAAGCATGCAATTAATACAGTTCACTTCTGCTTTGCAATAAGGTTCAAAGTACTTTGAGTTAAGTTTCTAGTGGAAAGTACCATGACCTGATATGAACAATTATTTGGAAGAAGTGGTCATGGTGAACGTTTAGTATCAATGTAAACAGACTTTCTGTTGTCCGTTAATTTGTAAACAGGATAATGATTTCAGAACTGTCAGCCTAAGGGGAGTGTGGCTGAGAGGGAGGAGGTGTGCTGTCATTTGGCTATTCAGTGTTTGCTATTTGCACACCATTGTATACTGTCAGTCAACTAAATCTCATGTCATTGTTCTGCTTACTAATTTATTAAGAAAAGAAGTGTTACAGCTAAAGCATGATGAAAACTCCTATTGCCATATGGACAGTGTGTTTCATGTGATAGTATGGATATTTTTACTTAACAGCAGGCTTTTTTAATTAAAACATTTATGCAAGCAGTAATCCATTCACTCAAATGCTTTCAAAGAGCAAGAAACAAAGGTCATAAATAAATCAAACTGCCATGTGGTTCTCAAAGAAGTTTTATTTTTCAGCGTTCTGCTCTACTTAAGTGTTACTAATCCAAGTTTTGTAATTGATTTGTCCTGTGTCACTGATAAATTGTTTATGACTCAAGTTTCAGAAGTGCTACACAAACTGAACTACAGCTCCTATTGACCTGGGAAGCTGTGTACACCCAACTTCACAGAGTCTTCTCCACACCCTAACTGTATCTGTAAAATTAAGGTGATAATTCCTAACTTTTCTAGAGGTTGCCATCATGAAGAAGCTATTAATATTATATGCAGATGTGAAAATGTGTAGATCCGCCTAGGCACCAGATTTTGCCAAGTGAAGGAAAAAAAAAAAATCTTCGAACTAGTATCTCTTCAAATGCCCCTTCTTGGTTCAGTAGATAAGACACTATACAAAGTACTTCAGAGATACAGCAGAGTAATTGAGGTACAGAAGTTAAGGACTTTGGTTTTGATATACTCAAAGTGTTCCAACTAGTGATATTAATGGTTTTGCTTGTTCCTTTTATTCTCTATACACACTGCCAAAAGCTGAAGATCATTGTTTTCCTATGATAGAGAATGGGATAAAGCTGAACCAAATACAGGTTCTACACAAAACTTTTTTGTGTTCTTTACTGTATGTCCAGCTTCTGGTCCATGCTGTGCTTGCAGAAGGGTTGCTCAGGCTATTTGTCATGCAGATGAAATATGTATTAAGCGCGATAAAAGCTCTGAACATACCATTGAACTTTCACAAACTTGTTTTATTTGCTTAAATTTTAACATTTGAATTTTCTTAGGAAACTGGACTGTAGTATTTTGTCTTCTCAATTATGCGGGAGCTGCGTGAGGACACTGACACGATCGATGTGATCTAACAAGTGAACCCTTATTTCCGTGTTTCCAGTGCAATTTATAACCCTCGACCACACCCAATAAATACTGATTGGCTTCATCACAAATAACAGCCCATAGTCCAACATGACTGGCCACATTGCAAGTCATGTTCAAGTCACGTTCACAAATGTTCACACCCATCTTCTTCAAGAAATTAAAACTGCGTCATTACTGGCGGCTGTCTCTTCTCCTGCACCTGTAAGATGTTCATGCCCCCTGCACCGGAAGTTGTTTATGCTTTCAGCAGTTCCGGTACGTCCCAGCTCAGGTTCTCTGGAAAGGCTGGATTGTTCACATGTCCCTTAATTCATAAATATCCTCCCACACAATTATACTTGGCATTTTTCTCTATTTATCTAGTTCATTGCTCAAATTGTTCTTCAGCTGCTGGTCAGAACTAGCACTGCATATAGTAAAACCCATTCCTCTAAAGATGAATGGATTAAAATTCAATAGTATGTATTCTTTCAGTGATGTAGCATGATGATATTAAGCAATTATTTCACTTTCTGTTTCTGCTCTTTTTTTTTTTTTTTTTTTTTTTAGATTTTTGTTAGTTGTAGTGGCTATTAAGTCACCACAGAAAGCTGAGTCACCCATCTTGAATGGTGCTGGAGATCTTTGTGAAGAGCTTGTGTTGCTTTGGTAAAGCCAAATCAAGGAACAGAGAAGCACACGTACCTAAGCTCTCACTGTCTTAATTTCATAGTGGATATATGGACTGTCATATGGAATTTGTTCATATGAACAGGCACGTTGATTGTTGATAGATCCTCGAATAAAAGGACTGTAAAATTTTGGCTGTTTACAGACAACCCAACTACTCTCTGTAGGGAAGAACAGACTTGTTACAGAGCTAGGTAACTGTATAAGTTCTGAATTTCAGTTCCCCATTTTGTAAGTCAGTGAAATAACACTTCTTGAAGCTGTTGTGTGAAAAAGTTATTTGATATCTTTGTGTCCTGGTTTCAGTTAGGATAGAGTTAATTTTCTTCCTAGTAGCCGGTGTTTTGGATTTAGTGTGAGAATAATGTTGATAACACAGGGATGTTTAAGTTGTTGCTAAGTAGTGCTTATCCTAAGTCAAGGACTTTTCAGTTTCCCATGCTCTGCCAGCGAGGAGGTGAGCAAGAAGCTGGAAGGGAGCATGGCCAGGGCAGCTGACCTGAGCTGGCCAGAGGGATATTCCATACCACAGGACGTCATGCTCAGTGTATCAACTGGGGGGGATTGCCTGGGGAGTGGATTGTTGCTTAGGCATCAGTCAGCAGGTTGTGAGCAATTGCATTTTGCATCTTTTCTTCGGTTTTATTTCTCTCTTTTTGTTATATTTATATTTTTTATTATTATTATCATCATCAAACTGTTCTTAACCCACGAGTTTTACTTCTTTTTTTCAATTCTCCTCTGCATCTCACTGGGAGGAGAGGAGTCAGCAAGTGGCTTCGTGGCGCTTAGTTACTGGTTGTCTTTAAACCATGACACTTTGTTTACTTAAATTAAGGTGATGTATAAGTCAGTCTGAGTCTGTATGTTTGCTTGGTCTGATTTTTATAAGGCAGGTAGTTCTGACAAGTTCTGTTATGAGCTGGAGACCAAGGAGCTCCCAAAGGAGTCCAGTCCCCTACTCTCTTGGCTGCTTTTGTGGTTTGTTCCCTCCTGAGAACCACAAGATATGACTGTAGGCATTGCTGCTGCTGCACTTTTAGGGCAGTGATCACTTGACATCATCTGAGAATGGACCCTGTGACCATGTCTTCCTAACATTTTCCTGCTGAAAATCAATCTACTGTTTTCTAACTTTCACACTATAAACTCTGTTATGGGTAGAATGATGGATGACTTCTCGTTACACAGACAATTAAATATTTTACCCTGAGGCAAATCTTCGTGTTGACATTCTTAGTACAATTCAAGGTGTTTTCGTGACCTTTAAAGCTCTGGATAGACCACAACCCTGTTACTGCAGCTGAGATAAGCTGGAAGAAAACTCATGTCTGTGTCTCAGTTTGAGCACGCCATTCAGAGGGCTGCCTCTGGAATCTGCCTCCTTTGGCAGTTTATCAGAACTCAAGTCTAGTGACCTTCAGATTTTTAAAAAAAAAAAAAAAAATCAAATGCTAAACATTAAAAAGAAAGCAAGTTGTATCTACTTTTTCTTCTGATCTTTTTACCTCAACTCTTAACTGCCATAACAAAGGACAGAGCTGATATTAATATAAATGCAAAGGGCCTCCTCCCTTTGGATTATTTATTTTGCATGTATTTGTTAACTTATTTCACAGAATAAGGTACTACAAAATATTTTAATTTCTCTATACAAGATAAGGCAAATTAACTTGTTTTCTCAGTAGCTTTGTGTTTTTCCCAGTGGCTAAACATGTTTATTCTCCTGTTTTCCCAGTAGGAGAGTAGCACATATATTTTAATATATTGTATTATTAGTGCCATTCAGAATGTCTGTCTTAAATAGCACTAGAGAAGACATTGTATTTGCTGTCCCCGGGAATTAAGTTAGTGAATACTGCATGCCAATAATTAGTGAATGACCAAGTTACTTCACTGCTTCTGAGAATTTAGACAATTTCATTTGTATTTTTCACTCCAAGTTTATCATATTTATTGCTACAGTTTCAGTGGTCAAAAAAGTTCAAACATCAGAGAAAAGAAATGTGAGAACATCACAACAAAGGTTATAGTAAATATTTTTAACATATGCACTTTTGAAGACATACATCAAGAGCAGATAATACCATGTAAGTCTTAGGACCCAAAGGAGCTCTAAGTTAACTGCTTTGTGGCCCTCAGTTTGTATGCATGAAATGTTTTAAGGCTAGTGGAAAAGGTCAGAGTCCTTAAAAAAACCCACAAACCAGCCAGCAGATTTATCTCCCTCTTAGAAAAGTAGAGGGATGATAAAGGGAGGTTTCTTCTATCCTTGGGGCTTTGGAAAAACTCTGAGGATACAGGATATTTATAGTAATAAGATCCTGAAGTTTTTTATACAGTCAAATCACCACTTGCCTTTGACAATGGTCCCTCAAAAGCTGCTTCGTCTTCCTCTGAGTCAGTGGAAAACCTTCTAGTGATTTCAAGAGAATTCGATGAGCTTTTAAATGCAGTTATCCAGCTGCACAATTAACAGCCAGAAAAGCACATTCTATAAATTATTTTGCTATTTAGGGATACATTTAGAATGTCCTAGCAATATCAATTAACTGGGAAGAGAATGACTCATCCAAGCCTTCTCCAAATCCATTAAGTCAATATCTGACTCACTTTCTGTGGTATGAAAAATGGTCTGTTCACTAAATTCACTCTGGATTTTTATCAGGTCATCCAAACTGTATTAAACTGAATTGCAATTGACGCAAAAAATTGTGTCCAGTAAGTGCCAAGTTACAGTAGAAAAACAACAGGGGTTAATCTGCCATACTGCTAGGTTTTGCCACTTGTCTGAAGACACCTTGGCCCGAAGCGGTGTGGGAGCTTTAGGAGGATCCTTAAGGGCCAGGTCATGCAGCACTGCCTGCATAGCACCACTGCTGAGATGCAGGATGCTTGTCCTCACAGTCAGGCCCCTCAGCCCCTCCCCGGCTGCCAGAGTGGATTCTGTGCAGTGATGGGCTCATGGGCTAAATTCCTAGCAGCAATGTCCCTGTGCTCCCTTTGAGGAATTTTGTTTTGTAGCCCATAAGAGCTGGGAGACATCCAGATGTCTTTTTCTTGCTATTGATATGGATAAAGAATAGCTTGTTGTCTTCTGCCAGGGGCCTTCTAGGGATGACTTTAAGAAAGCAAGGGGTCAGGGAGAATGAACTCCCTGTAGCAAGGCTTTTGGAGAGAGAACAATAGTGAAGAACACACTGGAGGCAAGTTTTTAACATGTGGCTTAGGAAACAATTTTTAACACTGGTCCAATGAAAACAGTTGCTTAAAACCTGAAATTATGCCAGTGCAATCCTTATCCTCCCAGTTTCACGTTATGCTTAGCGAATGTGACCATGAGTTGAATATAATTTACACTTTCAAATTATTGAGTGCACAAGCAACATAATATTGATGTCAAAACATGCAGAGGCACTGTTTTGTTGGTCAACTGAAAGATGATCATTGAAGGGGCTTACGTATCATAATTCACTGAAATAAATCTGTAAGGCAGCACTTTAATAAATTAAATGCATAGCCAAAGTGAAGTTCAGACTGTACAGTTACTTCAATAAAGTTTTATTGGGAAACAATTATGATTTTTTTTCCCCAAAGTGTGCTGTGGTAATTCCTGTGGTATCTCAGTTTAGTTAACTTTCCCCGTGAAACTATAAAGATATTTATGCATAAAATAATTCACTAAGGACTATGATAATGTTCAGACAGGTGTCCTAACCAATTTTTACTTTATCACAAACTCTTTGTAATTCTAACTTATTTCAAAAACCAACATTTCTTCAGTCCAAGTACAGATTTCATGTTACATGGGAAAACAGCATCATACATGCTCTCATTTTCATTTGTAATCCTTTCTTCTACAAAACCTTCCTGCACTTTTATTATCTTCCTTTCGCTCTGTAGAAACTTTATTTTTTGTGATCATTTAGGTCTAATATTCTGTTTCAGCCACTGCCTTTTCACATATTTCTTAGAGAACTCTTTCTTTCCTGTGTGTGCTAGAAAAAAGCTGCATTTTATTCTCTACGTTTGTGATCGTATGTGATTTTATTGAAGAACGTTTTTATTTTTCTGACTTGATAGAGCAAGCCCACAGTTTTTGGCAAAGGCACCTTGGTCCCGTTTTCAGAGGCTGCTCTTGCTGGGCGATGATGTGTCTGTTTTCCTGGCTCCCTGGACTACTTACATCACTACTTGTATCACTTATAGTTCTATTATATCAATAAGGAAACTGAGAGAGCGACTTAGAAGAGCAATGGTTTGAATAATCAGAAAGGTCATGGGCTGCTTTTTCGCTTTGTCCTGCTTTGATTTACTTTGGGAAATAAAGAACATCTTAAGAAAGGGATATGTCTGGATCATAGGAAATAGGGGGACTAAGAACTCCAGAGGGATCCTTCCAGCTGCTGCACTCCTTTCCTTCCTAGATGTGAAACAGAAGTTTATACAGCCTCTTCCAGAAAAATCTTCAATGATATAGAGATTTTACACTTTCTGGGCAAAAATTCAGTGGTTTATTATCTAATCTTTACAAAGATTTTTCTGATGTTTAACATCTTTTTTTGCTGTAATTTCTTTATTATGGACATGAAGAACTGACTATTCACTTCTTTGTGGAAGCAAAGCTTTGCACATCTGAAAACAGAAATGTTTCCTCTCTCTCTTTTTTTTCTTTTTTTTTTTTTTTTTTAACTTCTTTTAACTAAACAACCCCATTTCAGGCATTATTTGTTAATAGTATCATTACTAGTTTCCTCTGAATTCATTCTAATGGGTTCACTTCTTCTTCGCCTTTGGAGTCCAGAAGCTTACACCATTTTTATCTACTCCAGTTAATTTTCATGCTCTGAGATCTTACCAATGCAAAATAAAGTAGTATTAATACAAGTTTATATATCTGACAGCTTATGCTTTTTTTTATTGTCCCTAGTTTATCTTTTCCCAAGCAGCCCTGAGATTACTGATGCTCAATTTCAACTACAAATCCTTAGCTTCTCTCCTAGAAAGCTAGTAGCTGACATCTTGTACTCAAGCACCATAGTCTTTCAGCTGAACACTGAAACTTTTTTTTGTACTTCCATTGTTTTTTTCTTTTCTTTACATTTCTTCAGTTTGAATTCTAACCCCAATCCCAAAAACCTTGCAATCCCTGTGACGGTCTGTGCGCTGATGTCCATCTAAATTGCTGGTAACTTGAGATCAAGTCCATTCCAGCTTGGTATGGAACACAGCATCCTCTCAAAATGCCACAGAATGCCCTGAAATTGAGGCCATAGTTTGTATAACATGAAGATGAGGAAATTCATTCTTTGCCTTTGAGCACAGCAATTTGCAGCCTGTCTGTCTAGCAGCAGCAGCATTATTCTCAGTCTGACCATTAGCTGATCTATAATAATGTGTTGTTCTGTATGCAGTTCATTTCCATCAGAAGCAGAACAGGTATGTGTGAAGCATTATCTATTTTTATGTGTGTTCATGTATTTATACACATGTACCTATGGGTATGTATGTTAATACACAGATTGATCTCCTGCCATGCATCTGGTGCTCCCAGATCTCTTCAGCTCATTAAAACTCCACAGAAGCCTGCAGCGTAGCCTTTTCCTGGGAGCCAGAATGAAGGTGGCACACACCTCAGTCTGGCTACCGCTTTATCGTTTGGCAAGCAGAGAAATATGAATGTAAGCCATAAATTGGTCTGCTAACATTTCTACAAAAATAACCTCCAGCTGCTTTGAAACAGATTCCATTTGTAAACAGAGCTTGCTACTGTTTGGATGCAGATTACTTCTAGTCCACCCACTTTCCCCTTTTTTCCTGTGTTGTATTTTACCGGTAAAGAACTGTGAGAGCTGAAACTCACAGCCTGCTTAAACAAAATTTAAATGCCAGCCTTTCTGTATGTGCTATATTTTTCCTTATATAATACAAATGATGAACACAGAAAATTCAGTTCTGCACCAGGTATCTTGGCCTTTAGGTTTATGATAGTCAGTAGGTAGTGCATCAAAACAGAACTAAGTAACACTATTTTACTTTCTTTAACATATACATTCTATATTCACTAAAAAGACCACACTAGCTCCTAAACTATGAATATAAGTCACATTATAATCCTTCTAATCACTTACTTGCCTTGCCAGGATTAAAGCACTGGCACATTCCCATTCTGAATCAGTTTCAGAATTAAAAGAAAACTTTCAGGCTTAAATTGAAAACACTCTCATAATTTGATTATTTTAAATAAAAAATCTAGATCGAAAATGCTTCCACTTGACAAAATAGAGAGTAAAAAAAATAATCCTTTTTCTTTAATCATCCTTGGTTCCAAAGTGGTGCTTTCAAGATTTCTGGAAATTAATATACATTTTTTGGTAATATATTGTAGTTATTATAGATAAGGATGTAAAAACTGCTTGGAAAAATGTCTCCAGCTTATGGAATGAAACTTCTAATAGTGTCTTGAAAGAAGGCAGAACTGTGTTTCTGTGATTAATGTTTGTTCTGCCCTCTTGTGGTTATGGAGTCCAGTAGGGCATAGGTATGATTGTCTACTTCTTAGATATATGTGACTATTTGAAAAATAAGCCTTTTGTATAGTTCAAGTGATGCACTTTTCCCAGAATCTGTATAGAGCAAGAGCACAAGGAAAAAAGTTCTGATAGAAACGAGTCTTCACATATGAAGCATGGATAGATTCAAAGCAGTTTTCAAAAAGGATGTTTCTAGGTTGTGAAAGGAAGCTCAGAAAGTTTAAATATAAGCAATAATTTATTCAGAAAGTAATACTAATGGAAACTAGGTAGAAATAAAGAATTATTTCAACTTTAAGCATATCTTTTCCACTGTGGTTTTACTGATACAAATCAGTAGCAGGGTTGCTTTTCTTTCCCACAATTAAAACACAATTACTTTTGCAGTTTAATTCAGCCAAAGCCAAAATTCATAACGTAATTCTATTATGTTTGTAAGAGTGCACCTCTTTATACCAAGCTTTCATCTATATAGGAAAATTTTGGAAATTGTTCGATTAATTTTGGAATGGTCCTAGAGTTAGTTTGTCATATTAATTCTTAGACAGCAGGTCAAATTTTCAAATCAAAGGTAGCAGAGAAAATCAGTGATTCTCCTGTCAATGACGACTTATTGTCATTTAAAGACTAAGAATTATCTGGTCTTAAAAAGAAATTTTCTGGTTTCTGCTACACAGAAAAGATAAGGTATTATTACTACTTAATTTACCTTGAAACTTTCCTAGAAAATATATTAAAATACTTTAGTTTTATAAGGTAATTATTGTTCAATTCCAGTTTACAGAAGCAACCATTAAATGATATTCTTTAAATTTTTATTTGAAATAATAAAGTAAATATATTTGTTAGTCTTCAGTATTTCCAGGAACTCTGCCTTATTGCCCCTAAAATCCACATTTTGTTTCAATACAGCTTTAGAATAACTAAAGTTTTATCATTTTGGTTTTCTTTTCTTTTTTTTTTAATGGAGTTGAATGTTCAATGATTGCATGTAAAAGGAATTTCAATACATACAGATAGTTAAGCCAAGACTCTCTCATCCATACACACACATCCACAGGGCATATAATATTGAAGTATGTATAACTGAATTTTCTCTCTGAGACATACATGTCTCTGTATATTTTTTAATCCAAATCAAGTCCTGTTCTGTACAGCTATAGAAGGCACTGTAGCAACTGAACTATACAAAGAACGTTGTGTGGATAGGTATCACACCATTGTCTGTAACCTGACTAAGCTCAAACACCAACACAGATACTGTGCAAGCCATTATGTTTTCAGCTTGATTGCCAAGATGACTGTGTTCTCTAGGATCAAACTCTTTCTCTCTGATGTCCCCTTCAGCCCAAGTTACAAGCCTATTGTCTAGACACAGTCACAGCTGATAGAGGAAAAAGTTTCAAAGATAATCAAATGTGTAAAAAATAGACAGCTTGACCAAAGGAGAGATTTCTGTTGGTGTCATAATTGTAAGAAAAGTTACAACATGATCTAGCATGTCATGAGACTGGATAGTCAAAGTCTTGTTCAGTGTGGATTAAGAAGTGAGATGCTGAGCTTTAATCACAGAATATTCCCATGACCTTGTATATGGAATAGACCTCTTCAAGGTCCTTATTCCGGAAATGATTGCCCACGGTGACGGCACCTGTGAAAAGACTGATTTTCAAAAAGAACTACTGTAATGGCCCTTGGAGGCAGCCTATGACATTGTGAGGCACCAAGGCTTTCGGAATACCTGGAAATGTGTCTCTGTGTCTTCTACAAATGACTTTTAATACATTGTCTAATGTTAGTGAACTTTCATAAAGATAAGTAGCAGGCCAGCAGAGTAAACACAACTTGAAGAGTCACAAGTTCACTGTTAATAGCTTTTATTAGCCAAAATGCTAACAAGATATTTTGCATAACATCAAAGGAAGTCAGCTACTAATGGAAATAGCACTCATATTGGCACCAAAGTACTCCGTGGGAGATTATAAAGTACATGCAGAAACAGCAGAAAGTGTTAGTCTGTCCCAGTTAAATAGTTAATCATTTAGGAAATGTGAATCTGTTGGAAATGAGACCTCAACAGTTCTTTATCTCATGGAGACTAATTTCATATCCCTCATCTGCACCTCAGATAATTCATGCCTGTTAAGATAGTGTTCCTTGGATTAACTCTGCAGATAAATCACATTGTTGGGTGACTCACAAAGAATCTGGAGTAGAGAGATCAGGGATTTCTGGAAAGAAGTGGGGTCTAGAGCAATTTGTGTAACATGAATGCATTTATAACAAGAACTGCTGCTGAATTTGGTCAGTAATTTATGGGTTATACATATTACAATATGGTACTTTTTCATCTTTCCCACAGAAAGTGAGCTGAGGTTATGAGGTTTTATAACTATTGGGCTGCTGTGAGGCTTATGAAGCAGTTGTACAGCTTTCTTCTTTTCTAACTGCTCATCTGCCACCATAAAGCATAATGGTGCCAGGTTTTTTACAGAGCAGGTAGTTATTTGTACAGTTTTGTATTCATCTAATCTAATGCATTTCTAATGAACTCTTCACTGTGAAATTGGTGCTTTCTTGAATATGAAAAGAGTAAATCCTTGGAATCCCTGCCTGCTTTTCAGACTAAACTGAGACCATGTGCCATTAAACATTTGTATTCATGAATATTTAAGCATATTTGTTCTTGTATTGATTTTGTACAATGCCTTTGGGTGTTCCCTAGCAGGACTTCCTATGTAAACCTAAGCAAGTGAGTGACTTATGGAGGGGCAGGGCTTGAGAAATCCATAGATATGTATTTACATAAGTAAAGGATACAGTCAGTGTGTTAACATTTCGTTTCCTTGCTGTGCCTCCTTTCTGTGTCAAAATTTTAATGTTAAACGAGTACTAGAGTTCTTTTTTTTCATGTTCTTGTACAGTCCAATCTACTCATAAATATATCTAATGTTCTACACTGCTTAAAATACATACTCTTCTTACTGTTTTAAATCTTCTCTTCCCAGGCTACCAGTGTCTTTTACTTTTTTATTGAATCACTAATCTGATATTTTTATTGTGTGTTAACCTTGTAAGATGTTTTAACAGATGTCTGTACAATAGCAAGTACCATAGACTCCTGACTTGCTTGGCTAGAATGGGAGATTGGGGAGCAGCTTCTTCCACTCTAGTATTGAGATAAAGTTATGTAGCTAGCTCTGTGTTATGCTTCCCCTTTAATTTGGAATAGATAGTCTATATTAATCTCTTCACTGCTATATAGGATAATCTGATTACGTTCCTGTTCTTGAAAAGTTTTGGTGAAACATATATTATTTATAGAATCATAGAATCATTTTGGCTGGAAAAGACCTTTAAGATCATCAAATCCAACAATTATCCTAACACTACAAAGCCCACCATGTCCCTAAGCACCATATCTACACGTCTTTTGAGCGCCTCCAGGGATGGTGACTCCTCCAGGGCAGCCTGTTCCAATGTCTAACCACTCTTTCAGTAAAGAAATTCTTTTTAATATCCAATCTAAATCTCCCCTGGCCCAACTTGAGGCCATTACCTCTTGTCCTGTCATTAGTTACTTGGGAGAAGAGACCAACATTGGCCTCACTACATCTTCCTTTTAGGCAGTTGTAGAGAGCAGTAAGGTCTCCTCTCAGCCTCCTTGTCACTAGGCTAAACAATCCCAGTTCCCTCAGGCACTCTACATAAGACCTGTTTTTAGACCCCTCACCAGCTTCATTGCCCTTCTCTGGACCCGCTCCAGCACCTCAGTGTCTTTCTTATACTGTGGCACCCAAAACTGGACACAGTACTTAAGGTGGGGTTTCACCAGTGCCAAGCACAGGGACATGATCACTTTCCTGCTTCTGCTGGCCACACTGTTTCTGATGCAGGCCAGGATGCTGTTGGCCTTCTTGGCCACCTGGGCACACTGCTGGCTCATGTTCAGCCAGCTGTCAACCAGCACCCCCAGGTCCTGTTCTGCTGGGCAGCTTCCCAGCCACTCATCCCCAAGCCTGTAGTGCTGCATGGGGCTGTTCTCACCAAAGTGCAGGACCATTCCAGGGCCTGTATGCTATGTGCTCATTGTAAGTGAACTAACTTACATTTTATTTCCTTTGGTTAACACGAAGCCTCTGCTGATGTGCTGGCTGGATTCAGCAAAATATTTTAACAGATGGTAAAATCGAGGGTTGCCCTCTGGTGTCACTGTGTGTGACGAGTGCTTAGCTATGTCTCAGCATCACATAACAGATGCTTTAGAAACAGCTGGCAAGAAAGAATCAGTGAAACAAGGAAACATTGCAATACTATATGACACTTTCTTGATTAGTAGGAGCCATTGGCATGCAGTATCCAGATGATGATATGTATTTAAGCACTGTATTTAACGTTCCAAAGTCTCTGTCCTTTGCAGCATAAACTCAGATGGGACTCAAAAGAAAATAGCTCCACCAGCTCCATTGCTTGCTAATAGATGTGATGAAAATCATTTTTAGAAGATTGAACTGTCAGTGGTGTCACCAGCTACCATATTCAATCTATCTGCAAGTAGCATACCAGAAAATTTCTGAATTCAGCTTTCTCTGCAAAGGTCTTCTGTGATGTCTTACATGTTGGAAAGATAACAGATTACTTTTTTTTTTCTTTGGGTGAAAGATAATAGTCTTCACTACTGGAAGAAAATAGATAATATTTTGTAAAACATGGAATTGTTTATTTTCATATCTTGCCTACACTGATATTACTGAGATGTTTATCTTTTACATGTTCAAAAGAGAGACCAAGAGAATCAGAGTCCAATTCACATTCTAAACAATCTGTTCAACTCTTTTTGCTAGAACAATCAGTTGGGAAATATGACCTTTTCTACAAGGAGTAGAAAATGATTCAGTTCAAGTTACATGAGTTTGAACAGTAATAGGCAAAGACTATCTTCATTTTCAAATACTTTCAGACCTTCCTTATCCTTGAAATCTAGCTTTTTCGTAACTAACATTTTAACAAGCAGAATTTAGTATTACAGTACCTTCTATTGAAGAAGTGTCTCTTCTACTGAACTTGCTAGTGCTGTATTTATGTCTAACAGTTGATGATGCAACTGTAGAGAAGCTCAAATTTTCTTAGTCAGCCGTAAGAGCCATATCCCTTTTTTGTAATCAGTATTTTCTGAGCTATATTTGGAATGAGCTATCTTTGGAATACCACTTCACACTATCACATTATGCTGCCACTAGAAAGTTAAGCAAGAGTTACAATTTGTGACTTACAACTCTCTTCAAACTCAGCTATGACCCCTGAACACCCAGTTCAACTGCTATTGGATTGCAATGATCCCAAAGTATAAGGCTTCCTAGTGCACAGCAGCTAAAGCATCTGATGACTATTTTCATCCTATCTGCAGCTAAGATAAAAATGGTCCTTACCTCCTTAGATGCACATCATCTCTACCACTTAATGAAATTTTGTTACAGAATTTGCATAAATCATCTTCTATTTCTTTCCCTTTCTTAATTTTTTCTCTCATAATAGTGCACTGTACTTACTTAGATCGTAAACGTATTATCATTTACAATAGAGCAACTGCATTTTTATTTTGAACTTTCAATGTTTTAACTGTAAATAAAAGCCGGGAGGAGTGTTTCTTGGGCACCGTATGCAGCACTGTATCTAATGGGTATAGGTTGTCATCAGCTGATACTAATGAATTACTTAATAAATACAAAATGACACAGTGCATTAATATTTGCAAAATCAAGCCCTTACCTTTGAAAGGCTCCTGGAGATTTAGGATTGTGAAACTCTACTCATTAGTTTCCTGAAAGCTTGAAACATGCTCACCTTTTATAATGTTTTTTTTAAATTCTGTTAGAAATAAAGTGTTGTGAGCAACAGTCTAGGAAGTACTGCTTTGGCAGGGAGACTAGCAAAATAATCTAATTAAGCTTTCTTCATTAGTAATTTCTGTGATTCAGTTAACTGTGGTAATATGGCTAATTATATAATTTTTAACTAATTAAACCTGTAAACTTTCTCTTCTCAAAGAGCTTATGTGCTTATGTACTCCCTGACAAATTAAAGAGGCTACCGATAATAGAAAATGAACTAACTGCTGGTGAAGTTCACAGTCCTGAGGGATGTGGGTCAGGACCCTAAATTCTAGGAAAGCAAAATTCCAGCTCTTCCAGGAGTTAGTCAACAGGACCCCCTTGGAAACTGCCCTCAGGGACAAGGGAGCAGAAGAGAGCTGGCGGATCTCTAAGGACACTTTCCATAGAGCGCAAGAGCTCTCGATCCCCAGGTGTAAGAAATCCGGAAAGCCAGGTAAGAGACCAGCACGGCTGAGTCGAGACCTGCTGGTTGATCTAAAGGGCAAGAAGGAAATGCACAGGCGGTGGGAATAGGGACAGGTATCCTGGGAAGAGTATAGGGACGCTGCCCAGTTGTGTAGGGATGGGGTCAGGAAGGCCAAGGCACGTCTGGAGCTGAATGTAGCAAGTGATGCAAAGAATAATGAGGAGGGCTTCTACAGCTGTATCAGGCAGAAAAGGAAGGTCAAAGAAAGCATACCCACCTGATGAGCAAGACTGGCAAGCTGGTAACAATGGACAAGGAGAAGGCTGAGGTACTCAACAACTATTTTGCCTCAGTCTTCACTGGTAACCTCTTCCCACACATCTTGAGTGCATGGGCTGCAAGACAGGGACTGAGAGAGCAAAGTCCCTCGCACTGTTAGAGAAGATCAGGTTCATGAGCACCTGAGGAACCTGAACACACCTAAGTCTGTGAGACCCAACGAGATGCATCCCAGAGCCCTGAGGGAACTGGCCAATGTAGCTACCAAGACACTTTCCATGAAATTGGAAAAGTCATGGCAGTCAGGTGAAGACCCTGGTGACTGGAAAAACAGAAACATTGCACCGATTTTTAAGAAGGGTAGAAAGGAGGACCCTGGGAACTACTGACCTCTCAGCCTCACCTCTGTGCCTGGGAAGATCATGGAACAGATCCTCCTAGAAGCTATGCCAGGGCACACAGAGGACAGGGAGGTGATTCAGGACAGCCAGCATGGCTTCACCAAGGGCAAGTCCTGCCTGACCAACCTAGTGACCTTCTGTGATGGAGTGACTACAGCAGCGGACCAGGGAACATCTACAGATGTCATCTATCTGGATTTCTGCAACAACTTTGACATGGTCCCCCACAACAATCGGAGAGATATGGATTTGACAGGTGGACTGTGTGGTAGACAAGGAATTGGTTGGATGTTGCATCCAGAGGTTAGTGGTCAACGGCTTGAAGTCCAGATGAAGATAGGTGACGGGTGGTGTCCGTCAGGGGTCCACTGGGACTAGTGCTGTTTAATATCTTCATCAACGACATAGACAGCGGGACTATGTGCATCCTCAGCAAGTTTGCAGATGACACCAAGCTGAGTAGTGCGGTTGAAACTCCTGAGAGATGGGATGCCATCTAGAGGGACCTGGACAAGATTGAGAAGTGGGCCCATGTGAACCTCATGAGGTTCAACGAGGCCAAGTGCAAGGTCCTGCATCTGGGTTGGGGCAATCCTGAGTGTCAATACAGGCTGGGGAAAGAAGGGATTGAGCATAGCCCTGCCAAGAAGGACTTGGGGATACTGCTGGATGAAAAGCTGGACGTGAACCAGCAATGTACACTCACAGTCCAGAAAGCTGGCCATATCCTGGGCTACATGAAAAGAAGCGTAGCCAACAGGTCCAGGGAAGTGATTCTCCTCTTCTACTCCGCTCTGGTGAGACTACCTAGAGTGCTGTTTGCAGCTCTGGAGTCCTCAGCACAGGAAAGTCATGGACCTGTTGGAGAGAGTCCAGAGGAGGGACGCAAAAATGATCAGAGAGGTGAAACACGTCCCCTGTGAGGACAGGCTGAGGGAATTGGGGTTATTCAGTCTGGAGAAGAGAAGGCTCCAGGGAGACCTTACAACAAACAGCCTTTCAGTACTTAAAGGGGGCCTATAAGAAAAATGGGGGCAATGTTTTTAGCAGGGCCTGTTGTGATAGGACAAAGGGTAATGGTTTTAAACTAAAAAAGGGTAGATTTAGACTAGATATAAGGAAGAAATTTTTTACAATGAGTGTGGTGAAACACTGGAACATGTTACTTAGAGGGGTGGTAGATGCCCCATCCCTGGAAACTTTCAAGGTCAGGCTGGATGAGGCTCTGAGCAAACTGATCTAGTTGAAGATGTCCCTGCTCACTGCACGGGGGTTGGACTAGATGACTTCTAAAGGTCCCTTCCAATGCAAACTGTTCTATGACTCTATGATGCCACTGAAGTAAAATCTATTCTCATATATTTTGTTCAACCAATTTATCAGTAGTTCTTGAAAATCATTGAGAAATTTACATGCAAATTTCCTGTTTTGAAAAGAAGGACTTCTTTTCTGGTTTTGAAGTTTGGGAGTGTTTTGCTTGCAAAAGAGGTATTGAAACCATAAAGAGGAAAAAAACAACAAACAAACATTTTTAGGATAGATATTGGCACAGTACAGCAAAACCTAACACAGTATGTCATAATCTACAGAACTGAGTAGATTATTTCCCTTAGCATATATCAAGTATGTCAGCATACATAGAATAAAAGGTTTAATAATTATAACTGGATAGAAAGCAAAGTTCCTTTGTAGAGAATGAATTGTAAATGGAATGCATCTGTAATGGATTTAGATGGACTTTATCTTTAGATCCTTAGGAAGAAATATCTGCCCATAGCCCATAGCTTTCTCGTTGTTGAAAGAAACAGACGATAAATGGGGTACTTTAAGAAGTCCATATCATTTTCTTTACAATATACCCTACCTTCAAGACAGCTCTAATTTAGATTAAAATATGAGAGTTGAAATCCAGATGGTTTGTAGGAAGGTCAGTTTCGCAAAGCTGACTGTATTTTTGGATATTAGTTTATAACATGTTTTGGTTTGGTTGCTTACTTGTTTGCCTTCTGTTGATATTGATTAAAGGTGATCTTATCTCTTTAGTACTATCTAAAACGATACTTTTTGTGTAAGTATTATTTTATTTCAAATATTTCAAAGTCCTTTAGATTTAAGTAATCTATAAGATTTATGCTCAAAAGTTAATTTATTATTTAATTCCACAAGATAATTTTAAGCCAATTTATGTTCACTCTGACTTTGTGTTACTTTAACATACTTCTTGTTAATATCACACATCTAATTATTTGAAAGCTTCAAAGGCTTTCACAGAATATTTTTAAGTGAATTTACAATAATTGTCAGTATTGAACATTTAAAATATTGAATCACAGAATGGTTGAGGCAGGAAGGCATTGCCTAGTCCAACCCCATGCTCAAAGCAGGGTTAGCCAGAGCAGGTTGCTTAGGATCATGTCCAGTCAGGCTGTGAGTACCTAAAGATGAAGAGTCAAGAAGTATTCTGGGCAACCCGCTACAGTGTTTGGCCACCCTCACAATAAAAGGTAGCTCTTAATTTTGAACAGAATTTCCTGTATTTTAACTTCTGCCTATTGCCTTTTGTCCTCTTGCTGGGCACCGCTGAGAAGAGTCCGGTAGTACATGCGCTAGACTTGGGTCTTCCTGAGCCTTCTCTGCTTTAGGATGAACGGTTTCAGCTTTCCTAGCCTCTCCTTGTATGACAGAATCTCCAAGCTCTTAATCATCTCTGTGTCACTTCACTGGACTCACTCTAGTAGATCTCTGTCTCTCTTTTACTGGGGAGCCAAGGACTGGAAGGAGCACTCCAGATGTGTCTCACCAGGGCCAGGTAGAAGGGGAAGATCTTTCTTAATTTGCTGGCAATGCTCTGCCTAAAGCAGCCCAGGAAGCTGTTGGCATTCTTTGCTGCACAGGAGCATTGCTGGATCATGGTCCACTTGGTGCCAACCAGGACAGACACCCTGAGTTTTCTCTGCCAAGATGCTTTCCAGCCAATGGGCTACCTGCCTGTACTGGCTGTTCTTCCTCACGTGCTGGACTCTGCACTTCCCTTTGTTGAACATCACAACGTTCCCATCAGACCATTTCTCCAGCCTGTCGAGGTCCTTCTGAATGGTAGCACAAACCTCTGTTGTATCCTGTCCACCACTTCTCCCAGTTCTATACGATCTGAAAACTTGCTGAGGATGCACTCTGTCCTATCATCCAGGTTAATGAAGACATTAAACAGAACTGGACCCAGTATTGTACCCTTGGGGTACATCACTGCAGACTGTCTTCCAACTTTACTTTGTGCTACTCATCACAACCAATTTTCAATCCACCTTGCTGTCTACTTCTCTAGTCCATACTTCATCAGCTTGTCTATGAGGACATTATGGAAGATAGTGTCAAAAGCCTTACTAAGGTGAAGATAAATAACATTAACTTCTCTCCCCTCATCCACCAAACCAGTCATCTCATCACAGAAACCTATCAGGTTCGTCATGCATCATTTTCCCTTCATAAATCCATGCTGACTACTCCCGGTCACATTCTTGTCCTTTGTGTGTTTGGAAATGGTTACCAGGATTATTTACTCCATCACCTTCCTGGCGACTGAGGTGAGGTCAACTAACCTGCAGTTCCCTGGCCCTGTCCTTCTTGAAGGCAGAGGTGATATTTGCTTTCTTCCAGTCTTCAGTAACTTCCCCAGGTTACCACAGTCTTTCACAGGTAATTTTAAATGGCCTCACAGTGTCATTGGCTAGTTCCCTCAGCACTTGTGGATGCATCCCAATAAGTCTGAGGGACTTGTGTATGTTCAGTCTGTTTAAGTGTTCTCTGACTTGATTCGCATCCACAGACAGTAAGTTTTCCTTGCTCCAGACTTTCCCATGAGTCTCAGGGCCTGGGACAAATGAAGAAGTTATTGAGTACCTCAGCCTTCTCCATTTCCTTTGTCACCAGGAGTCTGCCTCATTCAGCAATGGGCCCGCATTGGCCTAGTTTCTATTTTCCTGATGAGGTACCTATAGAAGCCCTTCTTGTTTCTCTTTATTTCTTGATTACCAGTGTCAGGAAGTTCAAGGCATCAGTGTACTTCAGAAAACCATTCAAGGTATCAATACACTCCAGAAACCTCCTGGACTGCTCATGCTCTGCTGTGTTGCCCATGCAGCAGATATCAGGGTAGTTCAAAATTCCCATGAAGCCTAGGGCCAGTGAACGTGAAGTTTCTTCCGGTTGTCTGAAGAAGGCCTTAGCTGCTTCTTCCTGGTCAGGCAGTTTGTAGCAGACATCCCCACAGTGTCACACACATTGGTCTGTCCTCTAAGCCTGACCCATCGTCTCTCAGCTGGCTCATCACCCTTCCCAAGGCAAAGCTCAGTCAAATGGATTACATCTCTTTTTCAGTCCTCCATCCCCAGAGAGGGTCCCATGGTCATAAAAGAGAACCTGCCAAAACCATCTGTACACCCAGGCATTGACCTGCAAGATCTGTTCACTCCTCCTCAAGCCCCTCTGCCTCATCAGCAGGATCAAAGAGACACCATCTGACATCCATGCCCTAGACCCCCTCCCCCAGGGCCATGCAGTTATGCTTGATATAGCCCAGGTCTCCCCTGGCCGAATTGCTGGTGCCTACATGGGAGAGCAGTGGATGTAACTGGACAAGGGCTAGACGAGCCTCAGCAGCCTCTTCCTGACATCCTAGCTCCAAGACCCTGTCGACCAGCAAACCTCTCTGGAAATCGGGCTATGTTGGCAGGTGGGGGCCTCTGTCCTCCTTCAGAAGAGGGTATTCTATCGCAATCCCTTGACACATCTCCTAGTGCTGCCATATCAGGTGTTCTGCTGGACACAGCTCCCAGCCACTCATCTGCAACCCAGGGGGGGTCAGAGCTGTCCTGATGCTAAAGCTCTATAGCTTCTGCAGTCAGGAGATACCCTACCCCCCTCCATAGGTACGCTTGGAGCTTGAGGCTTACCTCACATCTGCATGTTCTCAAAGAAGACAGACCTCAGATGGTGGTCCATCTCCTCCATTCCGTCCCTGGTGCTGTGCAGTCTGCTGCCCTCGTCCTGCAGCCCCTTCACCTGGGGACACAGACCACCTGCCAGCAACCACCTCTGGCAGACAAGGATGCATCTCCCCGAGGCCCAGTGGGAGGACCCCACTGTCCCCACAGTTCCAAACCCGCATAGCTGTATCTTCTCTTGGAGCTGGGTTGAGCCAAGTCCTCCAACATGCTGGGTAGCTGGGGCACTGGGGGCTGTGCACCACAGGGCTTCACCACCACTGCTATATGCAGGGACACGGGGACACTGCTCTCCGCAAAGCTTCCTCCTCCTTTCTGTGCCCACTCCAGTGCACGCTGCTCCACAAGGCGCTGCATCTTTTAGCTGCCCCTGTTAGCAATAAAATACATTTTAGAGATCTGTATGGTTTGCTTGGATGTAATGTAAAAAGTGGCTTCAAGTGTTAGCTCTTTTACACAAAAACTAAAGAAATCAGTAGTTTAGTTCTTCATGCTAGTTCAAGTTACCTTGATTTCTAAAAGTCTTAGTCATAACGCTATAAAGGTTCAGTATTTTTGTTATGGCAATGTAATGACAGGTATTTGAGGGTCTATTAAAGTAGAAAATAAAACAAAAACTAAAGTAAAACAGAATTGGGACTAACTCTCAAGTGCCTCACAGAATTGGTTACATATCCAATTTACACATATTTCTGGAATAAAAAAAAAAAAAAATTGGGGGCTGGAGCACCTCCCCTATGAGGACAGGCTGAGAGAGTCGGGGTTGTTCAGCCTGGAGAAGGAAGGCTCGGGAGAGACTTTATAGTCGCCTTCCAATGCTGAAAAGGGACCTGGAGGAAAAGTGGGGAGGGACTCTTTATCAGGGAGGGTAGTGATAGGAAGAGGGGTAATAGTTTCAAACTGAAAGGGGTGGATTTAGATTAGATATTAGCAAGAAATTCTTTACTGTGAAGGTGGTGAGACAGTGGAACAGGTTGCCCAGAGAAGCTGTGGCTGCCCCCTCCCTGGCAGTGTTCAAGGCCAGGCTGGATGGGGCTTTGAGCGACCTGGTCTGGTGGAAGGTGTCCCTGCCCATGGCAGGGAGGTTGGACTAGATGACCTTTAAATGTCCCTTCCAACCCAAACCATTCTATGATTCTATGATTCTGTGGTTTACCGAATGGTTCAAACTTGCTAAAATTATTTTTGATTCCAAAAATATTTAATGGAGAAAGACAAAATAAAAAATAGAATGTCTGAAAAGGATGCTTATTATTCCCCTTTCATATGACAGTGGTTGAACCTTATAATATACGGCAGTATACGTTTACAACTATGTAATATTTGCAAAATGCAAATAAACTTATTAGGGAAAAATGTACAAAGCCAATTTATTGCAGATAAGGGGAAAATACTTTCAAATTAATAGATTCTCCACTTCTTTATTTCTTCAAATACATATAACGTTACCATAATCACTTGTTATCACAGATCACAGATTTCTGCCTTTGCAAGTTACCAGAAAACTGCAGTAATGGTCAACTTACTGTCTTGACTTAGCAAAATGTC
This sequence comes from Leptosomus discolor, assembly GCF_034619465.1. Lineage (NCBI taxonomy): Eukaryota > Metazoa > Chordata > Aves > Leptosomiformes > Leptosomidae > Leptosomus > Leptosomus discolor. The sequence goes on along the minus strand of NC_141391.1, from coordinate 107,951,020 downwards.
CACAATGTTTTGGACCAAAATACAGGCTTTATTACAAAAGTTACATTACTCACCTGCTAATTTCCCATAAAATAACTGTTCCTTGTCCTGATAGAAATTAGCTTTATATAACAATTTCTTTTACTATTTAGATACTCAGTCCTGATTTGATCTTTTGATTATGCATGAAATTACTTTGTCCTCACCACTAGAAAAAGTTTGATTCCAAAACCATTGTAAACCTCAAAAAAGATGATGATTTTTTTCCAAAAATCTGTATTTAAAATGTCATTTTAATACATATTTCTTCATTTTTGTTGGTGAACAATATTTTAATAACATTTTCTGGATAGCTCTGGGAAAAAAAAACCACATTTTAATTGCATTTAAGTTGGTTTACTACTCAGGCTATTTTAAGCATAATTGCTCTTCTTCTGTGAAAAATTTTTAATTCCTGTTTTCCGCCACTGTTCATTTTGCTTCCTTTCTATATTTTGTGACTAAATAGAACATCCTTCTTTTGCCAAGCATAGTGAAAAAAGACAAGGACCCAATACTGATGTTTGCACTATCACATTTGTCACGTATATCCATTTCTGCCTGTTTCTTCTTACTCATTCTATTTTTCTTTACTCCTCAAGATAGCTCTTTACCCGTATAAATTGCATATATCTCCTGCAACACCAGATGACCTTGCTGAAAGTCATCTTTGGGTGGTCATGTAATAGAGATTTTATAAGATTTCTTTTAAGGCTGTACATTCTGTCCAAAATTTCTCTGATAAATCCTGTGTATTATTTGCTCATATATAACTGTTATGTCACCAAGATCTTTTGTGAAACCATCCTGATAATCCTTAAACAATGCTGCTTTTAGTTCTTCTCTGTTTTATCTTTGGTCACCATTATCTTGTTTCCTTTATGTAACTCCAGACTTGATGTTTGGGGTTGCTTTTTTTCTTTTGAGTATTAATTCTGATTGGGAAGGCTCCCACCACCTCGTTTACTGTCGTGTCATAGCCCCCCCGCCCCATTTTACAATGGGTCCTGTTGATTTTAGTGTCTTTCTTAGATAATGTTTCTTTTTTCAAACTATTTTTTTTTTTTCCTCATGGAATGTTATGCTCCTTCAGTTTTTTGCTATTGTTCTGATCTGGTATAAGCATCTGCCTGTTGTTAGTTCTCTCTTCAGCCTTTTTTCCTCCTTTGAGAATGCTGAAGCAACAAGTTCTTGTAAATAGCATGCAGTGACAGTCACCTCTATCAGTAAATTATTCCTACTGCCTCTTAAAGGGCTGCCCACTCCAAGAGACTACCTTTCTCCTTAATATTTCTACAGTAATATTACATCATTCTTGGCTTCACATTTCCTTAAAATTGTTTTTCCATTCCTCTAGCCTTATTCTATAAACTTCCCATTCTTTTCTGTGCTTGAAGTGTTTTATGTTTCACACTTTATTCTTTTTATATTATAATAATGCCCTTGCACTTCAGTAATACCTTTTATGTGAAGACCTATATGCTTTACAATAACTAATGAGTTAAGCTCTGTTATGGAAATTACGCATGCTAGCCACCATAACAGGGTTCGAGTCTAGGTTTCTGCATAAGTTGAAAGGTACATTCCTTTACGAAAGTACTTTTTATTAACAGTGCTACAGCTCGAGCTGGGTGCCTCTGAAGAGGGACCCTAAACAAAACAATCCCGTGGCAGTTATACCCTTACGCTCTAAGTTCCCCATCCATCATGCGATAGTTCAGACCAATAATGACATTAAAGTCTGGGGTCTTCTTGCTTTTTATTGGTTTGATTTGTTTGCTGTTTTGTTACTAACCACTTGCTAGGTGGTCATGTTCTTATACAGTATCACATCGTCTTAGGTCGGTTTCGGCTGATTCTGTAGTTAGCTCTTCAGTATGTTGTAATGTGGTTGTTACAGCTCGTATACCACGATGTATAGGCTTTGTCTACTCTAGCTATTGGTAATGTTTAAGCTGCTAGCTCTAAATTTTGACTAACTTTTTCTTCAGCAGCTCTCAGTACCTTGTAAGAAGTAATGTATATTATTTCCATATTAGTAAAAGGAAACTGAGGCACTGGAGCAAGACAAATGACCTCTTGGAGGTAAATATTAAGTCTCAGTCAAGCTGTAAGAAATGTAATCTTGTTTCCTTGGTGGTTTGATTGTTTGTTTCTTGTTTGTTTGTTTGTTTGTTTTTACTGTTCTGTTTATCACAATATGTTTCTGTCACAAATAAAGTGTATCTGTAATTATTACTTCCTGTTCATTCACTTACAGTAGTCCCTATGACTACTATATGGTTTGCCATTTAACCTTGCAAACCTACCAGAAAAGAAAGAGAACAATATTTTAAAAGCTCTTTCAAGCTCCTTATATTGTGACCTTTCTCATGTTCAGCTTAACAGCAGCTCTAGTACCAGATGCTATTCTGAATATATGTTGTGTTTATATATTTTTGCATACTTTAGAAACTCAAAATCTATAAAAAATAATTTATATAGTATTCCTCTCTGTGCATGTATGTGTTACATTTGAATTTTTAATTATGTGATGACAATTACGAGTCACAGTTGTAATGTAGGCATATGCAACACTGTTAGAATGATGTACAGCTAGTTACCCCTTAAATTGCTTATTTTGCTGATGTCTCTAATGTGTTTCTGACTAGAGACCACCTTACTAAACAATTACTAATACAACTGATGCCCTTACACTCACATGTATGTTTTAGCCTTGCAGTAATATATAGGGTTTTTTTGTTTTCAGCTCTTTAAATCGCTGTGTTCAGTGTTCTGTAATGTTATTCTGTGCTTCTTATGCTGTGTGTCTGTGCTGGCTTTGGCTGGGGTAGAGTTAATTTTCTTCATAGTAGCTAGCATGGGGGTCTGTTTTGGATTTGTGCCAGAGACAGTGCTGATAACACAGGATGTTTTCGTTATTGCTGAGCAGCGCTTGCACAGCACCAAGGCTTCTTCTGCTTCTCACATCACCCCATCAGTGAGTGGGCTGGGGGTGCACAAGAGGTTGGGACAGTTGGCCCCAACTGACCAAAGGGATGACCCAGACCACAGGACATCATGTTCAGCAGTAAAAAGCTGGGGGAAGAAGGAAGGAGGGACGTTGGGAGTGACGGAGTTTGTCTTCTCAAGTAACTGTTACGTGTGATGGAGCCCTGCTGTCCTGGAGATGGCTGAACACTGATGTTTTGCTTTGCTTGCTTACATGGCTTTTGCTTTACCTATTAAACGGTCTTCATCTCAGCCTACGAGTTTTCTCACTTTTACTCTTCTGATTCTCTCCCCCATCCCAACATGGGGGAGTGAGCGAGCAGCTGTGTGGGGCTTAGTTGCTGGCTGGAGTTAAACCATGACAGCGTCTTACAGCAAATTTTCATCACTACCATGCTATCTCTATTGTCAGATATTGAGCAACGGAGATTTTACCCAATATGCAGGGTTTTTCCCAAGATCCTTCCAATCTCTGCGTGTTTTCACAAATGCCAGTTCTACCCAATTATAAAACATGATTCTATTTTCTGCCAATTCAGTGATGTCTTTGGAGAGCTATACTTCCACGCTCTTAATGTAGTCAATGACTGTCTTCACATCAAAAATAGTACAGGGAGCAAGCATGAAGTACTGCATTGTGCAAATCTGAACTGGTCTTCTCAGTAATTCAGCTGATTTTTTTTATTTGCCTGAGAAAACTGCCCTTCACTTTTGGCAAGGAATATTGCTCTCTCAAAATTGTTTTAAATTGTTTTCTTTGGAGAAGCAAGGGTGAGTGAAAGGAAAACAAGTTATTTTGTTGTGAGTTCTCACAACCAAAGCCTTACTGTGCCACAACATGACATAAGATGCTAAACAAACTAGTAACCCCTGGCCCAAGGGGTCATATAGTCCAAATATCGTAAAGGGTTGATTTTGTCATCCCTACGGAAGAGACTTTCACTTTCCCACATTAAGAGTCTAATCAAAACCCAGATAAGTACAACTCTACTTCAGGATGAATCAGAGCAGCAAAATGTAACTCAGCTCTTTCATTTCCAGGCAAAGTCCTTCTGAAAAGATGACAAGACAAGGAGAAGGCAAATGCTGTCATGGAGAGATATCTAATTTTAGCAGCTTATCCAACTGAATAGTCATCTCTAACTTTTAATTGAATAGCTGGATTCAGCTGAAGTAATATGGACTGAGGTCTTCACTGCATGATTACAGTATCCCCACTGTAGCTCCTCAGCTGTAGATACATACGGAGGATATGCACACGGATAATACATGTTATTGATGAATACTTGTGTAGTGAAGGCTAAAAACATGTGCAGATACATTAAAACTTGAATGCGAAGGCTGAAGAAAGAAGGGGAGAAACAGGATTTGCAGCACTTAATCCTCATATTCCCATCTATACTAGCTTGGAATATTCCTCTATGCTTGAAAGGCAAATTGTAACAAACAGTATCTGCTGTACAGCCAGAGGAAAAATACAATATCCTATAGAACAGAAAAAGAAATCTGAAATATAAAAGAAGTTATTAATCCTTAATCATGTCCACTCCGAAAAAGTCAATACTTCTTCCAGATGCTGGAGTCTTGTCAACTAAGCCTTTTAACAGCTTTAGTAAAGACAATATAGCAGATCAAAACCCAGGGAAGGTCTGTAATCCACAGGTATGTTTTAATGCAAGTATAGAGTTTATAAGCTAAGGATAGGCCTGATCACAACCTTTGCCGCAGAAAATAGTTCAAGTTCTCTTACTGTGCCTGAGTTTGTTTCTTGGGCAAGAATCACATGCCATTGAATCCTCTGCCAGACCAAAGCAGACATTCCCCAGGGCCATGATCTTGACTAGCTTTTCACACTGAGCTCTTACCCTTGAATTATGAATGGTTTTTTTGCAGTGTGCCTGTTTGAGGATGGCTCTTTATATCTGGTAGATTCAAATAGTGTTAGAGGCACTGCAAACTGAAGGTGCAGTTAGCTGCTTATTATCCTTTTCTTCCCTTCCTTTTGATTTCTGCCAATGCCTCTCCTGTTACGGTTATCTTTCCTGAGTTTAACAAAAAAACCTCAAAAAGCCAAAAAAGCAACTTCTCCACATGCATCTTCGATCAAAACTGTTCCTGAAAAACCCTTTTCCTTTTAGTGAGAGTGCACCAGTCTTAGTAAAAATGCTTGATTTGTGTTCTTCCCTTTGAGAGTTAGAAGGACAGTATGGAGGAAATACTTTGGTTAGATGACTGATACTAATACCAACTATTACCTTCCCACGCCAATGCTATGATATAATAAAATACAGTAAGTTGTGGGCTAAACAGAGACAAAAGTGATCCTCGGTGTGTCTACTGAGGCGATACAAATTTTTGAAAATTTTGCAGCTGTGACCTGAGCTTTAATGTGAAACTGCCTAAAAATCTGAAGAAGTAATTGCCGTGTTCTTCTCAGTGCAGATGCCCCTACAGTTCTTCTGAAGGCTCTGTACATTAGTACGTTATACTCCAGTTTATATATTCTATGGCAAAGTTAATTTACATCACTTTCTAAACTATAGGGCTAATTGACTCTATTCCTGAGGAGCAGGAGGAGCAGTCTCCTTGTACATGATTAGCAGCTATGCTGAAGGATGGGCATAATTCTCCTGAAGACTTTTTCCCAACTTGTTACTGGTCAGAGAAGGCCCTTCCCAATAAATCCACAAGAAATCACCTTATTGCTTCCAGAATGCAGTCCATGTACCAACAGGGAGAAAAAGCACTGACATAAATATATTCTTCCTTATATACCTACATATGCATATATAAATATGTATTTATGTATCATTTTTGAACATAAACCTGCATGCACAGTCACATAAAAGCACATGGAGGCACAAATATATGTGCATATTTCTGTCTATCTAAATAGATCAATGCTGAATGGATACAGGATTGAAATGTAGTGGTACAGCTGTGCACAGGTATTCTGTAAAGATAATTCTTCGATAATAGAGAGAATAAGGTAATACAACTTGTTTCTACTAAATGTTAAAAATTGTGTTTCTTGTGTCTAATGAAATATTGATATGCTACTCAAAATGAATCATTCTGTCCTGTAACAGATAAACACAAAATAGTATATAAACACGTCTTCCCTTTTCTTCCTCTCATGATTCTATCCACTTTTTCTCAAACTAACGTCAATTCCGATTTTTACTGCCAAGAAGACATTAAAGAAAACGTGATCTTCATGGAGTGCAGTTTCTCTTTCAAACAGTCAGTAAACACTTTGCTGTTTTTAATATTTTCATGCCTCTGGCAACCACCTGTTTTGTTTGTGTGTTAAAGCCTAAGATAATTCTAAGAAATAAACATTCACCACACAGTTCAGGGAATTCAACAGCTCATTCCTATAACTCATAATTGAGAAACCTTAAAACAGAGTACGAAAATTATGTGTGATGGAAAACACTGTTGCACTGAATGACCAGGGTACCTTCTGGTAAATGACTCCAGCAGTGACAGGTTCACTTTTCTTGTTCAGGCACCAAAAAACTTGCAGCAGCTTCTTTTTCTCCTTCTCATCCCCAGTAATCTGGGATTTGGTTATATTTATTGTTTTATGATTTATTAATCTCTTGGATTAGAGCAATATAGTAAAGCAGTAGAGTTACTCACTGTAACTGGTATGGATAGTTAACTTCAATTATAGGGCATGCCGCTCCTGATAAGCAGGCCAGACACAAGCAGAAGAATTTGGTTTTAATGGGCTATTTTATGTTTTGCTCTTGTTTCTTTCATTTCAGAGAATAAAAACTGTCCTTGCAAATATAACCACAGTCTCTAGGCTGGAAGTTGAAGCAAAAAGAACCTCTTTTGTTCTTTATTATATTGCTCAGCAGCAAGTAGTACGTACAAATTACAGTCCACCATGCTGGGATTCCACCATTCAGGATTCTCCCAAACCTGTTCATTGCACAATTGTGTCAATTTTTTAATTCAAAACTTCATATTTTCACTTGAAATTAATTAATATCCTGGAAACTTAGGTAAGCACAGATTTGCACAAATCTCAGTCGGTGAAAGGGCCATTTGCTGAGTCAGATACAAGCACTGAAATGGTTTTGGGTTGCTATATTCTGATGAATGGTGAGTACACTGCCCTTTTTATTGCCTAAAGCAAGACAAAGGGTTCCAGCTCTTCCACAGGCCAATCAGAAGGTTTTTGGCCAATGTGTGCGTTATAAATTTTTACAGGTGTAAGGCCTCTGATTAATATTGTTAATTGAAATAAACTATTTTTATTTCATTTTTGTATCTGTTTTAGTGAAACATCATTCTTAATTCAATTTTTTGGGTCATAAAAATACCCTGGCTAAAACTTAGTTGCATTTCGAAAAAATCAAACTTTTTTTATAGTTGAAAAAAAGTCATTTGCTGTAATGGTAGATCTTCATATCATTGGAGAATTCATTCATAAAGGCACCAACAATGGATCATAAAAAAGTATCTAACCTTACGTGAGACCCAAAGAACATAATAGTTTTAGAATGACAGCAAGAATCAGAAACTTGCAGATGAAGACGGAAATCAAGTTTAAGACTTAAAATTCTAGGAAAATAATAAATAGAAACAGACTGATGATAATAATGTACCATTACTTCAAATACATCGAGTTTGATCCAGCTGAAGCTACCATCGAAATATCTTTATTTCTCAAGAACTCCTGTCTGTGGGTATGAATGTGAATGCGAATGCACTGAGGTCCTATGAGCTTCTCTTTGCTTTTCTTTTCAGCAGATATAGTGCCTGGTGTCCTTCTGGTATGGTATATAAATCAGAAACAGACTATAACAGACTATCTGACCTTATGGTATTTGAAACTAGGGAGACTGATCTGCATTCTAGCCTTTCTTATGGCAGTCAAAGGGACAGAAGGTCAAAATTTCTTCTTTGACCAGAACTCTGGAGTGCTTGGTCGTTCTGTTTTTCAGACTATTGCTCCCCCAGCTACCTTCTAAGTAATCAGCCTTACTTAACATAATGCTGTTTGGTTTAGATCTGACTATTTTATCATTAAGCATACCTCTCATTTTTCACAGATCAATTTGCAGCCACAGATACTTTCAGACAAGAGAAAGTATTATGACCTTGCATGGCTTAATGTATACATTATGACAGAAGGTAGTGGTAAATAATAGCATGATACCATTTATATGTGGTAGAATAAGACATATGCAAATCCAGAATGAGTAAAGAAAATACTTTCTTATACAACTTTGTCAAACTAGTTGCCATAAAGCTCTGCTGAAGATGGAAACTTAAAGAGATTTTTAAAATGAATGAATCTTTCATGTGAACAAGTATATCTGCAATTATCAGCTATGGCTTTTGTAGAATATTAGACTTATACTAGACTTATATTAGACTATTTACTGCTGGTTTTGAGTGGTTTTGAGCCATCTATTGAATTGGCCAGAGATGCATAAATAATGGAGAACTAAACAGACAAATTTTCTGTTCTACTTTGGCAATTCCTATGTTCCTATGCCAACCAATGTTTTTAGATGTTTCTAAATTGACTGCTGTTAAAAACAAACTAACAAAAAAACCCAACAAAAACTTCAAAAATTCTTTTCCCCAAATACAGAGCACAGCAGCTGTCACCGTTTCTTTACTTAATAGACCACAATTACTTTAAACACCTACCGTGTATGTGATACTCAGGAGAATGGCAGTCCCTCTGTAGCCTTCATAAAGTCCTGAGTAATCTAATTTAATTTTGAAATTATCCCTTTTTAAGTAGAAAATACTTGACTTCCAGAGGTCCTTTGCAACCTAGTTGGTTTTTTTGCTACCATGACTTGCAATTGTATTCCAAACAAAACATGACACTGTTGTCCAAGCTACAAACAACCAAAAATACACTAAGTGGAACTTTCTGATGAACCAGATCCGGAACTCTGTATTCCAGGAATAAAACTCATAAAAAGGCTGACAGCAACTAGAATCAACTGCAAAATCCATTTCCTTGTTTAGCTGTCCAAGGGTACCTCCTTCCTAAGCGTGAACATACACATACATCAGCACGTTCATCTGTTAAGTCTTCAAGGGGAAGTGTATCTCTTTTCCAGCTGAGGGTTTTCAAACACCAAGACAGTAAGTACTTACATTCAGTTATTTAAGGGTCATTTGCCTCTCAGCATATAACTAGCAGTACACGCTGGGAAGTGAAATACTTGCTTTGTTGAATTGTAGAGTCTTAAGTGAAAATATTGCAGTTGTTCTGAACATATATAAAAACTTAATTTTCCAGAGGCCTTGACTCTCTATTTATTTCATATATTTGTGAAAATAGTCTCTTTTCTGTATTAGTTTTTTTTTCTTTTTTTGAATGCTGCATGTGCATAGATCATGGAATGGAGTTTTTAAGAAATTCTGTCATTTTGGTATTTAAAGTGGTATAGCTATAAAAATATAGATGTACAATTTCACACTTCAATTGGTGAGATAAAATGTTTTCAACACTAAGTTGAAAAGAAAGGGTATCCGCTTGGATCCCCCCCCCCCCTTTATTTTTTTTTAGTGAAAAAATGTATAGATGAGAAGAAAATAAGTATATTACCAGTACCCAGACAAAAAAGCATATATTGTTTTACATAGGAGTCTCAGTAACACATTATTTTAAACCTTCTGTATTTTAAAGCCAAAGCCAAAGCAAAATCTCCAACATTGTTTCTAAGGACTCAGGAGCCCCCAGAGAATGACTGCCTTGTCGCCTTTCATGGGAAGCTTTACCTATGAAAAGGCACCCTCTCAGCTCTGCAAATCTTATTCACTGTGTATAGGGAAAAGTCTGAAATCACATTGGACACCACAGGAGGTTTTGCTTGATCACAGAAAGGAAAATCCAGATCCATATTTCCAAATCCCATTTAGACAACAGTTCAAACACTGATCCAAAATAGTTCCATCAAGTTGATTCCCAAGTAGAAACGCTGCAAGCAAGGGCAATAAAATAATCAGGAAAGGTTCAGTGCCACTGTACAATATATTACTGGCTGTCACGTTTGTGATTTTTGAGACAGTTTAAATAAATGACATGTGAGAAATAGAAAGATTGGCTTCAAGTCATACGTACTGTTAATGAGATTTTGGCACATATAGTTGAAATATTTATTAAATATCTTGACAAATGTTTATATTGTGTCCAACTAAGATTTCTAGAATTCTTTTTGTGTTTTCCTATACTACGGGTCTACCCCTGTGTGAACTAGAGCTACACTGCATCACTGTGCCATCTTTTATACACGTTAGTTCAGTCAGCTGCCTGTCTGTTCTTGTAACGGAGAGTAAGCACATACTTCTTGCATCCTTAGGCCATCAGAAAGTTTTTTAAAAGTGCGTGCTCTAGTTCAGTAGCTGTGTTAGCACTGTGGATGATAACTTACGGCAGAAAAATATTCCGAGTAGCCAGCTAATGTTAAAGTCTGGCCAAAACATGATCTGCAGAGGTATAAAAATAAAGAACAAACATGGACTGCAACCATAAATAGCAGGAAAATTATATTTTTATCGGTATCAAAGGATGCTAAGGCAACAAAATTATAATAAGTGACATTAAAGGAAAATACCAAGAGTACAATTAACAACTCATCTAAAGATCGTAAAAAAAAAAAAAAAAAAAGAGAGAGAGAGAAAATGGAAGAATAATGCATAGAAATAATGAAACTGAGATATGGACATCAAGGGTCAAAACTGAGTGTACCTATCAGCCCTTATCAAAGAATCACCCTAAGAAGGGTTTTATTGTGCAGTAGCATATATAACACACGCTAAGGCTGATTGCTCTACCCCTAAAAATGGGCTGAAGCATTACTTTGGTTAGAGCCATCTTATGAGAGCAAACAAAAAGTATTGGATAATGGTTCTGATATTTCGTAGTTCTCCACAAGACTCTCCCAAAATTATTTTACTACTGGAGCTAGAGCCAGCCTGGACTGTTAAGGGTAACTGTTTTTTTAAGTGACATTCCTAACACATTCCATGATTCGCCTGAATTAAAGAACATTCTTTCTATTCTAGTTCTTTTTTAATAATTGCCACTTTTCCTGGAACTTATTAATAATTACTATTATAATTGAAATTCATCACACATATAAAATGCAACTCAAAGTTCATACTGATCATTATTTACGATTGCTTGGAATTTCACAACAAGGATGCTATTAAGAAGAAAAAAGGGAAGAAATACTTTCATGTTTCTTGTGCTTAAACATTTTCAAGTGGAGATTTAGTTGGCAATTAATGTAAATTAAAAATCATGAACACTTCTTAACACCCTCTATGGCTGCTATCTGTGGCATCACAGAAGTCACTCAATAGGATGAAAGGTTCCCGAGGCAACCAGGATGCTAAGAGAAAGGAAAATACTGCAGAAAGATTTAAAGAATTCTTTCTTTTGCAGCTTGGAAATCATATGACAGAGTCACAGAATCAGAGAAGGGCTGAGGCAGGAAGGCACCTCTTGAGATCCTCTAGTCCAACAACTCTGATCAAGCAGGGTCAGCCAAAGCAGGTCAACCAGGACCGTGTCCAGTCATCTTTTGAGTATGTCCAAGGATAAAGACTCAACAACCTCTCTAGGAAACGATCCTCAAGGTAAGAGATTTATCTTAATTTTAAATGGCGCTTCCTGTATTTCAGTTTGTTCCCGTTGTCTCTTGCCCTGTCACTGGGCACCACCGGGCACCACCAGCCCTCCATCACGTATTTTTACACACTGATAAAATCCTCCTGAACTTTCTTTGTTCCAGGCTGAATACTCTCAGCTCTCTCAGCCTCCCCTCATGTATCAGATATTCCAAGCCCTTAATCATCCTCGTGGCCGTGATCTGGATTCGCTTCAGCACATGTCTGTCTCTCTTGTACTGGGGAACCCAGCACTGGACCCAGCACTCCAAATCACAGAATCACAGAATGTTAGGGGTTGGAAGGGACCTCAAAAGATCATCTAGTCCAACCCCCTTGCCAGAGCAGGACCACCTAGAGTGGATCACACAGGAACGCGTCCAGGCGAGTTTTGAATGTCTCCAGAGAAGGAGACTCCACAACCTCTCTGGGCAGCCTGTTCCAGTGCTCTGCCACCCTCACAGTGAAAACGGTTTTCCTTATGTTAATGTGGAACCTCCTGTGCTCCAGCTTGCACCCGTTGCCCCTTGTCCTGTCATTGGACATCACTGAGAAGAGCCCGGCTCCATCCTCCTGACACTCACCCTTTAACGTATTTATAAACATTAATGAGGTCACCCCTCAGTCTCCTCTTCTCCAAGTTAAAGAGACCCAGCTCCCTCAGCCTTTCATCATAAGGGAGATGCTCCATCCTCTTAATCATCTCTGTGGCTCTGTGCTGGACTCTTTCAAGCAGCTCCCTGTCCTTCTTGAGCTGAGGGGCCCAGAACTGGACACAATATTCCAGATGCGGTCTCACCAGGGCAGAGTAGAGGGGGAGGAGAACCTCCCTCGACTTAATGACCACCCCCCTTCTAATACATCCCAGGATGCCATTGGCCTTCTTGGCCACGAGGGCACATTGCTGGCTCACGGTCATCCTGCTGTCCACCAGGACCCTCAGGTCCCTTTCGCCTACGCTACTCTCTAACAGCTCAGTCCCCAACCTGTACTGGCACATGGGGTTGTTCTTTCCCAGATGCAAGACTCTACACTTGCTCTTGTTGTATTTCATTAAATTTCTCCCCACCCAACTCTCCAGCCTGTCCAGGTCTCTCTGAATGGCAGCACGGCCTTATGATGTGTCAGCCACTCCTCCCAGTTTTGTGTCATCAGCAAACTTGCTGACAGTGCACTCTGTTCCCTTGTCCAGGTCATTGATGAATATATTAACTAGTACTGGTACCAGTACCAACCCCTGAGGGACTCCACTAGATGCAGGCCTCCAACTAGACTCTGTCCCATTGACCACAACTCTCTGACTTCTTTCCTTCAACCAATTCACAATCCACCTCACTGCCCAATCACCGAGACCACACTTCCTCAGTTTAGCCGCAAGGATTCTGGGGAGATGGTGTCAAATGCTTTACTGAAATCAAGGTAAACCACACCCACTGCATTACCATCATCTATCTACCTGGTTATGTCTTCATAAAAGGCTATCAGGTTGGTCAAACATGACTTCCCCTTGGTAAAGCCATGCTGACTGCTCCTAATGACCCTCTTATCCTTGATATGCCTAGGGACAGCACCGAGGATAAGTTGTTCTGTCACCTTTCCAGGGATGGAGGTGAGGCTGACCAGTCTGTAGTTACCTGGGTCCTCCTTCTTGCCCTTTTTGAAGACTGGAATGGCATTTGCTTTCCTCCAGTCCTCAGGCACCTCACCTGTTTCCCACAACTTACCAAAGATGATGGAGAGCGGTCTAGCAATGACTTTCACCAGCTCCCTCAGCACCCACGGGTGCATCCCATCAGGGCTCGTGGATTTATGTATGTCCAGATTGCTTAATTGATCCCTAACCCAGTCCTCAACAGAGTCAAACTCTACCTTTATCCTGACCTCCTCTGGGGCCTCAGGGGTCTGGGCTCATTTATCATCCTTTACGATCTTTTCTGCCAACACGGGTAGTCTTAAGTCAAAAATGAATTTTCACTTCAGTAAGTACCCTGGATCCAAAGCCGACAATTCCATGGAGATATTACTCTCTATTTCCATACCCGTTCAACAGGTCTTGATCCCCTGTGTTTCTGCAAGTAGAGGGAACAAATCAGTCCTAAACCAGTTTTGAATTCTTTCTACAGGTTTTAGTTGTGTTCTACTGGGTTGATATATTAAACAAACAAACAGAAAATCCTCAAGAAAAATATTTTTAAAAATAATTTTTATTAATCCCTTATTCTTTTTCCCTTTCTAACTCTCCTTCTGACAAATATTGATCCTTCCCAACCCTCTGCCCTTTCTTTTTCCTATGAAGTACAAGTCAGCACAGCAGTATACACAGTACACTGATTTCTCTTGCTTGTCAAAAACATAACTGATGATTTCATCAGTCTTATTGGCACAATTGTTGCAAAAAAGGATTTCTTATCTTGTTTTCCCTGACAATCTTGCTTCATCTGCAGTAATGTAAATATTCTGCAGCATCACGCTTTATCTGTGGCAACTGTGAGGTTTTAAAATGTTCTTTTCATTTTCAAAGATTTTATCTAGAACTCAGAACCTAGCACCTATGAATTTGTAAGAGACATTTCTTACAATTTTAAAAATACTGTTAAATGCTGTTAAATTATAGCAGAAATTGCCAGAAGAATGACCTGAGCTTATTCTGAGTACTGATCTTATTTACAGTCCTTCCAGCTGTTCTGGGGTATAGATAAACTATCACTGCTGAATAGTCCAAGTGTAAAGAGCCTGAATATATGCACATCATGTGTACCTGAAAACAGGAACTGAAACACCTGGAAACTAGAGCTTTGAGGACCTCATTTTACAAGTATTTCAGTAGAAAGAGATTGTTATGCTTTCACAGGGCCAGTCAGACTCTAAGAAGGTTGAGGTCTGCTCACATAAAACAGTCAGGGAAATTCAGGCCTTCGTATATTTTAAAGTTTACTTCCCAGCTGGATTTTTCTCAAGTTTTCAGCTTGTTATACATAGATCTATGGACCAGTTTTCCCTGTGTGATAAAATTCCCAAATACAACCCATCCCAAAGCAACATATTAAATTAATTATTCATGCAATTTTAAAAATGCATTCAAATTTTAACTCTGATAAAGTTGGTGTAAAAATTCTCTTTCAAAATTTATTTTTCACTCATTGTTATTTAATTATAACTACATCTACACAGAATAAATGAATCATAAAAAGGCATAAGCAAATGTATCATAAACCCAACCATTATTATTTTAAATATGTTTCATTTCAGTATGATTCTTGCCAACATACCTATGTACTTTTCATTGTTTGTTTCCCTATGTTAAATACCTTTCCAAGTGAGTTTTTCCTTGCCCAGAGAATTTTTAGTGCCCTACAAGATTTACTGCTCTGTAACTACTGTTCTTGGTATGCCACACTCTATTAATATGGGTAAAAAAATACAATAATCTTGAATGGCTGAAAAAGGCCTCTGGAAAATTATGTATCTCCAAAGCAAAATCCTATTTTATATGTCTGTGTACTTTGGACAACATAGATCTGCTCAACAATACAAGATTTCCCCCCTCTTTTTAAGCCAAATGTTGTAACGCCCTGACATTTACCAACTCAAATGTTATTTATTAGAAAGCATTTATTATTTACATTGAAAATCCAAAGAAGAAAGCAATGGAAAAGGAGTTGCCTGTTCCTCTTAAAGGTCTTGAAAATTTATTTTAAAATTCTTCCTTAAAGACTTATTTCTTTCTAAAAATTATGTAAGATATGCATGGTATTGCAACCTGGCTTTGGAGTGAGCTGAAAGATTTCCTGGTTTGGCTGGGACAGAATAACAGCCCAGCTGTGCAAGGCAGGCTGTCAGCAGGCTCAAGACAGCCAGGGCAGCTGACTTGGGTTAGCTACAGGTGTAGTCCGCACCGTAACGTCATGGTCATTATAAAGGGGGAAGGTTTGCTGCTGAAGGGTTTCTGCTGAGGTTCCTCCTGCTCCTCCTCTGGTTTTCCCTGAGGACTGCTCTCTAGTCAATTGTGATGATTGGGTATTTATTTGGATAAGTATAACTCTGTATATCTCTGTTGCTATTGGTGGTGTTTCATTAAATCTGTTTCACTTCACAGGTTTGTTCTCCTTTTTCCTGATTCTCTTCCGTGGCTGGTGAGGGGTCATCGGGTGATAGAGCAACTGTTACAGTTTAACCCTGGGTACAGGCTAAATTGAGATAAAAGATGACGGAGGCAGTTGCTGTCAAAACCTGTGGGTGTAAAAATAATTCACTATAAATCAGGAGTTCATTTTCATCTGTAGTACTGTGCTTAATTCCTTACCTTACTCAGAGTTAGATGTTGAAGGATAATGAAAAACATATTAGAAAGACAAAAAGCGGGTGAGAGATAATGAAGAAATTGGGATCACTCCATTTAGAAAAGATAAATGAGGATGTTTATTCTTATAATCCAGCATCTAGAGAAACCAAAGTGAGCACTCTTACCTTTTAAAACTCACCAAATCTAAAACTAATGAAAGAAAATGCAATGTAACTGACACTGCTAACCTTTGAAACTGCTTGCTGTGTCAAGGTGCTAGAAGATGTCAAGAGCTCAGAATATCTCAGTAAAGGAACAGATGTCTCCTCATGAGTAATAACTTCTGAAGTTGTGGGTCTTAATTAAGTTAAAAGACAAGTGTTGGTATAAGCTACAGGGTTTAGATCACACGCCTTTTTAACAGTCTGGAGTTGAAATCCACATTCTCTTGAATTTTCTGTCATTCAGTTGATAATCTCTTCCTGAATTCACAGCTGAACACTTCCATCATGACCATTCCTCCATGTTGAGAACTGGAACTGTGGACATAGTTCTTTTACCATTTGGAGAAATCAATATACTCAAAATTTTATGTGTTCCCTTTCCCCCAATCTTATTTATGTATGTAAATAATGACTTTTTTCTAAGTCATCCATAAAGGCTTCACTGACTGTTGACATCCCTCATGTCAGCCATCATACCTCATTGCTCACTTGTGTCACACATAAGGCAATCACCTGGTTCCAGTGAAAACTGGGACAGTGATGTGGATTGAGGCAGTCAGATGGCTCTCTCAGATGCTCCACTTAATGTGGGCAGTGCTTAAAATGTGCAGCACATTTAGCATCGCCAAATAGAACTAACCCAAATGTATCCATAAACTTTCTAGTTTTCACTTTATGTCTAATTTTACATTCTATAGATAACTTTCCTTTCTTTAGTCTGGGTTTCTGTATGTTTTTAGTTTTTGTTGTTAATGAAAGCATGGATTTACATCAATACAAAGTGTGATTTACATTTTGTTCTGAATGTCTCTGAAATTCATCATGATTCAAAGCACTTCAGGGAACAAGTTTCACAGTCACAGAACAGCAGTTGAGAAAGGTCTATGTTGTGCACACATGACCACTTTAAAAACAACTGCTTTTCAAATTCTCACCATGTAGCAACCATTCTTTGCTATTCCACATGCTGGAATAACTTCTGCAGGTCTTGGCTAAGGCCAGCAAATCTTGTCTCTAGTGCTGCAGTAATAAAATCTTCTTGGAAGATCCCTTCAATTAACTTAACTGATATTGCACTAAACTAGATATGACCTGGTAATACAGTTCATGGAGGAATAATTTTTATCTAAGAGATGGTAAAAAATGGCTGGTGGGCCTTCAGGAACCAAAAGCAGGTGTTTATGCTTGTCAGGCATGAAGGTGACAGTTCCAATGAGCTAAGGAAATGTAGCAATTTACAAAACATTGTTTGGTAGCATCCCTAATACTCCCAGATTATGGGGGGAAAAAAAACAAACCAAAACAACAAAATCAAAAAAGGGATCTTTGCTCTGGAAATTGTACAAAATAGTACACTGCTAACTAATAGGAAAGAAGAGTGCTAGCATGAAGAAAAAGGTGCGTGAGTGTGTTCATGAGTAGCCCATAAAAGAGGTAAAGTATATAACTGCTGTGTTGCTGAATATGTGGGCAGCTATATTTGAGCCAGCTGGAGCACTTTGGCAGTGGCAGTTTCATTCTCAGGTAGAATAATTAATGTGTCCATAATCCTGCCCAAATATCTGAAGCTGATAGTGTCGGGATAATAACTGTTGGGAGTTCATGTTTTTTGAGTGACTGATCTGAGAAGAGGAATAGTCACACATCTAGAAATGCAGTAACCTGGAAGATATGAAAAACTGTGTCTAGAGTTCAGATGAGTTACCTTGTCTCATCTCTCAAATCCTGCTTTTGCTGCACTAGACACAGAAGTGTACAATTCTTCCTTCAGACATATAAATTCAGCTTATTGATTTCTTTTGTCAGCACAATGTTTTATATTGTAACCAAATTAGCACACAGTACTTCAAGCAACCTTGCTAGCTTCAAAAATTAAGCAGTCATCTTTACCCAGACAAAATTATTTTATATGTGCCCTTGCCATTATTCAGTTCCAGAAATGATACAGGAAATCACCCTCCCTACACAAAATCCGTGAGTCTTTGTAGTATCTGAATAATTTCAAGATTGTTTTAAGTTTCCTAACAGGAAGGAGAGTTCTTTATTTAAAGCGACTTGAAACAGAGTGGAAACAATGTTTTTGCTGCTTTCTCATAAAATGTTAATCCAAAATGATAGTAATTTTAGATCTTTATGAAAGTCTCTGTAAGATTTTAAGAACTTGAAACATAATAGTGGTGCAAACATTTATGAAACTCTTTTGTTTATTGTGCATCATTTCCTCGCCACAATAATGCTGTTGTTCACTGTTGTATAATTTATCTTAGTGCCACTTTAACTGTGTTTTCAGTGTTCATGGGAAAGCATCCTATTTGGGATAATTACTCACTTCGGAGATGATCAGCAATTTGGTTCATGAGCACCTCTGAAAATTACCCTGTCTGCAGAAGGCATTTTCCTGCAAGTGCAACATACTGGGTTTGCAGGAAGGGGTATTTTGTCTTTTCTTTTTTCCTTTTCTCTTTCCTTTCCTGTCCCAAAAAACACTTGATAATTGCTCTAGCACATGCCAATTTCCTTACAGCTTGCCATGAGTTATTTCTAGATGTACAGTCTCTGTGTGCTTTCTTTGTAATGGTGTCATTATCATAGGTCCCCCTAAAATTCTCAGCTAATTTTAAGGTGCTTCCTTACATTTCAGTTTGTGTAAGACAAGTAAGCGAATCCAGCTGGATCTCTTGGCAGCTTGGGTGTCCACAGGGAAACATGTATTTCAGTTAAAATATCATCACCAGGACTTAAGTTTCTGTATTTAATTACATTTGCATTGAACATGCAATCATCAATCAACTTAAAAATAAAGTAATCCTTGCAAAAACACCACGGAGATATTTCTTGACAAACAAGTTCAGTCACAGCAGGTTTGCAGATCCTCCGTTCTTGCAAACTGCCTTCAGTGCAGCGATGATCGCTTAAAACGGTTCTGTTGCCAGAGCCTCATTTTGCCACTTCTATTCATACCAGCTGATAGTGAGATTGCTTATACAGTAGCCTGAGTGGAACAAGTGAGTTACATGGGGGAAAATTAATTCTTGCTGTCTTTTTGCTAACTTCACAGGTAGTAAAACTTCGTAGGAGAAAAGCTGTGTGTGACAGCACGGTTGTGAAAGCTGGAGGCTATTATTGTGTGACAGATAAAAGGCAGAGAACTTGTGGATACATCCAGTTAGATTCTGAGTGTGGTATCCCAAAAAGATCCAAGGTACTACTAATCAAACATGTATGTAATATTAAGTAATATTTTCCCTTCTCCCCTGAGATTTTTCCAGCAAGTCTTTTCAGTCACGGGAGTTGCATTTTAATTGCTTTGAGAACCTATCAAAGTTGATCTCCCCACCTTTGGAATGACTGCCCTAACAGGATGGTGGTTATACTTCTTGCTGTTGCACCTCTTGGCTGTTCACAAGGGATAATACTCACTCTAGTTTATTTCTGGTCTTATTTTTAAAGCTTACATAGCATGAAAATGTGTTTGTTTTCTGCCAGCACATTTGTTACGCATGTGATATTACCCAGAAACCATGTTTTCTAACTCCCTAGTGCTAAGTGCACCCTCTGTCAAACCCAGTGCTAGGCCTCCCCTCAGTAAAGAGTGCGCTCTTTAAAGGAAAACGCTGTGAGCCAGAGAATGGCAAATACTGCAGGTGTGGTGTCACTGGCACCGACCGGTGTTTTATGGCACTTTGAAATGCTCATCTTTTTGGTTCGTTTAATGCGTGGTCACAAACACCACGAGTCATATAGACACAGATGGCAGAAAAACTGAGCACCTTTTCTGCATCTTTCTAACCTCTGTTTGCGTGACCTCAGTGTGACATTGTGGTTCATGACGATATACTTTTTTTTTTTTTTTTTTTCAGATTTTTCTTCTGTAACAAATGAGTTGTTCCATAAACAGCAGAAACTGTGAAGCCCTGTGTACTTATGTACTCTGTCCGCTCCCATTCTCTCCGTCCTTCCACTCCATGGTCTCAGAACCTGTGCATATAGGTTCTGGGCAGTATAGGTGACAGAGATCTTGGAGCTACACATCTACTGACGGACGAACCAGCTGCTGCCTTTTCCTTCAGTGAGGGCTCTGTATTTTACAGCAGTACTACCACAATGTGATTATCTTTGAGATTTACACCCGTCTTTTGTTGTTTTACTACTCCATTGCTTCAGAGGGGTGACGAGCATGTTCCTCTTTTCCTTGAGAGGCTAGGTTAAAGCCAGACTTCTCTAAATCCTGCAGCAAAATGGCGTGGACAGCCTGCACAGCGGGCTCAGCTCACTGCTGCAGACAAGTAATTAGGCAGAGTTCTCGGGACAAGGAATCCCCCTTGGAAGCAAAGCATCCTCAAGGATGAAAGGAGCAAAAACCGGCCACTCGGATGTGACACTAGTGAAATTCTTGTCACATTTACGATTTAAAATAAGCAAAATCAGGGTAGCAGCGTTTTTTCTACTACATTTAGTTCTCACGGGGCAAGAGGCTTCCCACTCACTTCTGTCTCAGTGGGTGCCTGCTGTACATGGATTTCAGTTCTTGCACCTCAGCATCTGTGCAGGTCAAGGCACTTCTGTACTACGTTGGGCCTTAATTAAAGCAGACTGTAATAGGTGTTAAGGTATGCGTACCAGTTATTTGGTTCTATTTATTAATACTGTCTTTATTTTCTCTATTTATTCTACTTTTGCTGGATGGTAACACTCCAAACGTATTAAAAACAAAGACAAATTCGACAAATGCGACCTCTTATCCACTTCATAGCGAGGGTTTCTTGCTTTTTGCCCAGTAAGATTTACATTTCTTTTTCTTTTAAGCTTTTTATCTAGTATTTTTCATCATCTTTCTGTATTAATCTATTAACGATGCTTATTTCTGTACATGGGTACTGGCACTGACAGAACCTTCTTACCTGGGAAAACTCCTTCACCAAAATGCTTCTTTCGCTGTGCTCTCCTGAACCTGCACTAAAGGCCCCAGCCAAAGGTTTCTGCAGTCGGGCACCTCTCTTGGCACTCTGGAGCAGAATGGCTCCTAAATATAAACCCAGTTCTCACCCAGAAGGCTTTGCTGAACCTGCTGTATTTTGGATTTCCAAAACTGCGCGAGGGATTATTGTTCCTCATTCCCACTTAAATATGTATGAAAACGAATCTGTTCGTTTCATGCTAGGTTCCAAAAATCTTTAGTCTCAAGAGCAGGGCAGTGTGGTACGCGGCTGAGCAACACTCTTCTGATTTAGGCGGTAGAGACTGACCAACCAACGGCACAAGGCTCTTGCTCTCCCCTCCACCAGCGTTGCCTGCGCGTGTACCCAAGGGTCCTAAAAAGTCACCTTCTGAGGAAAAGACTTCCAGGTTTATCACCCATCTTGTTGATCCCAGCAAGATCTGGCCGCATAGTTTCTTCCTCCCATCTTTCATAATTTTGTAAGACCGCTGTGTAGCACCTGCCAGGCTGAAGATACTGATCGTGCCATTTGTATTAGTTTCCCCGCAAAGGGACTTCTTGTCTCCCTCTTCCTCCCCACCACCTAAATCCTCCTGAAAAAAAAAAAAAAAAAAGGTTGGAAAAAAATATTAGGGATGTGTTAATTTGGATTGATCTTTCATTAACTTCTATCACTGCTGCTTCACATTGATATAAATCCACTGCTGTCCCCTCCTCCGTGTGTCATGCAGGTGCTAAGGCAACGAATTTATGGACGCTGCTTTGGAGACCACAGCTCAAGCACACCGCCCCCCCCCCCCCCCCCCCCCAGTTGCCTCGCCAAAGTCAAGCCGGACAAAACCCCACCTCTTCAGCGCCGGGTTATTTCCCCCCTGGCACAGCGCTGGGAGGGCGCTGAGGAACCGACAGGGTGAACAGCTGATCTCGCGCGGGGTTTATCTCACGCAGCGGCACGTGGCGGGGGGGGGGGGGGGGGTGGGGGTGTCCTTCCCCTCACGCGGCAGCACGGCAGGCGCTGACCCGACCGGCCGCCAGCCCGGCGGGCCCCGCTGCAGGCGCGCCCGTGCGCGGGGCTCGCGCCGCTCCCGCTTCCCACCGACGATGCGGCGCGTTACCGCACGCGGGAGGAGCGGGGGAACAGCGGCGCCCCGCGCAGACCCCGCGCAGGCGACTGGCGGAAGCCCCGCGCGCAGCCGTTGGGGGCGCCGCCGCCGCGAGCTAGGGCACCCCCGGGACACACACACACTACGGGGGTGCCAGGGCCGCGCCAGCCCCCTTGGTGCGCCGCTCCCGGCTGTCCCTGCCCGGGAGGCCAGGGCTTCCCGGCAGGATTCTCCGCCGAGCCGCCGCCTCTCCCTTGAGACTGTCTCCCTCCCTTCAGGCGGCGGCGGGGGGGGGGGAGCAGGCTCCGAGGGGCCGCGGTGACCAGGCGGAGGAGTTGCCTCATTCCCGCGGGGGGGGGGGGGGGGGGGGGGGGGGCTGCCGGCGGACGGAGAGGAAAAGGGGCTTCGAGCCTGTGTCCGCCTGTCAGAGCGGCGGAAGAATCTACCGGCGCCGCCGCTCGTAGGTGGTGCGTCCTTGCGTGTGGCGCGGAGGGATCCGCGCGGGCCGCCGTGCGCCCGCCCCCTGCGCGGCGGCCGCTGCCTCCCCGATATAGTGCGGCGCGGGGCGGCGCGGGCAGGCACTCGGCGAGCGGCGCGCCGCGGTGCGGGGCTGGGCGGGCGGCCGGCGGCGTTGGGGTTTGCCTGGGCTGGTCGAGCACCTCCAACTTGGAACTGTCCGCCGGGGCGAGCTGCTGAACATGAGCCTCCTGCCTCTCTACCTGCTCGGATTGCTCCTCAGTAGCGGGCAAGGTAGGAGCGGGGCTGCCTATTTTTTTTTTCCTAAATTATTGTTTTTACCTGTACTGTCTGCTCGCTCAGATTAACGTGTAACTGGAAAAGAAATGGATAAAAAAGCAATTGTATCACCCTGGAACCCAATTAAAAAGGACTTAAAACTTGCTTCATCCCCACCCCCCTATTATTTTAAGTCAAGAGGTACCGTTTATGAGGCAAGAGAGGAAAAAGAAAAGCTCGAAGGTGCTAAGTGCGCTCAGCTGCTTTGCATGGGATTTCGCCTTTTTTGGGGGGGGTGTGATAAATGTAGGAGGGAGATCAAGCGATTAACACCCAAATATCTGTCGGGGATCGTGCGTTGAGATACGCGTGTGCCTGGGGGGGGGGGGGGGGGGGAAGGCAGCGGGGGCTCATCTTTAGGAACGGGGAGAAGTGCTGCCCGTAGAGCCGGTGAGAAACCCGCCCCGAAGCCTGCCTGCCTGCCGGGCTCTCGCCTCTGCCGAAGCCCGTTCCCCTCACCCTGCGGGAGCGCCGACCCCCGGCTCGCAGCGACGGGAGGTGGGTACGGGGCGGGGGGGCAGGTACGGCTGCGGGTGTGTGCGCGGTTGCGGGGAGTTTTTGCGGCGCAATAACGGGGCGGAGGCAGGTGTGCGCGAAGCGGGGCGGGCTGGGGTTGCGCCTCTGGGCACCGTTCGCGTTTTGCATAGATGTACGTGCATATACCCGTGCAGCGCTCCGGAAAACGCGGGCCTGGGGCTGTGGCGTGGTTGGTTTCTTTTTGTGTTATTTTTTTAATTTTATTTTTTTTGGGGGGGTTTGAAAATTTTATTTATTTATTTAGTATGTCACCGATGTGATTACTTGAGGATTTTGTGCTACTTTAGGAGATGGGGAGGGGAAAGGCCGCCGGGAGCGTGTTCGTGCACGGTGTGGCCCAGCGAGGGTGCCCCTCGGCCGGGGAGGGAATCGAGGGGGTTCCGAAAGTGTTCGGGCAAGTTTCTGGCGTTCCTCTGGGGCCGAGCCGGGCTGCCGAGCCGCGCCGGGCTGCCCGCGCCTCCTGCGGGCGCCTCCGCCGGCCGCCTAAAAGCGCTGCGCTGCCCGCACCTGCGGGGCGGAGGCCTGCTGCAGCGCCTTCGGGGGGGGGGGGGGAGGTGAGGGGGGAACCCACAACACCCTCCTCTCCAAAACCCCAAACCCGCCTGGGTGTCAGCGGAGGCGTGGGAGCGGCGAGGACCGGCCCTCGGCCCCAGCGCCGCCGGCGCCTTGCAGCAGGGGGCGGCAGAGCTCCACGGCGGCGGCCGGCGCTGCCCCGCGCCGGGACAGGAGCGCCTCGCCCCCCGCCGCGGGCACCGAGGGGCGGGTGGGCGCAGGCCCCCGCGCTGCGGAGCCGAGTGCTTCGCCCAGACGCCGCCACGGTGTCTTGTGAGGGGGCAGTGAGATCTGTTGCGCTTGAGAAAGGGGGGCGGGCGGGCGGGCGTTATGCCTTGAGGTATTAAGACTGCAGCTCCGGAGGTCTCCTTCAATGCATTTATCACTAAACCTCGTACCCTACAGACGTTTTGTCTCGGTGATAAGTAGCAAAGAGCCACCAGATGCTCTCAATTTATATAGAAATGCTTCTGCGCTTTTGCCGCCTCGGGATGAGCTCTGGAGGTCTCCCGATTAGCAGCGATTCAGAAACAGTCCGGAGGCTTTTCAGCGTAGCCAGCGCCGGGATGGCAAAGGAGGAGGAGAACGGGAAAGCTTCCTTCAGGCTTTGCGTTGATCTACCTAGGTGTAACGTGTATAGGAGATGCGGTCTGTGCTTCCTCGAACGGGGGAAGGGTAGAAAGGTAGTTTGTGAAGTGTGATTACTGCAACGTGGGAGGATTACATAGTTTTGGTACCTTACTATAACAAATGTCAGGAAATAAATAATGGAGTGGAATTCTAGATGCTATTTTAAAATTATAGGGGGATAGATATGAGGAGGAGATGGAAATAAGAGGAGGAAAGCTGAATAAATCCGTTATTGATAGTAAGTTGTCATTAGTCTCAATTTAAATAAAACACAGCTGCTTCTTTTTTTTTTTTTTATAATAAAGGGAATGAATTGTGTTGGCATGGGGAAGAGTAACCTTTCTGAACTGGCTGTAGAAATAGCAGGAACACGCAGCCTGCATCCACGGCAGGGTATAGTAAATGGGAGTGGGAAAACATCTGCATATGGAAAATATTTCCATTTAGGTTGCTAGGGGAGAAGAAAATTCTACAGTGATTTTTTTTTTAAGTTTAATAACCGTCATTGTGGTGAGGGATTTATTGTACTTTTTAAAATTTTTTTTTTTGACACTTCCTTAAAGTAATCCTGAGAATTTCTTGAAGCGATTCAAATCGTTTGAGAGGCTATTCTAGAAACTCTTGGGATTTGTCTTCCTTTAGGAATGCAGTGGTGGGGAACACTTACGTCATCAACTGAAGGTTGTGGTGTTTGTGAGGATTTTTGTTCATTTGTTTTTTAAGAAAACTGATATTATCAGAGTATTAAATGATGATTCTGACTTTTTGATGTTAAAAGTAGAGATAGAGAAGTGGACTGTTAAGAAAAAGCCAGTAACTAGATTTGAATAAATTGTTTTGGAAATATTGAGTCTTAGATTGAGGATTTGTATTTCTAAGAATATAGCTGCAGCAGATTTTATGAAGAATGAATGAAGCTTTTTCTTTGGGAAGTGCTGGTGTTTAAGACTGGGGAGGATGAACTGTGATGTATTTGTTCCATTTCAGAAAATCAGAGCAGTTTGAAAACAAGTAGCAGACCACAACCCCCTCCCTGAGCCCCTTAATTATGACATTCATAAGCTCTTAACTTATCTACCAGGGCCAAATATTCCCTCTCCTAATTTCATCACAAGGGAAGAGTTTAACTGGCAATGTTATTATGCCAAAACAAAAGGATTTTTTTCGTAACCTTTCAAAGCTGTCCAGACAATTCATCCAGAGTGAAAGGCTCAAATTTAATTAGCTTTGCTTTAATAAAGAATGAAACAAAACACACGCACCCCAAACCAACAAAATAGCCTGCTCCACTCTGTAAATCTGCTTTTTAACATATGTAGCGATACCACACTCAGAAGAGGAGACTTCATTGGCTTTTACCAGTGCCTGGGGACGCTGACTTAAAGTGGATGAAACGGTCATCTTCCCAGATTGCAAAATCCTATTTCTTTTATCATGCTGAGTAATGTTCACTTCTTTAGGTTAGCAAATAGTTGTTAAGTTGCAGTAGATAATGTTTTGCTTGTAGAACTTAATCTATTTTGTGCTAATTCAGGCAATTCATAGGAGTGTGTACTTGTTTAGTCATTGTGATCTAAGTTTCCTCTTTTCACTACCTTGATATTGAGTTTGTTTTTGTTTTTCCTGAAGAGTTTCTCTTTACAAGTGCTTATAAGGGACTGCTTGTTAATAAGGAACATCCCCCAAAAGACATGCCAGCATGTGTGTCCTATTCATCACAGTGCAGTCACTTTCTAGAATTCTTCTTCTTTTTGCCTTTTTGCATAGGGAATCCATGAAATTTGGATTTTTTGAAATCAAGGAGTTTGTCTACTGGATTAAGTGGAACTAGTATTTTATTCCAATTGTATACTGAAATCTGAAACATATCCTGAGACTTCAGCTAACCAATGTTTTCTGCTACCAGTTGACTTATATAACTGCGTTAAGGTTAAAAAACATCTACCACCTTCTTGTCTCCATTTCACCCTTCAAAAAATAGGAAAAAATGAATTCAGACAAAGTAATGTTTGGTTTGCTGTTTCAGCCTATGTAACTCCTCTTCAGCTGAAGATGAGAATCAAAATATCTACTTGAAAAAGAACCTTGACTGATGAGGTGTTCTAAAAGATAGACTTAGGAATGGATGGCTGAGAAGTATATAGAGAGTTTTGTTTCATGCACTCCTATACAAAATGGAGGTAGAGATATTTTTATTGTTTGCAGTGGCTCTAAATCATGAAATGTATGAAAGATAAAGTCATAGATTTAAAGCTTTAAATTATTTTCTAAGAAGCTGAATAGCATCATTTTGACATTTTCTCTTACAGCACAGTTCATGTATTAGGTAACTAATTATTTTTATCTATGGGAATGTTATTGGAGTGTTATGACTGATTTATATACAACTTGCCTTTCATGGCCATCTTTTTGAACAAGTATTTTGTGAACAAATACTGTATTTGTTTGCCCTTTCATTGACCTTTTCTTTGAGGTACCTTTCCAAAGTGATTCGTGTTTACTTATGTTTTTCATCCAATTACTCCAGTAATACCCCAGTTACATTCAGCACATGCCGTTTGATTCCAGCACAATCGAGTCAAGGTAATATGACATTTTGGGAAACACGTGTTTTAACTACACTGCAATTTGTGTCTGTGAGTTGAAAATCCATTATCGAAAGAGTAGGACACAGACTTCTCCAGATAAAGAAGCTGGATAATTACTGGTATGCATATCTTAAACAGTTCATACCAACTAATTCATGCCATGTGTTTTGTTCAGTGGTTTTTGTTTGTTTTTTAGCACACACATTTGTTTATATAAATAAGGGCAGTATACTTGATCAAGTGTATCCTGTAGTTTTACATATCACAGGTCATTTGAATTTTATTTTCTATGTCTCTTGAAATTCAGAAATGGGACAGACATTAGAGAAAACTTATGTATGTCCTGATGTATTCAAATATGAAGGCTCCTTGGAGTCTGATAGACTAGATCCGGGCCTATTGGTATCTAGTATATCTTATCATCACTTTGTTTCAACCTAATCAATTAATCATGACCTAATTCTGTCCTAGTAATTCTCACCTCCCCCACCTACCTTAGTATATTTAACTGCTTTCTAGTTTAGGTATTTGACTAAAACAATTCAATTTTTGGTAACTAGTTTAAAACTCAGTATAATTTTGTATATTAAATAGAGCATTCAGAGCACTATTTGCTATTACTTCAAGAATCTGAGGATGTCCAGCTTCAGTAACATAATTCTGCATTCTTTCATGAAGTCTTTTTATTGCTTTTGTATCTCAGTTTCTCTTAATACTGTGATTGTATGGATTTGAATATTTTTAGAGGATATCTGGAAAATGAAAAGAGTTAATCTAAAATAGCAAGATGATCTTCAGATATCTTGTGGTATGCTATGATGTTTTGAATGGGATATCTCCAAAAATAAATGTACCGAGCTTCTTATTGTTGTTATAAGGCAAATTTTTGTATTGGCTGTTATCATTTAGCTGATGACACTGTTCACTGGAGAAGACCTTTTCTGATTTGCTCTGATGTAGGTAAGCTCAGAATCTACCTCTTAATTTATTCAATGAAAAGAGTTAGAGGAATAAAAAAGAACATAAACAGGGAGACTAATTTATCTGGCTACAGCTATTTGTGGTGACAGCTTAAGATATTAAAATCTTTTTCTACTGGAAAAGGAGTAATTTAAAATTTACTTTAAAAATACCTGGAAAGGAAACGGAGAATATACACACACAAGTCTACTTTTTAGAAAACTTTGTTTAGCAAGACCCTTAAGCCTTTGAATAACCTGCATTTGTGTAGCTCCATGGAAGCACTGTTGGTTACACTAATCCACAGACTGTCAGACTGAGCAGGAGTCAGTTGACTTCAGTGAGTTTTGGAGCTGTGGAATATGTGAAAGCATCTCTTGAAATGGCAGGAGATAAACAGCTTTCGTTTTGGAAACAACATGGGATGGGACAATAATATCCATTTATGCTGGTGTTATGATTTGGGAAATTCTGATTAACAGAAAATTTCTCTCTGCACCTGTACATCGCAACCTAGATCATTAATGGTATGACAAGAGAATAGTGGCTTGAACTACAAATATAAAGTAAGATTACTGCAGAATGAGATATTTACAGTGTAGTTATTAAATAGGAAGATGACTATGAGCATTGTGGCCAAACTTTACTGATTTTAGTCAAAGTATTTCCACTGATTTAAGTTTGTGTGTGAATGAGAGATACAGGGTCAGTTCTTTAAAGGCAATTATTTTACTGTCTCAAGTGAAGGAGGTCAACAGTGAAGTGTACCAACTAGAAATTCATTACATGGTTTCTGCCTGTTTAAGAACACTACTACCATGTAAAAAAAAAAAAAAAAACCACAAACTCGAGTACCTTCTGAAATGTTTTACATATTTTAGAAAAGAAAAAAGCAGTTGTTTGATTTAATCCGTTCTATAATATAATACATGAAGAGCACTGCAAGTAGGATGAACAGATCAAGTCTTCTAAAAACCAGTATAAAGAAATAATTTCAGTATGCCTGGAGATCTACTAACAAAGATTGTCATTTGCCACTGGTTTCCATGATCTAAGTATAATCTTATTGGAAATAGCCTGTCTGTGGATGGACAACATCCCGATAAACTTGGGAAGCAGCATTGAGTACAATGGGGGTTTAGCCAGCCTCTCTGTTGGTCCTGCCTATTGTTAGTGAAATAAATTTCTTCTTATCCAAGTACTATGTAAGTTCCTTCAAGAAGTAGCTTTGCATAAAAAGCATAAAACGTTGACACATTAATTCATGTTTATTTAAGCTTTTTTCCAAGAAAAATGAGGAAGAGGGTCGAGTGGCTCTCTTTCTCTTTTTCCGATTAGACTTGGAATCATATATGAAATTCATGCAAGAAGTTGCTGTCCTCATCACTTTGCCTGAGAGGTGTCGTTTGGAGCATACTATATATTCAGTTTAAAAACAAAATCATTGCCATCAATTTTCTTGCTACTAAAACACATTGCACCATATTCAGTCAAGCTGCAAGCAATTTCAAACCCATTAACTTTGTAGACCTTTGTACTGCAGCTGAATTTGGTTTGTATGAAGTCAGGTCTATACTTAAAATAATAATGTATTTAAAAAGAGAGGGACATAAAGCAGTGTATGGAGATCCTTGTGGTGTGTGTCACGGATAGACAGAAACAGGTAGGGACAGGTAATTCTGGCTCTTTCTAAGAGTAATTTTCTGTACTGATCACACAAAAGGAATATTCTTCTTTATTATAACAGGAAAGATGTAATCAAAATGGTACTGTTACGTCAATGTGATGTCATTATGTTGTCTTAATTAGTCAGAGCAAAACAAAGATCCAGGGTTTGGGGGAGAGGGTAGAAAAAGGGTGTGTGCTAAATGTACTGAAGACCAGTTAACAGAAATAACATAATATAGCATTAATTTTAAAGTTCTTGTACATCCCATGCTCATAAGCTAACATATGTACGGGATCGGAACAAAGATTGATGTACTCCAGTGACCTCAATCTGACAGACTCAAGGCAAGAGTTGTAAAGAAGTGGAATAAGTACAGAGCAAGAACAGTGTGATATTTTGGTGTATGCTACAACATTCAGGGATATGTCAGGTTACATCTGGGGGATCTTCCTTAATAATCTTGGCAGATCTTTGTTGTGTTACTTTGTTCTTAAACCTGGCTGTACTTTGATCTACGTGGTACACTGTGTCAACAACTTAATGGAAAAATGCTGAAAGAAGAGTGGAAAAAAAAGTGACATTCAGTCCCTTAGTTGCTGTGTTGTAAGTAATGGAGTAATACTAATTCCTTGATCAACCCTTCCATGACATTCATAATTGTATGTACCACAGAGAAGCTACCCATTTCTTGGGTGATGGACTCAGAACTGCGTGTTATATTCTTGGACTTTCCAGTGATTTAATTACATTTTTCGGTTTGTTTGGTGTTTCTTTTCTACTTTTTTTTTAAAAGCATTTTGTTTATTTTCCTAGCCTTTTGGTAATGGTTATCCTAATTTAAGAAATGGTAATGTGAAGCACTTGAATTTTAAGCTGACCTGTACCAGGCCAATTGTGTGTGTGTTTAAAAAAAAAAAAAAAAAAAACACAACAAAACCAACCCTCCTTGTTCATAAGCATCTCTTTTGCATAGTAATCAGTGTGGCAAGTTCTGCCTTTTGAGTGGGTGGGACTAAAAGCATTTGAGCAGTTACCGTGGTAAAATGAATGCTGAGAGAGATTTGATTGCTAGGAAGATGACTCCCAGGAATGAACACACGGAGTGCAGAGGTACTTGAAAGGAAAGCACAATATATAAGTAAATGGATATAAACTTTTTACAAAAAACTCCTTCAGGATGAAAATTAATTTCCAGCCAAAAAAGCAATGACTTTGGAGCATTAGAAGAGAGAGAGGGAAAAAATATGGTTATTTTTAAGATGGTTCTTTATTAATTTATGAAAGGATTACATTTAATGCATCCCCAGAATGTCCCAGGAGATCCCTTAAAATGATGTGCTTCTAAGACATTCTTCATGTAAAAGGTCTCAAGACATAAGGAAAAAATAATTTTCAAATTGCTGAATTATACTTTCTGGAAAATAAAATTATTCGAGTTTCTCATCCGTTAATAGGTGTTATATAGCAGATACAACTTCTCAAAGCACTAAGAATTGCTGGAGTTTCTTTGGTACCTGTTGCAAATTCTGCTGGTGTTACTAGATGTTGTCCATACATTTAAAAATTTAAAAAAAAAATTTAAAAATTACTCTTTACAGTTGTTTATGGGAAAACTTAAAAAAAAAAACCCCAGATGCTTTGGTGTCAAAAGCATTTTTTCTGTTTTTTAATACCTGAAAATATTTTCTCACTTGCTTGCACCTCTTTGGAAGTGGAAGAAAACTGTTCTTAGAAAATGCAGCCTTAAATGATTTATTTGCATACATAATAGTAGTAATGGGAATTACAAAGATAAAATACCACAACATTGAAACATTGTGGTTTTTGCTAATCACTTGAATGATTTTGTATCAGACATCCTTTATTTCACAATAGAAGGTTTGCTTTTGTTGCTTTCTGTTTGGTTTTTGTTGCTGAGTTCTAATTTTGTAAATCTTATCTGGGCTTTGAAATGCAAGGTGAATTATACCCAAGTGGACATTGACATCAGTAACAAATAATGCAGTAATTCGTGTACTCCTGTGCTTTATGTTGGGGAATAATACTCAAACTTCAAATTGATGAAAAAAACAGTGCTGACTTTTTCCAATGAAGGCTGTCTGTACTATGATATGAATGCTACATCTATCTCTAGCCCATATAGTTTATTTTAAGGAAGTTATGTTATGTGAGATGAGTTCTGCTGACAGAACTGTGCACACCCTGCAGCCATGGAACTCCCACTGGAGTTGATGGGAGACTTGTGTGCCAAGAGTACTGTTTCGGGGGTTGTACTGATTGCAGCTTTCAGAGTCTGATTGAAGCTTTCAGGAGTTGTATAACTCCCATGTGAGTATGTGGGAATTTTGATTTAGTAAAGAATAGAAAATCAAGCTCTAACTTTATGTATATTTAAATGGTGGGCATGTTTATAAAGTAGTTCTGAAAAAGTGTGGGACTAATCCAAGAGCACAGAAGAACTGAGAACTAAAGGGATGTTCGGTGTGCCAGGTTCTATTTGAGATGGCACGTAAGGGTATTTTTTTTTTTTTATAATAAACCCAAAGACATATTCTAAGTATTGTAAGCTACTGATTTAGTTTTCTCCCTCTGGGAACGTATGAGAAACTACAGCTTCATGCAATTACTAAATTACAGTTACTTAGTGGTTGCCACCCAGGTCATAGCTGTGTTGGGGAGTTTACCATTCAGTATAAAAATTCATAATTCGGTTTTGTTTTGTGTTTTTGAGAGTTTTGATTTACTTGTTTGTTTTGGTCTGTGGCTTTGTGACACTAGTCAAAATTGTTCCTTAGCCATTCAGTATTCAGGTCATGCCTGTAGGTCTGTAAGCGTACTGTCTGAGTGATCGGATGTTAAATGGATTTGTGCCAGTTTATGGCGGTTCCACACACTGGGTCCAACAGCTTTTAGCATTTAGTGGAAATAATCCTCCCCAGCACCTTTGCATTCCATTTATGTGAATGTCTTCAGATTATACAGCCTGTGTACATACAGAATTTACATTGCTGGGTTTGGAAACTCTCATAGGTCATACCTTCTACATAGTTCTCCTAAACTCATGGTAGACTTGCTCTGATTTTTACTATTCTTAGAAGTAGATTTACAGATGTTTGTTTAATGTCACAGTGGTGGGTTTCAGTTCTGAATGTGTGATATGGTTCTGAATGCATGATTTGCTTACATGCTGCAAATTTAAAAATGAATTTTGATTTTGTATTCAGTTTTTCTATATCATCTGCCAACATTAGTATAAATTACGATTCCTAGATATGTTCTAAAACCTTAAGAATCACCTGCTTTGTTCTGTGCAGCCCTTTACATGCCACACTAACCTTTTTTTTTCCTTTTTGTCCTAAGTACATGAATGAACCTTTATCTACTATATATAAGAGCAGATCTGTCTGTGGAAACTGTTTCCTGTAAAAAGCAATACACTTTCCTATGAATCGTGTTTTGCATTTTTTTTAGCTACTCAGGATCTCATTTAAAAAAAGAACCAACCAACCACAACTAAACAAAATCAGAAGTTTTCTTTTTCAAGAGAAGAGTCCTTTTACTGTTGGATAGAATTGTGATACCTGTTCTTCTGTGACCATTTTAAACCAGGGAAGACAACTGTAGCCATTGAGTGGACTGAAAAATTAAAAGGAGACTTTAATATTATGTAAATATTATAAAAGCTTTTCTAAAGAAGTCTTACTTGATTTTTTTTTAATTGACTAGTGAATGTTACTATTGCTTTAATACACCTTATATGTGTTTGTGACTGTTTTCCAGACGATGAAGCCCCCTGGATACAGTCCTGAAAGATTTCTAGATAGTGTCTGTTTACACCCAAGTCAATGAAAGTTAGCCCTGCAGAAAACCTTTTTCTGTTCATGAATGCACTGAATCTATTGTATGTGACCTGCAGGTATTAAAGAAGTAACATCTCTATCTGTCAACCTATAGAATCTGTTTCTGCAGGGATGTTCTGTTTTTACTAATGAAAATAGCATAATGAATTCTATAACTGTATTTGAATGTTTTATCAGAAAAAAAGTGTTGTAATGGAGGGGGGGGAAGAGGGGAAACTCAAGCAGCAGGAAGGAAGGAACACCTAATATTTATTGAAGGCGGTATGTTTTCCTCAAAGAAGAGACACTTCTCTCTTGGTCGTTGTTTTTTGTTGGTTTTGTGTGGGTGGGTGTTTTTTGTAGTTGTTTTATTGGAGGGGAGGGCTGTTAAAAAGTAAAATTCTGTTTTCATAGACCAGGTGTATTTTGAAGCTTCAAACAAAGTTTCAGATAAAGGCTCTGAAAGATTTTATTCTTAAGACTGGAAGACAAGCCTTACTTAAAGGTATCTTCTGCATGACAGGCCATTTGGGTTTAGCACCAAGTGGTGTTTTTTGTCATAAGAAGACTGAACAAAGGTCAGTTGCACTGTTTCCTGGAGATGAAGTGAACCTTGTTAAGAGCCATGCTTGTAGAAATCATGACATGCTGTGTGGTGTCATTTTCTGTTAACATCTGATTCTGTTCTTTTTACCTACTGTTGACTCTTATGAAGCCTTGATCACTTCTCTTGCAAATAGACTATCATGAGGCTTTTAAAATGTTGGGAAGAGGTAACCTAGGCATTCTCACAAGTGTTCATTAGATTCATAGAAACCTAGAGTAGCTCTGCTGGAAATAGCTCATATTTCCACTTGAACTGTACCCCCATTTGCAAGTACATGTGTATTCCAAGTTTATTTTGCTTGAATTATCAAATAAGTTTAAAAAGTAATTATCTTAAAATTTTATGTGAGGTTTTTCTGAAATTCAATCCTAAAAATAGGACCTCCTATGACAAAGAATTACTAGAACAGCAAAAATAAGAATATAAGCTTTCCGAAGCAGTTTTTAGGAAAAAAGTGCACAGTAAAGCAAAAGCAAATTTTCACAGTAAACACTTTTATGCAAAACAAACATTTGTATTATCAGTCTGAGTTTAATTGTTCATGAAAGAAGGTTTAATTCCTAGCTGCATAAAGAACTATTTTATTTTTTTTTAGTCTTTACAAGTATTTTTGGGGTCCTGCTGTCTTACAAGTAGTAAAATGAGAGTGGAAACAGTTAACCTTCTCAGATTCATTGAGTTAATGCTGAGCTTTGCCCTACATCCATTTGGCAGAATTTCTCTTCTCTAGCAATGTTTCCATTCACTTGCATCGTGCAATGTAACTGCATTATCTAAACTGAATTTTTTGAAGTATGATAGGGAGGTAAATATATGTGGTAAAGCTTTCTATTCCAACCTCTTACGTTTGGTAGTGCAGATGGTCAGTTTACAACCTGGCAATAAAGAGGGCTGATTCAACTGAAGAATAAAGTACCTGATTTGCTGGTAATTACGAGGAACAAGTGAAATGCATTTTTTATCAGAGTACAGTACCTGTCTCTTTAAAAGTACATGGTCTGTCCATCCAACGTCATATGTATAGATATTCACATAACAATCTATTATCATAACTGACACAGACAGCATCTTTGCCTGCCTGAAGAGAGATGCTGAAGAAGGCTAAATGAGGATGGAGACTTCCTGGTTTTTTACTTCAGAAATAGTTTCTGCACATCAGAAATGAAGACCACTTTCATTTTTCTATAAGGTTCTCTACTAAATAATGTGTTTTCCAAAATTACCTGTTCAGTATTATGGTTGAAGTCTAGAATTGCTTCTGTATACTTGTCTTTGGAACATGTATGCCACGCAGTATCAGTAAAATTCTGAGGAATTCTCAATCTGGAGTGTACTAATCCTTGCAACACCTCCAGCCTCACCATTGGAAAAGTAGGGAATTAAGTCAGCAAGTGTGTCTGTTTGTTCTCTTCTAGGCAGATGCAAACTCTCCTTGCCCGTGCTCCCAGCTAACTGAAGAAAAACTAGCTCCAAATCAAAAACTGAAGCTGGCATTCCTGTGGCAGTGCTTGAACAAACTGTTGTTACGGCTTATTAACATTAGCATAGTGTTGTGGTAATTACAGATGCACAAATTGTCATTAGGTTGCATCTGGCCAACTCAGAGCATGCATCTGCCTGCCAAAGGTTGTGTTGACATGCGCACAGCAAGATAAAGGCAGGATGATGCAAAGATTCTCAAGTTAAAGACACCCTAAAGCAGTAAACCTAAATGACGCAGCATCGTCCTTATGGCACAGAGTCCCCACTGCTGTTAGGAACAGGAGAATGGGAGGATGACTTCTGACTCCAAGTAAATAGTTTCATTTGCCATAGGCTGCGACCATGTTGACATATGTGTATTGTTTCCAGACTTAAGTTAAGGTGTCTCTGCATCATACTTACTCACACTTGTGCTGCTGATGTCATAGACATAGCTATCTTGTTCCATAGCTGTGCGTATATGGCCTAAGTAGAGATGTTGCACAGAGCAATAAATTCAATTCAGTCTTTAGAGTGGTACCTTAAAAATTGAACCGTCTTTTTGGACACTCCGTGTAGTTCCAAAAATTCTCGGAAGCCACACTGACCTCTGTTCTGACATCGGGGGACTTAATGTGGCACGTTGTTTTGAGAGTGCCCATGCAGTTTATATTTGTGAAGTAAGAGTCAAACTGTATGCTTTTGGAAGACAATCCAGTACTGGATCAAGCTGGTATAACTGAGAGGATGTGAGCTACTAGTGAGAAAGGCAATACCACCTTTGTTGAATCAGTAATACTTGAAAAGTGTTTTAAATTTAAAGGTCATTACTTTATCTTCAATCAAACTGTGTGTTCTTGTTCTTCATACAAATAAAATCAGGGTTTAGATCCAGTAGATTGAATACCAACCACTTCTAGACAATAGAATAGTTATCCATTTAAACATAGAAGAAGGATTTCTTGAAATATGAGAGACTATAGTTTTCTTGTTAGAACATTGCTAGCAGGCAGGAAACCCTGGGTTCTCTCATTGTGAATCTTTGACTTAATACAAATAACTTTATTTGTGCCTTAGAAATTTTACCTGTTAATATGGCCCAATGTATACCCTGAATCAACTAGTTCAGGCACCAGAAGGAAAATGGAGATGTTCATGTTGCATCTTGGACAGTAATCCTTAGTATGTTGGACTTTTAGTTCTGTCATGGTCTGTGAAACAAATACTTGAATTTTACTGCCTTGGTTTTGCTAAAATTTGTTTCTCTTCTTGCATTAAAGCCAAGATGTGAATGTGAAGTATTTCTTTACAAAATAAGAGAAGTCATGCCCCATGGATGTTTTTTTTCTCCTTAATTGTACTGAGATTCTCCATTTTATTGATGTGAAATGAAACATAAAGAAACTTGATCAAGGTCAGACAGAAACTCTATTGTGAATCTAGAATTGAGCCAGCTGTCCTGATTTCATTCCAGTGCTTTAACAGTCAACTGGCTTTTATTTTATGATAAGATGTGGAGTAAAAAATGACATGCAAATATGCGGTGATTGTAGGTTGGTTTCACTGTTTAGGGTTGTGCATGCTGATTCCAGCAGCCCTGTTTTAAATGTGTTTTGTCTGAGGCTAGAATGTTTGGCGGGTGTGATGACTTCACATTCCTTTAGGATCCTAAGGAGTATCCCCAGAAATCTTTAAATCTGCAGATTAGCAAGAGGAATGCTTGGTGGTTCTCTTTAAGAAGACAAGGAAACAAAATAGGAATGTGCTTTTTGTTGGGAAACTACATTGGGGGTGGGGGGCAGAAAGGAAAACAAAAAACCTCAACACAAAACCAAAACCCACCCTACAGGTTCTGTAAGATCTGTATTTAAATGTCTTTTTATATTCCTTACTCGCTATTCTGACACTTCATCAGAAATTACTTATTTGTAGGTTTGAAATAAGAGCGGTCATCATTTATCTCTTTGAAGAATGAAGGTGAATAACCCAATGGTTTTCTTTCCATGGTCAAACAGGCTGTTTTGGTGTTCAAGGCTGATTGTGACTGCCGGACTGGTAACACTTTAAGTAGATGAAATCGGGTGAGAAAGATGCTGTCAGTATCAATAGGCTCAGAATCTGACCAAGCTTTTTTCTTCATTCTTGCAAACTCCATTTACTAAAATTGTGAGACTGGGTATCTGTAGTGTTGGGTTTTGTATCAATTTTTGGAATGAAGGTGAACCTACTTTTGTCTTCCTGAGTTTTGTTTCCTTTTAAATAGAAGTAGGATGGTGTTACATAGCTGTCTTTGTATGATCCTCAAACACATTGAAATACTAGTAGAAAAATGCTAAATTAATTACTGGTAATATAAGCAAATGTTTTGAGCGAGCATTTTTTGGGGTACCAAATGCTGGTACAATCTGTGTCGATTCTTTAATTCACACACTAAGAATGGGAGAGGGCTCTGAAATGCTGATTGGAACACATGTTCCTTGAACCCCTAGCACAAAGAAGAGAACAGAGTAATTAGAGGGGCAAAATTTGTTCCCTGCATTGTTTGTACACGTAAGAGGTTATCTCTTGCTGCAGATTGGATTAGCTGGATAAACAGCAGCATAATTTATTTAAAGTCTGGTCTTAAAGACTTGGAAAGAGCAAGAAGGAGATTATAAAAAGGAGAGGTACAGAGAATGTGGCTCTACATGTGTACAGGTAACTTGTATAGCTTGTGTATAATTAGATGTATTTTAATACGGCAGGGTTTCTTTGTGTTTTAACCATTGGCGATGTTAAGAGCCTGAGACTCAACATTTCAGCAGAAGCTTTAAACCTATATGTAAGGGCTGTTGAAATGACATATTTTAAACCAATCATATTTCATAAATTCATAAAATCAATTGCCACATCCTTCTGAGTATCTATGAATATTCATACTTCTTCCCCAGATGACTTGCAGGAATGATGATGTGCCTTCCAAATGGATATATATAGTTGGTTCTTTGAAGTCAATGATATAATGGTTCTCCAGAGGTCCATTAGCTGTCTGAGATGCCCTGCTTCTCTCCTGGGTTCCACAGAGCTGAAAAGCAGAACATATTTGTCCCTTCCTGGGGGGACTACTCAGATGAAGAAAAGTATAACCTATACTAACCCAAACAAGTTAAATTATGATTAATATTTATAATATTTACCATTGGAGTAACTTCATACAGAAAGATAGTGCAGCTTGGTCAGAGATACAGGGAATTTTTTTTGAAAGTTATTTTAATTTCTCTATTCCGTTTCAGTTGGATCTTTAATACACATTTTTAAATTTCTCTGATCTTTAGCATCTTCTCCAATGGGGTTCATTATATTTTCGAGGAAACATGAGAACTGTATATGCTTATAACTTTGTGTATCATTTAAATACTTCTTGAAAATGGTGTGGGTGTCTTAGTAAAAAGTATCTTTTTTGTTAACTAAATGAAAATGGTTTTATTTTTTTCTCACGTTAAAATAGGCTGCTTGACAAGAACATTTATAATTTTATTAGAAGTTAGGATTTGTGGCATGTAATATGTACCTTGATTTTTCTACTCTTGATTGTTGATTTTACAGACAGAATCTGTCACTTTGGTAAATGAGATGTTTTATTTAATCTCCAGTTGTTAATGCAGCCTTCTAAAAGAGGGATCTTTTTGAGTGCAAAGTTTGTTGTCGTGTTGCTGGTGTGTGTTTCTGAGCAGAATGCAAAGTAGCTTTATCCATACATTCTTTTTTTCCTGTACTGGGATAGCTGCCAAATCTATGTCAGCGATTAACTTCTGAATGTGTCAGCTGTAACAAATACAGTTCATTGTTTCTTGACTAGTTAACAGCTAGTTAAAAAGCAGGAACAGCTCAAATGAAAGGAAGTGCTGTACATTTTGTATCTAAAATATTCAGGCTGTTAAAACTACTGAGAGAAAGAAAAAGAAAATCAATTCTAGGAGGGATTTTTAGACAGAAATACTTAGCTGATTCTTTGAATCAAAACATGCCAGATCACTGGATAATGAACTTATCTGATGAAATCGTGGTCAGTTACAGGTAATTTTCAATAAAGGGTTGTATAGTTCAGTATTTAAGCCTCTGTTTCACTCATGTGAAAAGCAACTTCCCCCCCCCCCCCAAAATAATAATAAAAAAAAACCCAACAAACAAACCAAACAAACCAAAACAACTTGAAAACCTCTCAAACTATTAGAATAATATCTGAGATATTGGTTAGAAAAAGAATATCGCAAGAAAGAACAATGCCGTAACTTATTCAGAGAACCTGAGAGTACAAAAATTATCTAGAGGAAAGTGCAAAATCACAGTTTAAAAGGGTGAGGCAGTGATACTGTTCTTCCTCACAGAAATGCATTTTCAAATTATTAATGTCCTCTTTTTGCAGACTGTACCAAGTCACGACAACTTTATGTTCGTGTTTTGCCTGTATTTTCGCAAATTTTTCTGTGTGAAATGTGAATGATTTACCGTAAACACTTTAAAACCACAGTGTATTTAATTGGTTCTTTAAGCTTCAGAGACCTTTTTTCACTAAATTTTCTATCAACTATCCCAGCAGAAAAGTTTTACAATTTAAACTGCAATTTTAATATATGTAAGAATTTTTTCTGTAATTTTATCTTAAAACTTGTTGTTTTTTGTAGTCTGTCTTGTTGAGCTTAACATGAAAATACTGGTAGTAAATGAAGACAAAAGGTGCTGTTGTAACAGGTGTCATATTCAGTGTCTTGCATAAGAGAACAGTCAGTTGTTTTCTCAGTGGTGAGAGGTGCTAGAACTCTGCAGAGATGCAGAATTATTTTTGTTGACTAGCTCATTTGAGCCCTGTTATTTTCAAGTTGCAGTAAGTCAAAGGTTTGAATCTCCTATTAAGCAGAGCAAAGACAGAGGAAGCCATGCAATGAAATGCCAATAATCTAACAAGAGGACAGAACTTATATTGCTATATATAAAACCAACAAAAACCCCACCCATCTGGAAAACGCAAATTGGGATCATACCGAATGTGTGCCTTGAGTTAGAAGAGGAACTTCAGTGACTGACAGCTAGTTGAATTTTTAAATGCAAGGAAACTTGTGGAAAAAT
The DNA here is from genome assembly GCF_034619465.1 of Leptosomus discolor. Lineage (NCBI taxonomy): Eukaryota > Metazoa > Chordata > Aves > Leptosomiformes > Leptosomidae > Leptosomus > Leptosomus discolor. The sequence goes on along the minus strand of NC_141391.1, from coordinate 107,910,061 downwards.
CTATCATTTGCTTAATTTTTATTTTAAAATAAGTTATGTATTTTAAGAAAGCGAAGGAATGTGTGGCAAATGGTCTTTGCATACCTAGAAATCACAGACTTTCTGTATAGATTTGTGGAATAGTGTTAACTTCTCAACACATTGACAAGGGTACAGCCTATGCAGAAAGTAGTATTTATACCCAATGTATAGACTGTGAATCTACAGTCCCAGTCCTTCAGCTCTCCTGCTCTGTGTTGCTCCCACCCTCCTTCCTCTAGATTGCTTCATACACGGGAGTACTGTTTCACTTAAAAAGGGACTCCAAACAGTGATTTCCCCTATACGTGAGTTAGAATATTTTATATTTGTAATACATAATTCTCCATATCTGTAGAATAGTGGTGGTGAGTTAAAGCAGGATTTGTTTGTCTACCCTCAACTTATTTGGTGTGCCTGGTAGAAGACAGCAGTGGCACTCATTTTTAAAAAAAAATTTTTCCCCTCTCCCTTCATCTTATGGTGGAAGATGTGTGAGCCTTAGGAGACAAAACAATTTGATACATAAATCAAGAAATCTAGTAATTCCCGTCTCATGCAAAGTATCTTCGACTCAAGTTATACACTTACAGCTCAGTTCTTTCTGAAATCTCAGCCACGTTCATCATCACTGCCTACTGCTACTTTTTGTAACTCTTCTTGAGCATGCTGGTGACTGTGGAACATGTTCTGAGGTATCCTATGCAATCTTGAATCCAGGGTTTTTGAAAGTGGCTATTGCAATGCCAAAATTTTGTAAGGAGGGGAAGGAGGTATTAACAAGGGCAAAGAGAAACTTGAGTGGTGGGGATAATGATAGGGAGACTTCTGTGTTGCAAGTGGAAGCTGAAATGAATGAGCAGGTGATCTCTATCCCATGATCTTGAATGAAGCTGAAGATTCAGTGGCAAATGCTTTGTTAAAAGGTAGAAGAAAGATGTCTGATCAGTACAGGCTTGCTGCTCTGACACAAATAGTGTGCAAGGCTGTATATATGTGTGTATGTAGAGGTATCTCATGCAGCTTTCAAATATAAATAATTTCATTTATGTAGGTATGCCATTGTCCCAGATTCTAAATGAAATCTGTTCTTTCAATATTGTATAAAAGTCTGATAATTCATTTTCAAGAGCAACTGTTCATGCAAGATGAGAAAAGGCATCAGGGCAGGAGAGAAACTGGTCTTGTTTACTTTAAAGTGGAGCGGGAATATGTTTATAGAGTCTCTAAGCATTTCAGAGTTGTAAGTGGAAGGAAGGAGAATTGTTCTTAAGTTAAAGTATGTGCTTGGTGCTGGAACAAATGGGTTTGAACGGACTGAACAGCTTTCGTCTGGAAATGTAAAGATTACTTCCATCCATAAGAGCAAGGAGAACATGGAACAGCCTTTAAAAGAACAGTTGTATAAAACTAAGTGATTTTTAAGAAGGAGGTAAAGGGATTTCAGCAGAACGTCATAATGCTGTGCCTACAGAAGGACACTAGAATCTTTTGCCCAAAAAGTGGTGTTCTCCTGCATTCTTGATTGAGTTATTTTTGGAATTAAACCTTGAAATTTTTACTTTAAGTTTGTATTTTGTAAATAAAAAGTACATTTAAATTAACTATTTATTTATGTAATAACAGTTAATAATTTAAATAATCCATACTAAATAATGACATATTTGTTCAGGCAATTGTTTCTGGAACTTTCAAATGTACAGTATCTGTGCAGTGATTTACCATGCAATGAGAACTAACTCTGTTTTCACTCAAGTCCTTATCAAGTTAGCAATGATTAATCAAAGTCCAGAATCTGACATTAAAAATAGGTAGCATTTCACTAGTACCCTCAAGGTATGCCTGTAGAGTCTGCTCTTATACACTGAAAGAAATGGTTTCTAAATGCTTTGATTTCACAAAATAAGTAGCAGTTCTTAAACAATGGAAATAATAGAAATGATGACCATTAGAAACATAAAAGCATGAATTTTCTGTGGAAATGACAAAAGCTGTTCTGGGGATATTTAAAGAAGAATCTGATGTTTGGAGAAGTCGTAGCCAAGTAAGCTTCACCAAGCTGTCACTGAAAACATGAAATCAAATGATCAGTATTTGTATTCTCTGCAGTGATGATCTCAAAGTGACTTGTCTTGAAGAGGAAGAATTTTACTTATGAGTTTTATGTGTGTTTAAAAACAATTAATGATAAAGTGCTGGAGAATCACTGTACCATCTGCAAAGAAAAGTATTCAGAATTGCCAATTCCATTCATTAGTCATAAGACAAATATGAAATACAGAAATTTGAATCTGGCAAATTGTAGGTGGAAGAATCGGGATGAGGTGGGGGGGAAGAAATAGCTGATACTTTCTTTAACATATTTTTACAGTGCTTTCATAATGGACATTAGAATAGAGAATAGATGACCTCCAATTTACAGGAATTATATAGTAGTGTGGTAGAAAAATTGCATTGATTAAAAAGATACCATAGATGAGCATAAATCATAGAGGACTTGAAGTCTAGATAGAGGTACTTGAGAACATAATTTCCTGGACTGCAAGAGCTTTGCAGCAAGTACTTAGTTGTGCATGTTTGTTCATTGTGGTAAATAGTCTACAGTTTCATATTAGCAATATGTATATCTAACCAGATTCTAACAATTTATATTGGGAGGGCAGGATTCAATTGCCAGAACTCAGACTTCCACATTGACACATCACAAGTGCCAGACAAATTTCTGCATTCTTCCTATGACAGGGTCATTAATTTCTTCAATTTAGCTGTGGTTTTTTTTTTTGGCCTTTCCAGACAGCACAGAAGGCTGGAACCCTAGAGGACAGGCAAATATTCTCCTAAATGTGCTCTATTTATGGTTTCAATGTTATAAAACAACTTTGCCTAAGAGAAAAAGAGAATCATAGTGCCAGCAAGTAACTTACATTCAACATGTCAAAGTCTGGTTCCGTACGCTCCTTAAAAAGAAAGGGCAAAGGGAAAGAGATGTTAGTCTGGAATGTTTCATATCCTCTCTTATGAAACAGCAGTATCCTTGGCAGGACAGACTGTCCAAATCTTGTAGCTTAACAGACACTTCCTCCTTTCATTTATAGGTACTTTGCTCATGTAAATCAAAGATGTTTAGGGTTTAATTTAAAATTGCATTGCTCTGTCATGTAAGTTTCAATAGTTAACACAAAAAATGAATAATACAATATTGGTCACATTTTTGTCAGGTGCGTCTGCTTGGTATCACTGCAATCAATGGAGGAAAGAAATTGATGTCACTACTAATACGAAGTTCGTATGATTTGGAAGTATATCGAACTATCTGTGTGTATGTCAAAGTACATAAATTTTTTTGTTGTTATAGTTTGTGACAGACAACGTTTTCCAGTATTTTTTTTCCCCAGCTCTGTTGAATCCTGTTCAGCACCTACTGATTGCGTGAATGCCTTTTTTTTTGCTTGAGCGTTAGTCTTGGACCTTCGTATACCATAAGAAAACGCAGGTATCAGTTTGTAAGGTAGATGAACTTGTGCAAGTTTAGAAGATGCTACTTTGTTACTGCTTCCATGTAACTACTCTTCCCGTTGCAACCTTGTATACCTATTATTCCCCTATTTAATGCAGACTGAGTGTTCTCAAATTTCTGGAAACATCTGCTTTCTGCTTCTGGTTCATGTTCAAATGCTTTCCCAGACTCACATTAAATCCTTAAATGGCATCATAACTCCAATTTAATGCATCCTTAGTCAATGATTCTTTATTAGATCTGAATCTTTAGCTTTTCTTGTGAAACACTAACCACAGGATTTCCACTTGTATTCTCTAAACATGCTAGGCTAACTTTAATTCAGTGAGAGACTTCTAATTTAGAGATAATGTGCTGCTTTTAAAAACATTGCTGAAACACATAATCTTCCCTTTGATAGTTTATTCTTCACTTTATGACCTATTAAAACTTGTGTCTAAGGAATACAGTGCAAATATTTTAAGTTCATTCATTTGTGTTTATTCTCTGCTTGCAATGTCATAATTCCATGTTTTTAAAAAAGGTAACCAAGTATAATTAAAAAGACTTCATATTTCTAGTGATATTGATGTTTTATATTGTGCTCTTTGTCCAGAGAGGAAATTCTCTATTACAAGTTAAAGCAAAAAGAACACTCTCAAATACATATTATGAAAAGACTAGCTTAAAAGAAGAATGTAAAGTGACTGCTTTCGAGAGCAATTACACATGAAGATGACATTATTTTTTCTTTAAGTCCTGAAGAACCAAACCGAAACAAAAGTGTAATGAAGAGTAGTGAATGACATCCTAAATATAAAGGGAAGACTGAGGCCTGACACTAGATTTGGTGTAATACTAAATATCTGAAAAAGTAAATCCACAGCTAGACACGTAAAACTAACAAGCATTTTTCATGTGAGATACTGTCTCTGTTTACTTTGCTATGCAATTTGTGGTAAAGCTAAACTGGAGATTTGATGCTTTTAATTTTGTTTTGGCATGGAGCCTATTGTGAATTTGTCCACCAATCTAACTCCTTATAATCCTCCTAATAGCAAATCTTATCTACTCTTGTCTGTCCTTGGAAGAGGGGGAAGTTTATGAAGAAGACAATGTGTTTTAGATACTGTAGTGTCTTTGGCTGGAAATCTCCTGAGGGCCAAATGCTGATATGGTGTCTTCCTTGTTTCTCAGCTGCCTTTGCCTTTTCCTCCTTGTCTTCAGTACCTACATCCAGCAAAGACTTAATGCTGAAGGAAATGGTTGCTCTTCCTTCCTAAATGAATCTAAAGCAGGGAGGTGCATATGATTGCTAGTGTAGATCATGAAAAAGGCAGGGTGACTCTACTGTGTCATTGTTGTATTTGCTTGTGTTTATTTTCTAAAGCTGTTTGTATTCCCCTCAAATTACATACTGCGTTGTGAAGTAGTGCAGTACAAGTGGGGGGAAAAGACCTCGAGGAAAACAGTGTACTTGTTCCCATGTAATGCTGCTCTGTCTCTGTGAAGAGTGCAGCCATGTATTGTCTTTGATATTCAGTGTGTTTTACTACTATCACTTAAAACACACCCTTGTCTTGTTTCTGTTGGGTTTGTTGGAGAAGCAGTTCTGTCTAACCAGTCTTAAGACCCGGTTGCCTCAAATTACTTTGTCTTTTCTTTCTGTTAAGAGGTCATTCACATACACTCACCCTTCTTCAGGTGAAATAGTATAATCCTGCAGGATTACATTTGAACTGGTTCTCCAGTTTGGTAACTGCTGCTGAGCTTTTATAATGAATTTTTGTATGCAAATCTGAGAAGATTTTCAGAATATTTTTTTATGAAGTTTTTGTCTCTGTATACGTTAATATTGGCAGTAGGTTCAAAGTATATGCCAAAGTAGTTTAATTCAGGTTCTGTTTTCCTTGATGGTTTCATTTACAGTAACAATTTTAAATTATGGAATTCCTCCCACTGTCCCTATACATACATAGGTAGCTTCTTATTAAATTATCTCCACCTGGTGGCAGTATGTCATAGCTAGCAACAGAATAAGGAGCAGAACTGGAGCATTATTTTTTTTCTTTACAGAAACATAACATCAAAGCTAGTTAAATCAGAGGAGTAATTTATTGCTTAAAAACCCCTGTAGACATGTACGAAATATTTTAAAGCTAAACTGTGGTGTCTTGTCTGTAATTTGATGTAAGCTCTATATGGATCTTTAGCTGATGAGTGTCCCATGCATAAGTGCCTTCAAAATGCAAGTCAGTTGCCAAAAACTCTGTTAGCATAACTGTATTAATGCCTGCATTACTTCACTTAAAAAGAACAATACAAGTATTTTGATGGGTAAAGTCAACACTCAAGTGTTTGATGTATGTATTCTGCTTATTCCTCTACTTATAAAATATGGATTAGATTGTACAAAGTTTGCATAATATGTTTTCTTCAAGCATATTTTTGTAGTCTGTTGCAAAGAAATACTCTTTGAAGTGCTGAATTGCTAGTTTTCCTTGGTGAAAAAAGGAAATATTTTCAGGACAATAAGCACAGTATCAACCTATCTTGTCAAAATATATTTTGAAGAACTTACCTAGAAGATTTTTCGTATTGGAGTTATCAGTACAAGATTTACATTCGAAGTTATATAAACAGTTCCATATTGTTTAAGAAAAGTACTATGTGATTAAGATTTCTATAGAAAACGTAATTATTTGGTCATCCAGAGCTCAGTGGTTATTTTGTCTTAAAGTCATCTCTTAAATATTACACATTTACATCTCTATCTCAAAATTCAAGAGTACTCCAGAGTGCTTCTGTGGGTTCAATTGGAAAGGAAATTGGAGATTATGCTGTATTTTCAGAAATTCCTATGACTAAAGGAAGCTGCAGCATCCCTGGGTTGTGTAAAGTGCTTTGACCAGCTAAATTCTTGTATGAAAGGTTCCTTTAACATCAGGAAAGATTTTCAAGACAATGCTTATGGTTTTTACCATGCAAAATACTTTTTTTGTCAAAAAATGCCAAATACAGTTTTAATTAGTATAGCCTGAAACTACAATGGTCCTGAAAATATATTGATCCTGTCGCTCCTGCCAAAAGTTCATAATGTCAAAACATTTTTGAACAGAGCTCGTTAGCAGCTGAGAACTTGTAGCAAATCGTGTTTTGCTGATTGAAAAGCTTTTAAATTTATTTATTATATGTAGTATTATTTGTCATCTGTTATATTTATAACCATTGAAACAAATATAACCCATTTTTTTGTATTTTTGTTTGGTGGTTTTTTTTTTTTTAGATTAGACCTCTATTTCCCTTTGACAAGGAAGAGTTAGCCTTTTTATTGTTGAGTTTAGGTGGTAGCATATGCTACTTCGTTGAACAGTCTTTATGCAATGTAATCATTTTGATACAGTGATCTACAAAGTATACTGGCTTGTGTTGAGTTGTTTTGGTTTAAACACGATTGTAAAGAACTTAACAGCTCAAGAACCTCCTCTGGGAAAGCTAAAAAGTGTTTTTAAAGAGGGGAAGAGAAAGCAAAGAAGCATAGGCTGGCAGCAATCTAAAATGAAGCTTGTACCTTTGTGGCAAGGTCCATGCTGTGTTCTCAGACCTTTACTTGATGCATATGTGTAAGTCTGGGTTTTCTTGTGCCTTTTTTTGTTTATAGATGAAATACTGCTTAAATCGTTGTTTTGGATGTGAACTGAGGAATTCACCTTGGATGAAGTCATCTTAGGCTTAATAAACCTGTCTTGGTTTGGCTGGGATAGAATCATAGGCCAGCCATGCCAGGCAGCCTCAAGCCAGCCAGGGCAGCTGACCTGAGTGAGCTACAGGAGTACCCTGTAGCATAATGTCGTGGTCATTATAAAGGGGAAAGTTTGCTGAGGAGAGAGAAGTCCTGTGCGGTTCCTCCTGCTCCTCCTCTGGCTTCTCCCAAGGACTGCTCTCTGGTTGATTGTGATGACTGGATATTTGTTTGGCTAAGTATAACTTTATATATCTCTGCTAGTACTGGTGGTGTTTCATTAAATCTGTTTCACCTCTACCCACAGGTCTGCTCTCCTTTTTTCAGATTCCCCTCCCTGGCTGGTGAGGGGTTGTTGGGTGATAGAGCGGCTGTTACAGTTTAGCCCCAGGTACAGACTAAATGTAGTCAAATCCTCAGAAACTGTGGTCTATAAGCACTAAATAGAAAGAGTGAGGGATACAAGATAGTTCATTACTCACCGAAAACATCACTTATGTGCACTGAGACTTATAATGTTTGGTTGTGCTCACTTTATTTTTTGTAATGTGAGGTGCACAAAATATGAATTCAGGGAAGAAAGGGGAAAGGCAAAGGATTCCAACCTAGCAAATAATAGTTACATAGCAGAACAACCAATCTCTCTTACAAGCCATAAATATGGGAATACTGTGATGATTTGACATGCTGTATTCATATAATAGAATTGGCCGAGGCAAAGCTTCTATTAGGGTCTCTTTTCTCTGTATATTAAGCTTTTGTGAGGAAAAAGGCTTCATTTTTTCTTCGTTTCATCAAGTAGTTTCTAGGCTGATAATATATTTCTGAATTTATCAATGAATTGCTTGTTACTTAAGAACTATAAAAATAAATAAGATCCTAATTATCTGCTTGCTTTCTTGGGTTGTACAGTAGTATATTTCAGCCTGCAATCGTTGAACTGACCAGGTCTAGATGGCTAGATTAGGTACTATTTGCTATAGCGTAAATAATGTGATAAAACTATCTTCATTAATAAAAGTGAAATTTAAGCAATGAAAAATTTCATGCTTTGTTGCAGATATTTGTATTAGAAAGATCTATCAGTACTTTTAGCTTTCTTAATCTTAAAAGTCATAAAATAAGAAACATTGGAGACTTGTTGAGGAAGGTTTGATTTGCATGACAGAACTCTTTAGCTGTAAATTTAGGGCCCAAGTCAGGTACTATGATGTTTTCATAGTGCTTCCGAAGTTTGGACAAATAGATCCCCAGTTGCCCTTTTTCTCTCAGAAAATTGTATCACTTGTGGGTCTGATGCTTTATGTTGTCCTGGGAAACCAAGAAGGCTTCTTCTGTGGCCTGCTCATTCCTCTTTGCTTATAAGGGGTGAAGGGACCTAGTGGCCTTGTGAAGCCTCCTTTCTCTTTCATTTTCTGTGTACCTTCTCTTACAGGAAGCCTATGGGTGCCTCTATTTCCTCTGCACGGGTCTGTATCTTGAGTCACATTCATGTCTTTGGTGATTAGCTGTTACTTTAGGAGAATCAGTGTTGTGTGGTGTTGGTCGGTGTGCAGGGGTGTGTTTTGTTGCTGTTTTGGGGTGTGCGGGGTGTTTTTGTGTGTGTGCATTCACAGTGCTGGAAGATACCAAGACTTTTTTGATTTAATTTTGCCGCTTGCTATGTTTAGGAAAGAAAAACAAGGAGACTTTGAAGGGACAGTTGTCAAAGTAGACAATAATAGATTTAATGAGATAATTTGAAAATTTTGTTAAAGTAGATCCAACAATTATGTTAATACTTGAGCAAAACTGGTAGCAAATAAATCGTTATTGTTAAGCACTTATTACTTCTTAAAAAACGGCTAGTGATAGATGCTCTCACTGTTGTAAGGATATCTGAAATAGAATAAACATAATGTTTAAATTAATTTCTTTATCATGGATAAGCAGTTCCTTCAAATAGTGCGTATTTGGAGCTTGTGAAGTTCTTATGAAACATGTAAAAAAATAAAACCCTTCTGAATTGGCGTGAAGTCTCATTATATAATACTTCAATATTATATTAATACTTAATTTTGGCCACTTTTTGGTCTTTTGACTCTTAACATCTGATTGCTCATAACTTGCATAGCATTCTGTGCTCTTTCCTTAGCAATTTTTTTTTACTGCTTAGAGTGAAAGTGAGAGATTCTTTTTTAAAGCCTTTTCATCCTGATTTTTCTGAGTACCCTTTTTTCCACCCCCCTCTAAACTGTTTTAACCTGAACTAATCTGTGAAAAGGGGGCAGCCTTCTGAAAGAAAGAAAATTTTTTAGAGTGAGAACAGCAGCAATATAATCAAACTGTATTACTCGAAGTCATGTTCTCGCTTCTCCCATACAGGGTATATGCATTCAACTGGGTTGGTAATGGAGCTTATTCTATGTGCTGACTTCTAAGCCCTAAAATTGTAGACTTTGCTACAAGCAGGCTGTGAATTTATGAATATTCTTTGTAGATGTCTAATTGGAATGACCTTTAATAAAAATTCTTGTGCTATGGCATGGAATTTGATTTCTTCATATCACCATTCTTTTTAATTGAGGAAATTCGGCAAATCTAAACAGCTGAGTGTTTATAAGGTAATGTACCTTTAGCTATGCACTTACTGCTACCTCCAAAAAGAACTGTATAATCAAATTTTGTGGAAAATATCTTAGGGTGATGTACCATATGTTTTGGGAGTTATAGGATGTCACCACATCCCTGTTGAGGCTTAAGGAATTATTTCTATTTGTACAGTAGTTAAGACTGGTTCATAGGCTGGTGCTAATAAAGGAAACTTTGCAAAATGTAAGTACAGTAACAAACTTCTCCCCCACCTTGTCCTTGCATTCTTGACCCTTGTCTGGCTTTCTTTGTGTATATCCTAGTATTTAATATTTTCTTAGAGAATAAAATCTTTATGAATAAATGCAACTTTTTTAGAATAATTATGATTATGTAGCACCATTTTTAATATATACAGCGTTTTTTGTACCTTTCTCTGGCCTCTGAGTCAAGACATAGGACAATGAGGTAAAATTTTTATATTACCACTTTTTTAATAAAGGAGTAAAACTAGGACTGCTAATTTATTGCTGATGTTGCCAGGATGTTTTCATTTGAGGGAGACTGAATCCATACTATGTCAGAAAGACAGATGGATTCTTAAACACTCAATTGCTTTTCTGGTGGTTCTCAATCTTGGAGTTCATCCAAGTGTATTTCATAGCGTGTCTCAATATAGTGCCTGGTGCTTTGAATTGAAACAAACTTTTCTTTAATAGCAGTGTTGTTATGGGGAGTGATGTGAAGCGTTGGGTTTTTTTCTAACTTTCTAGTCTTAAAAATTCATATAAACCTTTTTGGTCAGGAATTCATTAAGAATATATACAGTGTTGAAATTAAGTAGCTACACTATTTTAGAAAAGTATCTGTATACTTTTTGTAAGACTGAAACCTCAACTGCCTAAGCCGCTGTACATTTCTGGAAAAGTTAGAAACTGTAACTAAGCTTTATTTTATAAAAAGTCAGTGACAGGTGCAGCTTCTCGATTTAAGTGGATATTTTGAGGATTATCCTGAATACCTAAGACTGATGTTTGTGTTCCATATTCATTCTGAAATCATATCTGTATTGCTCTCATATGTAATGCTGCAATTTATGACTTTGCCCCTTTTGCTCCTGTGTACTAATTATAGCTGTGTATGTGCTGTAGTAAAACTAAGAATGGTTTAAAATTAAAGCTCCAACTCAGTCTATGTCATTTTATCACTTGGTAATCCCTACTGAAAATCTGTGTGGTCTTGTGATTTTGATATTTTTGTGTGTGCGTGTGGTGTTTTTCTTTTGTGTGTCCATCCATTTCCTCTGCTCCTGAAGAGCTAAATATTGCTACCTTGTCAATAACCACAGAAGTCAGAATTCATGTTGTGCCCACCTAGGTGGGTGGAAAGGTGTGTACAACAACAGAGCTCTACATTACAGTGATTTGAAGGTTTTGGAAACGAAATAATTTGTCTTTGCATCCTTTAATTGCTTCCAACAAGAATAAGTTAATGTAAAAGTCTGGTACTGAGATAATCTGAAGATTCTGGTGTGCATATACTGTAATGCTCAGAGGGACCTCTTTAGTAATACTTGGTGTGAACCATCATATGATCACGCCTACATCCAGTAAGTAAAGCATATGCTACTTTATATGTCTGTGATCATATTAAGATATTTATACTCTTGTTCCAGTTGGGGAAAAAGCTAAATTGCTGAGTTCCAGCTGTCTGTAAGTTTTCACTACATATGGAGGAAGAGAAAGAAGGAATCTTATCCTTACAAATAAATAGCAGGAAGTCATTAAACTTGCAGTCTGCATGCATGATCAGTTTGGGGATTAAAAATACCTGTATACTCAGCTCTAGTTTGGAAATGAGCAGTAGTTAGTTCAACATTCTAACAAGGTCTTTCTTTAACGTACTCAAAAGTTTTTAACCTTCTGTCAGTCACAACAGCAGAAGAATAAGGACCGTTCTAAGATGATGAAGCATGGTAGACTTTTATATTCTAGATAGATTTGAGGGAATATAGCTGAAAATATTTTGAGATTCTGCAGAAGCCTTTTCAGCACACAAAAGTTAGCCGTATGTGACAAGGGAAGATAAACTATACAGAAGGCAAAGAAATTTGAGCAGCTCTGAAAATTTTCATGTCCCTTTTCCCTGCTGTGATGCAGGCTCAAGCCTTCATCCTTAGTTCTCACTGGCTCCCAAACCCCATGCATTACAATGTTGAACAATTACATGGGGAACGTGTGGCTTTTCTCTCATGCGTGTTGCTTTGGCATCCTTCTCAAATAAACCAGACTGCCTCAGCCCTGCCAGTTGTATTGGGAATATGGTTATCCTGGTCACCCGGGAACAAGTGGTCCCTGATCTCAGACAATCTAGTATGTTTCTGTTATTCTGGTAGGCTCTGTTTGCTCAACTGTTAAGCATTATAGCAGTGTGAAATTTCTTTACTTGTAGAGAAAAGGATTCCTGTCATGTAAGAACTTCATATAGTTCAGTGATGCAGGTTCTATTGACTAAGCACTAGATAGATCTAATCCTTGCAGGTGTAAAACACTGTCCTTCAGTCCTTAGTTCTATCCTTCGTTTCTTTAGATGTCATCTGCTAGAAAAAATTGGAGAAGGCCTAGTGTTAAATTGTGTCCTTTTACACTCAAAAATTTAAGGGTAAAAAAAGGAAACAGCCTGTATGTGGAGGGTTTATTATTACTGGAGTTATGTTTACCAGTTTAGTAAAAATGGAACAAACATTTGTTGTTATTAAGGTTGATAGCTTCCATAGTCCTGAATACTAGTGGAAGGAAAGGGTTGGTCATCATCCCAAAGTCTTTGCCAGCAGAAGTATGATGTCTGTGGTAATGTTGTCTTCCTCAGTCTTGGATCTAATTGTATTTTAAATGCTTACTCTAAACCAGCTGCTTATTTAGTTTTTCTTTGTGTGGGTTTTTTATATTTTCTTTCTTATCCTTAGAGTTGTTAGCAGAATCCCTACTTGTTATGAGTTGTTGACTAACCATAGGCATTATAATTGCAAAAAGTTCAACTAAAGCTAAGATTAATTTAGGAAAATTCACCTGACCGCTAGATGACTGCTATCACAGTTAAAATAAGCTAAAGTCAGGTCAGCCCAATGCAAGTCCAGAAAAGTCCATTACCACAGAAGCTAATGAAAAATCATATTTACTTTACATATCTCTTTATTGTAAAGAGGAACAATTAATAGATCTAGTTCTTTGTACTTAACTTTTGCTATACGCCTCCTTACTATACCACCCTTCTCAAATTCTCTTTCGTTTTGTGGATTTCTCAAATGATTCCAAGAAAATTACCTATTTTGGTGAAAGATTAAGATTCAGTTAACATTTGCTGGGACAGTTGCCTTTTCCTCCTGTAATAAGTAACATGTTGTGCTTTGTTCATTAAACCTGTATGGGAGGGTATAGATGAAAGATTTATGTGCTCACAAGAAGGCTTGATAGCTCAACTGAAGGACATTCGGCAAAGTAAACAAGACCCGTGGCTGAAGGGGTTGAATAATCACATTCTTGCATAAGTTCACCCACAGGGCAACGAGGAAGACCCTCAGCCTTCATCCTTACGACCACCAGGAGGTAGAAAAAGACCCCCTAGCAACAGAAGGAGTATGCGCAGAGTATCGCCCTGATTGCGACATCACCCTGATTGTGACGTTGCGAATACAGAAAATGAGACTGTATATAATGTGCTTACACGAGGCGGGAAGTTGCGAGCCGTTGGCGGAGTGCAGACTCCCCGGCCGCCCAGCGCTGCCTTTGCTCTTGTTCGCTTGCTAATATAATAAAATTCACATTGGATTTTGACACTTTAAATTGTCTGTGTCTCTACCTATCACACTCCAGGTGAGCATGCAAGTAGAAGTGAAAGAATGATACACATTCACCTTCTCGAAAGAATGAACTTCTAAAAAGCAAAAGAAAAATGGCAAATAGCTCTACCTGTTTCTCATTTATATCTTAAAAGCTACTTTTTCCAAGCAGGAACTATGTTAGGCAAATCTGCATATTTTTCACTGTTGGAATTGTTTGTGAAATTAGAGAAGTGAATTTTGGTGCATATAGCAAATGCATTCATCATGTGGTGTTAGATAACATTTCAACAATGAGTGGGAACTACAGTTCATGTCTCTTACCATGCGTAACCTTCACAACAGTAAAACAGTAAAAATTAACAAGTTCTCTGTGTGTGTGTTTTCTTGTTACATCATATGTTTAAATGACCATGAAAATTCATCCTCTGTTAAGTTGCTGTTTTATCTTGCAATAGGTATTTCTTCTAATGCATAGATCTGTTCCTGCAGTATCTCCGTTTTGTTTAAGCTTAGTGGTGAGTGTGATCATTAAATAGCAGAACAACTAGGGTTTTATACAAAATTTTAATTTTTCTGCCTGGTGAAATAAACTTAGGTTAAATACATATTTAACATATTATGAATCCTTCAGCTAGTCTCACTACAAACAGACATCTAAAATTACCTAATAGGTGCTACTGACCATTTACTTCCCAGGAAACAGTAGTTCATTCAAAACATGGAAATAACTTTGCAGTCAGCCTCCAATATTTGATAATGTAGAACTTGATTAAAACTGAAGTATTGAAACAATGATTCCTCTGAAAATCACCTGCAGTTGGTGGAACATGTATTACATTACGGGAATACAAAGAAAATAAATAACTGAAAACCCATAATGCCATTATGAGACACTGAGCAGAGTCCATTAATTGTATATATATATTTTTGCTTACTTATATATAAGCTTAGCAATATAGACAAAGATTAAAGACAAAGTATATGCTTGAAAGAAATTTTCAGCACTTAATTTTATGACTTGATAAAAAGACATCTGAAATTCAGCTTCAGAAGTTAGCTATCAGTTTCACATAAAGGCTTGAAAGAGAAAATGATCTTAAGGAAGCATGCTTTAGTGATCCTTGGAGATTTTGTCATTGCTTTGATGATCAATTTTAGTTTTCCAGTTTGTAGGAGGCCATTGGCAATATTCTCCTTTTTTCTGCCAAGCAGTAATTCATTTTGCCTTTTCATTTAAAATTCTAGTAATGGCTTTACACCTTAAATTCAGTGAGAGGACACAGTTTGCAGAAACATTATCTAAAGATACACAAAGGGAATAAATGGAAGTTTTGAAAGTGCCAGAGTACATTATTTGTTTAGTTCTCTGACTAGGCATCCATTTATGCAATTCTTTAAATGCAATAATGCCTGGCTGTTTTTTAGATAGCTAGAGCCCTTGCAAATCTAATTCAATCAAAAAAGTAACTACTGAAGTTAATTAGCCAACAGTGGAGTCTGCTATAAGGTTTTTTTGGTGTGTGGATGGGTTTGTTTGTTGTTTGTGTTTTTGGGGTGGTTTTTTTTTTTTTGTGAGAAGCAAAATTAGAAGTTTTCCATGCTCCGAGTTCTCTTCTGCCCGTACTTCAAAAGCTAGTTCCTTCAAACCACCTTTACCCTTTCTGGACTAGTTTGAGTTAACTTTAATATCATTCCTTAAAACATCACCGATTATTACAAGTACTCTAAATCTCTGGTTGTGGTGGTTTTTTGGGTGGGTTGTTTGTTGGTTTTTATTTGGTTGGTTTTTATAACCTGGCTCTAAGGGTTAATCCTTTTGTTTTGGTGTAGTAAAGATGACTGACTTGTCCTTGCTCTTGAATAGCAGTGCTCTATTTTTGACTCTAGAACAAAGAAAATTTGAGTTAGTAAGCAGTGTGCTTTATCCTCACTGACAGCTGTTGCTTGTGGCAAATGTGACTAAATCCTAAAGGTAGTCCTGAATTCTGTATCTCTAAGTGATCAGTAAACTTTACAGGAGACAAGGTGGAACAGATGTATTGTAAAACACATTTTACATTCTGAGAATGGTAAAATGATTAAAAAAAGATAACTTTCATAAGAAATTTTTTCTTCAGCTCATGTGATGTTTAAAGATGTACTTATTCTGTCATTTGTCTTCTCATGGGCAATCTGCATATTGCCTCAATTTCCCATGTACCCAAACTTAAAATTCTTCTTTCACAGTGGTATACTTTTAACTCTTCAAAAAAGGTCCCTTAAGAAGTAGAGCAGGGGCAGCCATCATAAGTTCCAACTCTGTGCTGTCTGAAAAAAAGAATGGAAGGCATAGAGAAACTACACCTGGGAAGTGGTAGGTATCTTAAATAGACTATGTAGCTTTTGGGGCCCCACTTCAGCGCAAACTCAGACATGAAGTACCTTCAATGCTAATAAAATTACAGCGATATTCAACACCTGCATGTTGCTAGTTGCAGCTATAGAAGTGTTAAGACTTGAAACACTTCTCCATCGTACACAGTTGATTCTCAGCTTTGCAGAGGTGATTTTATATGTTAATATATTTTTAATTATATTCAACTGAATATGCGTATGCCTGAGCAGAAACAGTCAGGAGAGGGGCTGAGGAGGAAATAGATACAAATCACTCTGTTGCATTTATGCAGTTCCTGTTCCTTGATAATATAGCAGGAAGAAGATTCCATACCAAGCAGTCTGAAATGATAGTGCTAGAGACTATTAGTATACTAATTTGAAATCTAAATGAACTCAGTTAATGCTGATTCTAGTATTAAGCCTTTTTAAAGTGATTAAATGACCTCTTCAGTTCTCCTGTTGCTTAACATCACTTCCATTGCTCTCACAGTCACCATTTCTGCTTTCTAATGACAAATGTCCAGTACAGTAAAACATTTTTGTGGGTTTCTTGTACATGTCCATACATATACAGACACAGACAATTCTTAAATGTTTTTTATTTAAAAAGGCAAGCTCCGTAATTGTACCCAAAATAGAAGCGATTTCTGTAAGTTCAGATATTCAGTTTCTCAGACTGAATTCAAGAAATCAAACAGGCTAAATAAGTACTTCTTAAGTCCATACCATTTGATAAGAAAGTTTGTCTTCTCAGGGAAGGGGTACAGAATTTTTCTTTCTCATCCTCATATTGTCCGGCAAAAGCTCTTTTTAGTTGTTTAAGCTTCTGTATATTAACTGTGAGATGTCAGCCACTTCCTACGAGATTTCTGGCAACTTAAAGTCCTTGTTTTTCTTTTCTAGGAATCATCTGTGATGGCAGGAGAACAGTTTCCCTAGATGTTAGCACTCTACCATCTCTCACCATAGTCTGACCATAACTAAACAGCAGCTTGGATTTGGCCATATTTTTAGTGATATCATTTCAAGGAAAAGAAAGAATATATATTTGTTTAGATTCTGTGTGGTTTTTGGATGGAGAAAATCCAGCTGTGAATTCTAAAATTGTCTGGTTGATAAAGAAATTAAGATCAAATAACTGTCAACAGAGGCTAGAGGCATAAGGGAACACACATCTTAAAGTTCCAAAGAGAATGGCTGAATGAAGGTGTTATTTGGAAGTGAAGTGAATTGACCATAGTCTTACTGGAAATGCAGTGGAGAGCAGTAACATGTATTAGGACCATTTTGATGGGAGTGTCTGTAAGAAACAGATGAGGCTTAAATGGGAAGAATTTTTTTGTTGTTGTTCAATGACTGGAGAAGGATCCTGAAAGGAGGGAGGTGATGTGGTAGATGATGTTATAGTAGTGAATGCTAGGCAGAACAGCAGTCTAATGAGAAACTGTATTAGCAACTCTTAAATCCTAAAACTGAAAAGTGATTTGCATAACAATGTTTCTTATTGTTGTACTTTACATCTTGGGCTCTAGAGTGCCCTCTAGTGATGCTTTTGAAGAGTTAAAAATAAAAATTAAGTGTAAAGAGCATAGAAAAGATATGATTCATTTTCTTACACTGCTGAAGTTCAAGGCATGTCACAGTAAGTTATGAAGAAATATCTGCTTACTCCAGGTTTTTTTGACTGATGGGATGGTCCAGAGAAGTCTTGCTGCTTTTTCTTTCCATTTATTTTTCTATGTGTTGGTGGGATGGAGTAACATCTGCTGGAGGAGTCCCTGCCTCTCCGCTGTAGAGACAAGCTTGCTCTCCATCTGTTAATACAGTAGGAGGTCCAAATATAGAAGTACTAGTTTACTCTCACTCCAAAAAGTAATAAACCCCAAAACCTTTAATTTCATTGTCTTTTTAGTGTAATTAGTTAACATAACACCACAATGATCTATACTGGACTGCATATTGTAGCTGAGAAAAACATGAACAAATGGTTTTCTATTTTTTAAGTATATTTGACTATTTAAACTAAGCAATGTTTAAATAGTCAAATATACTTAGAAAACTTTTAATACCCAGGATAATTTGCATACCATAAGGTTTTTCAGAACAAGTGTATTTCTGAAATGTTAGGGCTTTATGCAATCTTTTTGCATAACTTTTAATGGTCTGAACGTTGCACCTTTTTCATTTGGATCCTGTTACTTGGCAAAGCTTAATGTAAGAAATATATTGTGCTCCCTTAAAGATTCTGCTCCCTGTTTTTATTTTTGTGACTCATGTATTCATAGGTATGCTGAATTTTCTGGTTTGCTTTTTCTAAATTAAAAGATTTGTGATGGAATCAGCAGAAGACTTGCATGGCATTCATAGAACCATAGTAAATAATTAATTTTTTTCAGATACTTTCTCAGCAAAAAGCTAAGTCCCATCGGAACACATGATTTCAATGACAGAAATACTCTCTTTGAATTTAATATCCTGAAATGCAATTTTGTGTATCAAGCAAATAAAAGTTGCATTCACTCTAGACTTAACTTTGACAGTAGTTTCAGAATAAATCTTGGAGACAAGTTACACATTCTTACTCCAGTTAATGCTGACATAGGAAATTGAAAAAGTATGTTCATTAATACCTCTCTTTTATTTTGTGTTGCTGTAAAACGTCAATAATAATATCTTAAAATGCACAACACAAGTTTTGCTATTCTCTTTTATGCTTCTGTGGGGAGCTGACTCAAAATGTGGATATAAGATTTAGATAATTAAATGACACTTTAACCTGTGAGCATGATCTCAACAGGATCAGATCAGCTGAATTACTGAATAGCATATTCTTTAAATCTGTCTAATGCAGAAAAATGTTTGCCTCTTTGGTAACTTGACTTATGATAACTTAAATTATATCTAACAAGTTTTTGGATTTCATCTATAATAGCTACTGCTTGTGCTGTATTATAAAACATGTTCAATAACTTTTATAAAAAGATGAAGTTCGGATCTATTATTTGAGATTAAAATCTGTACTTTGTCTATTAATAGTCTGAATTCTGATATTTATATTTAGCATGTTAAAAGGATAATAGGAATGAAAAACTTTTGCTTCTTTCTAAAAATAAGTAGAAAAAGCAGATTGAGCAAAGTGAACTTCCACAATCACTGGTATAAAAGCAGGAGGTCTTGTTTATAAATAAGTCTAAGAACATGTAAAGCAGATTGAAACTGGGTATCCTAATTCTTTTGGTATTCCAATTCCTATCTACTGCCATCTTTTTTCTTGGTCAGTTATTTGAATCTGTTCGGTTTTTTTTTTTTGGAATGTGACATAATCAGTCTTTAGTACTTAGCTTCATTCATCTGGAATGTTGATTAGAAAATTCCAATTACTAAATAAAATTAGACAGTTTTCTAAAGAATTTGTCTGTCACTGAACTGAAACTATTATTTGTTGACAGTATGAGGAAACCTGTTTGCAAAAGTAGTGGCATCTCCCTTCAGCTGCATCTTGTTGTGTACTGTAGGAAACTTTTGCTTCTTAGTAAGCCATGCTTCTGGGCCACAGGATAAGGGGAAGCACTGTCTGGGTCCCCAAGTTCTTTACCCAAGTATTCAGAGCTTGTAGTCGCTATCAGGGTTTCTACTGTCAGTGTCAACATTAGCCATGTGAATAAGCATCAAAGGGAAGTGGTCTTGGGAATGGATGAGCCTCAGCAGTCTCTGCTATGTCTAAGATCTTAGTCCTGGGCAAGCAAGCCCGTGCGTCAGGTCAGAAGATGCGTAGTTGTCACTCACAGGAGGAGTCAGTCGTGATTGGTACCCATCACTTCTGCTTTGTACCACTCTTCCTTTATTGATGAGGTATGGACAGCCCAAGTGCCTTCTGAACAGAACTTGTTCCAACTTCCCTGTTGCCAGGGCTCCTCTGGTACCTGGCCAACAACAGAAGTTGTGTAAGTGTTGTCTTTGGCCAAGTGTAAAACATCCACCCCAGTCCATATTCTGATGTATCTTGTGTTTTTCTTCACAAAGAGATTACATTTTTGATTAAATATTTATTAATGAGATCAAAAATTTTATATAAGTATTATGAAGTTATTTCATTTTGTATCAGAAAGGAGGCTTGTTCAGCCCATCTTTGCCACTGTTGATGTGGAAGATATCTGAACCGATGAGTAAAACCACTTTTTTGAGGGCAGGAATTGTTGGGGTTTTTTAAAACCTAGCTGTAAAATTAATGTTTAAAAAAAGGTTTTTTTAAAATTAATAATTCTGAGTAGAATTGCTGTGCTCCACAGAAACATTGGATTAGCCTGCTGAGGTATAGTTAGTGTTTGGAGCTATTATGATGTCCTTAACTAACTGTAATTTTGCACAAGATACTATAAAATTAGTTAATACCACAAACACTCATTGAAATCATTATAACTGAGATAAAAGAATTTGACCCTCAATACCTGAGAGAGTTATCTATCTTAAGAAGTATCCTTTCTTTGCTCTGAGAGAGATGTCGCCAGAATGAAGTTATGTTCCTGGTTTATCACTAAAATTGTCTCCAATATTTCCAAAAGTTTTAGATGTATAATATATACATGTTATAATAAGAAAAAATGGCAACCTAACTTTTGAAATTTTTGTATTACTTGTTGGTGTTAGAAATTACCACTTCTTTAGTTGAATTTAAAAGTATGTCTGTGATAGAAATGATACTACTTCTTTACATTAAAAAAAAAAAGTAATATGGAAATACATGGTTTTGGTTGAAAAATACTTGTAACTTGCTAGGCTGCATTACCATGCTTATTTTAGATCAGCCATTGTGTGTTGGAGAATAATAATCGTGTTATGCCAGAAATCCTGTTTCAAGTGACGTTTCACAATAGTGAATTTTCTTATACTACTAGCTACATTTACAAAAATAGCGTTGGAGAGATTATAGGACTTGCCCTATAGAAGTAGTGCAAAGCTGTCAACCATTAAAAAAAACCCAAAACCAAACCAACAAAAAACAAACAAATAAAACTCCTAGGAATGAAAAAAAAGCTAAACAAAAGCTAACCAATCCCAACTGGAGGTGAGAAATGAATGTAAAATTTATTTTTTTTTTTAAAAAAAAACAAGCTAATTGTTCTGAAATCAGAGAAAAGTTCAATGAGTATGAATGTGTTTCTCTGAAAAATCTAACTGGCATATTGTTGAAACTTTTTTTTTCTACGTGTGCAGTACCAGGTTTGTATTTTAGATTTAATATTTAGGTTAATTTGCAGCAGAATAGTGTTATTTCAGTTTGAGGTATCTCATGACTGGAGTTACCTGAAAAGTAGAAAATTCTTGGGAGACCTCACTTGGTAATGAAGATGATAAATTTACTTAACTGAAAGTGTGTTCATACTGAAATGTATGTATTCAGTTATTGCAAATAGTATGTGATTGAGCTTGAGTCTATCAAAATGTCTGTTCTGAAGTGTATGTGAACTGGAAGATTCAGTATACCTGTGCATTTACCAGTATCATCTAAATAAAAAGCTCTTCCCCCACCATGCCCCCTTCTGAGGACAAAATAGAATCACCTTAACTTATTTGGCAGTGTTGTAATCCTTTCTCTTTTCCCTTCCTTCAAAGGAAAACAAACTTTATCTTCGCATGCCAGATAAGATTATTAGAGTAAGAGATTATTTTCTGATTGGAGATAAAGACAACAAATTTACTACTCCAGTGCTCAGTGACAAGGCATTACCTGGTTTTAGGGATGAATTACAAACACAGAATTTAATGACTTGTATACCTACCTAGGCAGTGATTTTACTGGCTATGCCAATTGGAAATATGCCCTAGTGAGATATGTTGACTGAAGCGTGGCAAATCTAATGGAAGAAGTCAAACCTTTGTTTGTTTTGGTCGGAGGGAGGCTATAGAAAGTAAGTAAAGAATGTTCTTCAAATTTTGCTATTGTAATAGTCACTGAATTTGTTGGAACAAACAAATTGGTGAGGGTTTGTGGTCTGGCAGCTTTTCAGGCTCACATGCAATTCTAGGAGACAGTAAAATATATATATATTAAGGTTAAGCAGTTGATTATCTCTCAAGATGGATAGTACAGCATCCTGCCTTGTGACACTAATGGGGGAAGTGTGTGTATATATATGTTATGTAAAAACTGCTGCTATTAAAGAAATGGAAACAACTATCTGAAGATGCTGGGCAACTGGCTGTAGGTTGCCCTGTTTGAACATGGCGGTTGAACCAGATGACCTTCAGAGGTCCCTTCCAATTGCAACTATTCTGTGATGTAAGGAAAAATGTCTTGAATAACAGCGGCAAATTTCGCCCCCCCTTCTTTTGAAAAAACTATACTCCATTTTAAAGTAATCTACTTTCTCTTCAGAGAATGCTCATATTTTATGCATTTCTTAACTTTCTGTGTTAAAAGCAATGTATTGTGACTATATTGTAGTCCTGCTCAACAGCTGTTCCTGATCTTGTATATAATAACACATCATTAGAGATAGTGGAGATGTCAAGATGGTCCTTGGCTGTTTGTTTTAGTTTGTATACTTCCTTGTTTGATAATCACTGAGTCATAAAGAACATAATGAGTGCATAAGCTACCTGCATAGGAAGCTTTTGTGTTTTCCTTTCAGCTCACTAACCTTTATCAAGAATAACAGTAGTAATTAAAAAAATAGTTTTCCCAGAAAAAAATCACTTGTGTCAGATTAACTGAGCAAATAAGGGAGTAGGTAGAAGTTGCTTGCACAATCTGTTTTTGGGCTTCCTGAGTTGAATGTGATTGCCGCAGTGTGTTCTCAGACTGTGAAAAGATTTCAAACTGGAACAGATAATTATAGAGGCCAGTTATGGGATTTAAGGTTGTGATGCAGCTTCATGAATGAAAGGTGCTATATAATGTAATGTATAAGACTGTGCAATGTATGAAGACTTGAAAGTATTAAAGCCTTTGGTCTGCGCTGTATTCTTGGAGACTACCAAAGGCATAAAAGCCTGATATAATGCCAAAAAGTGCAGTATAGAAGCTGTTTGTTATTGATGGACATAAAGGTGTTAAGAAAAGTCTTGCTTTTGTTATGTCATACAGATGAAATTGCAAAAGGTGAGAAGGGGAGAAGGCAAAGATGAAGGGCAGATTTTGATGCATCTGACAATACCAGAATATGTTCTTAATGGCTCTTTCTTTCCATCTCCATAGAAACTGCAGACTTCATAGGTCATAAATAGAAAAGGAAGAACAGGGGAGTTGGAGGAGGGGAGGGTGGTACCTACTTGTTGATATTCTGCTGTTCAGTTGATGCTTATTTGTGTTTGCTTACGCTCAAGTAGGGATATACCATACTGTTTCTGTCCATGTAGCAAGGCACTCCATGCCAGAAAGTTTGGCACAACAGGTATGTGTGTGTGTTTTCCTCGAGTTTGCAGTCTGACTGACTATAAAAGTATCCAGTTGGTTTCTGAAATGAATCTTAGTTTATTTATATTCACTGGCATTTCTTTTTTAAGAGGTTGACCTGTTTCAAGAGAACTTCATTGCTATATTTTTCAGATACAAAAGAATTTAAAATATAATGTCTTTCATGTAGTACATAAGAGGTTAGTTAATCAGTCAGTAAATGAAATTAAAATAGTAACTCTTTCCACTTTATCTCTGTTTATCTTTTTACCCTATTAGTTAACATAACATCAATATTTATAGGTACATAATACAAGCAAATGCATGATATATCTGCATATCCACTACTTCTCAAATTATGCTATTGGCAGTTTAAAAACGCCCAATGACAATTTCTGTATGATTATGGTCTCCCACTAAACTTTTTCCTAGTTCTGTTACCAATAGAAATAGGATTACTTTTATAATTCAGTGAAATAGGAGCCTCAATATAAATATGCATACTGTGTTAGTGTTCCTTAATCACATATATTTGAGAAATAAAGGTTAATTCTTTTAGAACAAAAAAAAGGATTGTGGGAGAAGAATGGTGGGAAGAGGCTATCACTTTCTCCCTTATTTTCCCCCCACTTTGAATTGTTTGTAATCAATAAGCCTAAACTAAGCAAAGCTTGGGGGTACTAGTGTTCACAAATCCTCAGTGCCGTTTGAAAGAGAATGCAAGCTAAATTATAAACCAGTATGCATCAAATTACAGAGAAGGATATGGCTGTAATCAGTAGCATGTTTGAGAAAGATGGGCTAAAAGAGGGGTTTGTTCTTCATAGATTTTCATAGTGTTTTGAACAGAGGGCAAAAATGGAATTAAGTGGAATGGTGTGTGGATTGGGTGAGACTAATAGTTGCATTATTCATAGTGTAGCAGTTCATTTTACGGGGAAAAAACCCCACCCTCTAAATGTGTTTAGATGTATAGAGCTGAAAACTGTTTTGGAAGTATAGTGTGTTGTTATGAGCTTAAAATTATTTGCAAGATTTGGTAACGTAAGTAGTGACATAAAAATGAGTCCTAACTCTGGAGTAAGTGTTTTGATGCCCTTCTGGAAGAGCCTACCAAAAAGAACAACAAAATATAAACCTTAAGAATCAAAAACTAACTTTAGCATTTTGAGTTACACTAAAAATTGGATTAATTAAAAATCTACATTATTTATTCAGAAAGATTATATCATGATGAAATTTTCCATTGTCTTTGCATAATAACTTCTAGTAATAATATTAAATGAGATGAAAAACTGAAGGTAAGTTGTCGAAGAGCTTGACATTCTCTCAAATCTTAGTGATTTTTGGTAGTGTTAGTGATCTACAATAGTTATAAGTCAGAGAACAAGTCTTGTCTGAACTGCTCTAGAGACTCATCCATGCACTGACAATTTCCCATTAAAATTCCCATTTGAGTGGAATAAGTCAAAGTAAATAGTTTAAGAAAAAATTAAGATTATAGCCTTTTTTTGTTCTGACTGAATCATTTTAGTTTCTCTCTTAAAATTATTTCACACTATTGCGCAAGCAATCTAAATTACTTAATTTAACTGTCTTAAATTCCCTAACTATGTGTAGACTTTCAGATCCTCTAAATAAGACATTATATGGAATCCGTTGACTGACATTAATCAGCAGATTATTGTGTAATTGGAGTCTTTGGCTGATTACTATGCTTTGGAATGATCTGGTTGATGAGTCTATAATTACTTTTTCAGATGTTAGTGTTCTGCAGTGCCATGGAACTTTTCAGTATCTCAGTATGTATTGAAAAGCAATATTAACTGTAAGGAGAACTTCTTAACCACTTCTTTTAAGTGTCCTTTTTGCAAGTTATCTGGATACGATGTTGAAACAGCCACTACAAAACAGCTTCCTGAACAGCAATATTTAGGAAAAAATAAATACTGCTATCATTATCACGGTTTGACTGCACTCCCTATTCTGTTTTTTTTTTCTATGATAATTTTATGAACACTTCTGTGTTGTTATTGGTGGTTCTATGACAGTGAGTTACCATTCCATATTTTTTTTAGGATTCATTAAATTATTTTTAATTAAATGAAATTGCTCTGTTTTGGAATAAAACTGTATAAAATGTAATGAAACTGAAGTATACACTATTACTTTATATGTATGATACTACAGTTTTGTGGTTTAACCCTGGTAGGCAGCTAAGCACCACTAGCCACTTGCTTATTCCACTCCCAGCAGGATGGAGGAGAGAATCAGAAGAGCAAAAGTGAGAAAACTCGTGGGCTGAGATAAAGACAGTTTAATAGGTAAAGCAAAAGTGCACATCCAAGCAAATCAGAACAAGGAATTCATTCCCCGCTCCCCATCAGCAGGCAGGTGTTCAGCCATCAGCAGGAAAGCAGAGCTCCATTAAATGTAACTATTACTTGGGAAGACAAATACCGTAACTCCAAATGTCCCCCCATTCCTCCTCCTTCACCCAGCTTTTATTGCTGATCATGACATCATATGGTATGCCCCATTACTGCTTTGGTCAGCTGGGGTCAGCAGACCCAGCTGTGTCCCTTCCCACCTTCTTGTGCACCCCCAGCCCACTTGATGGTGGGGTGGTGTGAGGAGCAGAAAAGGTCTTGGAGCTGTGCAAGCACTGCTCAGCAATAGCTGAAACATCCCTGTGTTATCAACACTGTTTCCAGCACAAATCCAAAACAGAGGAGCCCCATGCTAGTTACTATGGAGAAAATGAACTCTATCCCAGCCAAAGCCAGTACATACAGTCATAATCAAAAAATACTAATAGGAGTTGTGAGCGATATTTAAATATTTCCTCTCCCTCCAACATAAAGCTAAATGTGTGGCTAGTAGTGTGATTTAGTGAAATCTTATCACCCTGAGCTGTGCTTCATAGCTGGCTCTTCAGCCTTATTTGTTTGGCTCCAGGGACCTTCTTTCTCTTAGACCTTGTGAAGAACATACTATTCTGCTTCTACTATATATTGTGCTATTTCTTCATGTAGTACATTCGGTTTGAAATTCGGTGTAACTTCAGAGTGCTGTGCTATATTATAATTTTAAATATTTTTCTAATGGAGCAAATAGGGATAGTGCCACATATTAACTTGCGTGTATGTAGGTAAACTATGTAAACAGCAGCATAGAGTCCTAAAGACCTCAGATAACATTAATTCATTCTCCTTTGTAATGGCCACTGTTTTGTATTTCGTTGCATTATGTCACTTGTGAATTCTCCTAAAAATCTCTGGTGAATATGGTCTTGTCCTGACAATTTATTTGGAACATTTCAATATTTTTGTTTCCTCAACAGCTTCTTTTAAAACTTTAATTTCAGAGGCATTCTATGGCATGTTGCCTGTATAATAGGATTGTAACAGGAATCTTCCCAGACTCAACATATCTCCAAGAACTTTTTTCTGTGGTAGCCTTGTCTTTTCTGAATGTTCCTTGATCCTGTGTTCAGACTCTGTCTGTACTTTGGACTGCTTAGGTAAAGGGGTATTTTAATTAAAAAAAAACCACTTCAAATTATTATTTTTTTTCTCTTGTGCTTTCATGCTTTTCTGGAGGTTTTCCTTTTCTTTATTTTTCTTCTGTTTTTCTTTTAATGTGGACACAACTCTATTTTCTTGAAGTCATTGCTGCTTGGCTTCAGCAAATCTCCTTTGCCCTATGGTTCAGTTGTTCTAGTCCAGAGATTTGTGGAAACCATGGGGGAGCAGAAAAAAATAAGCTAAACAAAGCAACACATGCAGTTACCATGTTTGGGTACAATGCAGCACTCTTAATAAATAGTAGGTGCCATTCTTGTGGCAGACCGTAACAAATCATTACATTTTTGGCTTTTGAAAAGGACATGTCCTGTTCTTCATTAGAATACATTTTTTCCTTCTTTCTTGTATCCTCAATATTGTTTAAATTGTAGTATTTTAGTTGCTCACAACTGTTAACTGTAATACAGTTTAATGACTAAACAGTTCTCAATTTGTCAGTTTCCTTAGCAAAGATGGATATTTGACCAGAAGTTGTGGAAAGGGGCAGGGCAGGGACCATTTAAAAAAAAAAAAAAAAAAAACCCACAACAACAAAAAACAACAAAACCACAAAAACCAAACCCCAAACCAAAAAACCAACACAAACCAAAACAAACAAACAAAAAAACACCAAAAAACCCCAAACCAAAACCAAAAAAACCCCACAAAACAAAAAACCAAACCAAAACCAAACACCCCCCCAACCCCAAACAAAGAAACAAAAAACAACCCCACACAACAAACAAAACCCAAAAAACCTCAAACGAAAGCAAAACAATCTTTTGGACTAAAAGGAAAACTTAAAGAAAACTAATACATAAGAATGTTTCTGCCAATATAGCTTGCTTTTTTATAAAGCAGGAGTGAGGTAATATCATACTTCAGGCTGTAAAGCTTTAATTTACTCTCTCAGAAAATCTTTGAGCATTCTTTCCCATTCCATTGGTTCCTTCTTGTATAAAGCACTGACAAAATGCAACCAACTTCTCTGCTATCTGGGAAGTGTTAAGCCAAGTTCTTCCTTGGTGTAATGTCACTCAAATACTTGGAATTGTAGCATAAAAATCTTAGCTTTTTGAGAGAGTTAGACTGTTCGTAATATAAGAGATTACTGTTTTGAGTTAATGCTATGAAACTTTTCCTTTGGATAAGTATCTTGATTATTCATAGCGAAGTTGGTACTGAAGCTTTGCGACAACTCTAAGAAAAGCTGGACCGCAATTTGTTTTGTATGGATTGCTTTTGATTTTTTTTCATTTGCTTCATTCTCAGATTGGCAGGGGAAAAAAGATTGAAAACCAAATGAAAAATTTTCCTTGACCTCATGAAGAAATAGATAATGCAGTGTGTATTATGAAGGTGCCCTAGGATTAAATCTTAGGCTCCTAGAACAAGAAATTTGCCTTGTAGCTTACTGAGAATATTGTTCCTAGATATATCTTTTTCTAGTATTTTTTAATGAAATACAAGTGTTATCTTGGAATCTTTTTAATACTAATACTGATTTTTAGCATTCATACAAGAATAAGAGTTTTCAGAGCATTTGTTTAACACTGCATGGTTGTCCAACAGTGTATGTTGTAAAAATGGAGCTGGATGGGGAAAGAGGAATACCCATAACTGGTTCTTTATTGTATCTGTCTGGTCTTTAGGAACCTTCAGTCCTTTAAAATGTTTCCTTTATATTCTATGTTCTAGATCTTCTATTTTCAACTTTTTCTTATCTGCTTATGATCCTTAGCTGCCTATCCTCTACTTCATCAATAGTAAATCATCAAAAAAGTCACTCTTAAAATCCTGTCTCTTAGAACTTCCAGCAATAATGTTTCTGAGGCTTCTGCATCTGTTCTGTTGTTGAGTTTTTGTTTTGCAATTTTTAATTTCTTTCCAGTGAGATTTCTAGCTTTCTTCCACTCTGTTTTGATCAGAGCTGCCATAGTTACCCATTTTTTTGCTCCCAATCTACCCATCCAAGATGGAAGACGCATCCCTTTGTTATTTTCAGACCAGCTGTCTGGTGTATCTCTATAATATAATCAAAGGCAGCAGCATTTTGTTTTCTAGCTACAACAAATAAGAATAGTCTGATGGTATAAAAATAACTGTAATAAGCTAATTTGAGAATTTAGCTAGTTAAGACAAAATATTTATAGTTTTTCTTACTTCATTACTGGTTTTAATAGTCTGACACAAATAGTTCTGAAACTAATTCGTGTTTCATGGAATTGCCACTAGTTGCTGTACATGCCAAATATTATTTGCTGTTAAATTCTTTATCCACAAATAACTATGCTGCAAAACACATCTGAGATTGGGAATGCCTGCATGCATCTTTTGAAGGGGCAAAGAGATTATGAGTTTATTTGCTGTCTGACAGGAGGTATGGCTGGAGGACACTAAGTGTGCAGAGCTTTGATCCAGATCTGTACTTAAAGGCACCTGCAGATAACCTGCATAAGTAGATAGAGAGTAGTGGAAAATGGAAGATCTGGAGGGTGAACTATTAAGGAAATACAGAAATTTTAGAGGGGAAAAAGATCTTTACATTATTGCAGCTGAGAGCAGTTGATTTGGATGTGAAATAGATGGGATTTAACAATGGTATCACTGTCATTTCTGCTCTAAAACTGACACTATCAGCAATTCTACTTCTGAAAATTACTGAGCTCGTTAGGTAGAAACTTTTGCAGTGCAAACACTATGTTAATATTTCAACTAAGAAGCTGCTGAATGTTTAATGTACAGTACTGCACAAGATGTACTTAAAGTATGCCTTACCTTTAGCCTAATATATTTGTCAAGACTGTTTATCTTTTCTACTTAATTCCACAGAATCAAATTCTAGCATAAACATTGTGAATTTTGGATGTGTTTCTTTGCATCATTAACTTGCAATAATGCATATTAGTGTTGTTCTATCCAAATTGTAGTATCTGAAGTGAAAACCAACAAGGGGAAGAAAAATTCTGTTAGAGAAACAAATATTCATTCATTGAACTTCACATTTGTTTAGAGAACTCTTGGTCTAAAGATTGGAACAGGAGCAGGACAGGTCTACAGTATGAAAAGGAAACTGATTTACTGATTTAAGCTGAATGCTCTAGTACCATGGGAACAATAATGATTTTTTGCCACTCTGCTACTTATGGCCAATAACCATTTGTTATATTTTTATTTTTATTTTCTAAAAAATACAATTCACTTATGGTATACCTGTGTCTTCTAGTTATTCTGGAGGGCAAAAATGTAGAAAGAAATACTTTTGTTTGAAAACAAAATCCTCTAGAGAGGAAAAATGAGATGTGAAGAATAGTTAATCAGCTGAGATTTGTGTCTGCAATCTGTTTCTTATTGTCTTTTTTTCCTGGGAAAGTATTAGGAGGTTTCTACAGTAGCTTGGGGCAGTATAGGAAAGGCTGCTTTCCTCACCTGGTTGTCTTTTGTTGTGGTTTGTTGGTTTTGGTTTGTGTTGGGGTTTTTTTTGGGTTTTTTTTTTTTTTTTGAACACACAGATGAGATCTGTCAGACCATTGGCTAAAATGCCAAAATATATGCTGTTAATAATCCTTAGTACCTAAACAGTTTTCAGAGAGGATTGATCACCAACACAAGATTAATACTTGGAATTTCTATAAATGAAAAAAATTTGGTGAAAGGTATAGAAGTGAGACTGAGATTTCCCAGGAATGCTCCCTTTATCTCCTTTCATTGCAGAGCTCAAGGAAGAACTTGAGTAACATTATCTAGGAATTTCGGCAGTTTTTTGCGTTTTATAATTCCCATGTTGCTTAATATTGTACATAATTTGTAAGTGGTATCTTCCTGCTTTAGAAAACACCTGCTTCTTTTGATTATTCTTTTGATGATAATTTATGAGATGCTTTTAAATGTTATTTCTGATTGAAAAAAATGTGCTGAACAGAAAAGGGCAAATATAAGTCATATACAGTGAAAATGGTTTCCTGAAACTGGAAGGTCTTTGGATGGACACTATGGAATTGCACCGTTTCTAAATAACTTGGTGGTGTTAATCCAGTTTTTAATAAATGTACATCTCATTGTATTAATCTGAGAGAAGCTGTTCTGAAACAGCATTTTTCCATCCAGTTTGTCCCTAGTCCATTTAGTTGATAACTTGTAACCACTACAGTGTATGTCTCTCCCTGGGTACCTATTCCAGAGTGTTTGTGTATGTGCTGTAGAATCTGATGGTTAACAAAAGCATCATTAGTATCTGCACAAATGCACCAGGGAAAAAATACTCTGGAACTACAGCTGGATTGGTGCATATTAGTGTGTTTTTTCATCTTAGCTTTCTTTTAAGGATGAACAAATGCTGATTTTTGCCTCTTGTACATCATATCTTTCAGCCCCATAATGTTCTTAGTGGTCCTCCTCTTGACATGCCATAGTGTGCCAATGTCTTTCTTGTTCCAGGGAGCACAAAACTCAACACAGATGCAGATTCCCAAGTGCCAAGTGGAGAAGGAAGCATTTTTTGGACCTGCTGGCTACATGCTTGCTAATGCAGCCCAAGATGTGGTTGGCTGCCTTTGCTGCAAAGGCTTGCTGCATACTTCTGGCCAAACTGTCCACCAGGACCTCAAGACTTTTTTCTATAAAGCTGTTCCCTAGGCAGTGAGCGGCCAGTACTGACTGTTGCACAGGGTTAGTCCATCCCAGATTCCTTTGTTGAATTTCACGAGGTTCCTGTCGGCCCACATTTTCCATCCTGCCTAATGTTTTTTATCAGTTTATCTATGCTGGCCCAGTATGCTGTCCTCTACAGCAGTGTCCGGGGGGGGGGGGGGGGGGGTGGTGTTAGTATTTATACCCAGAGATTTAGAATAAAAACATATTCACCTTTCTTGCTATAAAAATCTCTGAGCTTCTTTTAAAGGTATTCTGTCTGATGCTGTGATTGGAGAAACACAATTGGAGTGAAGACAAGCACACTTGCTATGTATTATCTCTTTGACTGGTTTTAGTATACTTAAGATACATCTTTTTTAAATAAACTTGATTATAATTTTTTTAGTCTTTTTCTTTCTTCAGTGTTTAAGAATGGTGGAAATTCATCAGGTCTATTTTAAATACAGATACCAATTGTTTCTTAGTGAAGTTTTAAGTAATCTATTACTTTTTATGTTTACTTCAATTTAAAATTAGTCAAAACAGTGGTATTACTGTTGGTTTGGGTATTCTGTTCACTTTTGGTTTTACCAGTTAAAATTTATTTTGTACTGTAGGGTATGAGAGAGAATTTACTCACATATACTTAGACTTAGTTTTCTCTCATGGATGTGTTACTGCAGCCAATCCTCTTCTCATGAGTGTTTGTTGTTAGATAGGTGCCACTGGTTGTTAGTTTTAGCAGTTGAAGAAAGACCTCTACCATCATTGACTCAAAACTGCCTTTCAGTCAAAATACTTGATTCTAATTCAGCTGCAGCTTCAGGCTTATGGTAAATTATATTCCTTTACAAGTCTAACAAAGAGAATTCTATTGGTGTAATAGTCTGTTTTCCAGTCTGTTTGAGTTTGGGCAGATAGTGTCCATTATGATTGGACAGCCACCGATCTAAAAATAGTTCATTCCAGGACATGCATTATCAGGAGAACTTATGACTGTTTAGTCTGATCATTAGGATGCTTGACTGCTTAAGGCTGTCTTAAGTCCTGGTCCCTGCTGCCAGTTTGGTTTTGTGCCTTGTATTGGACAGTCAGTGGTGAAAAAGTAAATAAGCCAGGAGCAGAAACAACCGTTGCATTTGTCCTCCAAGCCCTCATTCCTGAGGTTGGCATTTTCTGGTGAAGTATGAGTTGTTCTGCAGTGGAACACACCCCTTCTCACTGCTGCAGAAGCCTGCTTAGTAGTTGTTGTAGTGCATGCTGACACTGAGCTAGATATTCTGAAACTGAGCTCATGTTTGGATGTTTTTGCTAAAATTGCCCTCTTTGTTCTTGTTGCATACTGCTGTCATTCAGATATAATAATTTAGATATATTTAGTACAGGTAGATTAATTCAAAGCTAAATGTTTGGTGACAGACAGGTCTAATTTATTTTCACCAATAGATGTTTTTATTCACAGACTCATTAGGACAAAAATGACACTATATATAATTTATATATAAAATATATATTTGTATTTGTTGGTCATATACATTGCAGCATCTGCATCACTGCTACTTACTAAGCTTGAGGTACTTTTGAGAGAAGAGCAACACTTCTATTATTACTTGGAAGTGCTTTGAGTTTTCTGAGGTTTTATTGCATTTTATTATAAATATCCTTAAGTTCCTCTAGTTGATACAAGTTTGTCCTTACGTAGAACTTATGTAGGGGAATGTTTTACCTGGCACCTAATAGTCAGATTCTTCTTGCTGAGAGTGATAACAAAGGTCTGGTGAATATAGTAGTGTTTATCCAAAATGTCATTAGAAAGTAAAGATTATATGCCAATAATAGTTCCTACATAATTAAAAGCCCTTATGGCTGGGATGGGTAGCTTAAA
Organism: Leptosomus discolor; assembly: GCF_034619465.1. Classification (NCBI taxonomy): domain Eukaryota; kingdom Metazoa; phylum Chordata; class Aves; order Leptosomiformes; family Leptosomidae; genus Leptosomus; species Leptosomus discolor. The sequence goes on along the minus strand of NC_141391.1, from coordinate 107,876,538 downwards.
TAGTTTTTACTAATGCTTTTATAGTGGTTTTTTGTTTCTTTCCCTTTCATTTGAAATAATAGGTATTACTTTTTTTATCTAAATGACTGGTGTGTGTATGGTGCTCTGCTATTTGCTGATGGTCTGGATCCTCCTAAGTGTTGCTCACTGTTCTGACTTGATTTTTTTGCTTTTCAAAAAATGTCTATTAATTCTACCACTTGTTTTCTTTGACAGGGGGGGTTTGGAGAAGTCCTCTGAAAATAATAATCTAAACTGTTTGTGTCAGATGAGTCCAGAAAGCACAAAAATTTATTAAACTGTGTGGGATGGATACTCAGTTGCTGTTCAGAAAAGATGATCATCTTGGCTAAATGGAGACTATCTAGTAGTACTTTGGGGTCCTCTAAGATATGAGTCATCTTTAAAAGATGACAGGATATCATAGGGGAGGTGTAGGAGACCCATAGCCTTCTGAAGCACCTCCATAAGACTGGGTGGGATATCCTAGGGCATTTAAAATGCTACATTTAGGCAACTGAATCCCACTAACTGTGTAGCACGCTGAGGCCTGTGTTTATTGACCCTGATGAATGCTGTAATACAGTACAAAAGCTGACAGTACCTGTTAGAATGGGGGTGGGAAGGACAAGGGGAATGTAACACTGGTCTTCTAGGAGTAACAGAAGAACAGAGCCAATCTGAACCAACACACTATATAGATCTAAATAGATAATTTGATGCAGTGGCAACATGGTTTAACTAAACAGGAGGCACATATAGTGTGCTTGTCTTAAGACTGAAAGTGGTGGTGTCCTTGTTAGCTGAACAAATGTGAAAATAATATTTATGTGACTTAATTTACGATGGATCAGTTGGCAAGAACCTATAATAGATTGTGTTGCTTGCTGTGCACATAGGGGATTGCAGTTTGAAGATTTGACCTTTTTCAAAGACTTTTGCAGTAAGATGTAGGAGGGTATTCTGTACATCTAAGCCATTTTGGTCTCCGCTCACAAGGATGTAATCAAACTATTGTTTTCCTCATGGACTTATAGTATTGTATCAGAATATTTTTATATGTCTAATCTTATTGAATCTTGACACTGCACAAGAGCAGCAGAAAGACAAAGAATGCATAAGCAGTGGAAGAAATAGTGCTCATAATGCTGAAATAGGGAGGAATAAAATTCCTGCGTTAACTAATGTGATGCAGGCATTTATTTTTAATTTGAAGGACTTATTTTGGATCCTGTAATCTTCTTTACCTATGATGACTTCTTACAGCATATGCTGAGTGAGGGAGTTGAAGAAACCCTTTGCTGCTGTGTTTTTTCCAATGATTTTTTTTTTATTCCTTTCTTTACACTTTTAGGAAATCCTAATGACCTCATGAAACTTTTCCATTAAAGTGGAAGGAACAGCAGATTATACCCAACTCTGGCTTTTTTTGTTATCCATATTTATTCAGATCAAAACTGATGATAGATCTGAACAATATTATCACTTTATACTTGAGGAATGATCACTGATGTTAATTGGAAAATAAATGCATTTTACTAACAAGTAGAAAACTTCTCATTTCAGATAAATAGTACACAAATTTAGGAAAGTTTAAGCAAGTAGAACAGTTTTAGTCTGAACAAGAAGAGAATTTGCAGCAAAATGGCTAATTTGATTTCTATTGATAGGTAAAAATTATATACAAGTATCCGAGAGGATACATTTTCTGTTACAATAAGATTAGATATGCTGCTAAAATGAATATTCATACATGCTCATGATTATTAATGAGTGACCAAAATTAGAAAGTGTTTTAGTTCTATAATTAACAGGTAAAATATCTAAGTTTTGTTGATCGATCATGATGGAAAAAAACCCAGAATTTTACAGTAACTTCTCAAGATTAATCCTTCACTGATACTTGACCTACAGTTTGTTTTATACCAGTTAAATTTTTCTTGTGTGTAAACTGCTCTTTAAGAGAATTTTAAAAGATGGGTTGTTTTTTTTTAACCAGATTCTCTCATGAATTTGTTTTTTTTTTTTTTGCTGCTTGGAGACATTAAAGAAGGAAATGTTTGCTGTTTAAATGTGAACATGAGAAGATTTTTAGGTTCTTTTTTCCTTTGTTGAACTCTTTTAAGATCCTCAGCTAGCATTTTTGTATTACAGGCTTTGGTCTATAAGCAGTATCTTAAATCCTTTAAAAAGTACTATTAGCTGTATGTGAATCTTTTGTTTAGCTCAAAACCTTTTCAAAGGTGCTTTCAAAGAAGAAAGATCTCAAAAAATAGACTTAAAGAGGATTTCTGAAGATGAAAAGTAGTATACCATGGTATAAGAATGTATTGGGTGTAAGTGGCAAATTTCTGGTTTGGTAGTGGAGGAGGTGGCCTGTGGGGGTGGCTTTTGTGAGAAGAGTGGCCAGATACACAATTGAGCCACTGCAGGACAGAGCTGAGTCCACTAGCCAAGTTGATGGTGCATCTGTGAAATACATTTAAGAAAGGACAAAAAGCAATGAGAGGGCAAAAAGTGTAAAGGGCAATCCTGCAAACACCAAGGTCAGAAGGAGGAGGGGGAGGAGGTGCTCTGGGTGCTAGAGCAGAGACTCCTGCACAGCTCACGAAAGAGACCAAGGTGCAGCACATCTTACTGTGGCAAGGACCACACCAGTACAGATATCCGCACTACAACCTGTGGAGGACTCCACGCTGGAGCAGCTGGATATTCACTGGAGGAACTGCAGCTCATAGAGTACCCACACTGGAGTAGGTTCTGCTGACAGGATCTGTGGCCTATGGAGGACCTGTGCTGGAACAGGTTTACTCTGAAGGACTGCTGCCTATGGAAAGGACCCACGCTGGAGCAGATCTGTCCTGATGGACTGCAGCCTGAGGGAAGAACCCACACTGGATCAAGGGAAAAATGTGAGGAGAAAGGAGCAGCAGAGAACTGTTAGAGACAGACCACAATGCATTTTGCATCCCCCTCTGTACTACTCGGGGTGGGAGAGGAGGTAGAAAAGTTGGGAATGAAGGAGTGAAGTTGAGCCTGGAACAAGGGAGGAAATAGGAAAAGTGGTCTTTTAATTTTTGTCTTTTTCTTGCCATACAACTCTATCTTAATTGGCAGCAAGTCAAATTAATTTTTCCTAATTTCAGTCTATTTTGCTCTTGATGGTAACTGATGGGTGATCTCCCTGTCTTTTTTTCTTAAGCCACAAGCTCTTTCATCTTGTCCTGTTGTCCTATCCTGTTGGGGGAAGAGGGAGCGAGAGGGTGGCTGAGTGAGTGGCTGGCAGTTAGCCAAGGTCAACCCACCATAGAGAAACAATTTTTTAATGAAAACACTTTTTATTATTTTTTTTTTAAATAGGTTGCCCAGAGAGGCTCTGGTCTCCATCCCTGGAGATACTAAAAACCTTATTGGACATGGCCCTGAGCAGCCTCCTCTGTCTGACCCTGATCTGAGCAGGGGCTTGGACTTGATGGTCTCTGGGGGCGCCTTCCTGCCTCAGCCGGCCTCTGATTCTGAGGCTCTGTGAACTGCTCCCATTGCCCAGAAGTGGGAACGAGCCCTGTGGTTACTTTTCTACCGGGTGAACAAACATGCATTCCTTTTTCTTGACATGTACAAACAAAGTTTGTATCAATATATGCTGTTATGTTATGCATTTATCTTTTTGTTTCATTTTTGTTTTTCCTATTGTGAGAAGTTTTGTGATACATTTAGTGAACACTAGTAGTTCACTAAGACCAAATGCTGTATAAAAAAATAGTCTTTCTCTGTAACTTGGCAAAACTGCAGAATGTTACCAAGAGTGAGGGAGGACACATCCACTCACAAACTTTGTGATGCTCAGTACTTGCTGCAATTGTGATTTTTTTTTTTTTAGGATTTTTTGGGGTTGTTGGAGGTTTTTTTTGATTGATTGGATTTGGTTGTTTGGGGTAGTTTTGGTTTTTTGTGTGTGTTTTTTTTTCCACGGTAGTGTTGACCCTTACTGTATATAGCAGGCAGTTTTACTTGAGTTTAGTGTGAAGCAAGACCATAAAAATTATCAAGACCTGTTCATTCTAAATGGAATTTTTACTGTCTTCATTGAGGCATCTTTAAAGTACAATTAACTTTTAAAGTTATGGTACAACACTACCGTATTAAGTATTAAAAAACCTAATCTTTCCCCTTATCTATTTTTAACACTTTTCTGTGCACTTGCTTGTATGTACAAACTGCATCAAATGAACATTTAGCAAGGGGAAGAGGGGAGAGATAATCCTGTATTTCCTATTTTGAACTTTTTTCCTGAGCCCTTATTAGCAGTTGATTCTGTAATGAAATATGTACTCTGTTAATAGTGCTTTGTCATGCTTTTGACCAATCATTTCATGATATGTAAGTCAAAGGGAGTATCAGGTGTATATTAATGTATATAGCTACCTATATGTGTATCTTTATTTGTTTTTTACATGTAAAAAATTCTATGTTAATGCAAGGTCCATGACTTCAAGTTACAAAGCAGAAAAAGGCTGAATCCTACTACTCCCATTTCACCACAGAGGAACGCTGATGTGGCCTATGTAGGTATAGAAGATTTGTCGCTACCTTTATGGGAATGTTATCTTACCTTTCCAGTAAAAACACCTTGTCAGTACTTGAACTTGCACTTTCATTGATGTCTTCAAACACAGCAGTTTTCCTGGGACAGTATCTGTGATAAAACCTTGTAGTTTGGTCAAGCATTAAGTATTTTAATGTTTTAATCTGAGGTGTCAATACTATTTGCTACCTTTTGCAGGGACTTGCTTTATAGGAGTTCTAATCTGTCAGATGCTACTTAAGATCCCTTCAAAAACCCAAACATTTATAAACAAAAGTGGGTTAGCTAAAGGGAGCATATTATAGATTAGATGCTTCTGTAATACCATCAGATACAGATTTTTGACATTTAGCCTAATAAAAGGGCATGCACTGCCTGTTTCCTTATGATCATTCATCCTGCTTGCTGATTTTTTGTTTTGAAATTTTTCCCCCTTTTCATTCCAGGCTTTAGTACTGCTTCTAAGGTTGATATAAATTTCCTTTTTCCACCAAAATATTTTTATACATTCAAGTCTAGTTGACACTGGATTTCTAACCTGGAGACTGAGAAGCAGGGATTTTCTTGACCTGAGCAGCGTCATTCTTTTTCCATGTGTGGTCTTGATCATGCATGAAGAGAAAAAGGATATGTTAACACAAAACTGAAAATCTATGTTTACTAATATGGTTATAAATTATTCCCATATTAAGAAAAAATATTTTGAGAAAATGGAAAACATTGATTTGGCAAATCAAATTTACTCTTAACTCCACATACCTCTGCTGTGTTAGTATTATGAATCCTTTCCCTTATTTACAATCCTGATGAGACTTTCAAACTTCTTTTTGTGTCCTAACTCAATGTTTTATTATATATGACTAATAATTTTTTCTGTCAATTTATCTTGTGTGAGTACCCAAATATCATTTAATTGATTTGTTTTATACTGTTGCCAACCTTCACAAAATTCATCATACAGTTGTAAATATTAGGGGGAACAAAAAGATTAAGACCTTCATTTTTCTGTGATGTGTATTGAAGAGAAGCTGTATGTTCAGGCTTGTTGATCTTATCAATCTATTTGGCTTGTTCTTTGCATCTTGCAGAGGAGGAAATTGAATGTGAAGCTGGCACCGACAGAGTTGGCAGTGATGTACATAAATTAACCGTAGTACCTTCACCTTCCTTGTAAAAAATTCTCAGATGTATTTCTTTGAATAGGAGTGTTACAGTGTGTCTATCACTCAGAGCTGGTAGCTGGTACCATGTTTTGTCTGGTGTATGTGACTAAATATCCTTCTCAACTGCTAGATTTAATATTAGAAACACACTCTTCAGAATTTCTTGTTATTGTTGCCAAATGCTATTTTCACTTAAGGTCCAAAAATTAAAGTAGAATTTATGTGGAGGGTTATTAGGCACACTAATATTACTAGATGTAATACTTATTAATACTGAATATTACAAATACTAGTTTTTAAAGTCACTTTTATCAAGATCACGGCTGAATTAGCTATGCATATTTATGAGCAAGTGGGTTCTGAAAACACTCAAAATTACTGGGATGATTTATTTGTTACTGTGAACCTTTCACATTTTAAACTACATATTTAGTAGCCTATTTCAGTTTCTGTGCATAGCTGTTAGCCTGGTCCTAAATCTAGTCAAGTGATCCTTGAAAATCTGACCATGCTGTATTCACTGAATTTTCTTTATTTTTTCATAACAGTTATGTTTTCAAAGAACTTCAGAAGGTTGGTTAAGCATGACATCCCCTGTCTGAATCCATATTTGCTGTCATTAATCAATGCGCTTCACTGGTGTTTCTTCCACCATGTCACTAAACACTTCTAAATTTAGTCCTATGTGACATAAGTTTCCTGGTTTGCATCATCCATCTTCAGACTTTCATTCTTTCTTAAATATATTCATGTTGGTGAGATCTGAGTTGTCACCTCTCTGACACAAAGTCATATTCCTATGTGTCTTTAGAAAAGTGAAATCTGCCAGCCATATTCATGTCAGCCCTTGCTCTCAGTTACTGGCTGTGTCACTGGAATGCATTTCCTCATGAAAAAGGTGCTAGACATAAGTTTGGATAAAAATGTCTAACTGATTCTGAAGGAGCATTTTAGAAGTAGGGGTTTAGAAGGCATGTGTTTCCTATGCATTTTAGTACAAATGCCTGTATCTGAAATGTTTTTCTCCTTCTGTTACAACTGTACTTTTTATGGTTAAGTCTATAGGTGTTAACCTCAGACAGCCCCTGTGCTACTGATTGCTCACTGTGGGTGTGCTGAGGAAGTGGCATTGGTTGTTTGCGTAGTCTTTTTCTTAGACCCTTGTTTCTTGTCACTTCTGAAGACATGGTGCTGCTGTAGGTACTCTCACCCAAAAGAGCCACTGTTATGTAGCTCATGCAACAACTCATACATCAGACTGGAGCACTCTGCTTTGTACACAAGGGTGAAAATACTTCTTTACATTCCAGTTTATTTAGCGTTCAACTGTAGCCCAGTAGAGGAAAAAAGAAAAAAGCTCAAGCCTCTGATGTGAACATGACCCAAAGAATTGTTGCTTAGTCATATGGAAAAACAAGTATTTTGTGAAAAGAACATTGTGTAAATCCATAATGTTCTAGGTATGCTTTTGAGTTATATTTTGATGTCAGAGCAACATTTTGAGTTTATCATGTGAAACTGTAAAGCTATCTAGATAATTTTATTTGCTGCTTGCTTATGGAAACTAATATAGTGAATAATTAGATCATAAATTATGAGACTGCCAAGGAGGTACTTTTTTTTGGATAGTATTAGTGTTTCCAGTGCTTTATAGAAGTAGTTTACTGGAAACATTAGATGCTTTGAGAGACAAAAGCTCTAGAAGTAATTTTTTACAGTCTCAATGCTAAAAACATTCAAGTATTTTGTGTGTCCGGTACTTCAGTGAAGGGCTTCAAAGGGTCTCACTCTGATTCAATCTGTGATTGGGGTAGCTTTTATTTTTTAATGGTGATTCAATACTTTTTACTGCCCTTCTGTGAATTAGCACTGATGAGCCTTCATTTGGAACCCTTGGCTCAAGCCCAGTCATCATGTTAGAGGTATCTGACGTGTTTAAGAAGTTAAAACAGATGTAGAAGAGGAATGTCACTAGAAAAAGAGTAACAGAGAACATTTCATATGAGAGAAACCTGAAGAGGTGTCTGGGTAAATGTGCTTAAGTTGAGTGACTCCATGCCATTTTATTAGCTCAGGCAGAACAGTAGAATCAAAATGTACCATCAATTTTTAGACCCCTCAAATTGGTACCCAAGCCTTCTCAGGTGGATAAAGACTTTGGGGTTTTAGGTCAGCAGGATGAATATTTGGTTTAAATGTAATTTGTTCCTATCACAAAAGGGAAGACAAAATTTAATAAAAAGGTTGCCAGTTCTCAAGAATTAATTTGGCTGGAAATTGGAAGGGAGGCTGCTAAGTGCCAACAAAGTCAGATTCTAGAGTAGGCTTTCAGTGAAAATATTACTGAGAGACGGGGAGGGAGGAATAGATCTTGGCTGGTTTATGGTTACAGTTACATGAATGAGGAAATTTTCTGTGATTATACAGGATGTTATTCCCACTTCTGTTGTTTAGAACCCAGTGACTTCTGAAAACACTCTTGACTTTTTACATGTGTGTATAAAACAATTGACAATTTCAAACTTAATAAGCTTATTGGTAGGTATTTAATCAGGGTCATTATCATCACATCATGAAATTTTGAAAAGATACTGCTGCAGGAGATAAAAATACAAAAAAAAATATTTACTTACAAACAAGGGATACACATCAACACAAAGAATTAAAATGCATTGCCTGCTCTTTCTTCTGTACTTCTTGCTTGCTCACTGTAGATTGCTTTTACCTCTAATACTATTATTCCATCCTACTGTAGAAATTTATTGTGTCTTTTCTGTTACTTCTACTTCCACTGTCACCAGATTTTATCCTTTCTGTCTCTTCTTTCATACAGTCTTTTCTCTCCTTTCTGTTTTGATCTTTTTCCTAACTCTAAGATATTCTATCTTCCAGAAAACATATTTTCTGGACTTCATTCCATAGTCTTGATTTTTATCACTTTAAAATGTAAATGTCTCAAGCCAGTCTGTGTGTACACTTCTGTAAGGAAATAATGAGAACTCTTGCTCACTTATGTTTCCTGAATAGTGTACATTCAAGATTTAAAGTCCCACATTGACTACTATGTTCTATCCCAAGAAGCCCGAAAGAAGTGTTTTTTTAAATTTTGTTGGCCATTTTGTATAGAAGTGTATGTTTGGTATTATTTATTACGTATTAATCTCATATCTCTTTAATATATTCTTAAGTGAGAGGCTGGTCCTTTCTGAGTACCTGATATTTTCATTCTAACTTGAGACCATGTCATATTTCTGTGTTTTGACCTTGGGAGTGAGAACAGAAGTACCTCTTCTTTCTCTTGATTAACTTATGAATGTAAACAGGCTTCTTTGCTGAGGACCTGCCATCTCAGCCCTGTCTGAGTGAGGTGGATGGGAAAGGGCAGAGTTTTTTTTTTTTTGTAAGTTTTTTGTAGTTTTTAAGTAAGTTTTTTGCTTGCTTTGGTAATTGGTGGCTGGAGAGAAATAATGTAAAGTGTGCCTATCTGCCATACAGATGAGCGTATCTTCTGGGTAGCTGTGGCATCTGAATATGGTAATATTTTCATTCTAGATCATTAAATCACCACAGAATGTACAATAAATGTCTTCTGCATTTGTTTTAAGTCTCAATTTCTTAGGCTTTTCTACTTCTTTGTGTATTTAGGAATGCCTCTGTCTTAGTATCCACTGGGATTGTTGCGTACAACTTCCATTACCACTGATGGCAACTCGCTGCATAAATTTTCATTCATGAGAATGAGGATATATTCCTTTTCATCTGACCAGTTTCTTTAAGAAATGCTTTAGGAAAAACTGAGTGCTAGTGATTTAGCAAATGAGCATAAGCTTTCAGAAATTACATTTGAGATGTCAACATCAAAAGTTAACATTCTTGCTGCAAGTGTGCTGCCTTTAATTTATTTTTCTTTTCTTAAATTGCTGTTCAACTCAGCTTTAATTTACAATAAAAGAATAACTTTAGCTTTCTAGCCTTAAGACATCCACAGAGAGAATACATTTACCTCTCTTGTTCAGCACTAACTGCACTAGTTTGTTAGTGCTCCCCCTTGGATCCAGTTGGAAGAAGGGCATCAAGAGACAGCGAGTTGCACAAAGGCTTGGTCTTGTTCTAACAAGGTTAAACTAGGGAACATCCTCAGTTATGATAAGGGGTAGGGGAACACTTGGTGGTCTTATGGTTTTAATTCCCACTTTAGGTGAGCCTTTCTTTATTGTCTGTACAGGCAGCCTAAGAGGATTAACCATCTTATTTTCGCTTCTTCCTTTTTCAAGCTGTGCTAATCACCAGAATTTCAAGAATATAGATGACATTAGATGACTCTTATATAATTTCCTCTGACATATGAGTGAGCAAAGCATGGGTGCGAGGGTGTTGACTGACAACAGTATTTGAAATGGAATCAAAAAAGAACTGAAGGTAAAGTTTTCTAGGAACATGTGTTTTCAAAAGCAAACGGTTTTACACCCTGGGAGGCATTTGCTTTGGAAGCTTCCTAAAGGAAAAAGTGAACACAACTTTCTCATCTTTTTATGAAGGCTAGATAGGAAGTATATGAGAAGAACAATACAGAAGTTCTAAAGCTTTATGTTTCTGTCTTAATGTTGTAGAACAGCATTTCTTTACTGTTTTCTTGAGAAGTAAACATTTAGAACTTCAATGCTAAAATCAAAGTGAGCAGCATGTAGCTGTTTTCTCTTGTTTTTAATCTGAAACTTAAATTATCTAAAGTTCATTTAAGTGAGTTATAGAAGATCAGGAAAGAACTTGATGATTACTGACTTGATAGAGATGTGCATTTAGGTGAATCTAATTTATTACCTTTGAGTTAGCCTAGGAGATGCTGTCATTATTTTTAGACTAGCTTTTGCAGGTTTGTATTCTAGTGATAGATACAGACAAAGGCGGCTTTTGCAACCAGAAAATTATTTCTGACAAAAAGGGATCTTTACAATCTGAAGATGTGTAAAGATTTGCAGAAGTTATTTTGAAATGGGTATTGCTGAGCCAAGGAAGCCACTCAAGGCATTGCATTTTGTTTGAAGTCCAAAAAATGACACTAGAATGTTTTTATCTCTAACTCTCTGCAGAAGTGGAGCAGGGGATGAGAGGGGAAGGATGCTGTCTGTGCTCCGGTTACCAGAACTGAAATTAAACTTCATGAGCTTGCACAAAACACTTACTGTCCGGGGAGGAACAGTAGAGAAAGAAATGCAAAATTAAATCTACCCAAGCTTGAAGAAAATTGTTAAGAGGGGAGAATGGTAATGTCCAATTAAGGAAACAGAAGAATCTGGAGAACTCTATGGGCTTAAATTTGTACGTAGTAGATCAGTAATGATAACTATGTCACGCTCCTTAAATCTAAGCTGAATTTTTGAAGAAAGGCTTTACTAAACAGTTTCTCATTGATTGCTAAAGTTGATGTTTGTGTGGAAAGGGAAGATTAGTGAGTTTTGGGGCATTTTTTGACCTGTCATAGTTCAAAATTTGTCTCCCTAAAATGATAACTGGTCTGATTGTCTAACATTGTTAGGTTTAATACAAGCTTCTGACTGATGGAAAACAAAGAGGTGTTTTTCTAACTAAGGGGTTTTTTTAGGCTATAAGAAAGAAGTGAACTTGGTAGTCCCACAGTTGATACTGTCATAATCTCTTAAATACCTGTCTGTTTTATAATAATTATGGTTGTATTTAACAATTAATATGTCTCAGTTGCTTTTAAAGGTTCATAACCCCTTTCCTAAGGTTTTAAGGAATTGTATTTTTTTTTGGCAGAAAGATAGCGCTCATTTGGGAAGCCTTTCTGTGTAACAGTATAATGAGCCAGATCTTAATACAGCGCTTTGGAGCATACTTAACTGCGTAAGCTGTATCCTAGGACTGCAAGTTGTATCTTTATAAAATAGATTGATAGAAGAAAAAGATTTTAGATAGTTATCACCTAGATCCATCTGAAGATTAGAACCTTCCTTTTAAATTACCATAAAAGCTGTCTGAAAAATTACTATATTTAGCATAGGTATGATCTGTTTATAGTTGCCTGAAATATTAAGCAAACTTCTGTGTTCAAAGGCATCTGGGGTGTCATCTTTGTGTTTAGCTGCATAACAGACAAGGCTAAATGTTTGTCACCTCTGCAGGTCCTTGAAAAGGGAAATAATTTCTTAGATTAAAATGAGAAATATTTTTTTGACAATAACTGCTATAGGATGATGGTAAACTTAATGTTAAAAAACCCCAAAACTAAACAACCCAACCCAAAACCAAACACCGCCCCCCCCCAGCAACCCCTCTCCACCCCCCCCCAAAAAAACCCAACCAACCAAACAAGCCCTCTTTTGAATGATGTAGAATGGAAAAGATAGAATGAAACTAAGATAACCTTTTCCCTTTGATATCTCCTTAGTTTCATCTTGTTTTCTTTTTTTCAGACTACCATTCTAATCTCACATCTAGATTCATCTAAGAGCAAACTCCCTGTATGTGATTGGAAATATCAATAGAAGTACAGGCAATGTTGATAAAAATAACTAATAGCATCTGATTACTCTCCTTGTAGTTTTAGGCCTATATTGAAAAAACATTGTTTGGTGGATGCCTATGATTCCCTACAGGTGACATCTTGAGAGAAGAGGAATGGTTAGACATAGTTTTCTAGTTCAGACCAAAATGCCCACTCTAGTTATTGCATAATTAAATTCTAACACTATGATTCCAAAAGAAGCAGTCCATGTCTATAAGCATACAATTTTACCTGTGCTTGTAGCATTATTTTTCTCTTAAAATTAATTTATGAGTAAATCCTAACAACATTGGTTTCAAAAAATCAGCATGATTTTTTGCTTATTACTCAGCACATAGTTTTTCTACTGCTTATGTTTTCTGGATGATTTTTATTTTTGGATGTGTTGCTTCTTTCAAACAAATTGTGTAAAGGCCTAGTAATAGCTCCTCTCATTCACTTGTATGTAAATGTGGGCAAAACCACACCACTATCGCCTCTATTTACTGATATGTAGTATGGTTAGCTAGATAGACTTTGATATAAGTTCAGTTTGTCACAGTGCAGGTTGCAGTATATCATATGTGTTAATTTGTAGGCTGGGTTATGCTGTCTTATTTGGAGAAAACATGTTCATTAAAATTGCTGACTAATGTAGTAACTTGTTCTGCTGATGCAGCACCTCGTCTACATGTCTAAATATTTGGAGCTTGTAAATAAGTTTTTCCAGCTGTCAGTGTCCCTTATGCAGTTCATGACCTGTGGTCACCAGGACGAACTGTTATGCCATAAGAAGAAACCATATGGGTATTAATTTTTTTTGTGCTCTGTACACTTGTGTAGTTTTGTGCTGTTTTGAGTTCTCCCTTTGTTCCATATATGTTTAATAGCTTAAAAATAGCCATGTTTTAATATTGGTAAATGCTACTGAAATAAAATACTAATCATTTTAAACTGATTCTGTTCAGTGTTGGAAAGTAGAGATTAATGTGAAGGAAAGGGTTTTTTTTGTGCTAATACACTTAAATACTGGTAACTGTACTCTCCAGTACACTATAGAACAGGGCTACTTGGAAAGTATAAAACATTCCAGAAGGAAGTTATACTGTAGGAATTCAGCTTGTGTATTTGCTTGTACTTGTATATAGTGTCTGCTTGTTACATGAATCAAAAGAGATTGAAAATGCCCTGCAAGTTTCAGTGCCCTGACAGAGATTAATGAAGTAATTATAGAAGGCAGTTACAGCATTGTTTAAACTCATCGCTATTGGTTAATGCTAATCATTGAAACAGGAGTCAGAAAACCATTTTGTTTAGTAAGGCTGTTGAATTTCAGTTCAACTTATGAACTATTTTATCCAAAACCTAAAATGTAACAGTCTGCATATGGTCTTGAATATCATTATGACAAATATGGGGGTGTCTGCCCCCAGTGCTCTGTCTGTTCCACATGGATTGTTTAATTATTGTGTCCACTCCTTTTTTCGATTCAACTGACAAACCTTTCATCTATTTTTGAAGTTAAAATCAGAGTAGACCCAGCTGCCATCATGAGGAAAAGTAAGGAATCTCTCCATTACAAGAAGTTATGAGACTTGACTTCAGTTCTTAGACCAAGAGCATCTTTAGTATCATACAGAGTGGAATTTGAGGTACACAGAAAGAACTAGGGCATCTCCCTCACAAAAAAGGTTATTTCTATTCCTCTCTTCCCCAACTCTCCTGTCATATGTGACTAGAAAACTTGTTGAAAGCTGATGCTGTAGCTGTGAAGTTGTATCCAACTTACAGCTTCATGGTCTGTAATGGCACACAAACTAGATAGGTAAAAAAAACAGTTGGAAAATCAGGTTAAGAGGGTAGAAGTTAATGAGTCATACTCTACTGGAGGTCAGTAACAACTGTAGTGCTGTAGTGGTCTGTCCTGAGACCTCTCCTGTCTTGATGGCCTGGATGTAAGAGAACTTTTTCCTCATGAGGACCGTCAAACAGTAGAACTGGGTGTCTAGAGAAGTTCTGTTTCCATCTTTTGATGTTTTTCAAGATTTGACTGGATAAAACTCTGAGCAATCTGGTTTGTCCTCGTAGTTGACCTCCTTGGAGCAGGAGGTTGGACTAGAGACCTCCTAAGGTCCCTTTCAACCTAGATTATTCTACTGTGTAATGATCATGTCTTTGTCAGTAGTCATCCTCCATCCTGGAGCTCAGAATAATTTTTTTTATTATGAGACAGAAGTTTGAGTTTTAGATACAGCTTAAATTCATTCTGTACATGGGCAAAATGTCTTCTTTCACAGAGAGGCTGGAAAAAAACAGCCATCTCAGACTCTTGTATGAAAAAAATGTACAGGGACACAAACATGAAATTTTTCTTTTGAAGTCAGAACTCTTCCAAATGTACTGCAAAATTTCAAACGTATACCACAGAATTTGTTTCATACATATATTTACAAAAACAAAAATTGATTTCAAATTCAGTGCAAGTTTTAAACAAAGCTAACACAGAATTCTGTTATGTTCTACTGATACCATTCTTGTCTGCCTAAAGACCATGGGATTGTTTTGTAGCATAGCTGTGTCTTTGAGAAAATCTGGTTAAAATCCAAAGTAAATTTAAAACTTGATCCTGAATTTATTCAGAAATTAAAGTGAACGTACTTGTCTTTCTTGTCATGAACAGATGTAGGATTACAGAAAACTAGTAGATGCACTTCTCAGTAACACTTCCATATTAACCCCAAATTTTAACAGAATGTGTTGATTCGCTTCTAAAGTGAAATGTGGCTTAACTTTTGTTTTTATTTTGTTTACAAAAAAACCTACATAAGTGATGGGAGTTTTGTTATTAACTTCCACAATTTAAATATTAAATTTAGAACTACAAGCTTCAAAGTGTTTTCTTAAAAAATAAAATTTTAAGTGAAATATTGCCGTAGTAAACCAACTATTTTTCAGATGTGAGCAGCAGTGAAAGACTGCTCCAAGACATGTTATCATGATCATTGTGTATCAAGAAGCAATATGAATTTGAAGCTCGAACTGTCTCAAAGGCAAGAATGTCATAATTTATGCAGCTTTCTCTTTCTGACATTTAATTTTACATACAGATTTTTTTCAGTTTGTTTTCCATGATTAATTTTTGTCTAGCAATCTTTTTAGATTAGTTATGTTCAAGTCAAATGTACTTGACTTGCAGGGTCTTCTTTCCTTAACATCCACAGTTAGTTATGTACAATTCTCCAGTGGTACTCATACTTCTTTAGAATTGTATTGTTCTGAAGAGATGGTTACATATTCTGAAAGCAGGTGCTGTGAAGTGAGCAAAAGTGTGCTGAATATGGTTTAATCAGCTTCTCTCTTTAACAAGGTTCTTTGACTTCATATTTTTCATGTTTGGCTGAAGGACCACCTTTAGTCAACACCCAGCAAATTATGCAGAAGACAGTTAACATGATTTATGCCTTAAGAGTAACAATTCTTTAGAGTTCCTACTATTCTGTTACTTTTAAAAAAGAACTCTTGTGTATTTTAGCATAATGTTAATTTACATATATGCAGTGGTTGCTTGAGTATTCCATATGTTAAACATTGCACTAAGTGATAACTTTTAATGTTGTGGCAAAAGAGGCTGGGAGCAGACATGTAATCTTTCTCTTAAAAACAAAGAAGAAAACTGCTCTTGGCAAAAAAAAAACATAGGTTGCAGTGTAAACCAGGTGTGAGCAATTTCATTTGAAAAGATAAATTTAAAATTTTTGAATAAATTTATTAAATAAAAAGTTAGAATAAAAATGGAAGTCTTTCACAACTTGGCTGAAAAGGAAATAACATATTTAGTTGACATTATGAAACATCATTTAACAGAAGTGTTTAAAATTCCAAGAGGAAGATAAGTAACATTTTCAGTATCAAGCATCCAGATAATAGAAGACATTGGTCAAGTAGCAGGGTTAAGGCAAGAATTATTCTAGTTCTAAGGATAGTTACATTGACTATTTCTGAGAATAAAAATTTCTATCTGATGTATTAGTATATTAATACAAATTTAGAACATTGTACAAAAACATGCCTTTCTGTTATTGAAGCAAACTAAGACACAATTGGAGCTTCACTGATATATATATGTGTGTGTACATAGACTAGGATTTTTTAGGTAATAATAGCGTGTCACGTTATGATGCTGACAGTTTGTAGAACTTTGTTATAGAAGCAATCTGACATCCTTTTAATTTGATTTATGGAAATGCATCCTCTATTTTTTTCACAGTAAAAGAAAAACATACGCTTTTTACGCTAATCCAAAATATTTGTCTTTTTCACATTGGTTTAATCTGAGTCTCTGCAGTAAAATCTGTCATTACCACAGTGTCTTGTCACAAGGCACATTTGATCTCATTAGTCTTTTCTGTAAGCACTCCGTATAAGAAGGCAGGTTTTTTTAAAGTTAAATAATATTTTCAATGTATTTGATATTCTTTCACCTGGATACTGCTTTTTCTGTTTTGTTTTATTTACAATTTTATTATTCTCTTTGTAAATGCTCTTTGGCTGGCAAGTAATCATTTGTACATAAAAAGATCTTGTCCTATAAGCCTAGTACATCACTACTGTCTTATCTTGAAATGATGTTGGTATGATGAGAGCTATTGAGTGTTTCGTTTATCTTTTCGAAGTGGTAAGACTTAAAAGCCAAAACTCTAATTTTTTTTATGGATGTGATGACAACAACAATGATGATGAAATTTGAATTAAAAAATGAAAAAAATAAATTCTGAAAAGATTATGAAAATTCTTTATCAAGTCACTGTCGGATTTCAAGTTACAACTGTTTACTCTGAAAATTATTCAAAATAGAAAAATTAAAAATGAAAATATTATGTAGGTCTTCTCATAAAATCTGTCTGAATAAAAGTACTGTATGGCAGTTATTTGTAGAAAGACTTGCACTCGTTTCAAATGGTGTAATTCATTAAAATGGTTGATAGTGAGAACTTGAATCATTGCATCTGCAATTAAAATCTGATTAAATATATTTACCCTAGGATAGTGGGATTACAGTAAAGTTTAAGTGTGAAAAATAGCGGGTTTTGTTATAGGTATGTGAAGTTAGTAAATACATTGAATATACTGGAGACAAGCTACATAAATACATGTGTTGTTTGTTTTTTAAGAGCTGCAGTAAGAGACATATTAAACAAAAAAGTCAATGTCAAAATTTAAGGAAAAATACAGTTTTTAAATTACCTTTTAATTAAAATCATGCCAATACCTGCTAGGGTTTTGTAGGAAACTCCCTTTTACATATGTATTACTAGATTTTGTTTAAAATCTCTTTAATTCTGTAAAGAATTTCCATTGTCTGTAAACAATAGTAGATTCAAAATTTAAGTTTTATGTCAGAGTAATATGGTTGAATGTGATGTTGTTATTGATGTGAGGTCTCTAAGAATGATTTAGAGTTAAAATAAAGACCATGTTCATAAATATAACTGAGCCAAAGAATAACATTTAGTTTTTCTTCTCTTTCTGCCTGCCCGCCCACTGGTTTTCTTCCCTTTTTAGAGTCCTAGAGTCCTAGAATTGTTTGGCTTGGAAACGAACTTTAAAGGTCATCTAGTCCAACACTCCTGCAGTCAGCAGACACACCTTCAACTAGATCAGGTTGCTCAGAGCCCCATCCAACATGACTGAATGTTTCCAGGGATGGGGCTTCTACTGGCTTTCTGGGCAGCCTGTTCCTGTTTCACCAACCTCATTGTAAAAAATTTCTTCTGTATATCTAGTCTGAATCTACCTCTTTTAGTTTAAAACCCTTGTCCTATTGCAACAGGCCCTGCTAAAAAGATTGCCCCCATCTTTCCTGTAGGCCTCCTTTAAGTAGTAGAAGGTGGCTGTAAGGTCTCCCCAGAGCCTTCCGTTCTCCAGGCTGAACAACCCCAACTCTTTCAGCCTTTCTTCATGGGAGAGGTGTTCCACCCCCCCTGATCATTTTTGCGGCCCTGATCATTTTCTGGTCATTTTTACAGACTTCTCTAAGCAATTTTTATTATGCTTTCTTCTTGTCAGGAAAGAAAGCAGAGGAGGGGAGAAGAGAGTCCAAAATCTAGGTTTTTTGTATAAAGATAAGGGTTTTTTAAAAAATGGGTTAAATATCTCTTGAGACCCTAGATTTTAGTTATTGAAACACCTTACTCATACAGGCATTAAATGGTATGATCACTGAAGAGAACTACAACTGTTTTAGACCAGTTTGATGTGCATTTTTAGCATAGCATGCTTGGCATCAAGTACAAAGATGATTCCCTACCTTGCAAAGTTGTTATTTTCATGGTGAACCTGCCAGTTTTTTATATCACTTTAAAATTACTGATTTTTAGTCTCTTTTAGTGTTTTTAGTCTTTTTTTAGTTTTGACAGTCTAACATTTTTTTACTTACTGTTACTAGCTATTTCTAGTGTCTGGTAGCATGTCTACTGTGCAGTACTGCTCTTATACAATATTTGGAGCTGGGGAATTGCTTTATGATAGGTTAGAAAGCTCTCTATTTTAAATATCAAATATTTATCTTTTAATCTTATTTATTGTCAAGTACTTAGTGGTTACTTGTCAAAGTATGTTGTGTGTGAATATATTGAGTGAATGAAACATGTTAATAACAGATGTTTGTAATCTTAGTTGTGAAAAGAATAAGCAGGAAATAACATCATGTATAAGTATATTATTGTATTTTGGGAGGAAGAAAAACAATTTAATATAACTTTCGAAGTCCCTTTATATTTACAGCTTTTGTAATCATATAAGCAGTATGAAGTGTGTATATAGTAAAGAAGAAGAGTGGTTTAGGTTTGTTTATTGCTGGCGTGGAGAGAAGAAATGTGTAGCACTTTCTTTCCTTATTTGAGAACTTGTCCTTGACTTAAATTGACATGAGAAGCAAATAAATTGTGGGAGAACGCAGAACAGGAAAATGAAAAGAGATGTCAAAGCTCTATGCTCTCTTAACCTCTTCAACTTTCAAACAAGAGAGAAAGTAAAAAACCCACTTGCTTACTTCTCAAGGCTATATGCATTTGCGAACTTGCCTAGACAGAAATTCTGTTATGAGATTGGCTTTCCTTTCCTGCTGATTGACTATGACACAGGGTTGGTTGTTTTTTTCTGGAAATAGAGATTGCTATGTACGTATGCCTTTGAAAAAGAATCTGTAATTAACAGCTTGAGAATCACTGGAAGCTGGTTGTCCTACATGTTACCAGATTCATTCTGAGTGGACACCAATTAGTAGTAAGTGTTCGAAGATCATTGAACTGTGGCACACAAGCTATTAACAGCAGCTGTCTTGTACATTGAGGAAAGTGGGAAAGTGTGTTTTTCCTGTGAAGTGATATGCCCATATTTTACACTTGCAGATATTCTTCCTAATAATTCCTAAATAACACTGAAAAATGAACTAGTAGGAAATAAAAAGAACTTTCTAAGCAATCTGAGAGTGTTCTGGTATAATGGCTTGTGCTGCTATAGCTATTGGTCTAAGTTCAAAAAAAATTCAGAATGTGGCATATAAGAGACGAAAATGAAATATTAGTTAAATAGCTTAAAAGTAAATCCTCAAAAGTTTCTTTTTTGTTTGTTTTTTTTTTCTGTTTGTTTTTTAAGAAAATTTTAGGAAGTATTACAGGGAGGATTTAAAACAGTCTTCCACTGAATGCATGAGATGTTATTGGGCACAGCTTCTATATTTTCAGCAAATACTTTCACTTGCATAAGCAACCTTTAAACCTCTTTTCCGCTTCATAAGGTTTGTAAACATCTTTTTTTCAGAATGAATATCTTCAAAATAACATGAACAGGGTTATTTTTGCTTCTGTTTAATGGTAATTTCTGTTCTTAACTGTATTAATAGATGAAATTTATTTATATTTTAATATATATTTGGAAAACCAGTATCCTTTATTTACCAGTTGGCAGGGTTGTTCAAATTCTTCCAGAATGTTTTTCAACTTTTCCATATGTTTTTAATTTTATTTCAAATGCTTTCAGTTTCTGAGCTGTTATTTTATTTTTCTAATGCCAGTATTGTCATTTTCCAGAAGTTAAAGTTTTTCTTTTCTCTTTCCCTTTGCTGTTTCTCCTCTCCTATATACACGTTCCTCATGATGAAGAGTTTTGTTCTTTGTTTTCTTCTTACCAGACAAGTTTACGAAGTGGCAATTGTTCTGTTCTAGAACAACTTTCTTATAAATCAGTGATTAAATGTCTTTCAGTTAAAAACTTAAGGAAATTAAACTAGGTTGAAAAATAGGTAGGCTTCTGACAATAGGTTTCAGAGTTCTTTCTGGCCTTTAAAATCTGTGGTTTGGAGCAGGGCATTTGGGAGTCTGGAACCTGATGTGCAAGCCATGGCTTTGTAGACTTCTGATCACCTCTTCCTCCAACAGAACTTTGTATATCTGATCTTAGCAGCTAACAGCTAAATTGAGTTTGTGAGTTGCTCTGTTTTAACAGACTAAAAACTTTTGTATGGATTAGTGGAAACCTTTTTTGTATCTAGTTCTGCATCAGAAGATGATCTCCTATATCACCATTACACTTCCATAGTAAAAGAGTACTTTGAAAGTTTGGGTTTTTTTTAGGAGTCAGTCCATAATTTCCCTCTTTGGATACTTCTGGCACAAAGGATTATTATTTCAACTTTCGGAAATGTGCTGATACCTTAACTCATGTGTAAGAAACTTCTGACATAAAATGATTACATAAAATTTTGCAATAATGGCATAGACTGACTGATAGTATTTAGCATTAATTAATCAGTGATGCTCTAATGCTTGCCTGATATACTGGCTAACTTTAGTTATTGACTGATTTTTAATGAGGAAGCATGTGCTATTGATCCATGCAGTGCCAAAGCCTGAAAACTCATGGGTGTAAAAGAAGTAATGATCATCTAATGGTTCTTGTTTACTTTGACTGAAGGTATTTCTGATTCTTCTTATACATAGATTCTATATTTCAGTACTATCTTGTTTTCTCAGATTTATATATGTATGTCGTTGTATTCTTTCATTGTGAATAGTGTAGCAAAGCCCTTCTGTTGCTGCTGGGAAAAGATGCTAACTATTTTTTTTATTTTTTTTTTCCCTCAGAGGTGAACTTGAACCTAGTTTAAACTTTCCAAACCCATCTTGTTCACCTTGAAGCCTGACTGATGCATGAACTCTGTCTATTGGGAAAAATAGTGGTCAAAATGGAATAAATTTGGATTTCATTAGTTGTGAAATCCACTGAACTTGCTGTAATTGCAATTAAATTTTCTGACAGTGATATTCTTCAAAGATTAATCTCATCTATTAATGTTTAGAATCAGTAATTTAGACTGTGCTTATTTACCAGCTCAGGCTCGATACCACTGCTTCTCTTATGTGAATCTCATGTTTTCGTGCTCTACTCTACTTTAACTTGAACTGATTTAAATTCACATGTGCATTAGGTAATTCAGGAGTTTCTGGTAATTTTTCCTTAAAAATATCTGATGATCATTTTTAGACTAACTGTGTCTCAACCTTTTGCATAGGCACCTTTTGCCTTTGATACAACCATCCGTTAACTCTGCAGTGATCCTCTTGAAACAATCTAGCTTTAACCTGCTGTTCTCATTTCCAATTATTCTGAATATCTTGTGTGGTTATCACAGTTTACCTCTGATCATGGTGAATTTCCCACTCTCTTCACTTGTCAATAATCTGAGTATCTGTTAAATGAAGTCCATGACTTTTATTCTGTCATAGATGAATGCTTCTGAGCTTGCAATACCTTTTATGGCAGACATTCAATACCAAGATTTGTGTAGAGCTTAAAAATACAATGATGAAACCTTGCCAATTCCTCAAGCCTGTGATTCTGCAATCACACTCCATGACTGTAGTTGACATATTTATCTGCAATCAGAAACTGAACTG
The DNA here is from genome assembly GCF_034619465.1 of Leptosomus discolor. Lineage (NCBI taxonomy): Eukaryota > Metazoa > Chordata > Aves > Leptosomiformes > Leptosomidae > Leptosomus > Leptosomus discolor. The sequence goes on along the minus strand of NC_141391.1, from coordinate 107,854,329 downwards.
AAGATCCACTGAGAATAACATGGTGAAAACTGGGCAGTTGTATTAACTTTGTGTACCCTGTTCAAGAAACAAACTACTTCTCTATGTTCTTGTGTGTACTCAAAACCACTTTGATTTCTCAAAACAAAAAACCCCAGTCCTGCTGATAATCAGTGGGCTGTTGGAAAGAATACATTTTGCCAAGTATTTGCTGCAATTGACTTTTCAACACCTCCAATCCTGTCTCCAGTTCATTTTCATAATGGGAAATATAATTTCAATCCTGGTACAGTATGGACAAGCTTTTCTTCTCTAGAGATCCAAAGCTTTTAAATGCCTTGAAACATACTTTTAAGAACAGCAGAAGTCAGCTTGACATAGCTTTGCCTGGCTGATGTTAATTTTCACCTATGATCTTTGGCCAAAATAAGCAGTTTCTTTTGGAGGTGCTAATAAAGAGTGTATGTAATATGAGAGGTGACTTATGCTGTTCTGCAGTTGGACTGCTGAGAGAGAAATCTCTCTGCAACAGGTGACAATGGATGCTAGGAGTGTCCAGTATTCTTGATACAAAAACCACATTCAGCATTTTATCACTTTATCACAGTGCTATTTTTTCAAGACCATTAGATGACAAATTTCTGAAAAAAGTCCAGTTCTGTTACACATCAGAGTTCTGGTCAGCTTTTCAAGAAAAGGAGTAGACGTTCATGTTAGTATTTATCCAAAAAGCACCCAGATAGTCTGAAGTCACCCTGTAGTAAAAGGAAATGGGTGGAATGAAGCCCTTTTATTTGGGGCTACTCAAAAATTATTTTTGTGTCTCCAAGCCTCTTGTGAATAAGCATTATGATATGTGGACTAAAGAACTGATGAACAACACCTCTGTGTTCTGAGGATGGCACCATCACTTGCAGAGTATGATATCCTGATAAATCTGGTTTATGTGACCAGAAATCTGCATGCCTTTGTACCACATTCAGACTTAAGGAACAGGACATCAGTAACCATGTTTGGCTTCTTTGTTGTTTTTGTTGGGTTCTTAAATTGCCCCCCCCCCCCCCAAACAATATCTACTTAAAACTAGTTCATCCTTTGGACACTGGGAAAAGTTGGTAGTATGCTTCAAAGATGAGTCAGTTGAGTTAAATGTAGTCAGTTATTCTAAAATTCCCTCCACCTCTCCTCCAGTCTGGCTATCAGCAGAGTGGCCAATGATTCATTTCTGTTCATCTTGTTTAGTTTTGCCGTGATATAGTCATTAATTGAATGGTGGCCAACACAACCACCATCACTGTTTGAAAGAAATACTTCTAACGTGGTCACCATTAACAGAAATAATCAAAGTCAACGGACCAAACACTGCAACAGTAACCTTATACTTACTAAAATACTGCCATCAAGGTGAAGAGTGTCTGTGCTCAGTCTCATCAACACTGCAAATCTAAATTCTTTGTGTTGTTATTTCATCTTTCTATGTTCATTCTTTACCATAACCCTCTTGCTGCTGATCTGGTTTGACACCTCAGCTACAAAGAGATCAAAAGTGTCAGTGTGACCAAGCTATGCATAAATACTATGTCAATAGGTATAACATTGAAGTGTTAATTTTTGTGTGGAGTTTCTTTTTTTCACAGACTTTTCACAATTTAGTTACTCTTACTTTAAATCTTTTGATTTTAACAGACTGTAACATGTGCTAGTCTCTTAATGTTTCATGTAATGTCCCTTAACTATGTTAACCAGCACCCCTGGGTAAGTCAGAAGCCTGCCTTTGTTAGGTAATATTCAGTACCTCTAAGAATTCGCAGTAGCTAAATTGTGAGGTTTAAAATGAAAAGAGAGTTTACATACACCGTAGATTGGAATGGCAGGCTCTATAACTAACCTTTGAACCTTGTGTCCTCATGTGCACAAAACTTTCTTCAGAAAGTTTGATAAACCTAATGCAAAAGTGCCTGCAGCACTGCTGTTTATCTAGGAGCCATGAGATGACTCGTTTAACTGCAGTCTCATATTTGTAAGTGGCCAAACAGTACTGAACTGTCAGAAGTGACAGATCCATGAAATGTGAAAGATCCTGTAGCCAGTTCCTGAAGCTACACTCACTTCTGGGTCTTTAGCTTCTGTTATATCATATTCTTCAACTTGGAGCTTAATGCTCTGCTGCTACAAACTGCAGTCTCTGTGCCAGTACTCTTGCATGTGTCCTTTCTGTAAGGAATGCTAAAGCATGTACAGTAATTCTGTTAAAATCTCTGTGAAGTAATATGCAGCCTTTTACATCTACTTTAAGGTTGTAAATTGGTACACTACTAACAGAATGAGAATATTACATAAAATAATCTCACAAAACTCAGGAGGTAAAATTTCAAATGTTATAAAATTACGTATTAAAGCATTCATATACATCTTATCCTTTCCATGTGATAAGTAAATTATGATTAATGCCTAAGCAATTGGATTGTCTGGTTTTAAAACACTGATAGCTTTTGTTGGTTTTCATCTGACATTCTTATGGTAACTGCTACAAGACCAAGACAGGCTAAATTCTGGTCAGTTAAAATGTTTCCTTATAAGCCATTATCCGGACTGAAAGCAATTTGGATTCACTCTTTTTTTTTTTTTATAACAGCAAAAAAAAGAAAACCCTTGGAAAAGGTACTGTGAAATTCTTTGGGAAGATTTCACTAATCAGTTTGTGATTAAAAAAAAAAAAAGGGGGGGGTTTCAACTATACAAAATACCTGAAAAAATGGCCATCCTGAAGAAAATGTTTCAAATGTTTCCTATATTTTCATTGTACAATGCTTACTAAAATAACTATTTTATATGTAGATTCTAACAATTGCCAAGTGCTCTGTATTACCTTTGGAGACTGCTGATAAACAGCTGAGACTTTTACAGTAAATGTCTAAAGTTTGCGAATCTTAAGTTCATGGGTTGAATTTTTAGGAAGCGCATTTTCAATTCAGTCAAAAATCTTAATTAACTGCTGTTAAATTTCTAGTTACTTAATCTTTTAATAGCACATGGTGATTTTAAGTGGAACTTTTGTAAACTATAATTCTATATTGTGATTTACATAATGTAAGGTGAAATGCTGATAGGATCATTGTAAGGCTTTCTTGAAAGTGACTACACTTGCATTTAGTGATGTAATATAGTTATTCTAACTTGTAATATAAACATTGGTAGACTTTGACTTCTACAAGCCAATGTAGTGAAAGACAGCAAGAAGTGATCAACTGAAAACCCATCAAAGAAATAACAAGAAAGAATTTTCTTACAGGTTTTCTTATTATCATTATTTGTATTTGTTCTCAAAAAAAAAAAGCCTATTTGGTCTCTTCTTGGCATACAAATTTTTAAAGAATGAAATGTGTTCATGGAAAAAAGTCTACTAATCAAAAATATGCAAATAAGCAACTACTGAATTTTAGTTTTAGCATTTGATCATAACATAGACCAAAGATCTATAGCTAGCGTTTTGGAAAATGAATATGACTTTTTTTCACTTGGGTTTACTGCAAAAATTTCTGAATGATGAGACATTAAGTTCTAATTTTAGATTTAATAATCTGGTAAATTTTGATGAGAAGTTATAGTATTATAGGCTTACTGTTCTAATGTACTTGATAATTTTGTTTATTTTCAAATTATTTCCTTCCTAACTACTTGGTAACTTCAAGCTTCATTTTCAAAATAATTAATATTCGATCTCCTGTGTAGTTTAAACTGTGTCATTAATAGAGGGCATGCAAGTAGCCAGTTAAATGTGGAAAACATGTTTAATATTTTCATTATGTTACTAGTTGTCACATCCTATTATAGTATTGCATAGGTATTGTACTATATTATTATAAAGTGCTATTATGTTTCATTCTTTTTTCCTATGTTTTCTTAATATAGTCACTTTAATGTATTTAATAGGAGGATGGAGTTCATTTTTCACATTTCTCATCTGAAATAATAAAAATAACCTTTAACAATTTATATTGCAGGCTCCTAATTAGACTTTAGGTATATTTGAAACAGAAATCCCCATACTTTTCTTGTCAATTGTCAAAAGTCCTCATTAAAATTAAGGTCATAAGTTACATATGAAAGATGGATTTTTGCCATTTGAGAATGAAAAGATGATGTTGGAGTCTGCATGTAAACTATGTTATTTGCATTTGCCTTTATCACAAGGACACTGAAATAATACATGTATAAAACATACATTCATTGTTCAGAATCTTTTATTTTGTTGTGGTCTAGAACAAGTGTCCTTATGTTCTCCACTTTTAACTCACTCTTCCCAAATAATTCTGTACCATCCCCCTGCAGAACTGTTTCTATGCGGGTTCTTCAGAGAAGCCATTTCCTCTAGCAGGGAAGAGAAATGGCATCAAAAGGTACCTGTTGAATTCAGGTTGAATAAGTAAATGGTTAGCCCTTAGGGTCAGAGGAATTCTTATTGCCCAACAGGCTGCATTTCCTGGCCTTCCTTTGCCTCATTTTCACACCTTTGAGACTTGTTTTCTCAAATGATATACTGCGTGTGATTAAGAAAAGGTTCTGACTCTACTTGCTGTATATGCAAATAAATTTAAAAGTTAGCATGTTTTAGTCGGCATTCAAATTGAAGTAGGGAGTTTGAGGTGTATTTTAAGAGGTCATTGGTGTCAACCAACAACTGGCAAATTTTAGATTTCATCTGTTTGAAATTTCAGCAATAACTCAAAATATTGTACAGATCTTTGATGGAAATAATATTTAAAAGCTTTATCAAACAGTTATGTTGCAGATATTGATTACGTATGTTATTGCTTAACTACTTGACATCTAGAGAAATAGCTTTAGAAGAACGTTAGTGAGTCGTATCAAAGTGTCTGATATTAGATATTTCTGCTAAGTATCATATATTCAATTTTTGAGCAATTGTTTATAAATAAAAGAGACTAAAATAATTACTGGTGTCTTGTCCTTGTAGATTCTGTAGGAAGTTACACAGCTTTGCTTGTCAAGCTCTTAGGGAAAGCAATCTTTTGTTCATCAAAGCTTAATACATGACTGACTGTATTTTTAACAACATAATTTGCTCTCTGAAAAACACAAAATATCTGGATATCTGGCTATATTGAAGTAATGTTATGATGGTTTCTGCGAGTGATACAGTTTAATTAAGAGAACTGACAAGTTCTCTGGTTTTTCTTCCCCCCCGTGATTTCAATTTTAATTATTCATTGTTGGAATTCTTTTAACAGTTTTGGAAATAAGCTGTAAAAACTACAAATATGTAATTGTTGATAAATGTTCTAAATGTGATAATGAAATGTACACAACTGTCTGCTTAGCACTAGTTTCTTCCCTGTTGTCTGGTCCTGGGGGTACCTTTCTAGTGCTAGACTCTGATCACACCTTGAGCCCAGCAGCTCAGCCAGTTTTTAGCTGACCTCACTGTCCACTTATTTATCACACACTTCATCAGTTTGTCTATGAGGCTGTTATGTGTTCAGAATGTTCAGAATGTTCTGAATGTTTAAATGTATTGGATTTATGTGCATAAATCCATGCTGACTACCCCCCAATCATCATCTTGTTCTTCATATGTTTGGAAATAGGTTTCAGGATTAGTTGTCTCATCATTTTCCTAGGGATCACGGTGAGGCTGACTGACCTGTACCTTCGGAGATCCTCCCTCTGACCCTTCTTGACACTTTCTTCCAGTTCTCAGGCACCTCTCCTGATCTCTTTTAGTCTGAGATGATCAAGAGTGGCCTCTTGGTGACACTGGCCAGCTCCCTTTGCACTTATGGGAGCATCCCATCAGGCCCCATGGACTTGTGTATGTCTAGTCTGTTTAAATGTTCCCTTACCTGATCCTCCCCCACCAACAGCAGGTCTTTCTTGATCCATACTTTTCAGGTGTTAGATGCCTCAGATTCCTGAGGGTGGATTTTCTCAGTAAAGACTGAGGTGAAGAAGTCACTAAGTACCTCAGACATTTCTATATCCTTCACCAGGTCCCCTGTCCCATTCAGTAGTGGGCTCCCGTTTTCTGCGGTCTTCATTTTGCTACTTGTGAACCTGTAAAAGCCCTTGCTCTTTGTGTCCATTGCCAGATTCAACTCCAGATGGCTTTTGGCTTTCCTAACACTGCTACACACTCAGACAGTGTCTCTGTTTTTCTCCCAGGTCATCTAAGGGATCTCTTGAACCCCTCTTGTCTCTAGGACTGTTACCTCATGGAATTCTTCCCCAACTTTGTTTTTCCAAGTATGAGATTATTTCCTTTCCATCCATTTTTCACTCAGATTTTCATGCATTTTCTGAAGCTGTTACTTTTGCATAAAAATGATTCTTCAAAAATTTAGAGCTGCAATAATATCCTTCCTTTCAGTCCTTGCTTCCTTTTACAATATGCCAATATTTTGGTGCATTCAGGTAACTTCTGTGCAATGTCAGTCAGTGTTTTCTAGAGCTGTCTTTCTGACCACCGAATTTTCTTGCCACTTTTTGGACAATAAATTGGAGAAGGAAAAGAACCTTTTGAGTTTATTATGTACTACTAGGACAAAGGGAAAAATAGTAGTTACAAGGACAAGTTAATAGAATACATTCCTATGTCTACAACAGTAGGTAATCAAAGTACCTATGTTACAGGCACTTCATTGTAGCATGAATCCATGAACCTGCATTCTTTAAAGAGGTAAGGAAAACCTGCATAACTTCAGTACACATTGATCTTCCAGTAACGGACTCTCTGTCTTAATATACTGTAATTACAAAATATTGAAGGAATGATAATGGAAGATAATGGATAGAGATTAAGATGTTGCTGCTTGAATCTAGTCAGTTATGGTAACTGACCCTGCACACTAACTTTATTTAACTTGATAGTCCTTCTATATGTCGTTTATTTTTTCAAAAGCAACTATTAAGCATTTCCATGAAGTCATCCTGCAATTTTAATTTTTTGTTTTTGTGTTTCTAAGGGTTAACTGAAGACATAATTACTCCACCCAATGACAAATTATTTCATATCCACTTAAGCTCTGTAAGCTTTTTGGGCGTGCTTTCACTGATACATGCACATCTTTTCCTGTTCCGAGTATAGAAATCCCTATTTAGGCTACCTGCTGTTTATACTTATTAAGTTTTTGGGCTTGTCCACATGATTCCGTGTACTGATGATCCCTGAGCTAGCTCCAGGGTGCTCTTGCATCTACCGGGTTCAGTATGGTGCCCTGCAGAGATATCAACTGCAGTTACAACATAGTATAATCATGTCTTCAGGAGACAGAGATCAAACTAACAAGTGCCTCCAAGGAACGCTTTTCTGATTTATCTTCTAGAGCTAGCTTTGAGAATGCTAGTTTGAAGTCAAGAGCAAAAAGCAATGTGTTATTGACCAGGCTGGCTGATGGTGTTCAGTACATGGTTTCCTTAGCAGTTTAGTTAATCCACTTTGTATTTCGTATAAGGAGTTGAAATCAGCAAAACTATCAATCTTGACATTTAACTTCAATTGCTAATGATTGGGCTGCAAACTTACTATAAACATGGAAATACTTGAAATGACGTATTGGACACATCATTCTTCTTAACTGGCCTTGGCTTAATCAATGGCAGAGAAGAAAGTGTAAGTATGTAAATATAAGTATCTAGTAAATGGGTCTGTAGTGTCTGTGAAAGGGAAAGATGTAATCTAAATTTCAGTGAGTATGCTATGGTAATCAAGGGGGGAAAAAAATGATACACAACCAGAACTGATTTTTTTTCCAGTCTAGAGGAAGAAATAGGTTAAAAAAAGAAAAGTCTTGTTACTCTCTGGTATTTATTATGGAAGTTAATATTTTTTCTGGAGTATCGTAAAATAGAAGATGCTGCATCGTAGGTGGAAGGAGTCTATCTTTAATCATAGAAAACAGAAGCTGTTTGGTTCAGCAGTACAAGTACCAATACAAATTATGCTTGAGCTAAGAGGCCTTTTATAGTATAGTATTGTGACGTTGCTTAAAAATAAATTACTTGATTTGCGCTCTCTCTATTTCTTGCGTGAATACCTGGAGTTCACAATTAGATTAGAGGAGGGGAAGGATAAGCAGGGAAAGATAGAGGAGACCAGACAGGAACAGTGAAAAGTGGAATATGTTTGTGTTTTTGTTGGGTTTTTTTAACAGAAGTTACTGACTACTTATGTAGTTTGTTATACATTCAGAAAAAATGTCAAGAATATGAAAAATTAACCTAACATTTTATTAAAAAAAATCTGAAGATAACCACAATTCTGAGACGAGATACTTTCGAAACATATGTAGGAGTCCCACTCTTCTCTTTAACCTGAAAAGTCTTGATTCTATTTTTATTTTGTGGATTTGCAGATGTAACTGAACTACAATATTAATTATGTAAAATAAAACTTATGTGCTTTCTAGATTCACATATGGAGACCTCACTTTTATTCCAGACTCAGCTGCATACATTTCAGTATGTAATACCTTTGATAAAAGTCAAAGGTCTGTGGAAAGGAATTGCAGGTATAAAAATGCAAGAGTCATTAAACACAGTTGCTGTTATGAATGGAAAATATATTCACAAAGTAAACCTTGCATATTTAGAATTGCTGTAGTACTCCCGTTATTGTACCTTCCGTGTTTATATTTCCCATATTATCTTCTGGGAACTATCAATTTGAAATGCCTTAAGAAAGGATATCTGCACCACTGCATCGTAACAATAGAGGAAACAAACAAAAATCCTTTACATGTTTTAGTCATTTTTCTATATTTCTCCGTAAAATATGACCTTAAAACAACTTTTCTTTTCTCCACTCTGTTTATTTCCTGCTCTTTCCATTGCTGCTTACAGCTAGGGAAAGGTCTAACAACTTATTAAAACAAGTATATTTGCATTCAGCTGCTGATTTAAGTGATATTATGATATGATATCTGTGTCATTTTTAAGGATAAGAGCAAGATGAAAACTACTTTGTAAACTTGTTTCCTTTACTTGGTATAGGAAAAGAAGGAAGAGTTTTGGAAGAAGGAGGATGAGAGTAGCTAATGCCATTATTGTGTCTGTATGCTAAGGTTTGTTTCTGAAAAAGTTTTATATAGCACTTAAACCAGATTGAGACAGGATCTTCTTCAGTATGCCATGCTCTTTGCTTGCTTGGACTACTTGTAATCTATTATTTTTGGAAATGTTATTAAATTTTCTTTCTTTTATTCTTGCTCTTTCTAATCATCTGTAATCTACACCCCCACCCCTATTTTATCTCTCAACAGTCCCAACTGGAAAACCTGTTATTAAAAAGGGTTGATTGTAGCTGACTGCTAGAAAAAAAGCCCTGGTAGAGCAATTTACCTGACTGGGCTTAGTATTAGGAATGACAAGAGAAATATTACTGGTATTTATCCTGACCATTACTTGGTCATTGCCCAATGAATGAACTGTGAAGGGAATTAAATAGTGATTTAAACTCACATTTTCTGCTCTTTGTTCCCAGTAGCAATCTCATAACAGCTGAGTGGTTAGGTAAAAACCTGGGCCCCAGAATGGATTCTTAACTCAGAATTTGACCTTTTTTTCCATATTACAGAATTTTTATATTCATTGTGGTGCTTCTAGCTTTTCTCTCCTTCCTTCCTCCATGTGCATATCCTTTTTGCCTATAAAATAGCTGTGAAAATAGTCTGGTTTTTTATAGACCTCAATGTAAAAAGTGTATGTATTGCATACACATCTTCAGACAAATACTGTTGTTTGTGGAAAGCGTCTTACATTAAATTTAAAAAAAAAAATTATGAAAAGGTTCACATACAATTTAAAGAGATTTAGTTTCCTCAAGTGTTCTGAAGTTCTGGATAACTGATTTTAGACAGAACATCTTTCAGTAAACATTTTACACGTTTTTCAGCTAGAGATGTGCTTATTTACCATTATTTGAGTTTCTTCAATAATGTCTATTAGTGGCTCCTGTTACACTCAAGAGAAGAGAGATCCTAAGGATGTTGAAGATACTCATGTTCAGTAGCTAATAGAGAAACATGTAAGATCTAGTTGGGACTGAGTTTTGGGTTTAATTCTGTTGAATAAGACAAACTTTTTTCTACTTATCCTAGAAGAGACTACTCATTAAAATTAGAACCATAAATATGTGCCTCAGCTTTTCTGGAATTTATATGGAAGTTATACTAGTAGGATTGCATCAAGTAGTTACTTTGTGTCTTGGGCCCAAATCTTATGAGCGATTATAGTAATAATTTACATTATTTAAAAATTATTCTGTGTTTTTGATTTTTTCTATAGTAGGCACAAGGTGGTGTCAACATAGAAAAGTACAAATAGCATATTATGTGTGACTCCCAGTTGAATGAATGGTTAAAAAGTTATGTCTAGCAGGAAATTGTCATTATAGTTATTCAAATCTTTTAAGCAATAGGTTTTAAAATTGAATAAAACCCTATAATAGAGATAAGCTATTCTTCTGCAATTCAGAGATTATACTAATTTTAAACATATGCTATGAACTATGTAAACCTTGTAGCTGCAGTCTGATATGAAGTTAAATCTAACTGTTGCGTGAAGGATTGGGGATGAAATGACACAGAAAATCTGCGGTTGTCACATGACTCAACCACAGCAGCCAGTGTTAATGGAGAGAGAGAAAACCAGATGTACTGGTTGTCAGCATGTATCCATAACCAAATGTGGTGGGCATTTAAATGTTTCTTAAGCTATTCCTTCTCTTTGCTAACACAACTTTGCCATATTTCTTGGGTTAAGTTTCTGTTAGGATTTTTCTTTACTCGAAGATGTCCGTCTGTCTCTCCTTCCATGGCCTTTTCATGTATATGAACGATTTTCCTCCAATGAATACAGCTCAAGTCTCTGATATTTTTCCCACTAAAATGGAAAATGATGCTGCCTACAGTACAATGTCTTGACATACATGCATTAACCTAAGAAGGACTGAAATACTGAAAGATTGAAATTCTGTCCTATGAGAATACATACAAACATATTTGCATACAGAAAATATTGTATGAATAGTAACAACAATAGTAGAAATAGATGATGTATAGTTCTGTGGAGGAAGGTATGTGAAATACCTTAAAAATAAAAGCTTGTATTTCAGCATGTTGATGTGACAGTGGCTGTTTGTATTACTAAATGTCTTCTGCTTCATATTACATAGTTTTAATTGTTGGTATCTGAGACAATGAAGCCAGGAAAAAAGTAAAACAGATGCATAACTATGAAATATACTGCAGGAAAGTCTTGAACTCAAAGGTAAAATATAATGCTTAATACTTTATAAAATGTTCAGATAGACAACTCTTAAGTTGTTTTCTGTGTGTTTTTATTAACAATCTCAATGTGAATGAGACAGTTGCTACTGTAACTCATTCAGTTCCTTTCAGTATGTCAGGAAAAAAGTCTTCTGCCTTAATTCTGAGCCCTACCCATAATTTTCTCTTCATGTCAGATTTGATGGGAAATTAAATTATTTTGGTCTATTCATGGAAGAAAGTACATTAAGTTTGTAGAATTTATTTACATGATTAAAGCTTCTACTGGGTCTTAGGGCATGGATTGACTAGCTGAAGTCAATTGGACTACCAGTGATAAGAACCCAACATAAGCTTTTTAACTTGAGCCTTTCATGGGTGTTAGAATAGCCAAATCATTAAAAAAGGTAGTACATAGTTGGTGTATTTCTCAGTGTTTTCTATATTTTTCTTATTTGAGTCAGATTTTTACAAATGTAACAACAGTTCAAGATCTTTGTTCTCTTCGATTGTTCAATAGTATTGAGTATGTTGTTTGAATCTGCCCACATGATCTTAACTTTCAAAAAAAATCATAAACTTAATATAGTGACTATTCTGTAGTAAAGATAGCTTTTATTTTTAGTGTTTGTCTTTTTCAAGCTTATTGAAACAGTCAGACTTTTTGAAATCAAGCTACTGGGAGTTTATGAAAATGTCATATAGGTTAAGATGTTATTGAATTGAAGACTTGACTAATTTGAAGAAGCCTCTTCATGGCTAAAAGCTTTCAGCTAGTATAGAGCTTCCATGAAGACGTCGCACTGTTTGAAATGAATTCACTGAATTTAAGGTTGCAGCTGGGTTCCAAGGTGTTCCTTGCAGAATGCTTAGAGAATGAGCAGCATTCATTCACCTGGAAAATGTGGTTGATTTTATGTAAGTGAAACACCACTGTAGATACTTACTAAACTGTGTAAGGTGTTAGTGTGAGGTAAAGCCAGCCCAATATCAACTTGTGTTTAATAAGTTCATAGAAATATTTTGTTATATCTGAAAAAAGACACAACTCCTCCTGAACAATGCATTTCAAATATAAAATCTATTTAGTTACAGGACTATAAAACTGTATGGAAGCAAACATCAGTGTAACACACTCTGTGACCTACTTCCTCATCTGTAAAGTGGAGATGCTAATCCCTCTTTCTCTCATTTACCTTATTTCTTTAGAATAGGATAGCTTCTTGTTAAGCAAATATCCTGGGTTTTCTGCAACTATAATATAACTTGCCTAACTTAAAATGCAATGTCTTATTAGAAAATATGTAATTCAAAGTTTAATACAATTTGTGTATCTCACTACTTATCAAAACTGCAGTTTTATTAGAGAAATGGTCGCAAAAGTAAAATAAGAAAGTCTTGATGGGGTAGTGGTGTTGCCATTGAAGTCCCCCTAAAAATTCAGATTGCGGAGTTCTTAGTTAAGAACAGCAGTCTTAAAAAAGGCTATTCCTGAGATATTTAAATTTGAGGAAAATTAACTAAGGCATTTCCCTTAGTTGTTGGGGTTTTTGTTTGTTTTGTTGTGGTTGTTTTTCCTGGACATCAGTTTCATTTTCACTTGTAGATTGGTTTGTAGTGTGGTGAAAATAATTAACTTGGAGTATCAGAAAACACTGATATTGGAAAATAAAATTAATTCTTAGAAAAAAAGAAAACAAAACATTTTGGTAGGAGTTTTGATGCATGTTAGTGTTAAATACTGTAGCTGGGTTTTAATTTGTTTATGTTTAATAAGCTGCTAATAATCTGTCCAGCTGATTGATACTTTAATCACTGTTGTTTTCTTTGGAAATGGTGGAAATTCACTCATTCCTGTAATGGTACATTTGCTTTTTTTCTGCTTCTATCTCTCCCCTCCCCCTGCCCTGACATCTTAACTCTTAGAACAAGATACCTCTGTTGCTTTCACTGATTGTGCATATGTACCCTTTAAAAGTGTTCTTTTTGTAAATTTTAAATTAACATCAGTTCCATAGCATGCCTGCTCCCATGCAGGTTCTTACAAGAATTTGTAAAAAAAAATTTTCTTCCAACACTGTAAGAAAGGTGTCAGCTAGTTTGAATGGTAATCATTTTATTGCTTTTTGTTTTACTTCTGAAGAAGGAAAATGCTTTTCCAAATTGCTGACTTCAAAGTACAGCTTGCTGTGTACAATGAATTTAACTGTACTATGAAAAAAAGTGTATATTTCATCTGAAAGATTAATTTTCACTGAGTTGTGGTTTAACCAGGCTTCCAGCCAAACAATTATTTTAGGTTTATACATTTTATATGTCTGTAGTCTCCAAAGAGATGTCATTAAAGTCTAGTAATTGTTAGTCTTTTGAAAAGGACATGTAGTTATAAATAAATGCTTTAGCATTCATTTTTGAGGAACAAGCTAGGGGACTTATTTGTCTGGATTTCATTAATGGGATTTGCACAATGAAAAATCCCTGTGCTTTACATTGTAAATAACTTTTTGTGTTTGCCATTTAGTTTGTAGTACTGCTCCCTACTATGAGCTAGATAATGCAAAACTCTTGGAAGAAAAAATCATTCCCTAGTGTATATGGTGCATGTGTTGAAAAGCCAGAGTCATATTGCAATGTCACAGGTCAAGAAAACATTAAACTGGGAGCTGGGGGGGAGCAAACAGCAAACAAACAAAAATTGTCATTTTTGTTGTCAGAACAGATGGTGCTTCCACAAATTTTGGCCATAATACAGAAGGTCCTACTGAAGCAGCGTGCCCTTGGATTGTAGCCCTTGATTGTTTTCCCTGGTGGTTGCACCAAGCATCCAAGGTTATGTTCAAGAACAGCTGTTTTGCACAGATTGTTGCAAATTTGATATCTGTCTTTCAGTTCCAGGAGAAATCCTATAAGTGTTGTTGAGAAGTAAGACTGTTCCAGGAGTGTCAGAAGGAAAACATACTGTGTGGTCCAGGACATATCACAATGAGTTAAATGTTCTTATTAGTTGATTGTTTAATCACACTTTGCTGTTTCTCTCATTTTAAGTAGAGGTCTTGTTCTATTAAAATTCTCTCAGGAACCCAGATGTAGATTATTTAAGATTTAGTGTTTGTTCTTGATGTTAATCTCTATAGATTAATTCCTATGAAAAGGAAAATCCAGAAGTAGAAATGCCTCCCTCAGATAATCGTGCTAGTGCAGAGCATTCAAAATCATCACTTTGATAATCTTCCTGTTCTTGTTTCTCATTTGATTCTGAAATCAATCTGAGAAGAGTTTTGAACATGAAAACAAGTGTGACAAAACTGTAACAACATGACACATAAACACATTCAATGAAATTTAGTATGACACCACTCAACTCATTTTTACTTAAGGCAGATTTGCGTGAGAATCTTAACTTGAAACAGGAAACAGACTGGATAAGGTTTTACTTTAAGGTCCTCTTCAGTTAAATGTACTGTTGCAAAAATTTGAGTGATATGGCTGTGTCTGTTTTAGAACAGCCATTAAATTGAATCTATTCTAGAACATTTATGTAATAGAAGCTTGGGAAAAATGTTAGTGTGATGTGTCCATTTGTACATGCCGATACATTCTAATTTGCAGTTGATATTATTTTTCATACTGCATTTTACAGTTATCAGCTCTCCTTACAGAGTTCTCTCACTTAATTATAGATAACAGCTTTTGAAATGTTGCATCTGAAGTATGAACCTCAGTGCTCTATAAATAGCAGTTTATTCTAATTCTGAAATGCCTTTCTTCTGAAAATGGCTGTTCTTGCAACTCTGAGTTCTGTTTTGCTTTCTTCTCAGCATTCTGGGGGGTACAGTTTTTAGAGGCCGCTGTCTGTCATACTTAATAAGGATTTTCTCTGTCTCAAAAAAACACATTTAAGCAAAAGGAAATCATGTGAATCATTTTATTAAATGACAGCAGTGTGAAAACTGTGGTACGTGCTTCCTCCACAGGCAAGCTTACAGTTTGGTTGTGTATATGAGTTCCCTACTTTAATTCATCTTACCAGATCCACCTTATATTGTCTTTGGGAGAGCTTGCAAGGCCATTCAATTAGTGTCCCTTCTACCAGTTGTTCTGCCACTAAGATTTGAAAGTAGTTTCTGCTTTATGGCTGTTATAGGCAATGTGCATCTGGATATCCTTATCAGAGCATTGTGGGTTTTTTGAATGTTACTTGTTCAAAGGTATGGCATTTTCCCAATTTTTTTTTTAAATGGTTCTCATGGCAAAGGTATCCATTTGCGGTCTGGTCTTCTGTTTCATGCAGTGGCTAGTGGAATAACTGAACCACAGAAAATACGGGGAAGAAACATAAAAGAAGGTGAAAAGGGGACACAGCAAAACATAGACCCACTTAAATCGACGTCAAACACTGTCTAGTCATACCATGACTGCACTGTAGTGGGTAGAGAAGTTAATATGCAATAGAACCTTATTGCCTTGTAGCTTAAACATGTTTTAAAATATTTGGTTGAGTATTTCAGGGGGTTCAAGTTTGTATCCTAAGACGCATTTTAGCTGTTTCTTGACTACTTAGTTTTCATAGTCTGTAGATCTTGTGTGCTGCTATTTCATTGAAATACTTTTGAAAAATCCTAAAACCATGAAAACAAACAAACCCTAGAAAAGACCCTAAACAAGTGAACCCCAAACAATATTCCTTCCTTCACAAGATCACACCATTCCTGCCTAACACACATATGTGTCTAACCTATTTGGAAAGACCTCTAATGATGGTGGTTCCACAAGTTACTGAAGAACTTGGGAATTCAAGATGATAGGGGTTTACTATTTTTTTCTGAGTATGTAATTACATCAGCAAATAGTTCTCAAATTGCCAAAGAAAGGACATGCAGTAAGAAATACTGCATCTGTTGTTAATTTCAAAGAATAAATGAAATTTATGTTGTAGTCTGAGCCTTAAAAAAAAGTTAGCGATCCTCTTGAAAACTAGAAGTAGCTGGAAAGTACTGTTGCCTGCTTAATCTCCTAGTCATTGCTAATGCTTTGTTCCAGGAAGCAATTATGTTGCTTATAACCTGTTTTTTAGAACTGGCTTGTTTTCATGTTAGCTGCTCCATAGTTGTGAGAGTTTTTATCTTCTTCCATGGAAAGAAAATCTTCCCAGTCTATGATTGACTTGCAAGATTTTCTGGTTCATTGTAAGCCTCATATTTTAAAAGGGAAAAAAAGGAAGACCCTGGGAATTACAGGCCAGTCTGTCACCTCTGTGCCAGGCAAGATCATGGAGTGGATCCTCCTGGAAAATAGGTTAGGGCACACAGAAAATAAGGAGGTGATTGGTGACAGCCAACATGGCTTCACCAAGGGCAAATCCTGCCTGGTAAATTTGATGGCCTTCTACAATGGGGTTACAGTCATGGTGGATAAGGGAAAAGCAACCAACATCATCTACTTGGACTTGTGCAAGGTTTTTGACACTGTCCTACATGACATCCTTGTCTCTAAACTGGAGAGACATAGATTTGATGGATGGACCACTTGATGGATCAGGAATTGGATGGGTGGTCACACCCAAAGAGTCACAGTCAACAGCTCGATGTCTGAGTGGAGGCCAGTGATGGGTAGTGTTCCTCAAGGATCGGCACTGGGTCCAGTGCTGTTTAACATCTTTGTCGACATGGACAGTGGGATTGAATGCACCCTTGGCAACTGTGCTGATGACACCAATCTGTGTGGTGTGGTGGACATGCCAGAGGGAAGGGAGGCCATTCAGAGGGACCTTGACAGGCTGGAGAAGTGGGCCTGTGTAAACTTCATGAAGTTCAACAAGGCCAAGTGCAAGGTCCTGCGCAGGGGTTGGGGCAATCCCAAGCACAAATACAGGCTGGGCGATGAGTGGGTAGAGAAGAGCCCTGAGGAGAAGGACTTGGGAGTGCTGGTAGATGAAAAACTGAATATGAGCCAGCAACGTGTGCTTGCAGCCCAGAAAGCTGAGCATCCTGGGCTGCATCAGAGAAGCGTGGCCAGCAGGTCGAGGGAGGTGATTATCCCCTTCTCCACTTTCATGAGACCCCCACCTGCAGTGCTGCGTTCAGTTCTGGGGCCCCCCAGCACAATAAAGACTTGGACATGCTCAGGCAGCTCCAGAGGAGGGCCACGAAGATGAGGGGGCTGGAGCACCTCCCTTATGAGGACAGGCTGAGAGACTTGGGGTTGTTCAGCCTGGAGAAGAGAAGGCTCCAGGAAGACCTTCTAGCGGCCTTCCAGTGCTTAAAGGGAGGATGCAGGAAAGGTGGGGAGGGACTCTTTGTCAGGGAGGGTAGTGATAGGACAAGGGGTAATGGTTTCAAATTGAAAGAGGGGAGATTGAGATTAGATATTAGGAAGAAGTTCTTCACTACAAGAGTGGTGAGACACTGGAACAGGTTGCTCAGAGAAGCTGTGTCTGCCACTCCCTGGAAGTGTTCAAGGCCAGGTTGGATGGGGCTTTGAAGGTGTCCCTGCCCATGGCAGGGGGGTTGGACTAGATGATCTTGAAGGGCTCTTTCAACCTAAACCATTCTTTGAATCTGTGTTCTCTTCCTGGTGGTTCTTTGCTAAGACAGTTTTATGAAATCTAATTATCAGGGTAGCACTTTCTTAATGTAGTTTAATCTGGGTCTGGTTTGATGACATGGTTTGTCATATTTTACTAAGAAAACTGAACAAGTCTGTTACCTAAGCAAAATTTAATGGGTAGGAACTGGCTTGAGGAATAAATTTCTTAATTTCATGCTGATCATTATGGTCATTTTAAAGACTTGGTATATGAAATAGTATGCAGAGGTCTAAAGCAAACCAGAAGTATAAGAATTTGGCATGCTTTCTCAGTTACATTTTTTTTTGTCTACTGAACAAGTCCAAAGAATAAACTAATGCAAAAACTATTTTCTCTCAGTCATGGAGGTGGTTCATTAAAGTATTAAACAGAAAAAAGTTAAGATTTTGCAGTGCAAAGTCTGTGACTTACACTTCCAGAAAGTAAAACATGCACATACAGTTTTATAGAGATTATTCCCCAATATGTTAAAAATAGAAAATTAAATTCATTATTCCAGTTTCTATGCAATTGAATGTATTTGCAGATTTGAAAATTGTATTCTGCTTTTCCTTGAACTTTCTAGTTGACTTTCTTTTGTTTTGTGTTTCACTGGTGGGGTAAGAGAATAAAACATGATTGCTCAATTGCTATGTGCTCAATCTGATTTTTTTTATTTTTCTACAAAGTTGTAGTTTTTTCTGGTTCTGACAGGATGGACTCAGTATCACGTATCTATATTTCCTTGTGACATTTTTGAAAAATCTGAGGCATGAGGAAATACTATCTAGAATCTTTGTGTTTAGAAAGACTTGGAAAAGAAAAAGAATATCTGAGCTTTTCAGCAAAACAGGCAACCTCAGGTCTGGCCTGAGGCACTTGAGAGCCCCCCAGCATGGTGCGCTCCTTGGCAGCAGTGTCTCCCTGAACTGAATTCAAGCTTCCTTTAAGCACAGACGGTGGGGAGAGTGCTGAGACAGGCTAGCTTGTATAGCCTTGTTAATCCATGCATTATAGGTGTAGATTCCACTTGGGGAAAGAACAAATATCACAAATCGTTTTTTCTGAAATGTTGCATTATAGAGTGGAATTCACATCTGTACTTTTTCTTCAGTCATGAAGCAAAATCCTAATATTGTATATTTTTACATGAAGTTGTCTATTCTTTCCTGTTTGAGACTGTCAGTGAAGAGGGAACTGGTACTTTAGAAAGATACTGATACCTGTTTTAAGAAACATGGTATTAAGAACAAAATGATTGAGTGTTCCTTAGGGAGTGGTGTTGCTAGAGAAATACAGTGTAGCAATTTTTGATAACTTATTTAAATTCACATGCTAAAATTAAATAGCTCCTTAAATATGTCTATACTGTAGAGGAGGTAATGATACTGGACAATGACTGAAGAATTGTTTAATTTGTTCAGCAATCAGTTTAATGTTAGTAGAAATAATATCTACATAAAATATTTTTTCCTAATATTAAAATAAAAATATTTTTCCTAATAAAATAAAAACATTTTTGTTTTACTTAGTATGATTGTCTTATGTCTAAAAGTAATTTGTTTTACTTTATTAAAATCAGATGATATAAGACAAAACCAGCTCTTTTGATTAAAAATAGCAGCAATTCTATCATATACAGAAGTCTTAAAATGCAATGCTTCTCTTAAGATTTCATTTGTTCTTATAGCACTAAAGCCACACAAAGATTAAGTGACAAGAAAGTTTAGAAAAATCATATATGGATTAGAAAAATGTGTGAAAGTGCTTTGACTAGTCAGGATGGGCAGACTGTCAAGGAAGCTATATTCAACTGAAATGGAAAAGGCTAGGAAAAAGAAATTGAGAATGGAATATAAAGGAATTGAGTATTTTTTTTTTTTTAGGTGGAGAAAGGAAGAGTCTTAATCTTTCTTGATTTTGCTGAAGATTGCTGTTGTTATCCAGCTACAGAGCAATTAGCTGGCACAGTTTCTCTACTGGTCACTACTGGAATCAGGAGTGCTGTTGACTGATTATAATTGCAAGCATTTTATTAAACCAAGTGAATTACAGAGATGAAAAAGCATTCTTTGAGACAACCTGGAAGTAATCACAAACACAAAAGTTGTTGTGGCTAGGTTTTCTTTGTTTCTGTTTTCTTGTTCCTTGAATTCCTTTGTGAATAAAAAGAAATAAATTGAAGACCAATATTTAATCTGTTTATGGCTGTGATGGATTATTAGCAAGAGTAGTAAAATCTGTCTTGATGCAGATCATCATTACTGGGAGATGAATGACTTAAGAGATAACTTAGTGCCCTAATCTGCCTACTGCAGTTAATGCATAACACTGTGTGGGATTTCTGATAGAGGAGGAGAATAAATCCCCTTCACTTCAGAAAAAAAATATTCATTACTGACAGGAAAGAAGAAAGGAAAAAGGGAGAAGCAGAACAAAACCTACACTAAGACACTGAAGGTTCTCTAATAATCAAAGGATTGATGACTATTTATTTACTCAGTGACAAATTTAAAACAATGAGGTTTGTCCCTGAAAGAAAAAGATGGGTGTTGGGTTTGGGGGGTGAAAGAGAAAATAAAGGAGGAATTGATTGGTTAGTCTGTCCTTAGCTGTTATGATAATGTGAGCAATTACCACATGCCCTTTCCTTCTCTTTCATCTGTGGCACAGAATAATACTATCCATAATAGTTGTGTGATTTAATGGTGGTGAAAAAACAAACAAGACATCATTTTTTGAATCATCACATTATGTTAAATTCACAGTTGTTATAAAATTAGTGTAGATTGGAATGTTGCTGATTATTTCACTGACTATGCTTTTCTTTCTTGCTCTTAAGTTAATCTATGTAGGCATTCATGGAGTTTATTTCTCCCTAGGATGATGTTTTTGCAAACTTTGCCATTTACCTAAGTAATCATTCTGTTTTCATTTGCTGGTAAATGCAACTATATGAAAACAGGGAGATGAGACTACTGACCCATAACTAGCTATACTGCCTTTTTTTAAACCTTTTGTTTTCCAATTAGGCTATCCTAATCATCCTTGTATTTCTTTTTTAGTTGCTGTGCACAGCTGAAGTCAAGGACAGAATGGTCCAATTGCTGATTGTAGGTTTGGTTATTGACTGTACTGGGATTTTCTTATGCCAAAGTAATCCATGAGCTCAGATCTTTCTAGCATCCCTGCTTTCTTTTGCACAGGTAGCCAGGGTACTTCTTAATGTCCAATGACATCTATACATTGTGCAGGAAAAAATGAGACAGAAGAGAATTTTAAAAACATGTAACACCAGTTAACTTACTCATGCAATCATTTGAAGAAAATTTCTTTGGTATGTGTCATTGTTTTATACAAATCCAAACATAACTCTGAGAACTGAAATAAAGAAGCAAACATGTTTAATTATAAATTATACATATTATCCTCTCTACACCTCCTCCAGCAGTCCTTTCTTCATCTGGGGCAAATCAAAACATGTGCCATCACAAAATCTGAATTTTAAAAACTAAGTTTCCTCAGCATGATGAAAACTGACAATCATAAGTTTGAACAGTACACAAGCGTTCGTACTTAGTTAGTTCAGGGAAAATAATGATTCAAAGTCTGTTATTTTTAGGTGGTTTCTGAGCAGCTGGTATTGAGAATTTGTAAGCAAAAAAAGTCCGTAAACCAGTTTGTTCTCAGTAAATGTGAGCAAAATTGGGGTCGTCCTTCTTCCAGAGCTAGGTAACCATCCCAGATAGCTGAAGTTCTAGCTGGTATATTTTGAAACTTGCCATTCTTTTAGTTGGAGATTTGTCTTACTCCTTGTTTGTAGACTGCTTGCTTAAATTGCAATTAGTTTACCTCAAAAGAGATCAAGCTCTTCTGCATGGAAATGGGATGGGTTTGTACTTACCTGTCAACTTGCTACAATCAGTTATGCAGGTGCATGCACCTACTAGATATGTGGTAACTTAAAAATTTCCTAAGTGATGTGTTTTGTGCGCATCCAGACTAGTTCATAATGTTTCCAATCAAAGGCAGAATAGGATCTAGAACTGTTACTTGCTTAAGTCTCCTGGGTAGGGAAGCCTCTAGGTGTGCCACAAGGCTGGGTGTGCCTGTGCACACACACTTGGGAGGACTCAGCCAGCACCAACGAAACCATGACAACTTTTCTTTAGTGCACACGTGAAGACAGAGATGTTAGTGCTTCACTTGTTATATAACATCTTAGGGATTAGAACTCTTTCCAAGAAGATGAAGGCAGTGTGTTCAAATCAGTCTGAGCGCAATACAAATGGTATCTTCTGCCCCTCAGCAGAGTTCAGAAGGTACTAGTTCAGTGTTGGTAGGTCAAACAAAACAGTCTTTTCAGTGATAAAGTATGAAAAAACGCACAGTTCTAAATATACAAATTCTGAAATAACAATGTGCCAAATAAATGAAAAATGAGAATTGTCATTTGTGTATAAAAAGTGTATTTTTTTTACATTAGACAATATAACTGATAAAAGTAATCACTATTTATTATAGTTAAGCTAAAATAAATATCCAGCTTTAAAATATTTGCAGTTTTGAATATTGTTCTGGTATATGTAGATAGTTACATAAGAGTTTCAGTGTTTGGGGTTTTTTTGGTTTTGGGGGGTTTTTTGATCATTAAAAATACCTTATTCTAAAGGTAAAATATAATTGCTAATCAGCTCTGATTTTTTAAGTGTACCAAGTGGTATACTTTATTTATGTATAGTTCTCTCATTGCCCTTTGGTCTACAGGCATACAGAGATGTGTCATTTTAGACCAGCTTTCTGTACAATTAATGACCTGAAAGGCTTTTAAAAGCTAGATTAAGTTTATGCTTAGAGTAGCAGCATATAGACAATGTTTTGAATAGCGGTGTCTAAATACAGAATTGCAGTTCACAGGAAACTTTCTAATTACTGTAGATTTTTAGACTGGACTGATTTTGCCCAACTATAACTTCTTTTATGTATTTTAACCTTTGTATGTGCACGCAAAAGACCGATAAACTCAGCAAATGTAAATATTAAACAGATCTTTTAGAAAATAAGGGTCCTTTTTTTTAAGAAATTTTCCTTCTTGCAAAATTACCCTGGAAATTAAACTCTCATACACACAGAAACACACACTGCAAGTTTGTTTTCTGATGCTTGTCAAGATATTAACTGTGATTATCTCTTTAGTCCTTTTTCTAGAAAGAGACCCACTGAAGACAAACGGCTTTTCTCAGGGAGGGAAGCTGGGGGTGGGGGGGATGTCCTACAACTTTGCAATAATCAAACATTAACTTCCTTAGTTTTATGCTTTTGGGGAACTGCCATTAAAGAACATATCAGCAGTCACTATCAGGAAATATAGATTGCGAACACCAAGATGGTTTTGGTTTTGTGCAAATGGAAGAGTGTTAGAGCTGGCACTACTTTATCAGAATTCAGAAAACAGGATTGTCAGCTTAACCAGGATGAGTGGCCAGGAGCTGATTACCTGGAATGCATTTAACAGCATTTAAATTCTGTTTTATTGAGAGCTGTGAAACCTTGTGTTGGATTACAGGGACAGCTGTATGCTGACTTGGAAGGGTTCTTTAAAATATTCCATTAATACTGTGACCAGAATTATAAAGAGAAAACTAAAACTGTAGTAGTAGCTTTTGGCACCTTTTTTGGTGTACTTGTCACAAAACAGAATCTTTGCAAAGTGAGACATCAAGGGTTCTAGCTTACTTAATAGATTGTCATAAATATTTTATGTTAGGTGCCTTTAATATAGGAAGAATCTATAATGAAAATAAAACAATTTTGTCCCTTGCCTGTGTGCCTTCTAACAGAGAAGCTCTTGTGCTGCCTGAGAAATGAGACACATTCCGAAATGCTAGTGTAACTGAGAGTTCCGTTTCCTGCCAACTCACTCTCTACCTCCTTAAGACAGGACTAACCCTACATGTCATTGTTTCTCCAACATTGAGGCCCAGAAGAGCATGTCTCCTCATTGGTCTGTCACTTGGCTCAGGAAGTTGCCTTTAATTCTATTCAGGAACCCCCTGGATTGCTTATGCCCTGCTGTGTTGTCCCTCTAGTAGATAATGGGGTGAAGTCCCCCATGAGGACCAGGGCCTGTGTCTGTGAGACTGCTCCTAGCTGCCTGTAGAGGGCCTCATCCACTTGTTCTTTCTGGTCAGGTGGCCTATAGCAGACACCAACTACGATGTCACCTTTGTCTGTCTGCTCTTTGATCCTCACCCATAAGCTCCCAGTTGGATCATCATTCATCTTCAAGCAGAGCTCCACCTACTCCAACTGTTATCTCTTAGTATGTTAAGCATCTTTTTTTTTTTTTTTTTCCCTTGGTTATCAAAGAGCTGAGTAAATATTTATTATATCGAATAATGTATGAGGAAACATTGATATATTCATAGAAACTCTTATTGAAGAGACCTGTTGCTTCTTTTGACAAGTCACACTGGTTGATATGTATTTAAAAAGGTGCTGGTAATCCAGCATACTAGGAATAAAGCTAGAATAATTACTGCAATTCATAAGCATTTTGCAAGCTGTTAAGGGCTTGTTGGAGTTCAGGGAAAGGAGATGGGACTTATACAGGTTTGACTATATATCTGGCAAGCCACAGGATCTAAAGGAAATACCAGCTTGCATTTCTGTATTTTTAAACTTTATACATGTGAGTCCAAAGAAGAACCTTTTGACTGAATGGCTTTTTGCTTTAATTCCTGAAATTTGAGTAAAATCATAGGATAAAGTCTGAAAAAGCTTTATTATGTTAGAAGTGTTGCGAACCCTTTCGTCTCAGTCACTTCTTTTCTGAATAGATAGTCAGAAACATCTGAACTACTTGGAGGGTGGTTTTCTGTTTGTTGGGTTTTTTGTGTTTTTTATTATTCTGATGTCTTTGAGGTAGCTATACATACTTTGTCTTTCAGATTCTGTTCTAGAAGGCTGCAGTTCCCTGTAAATTAAACCAGTAGATTTTAGTGTAAGAAGTGTTGATAATTGCAGGTTAGAGTCTTTATTTCACTTGGACCAGGGAAATGAAGATTGATTTTCCTGGTGTGCATGAGGCAATGGTTAGTGCTGCGAGCTACTTATTCAATTAGGGAAGCAGTTAGTCATGAAAATCGGGTTATTTGTGTTGGTTTTGAGAGGCACTTCTCTTTACAGAAGAGTGAGTGTTAGACCATTTCTGTATATCCTTCCTTTCCCCCGTCTCTGGTACCTAGGGATAGGTACTAGGTGACTACAAGTTTTTGCAGGTGTATTAGGCAGAAGAAAGAGAAAGCCAATGAGTTTAAGAACAATCTAAAGAGGGGTGGTCCCATACAGAAAACATAAAAGACATCTCATAATGGGAAGCTGGGATGAGACACACACATCCATCTTCTTACGAAAAGCTATGGCTTCTGCAAAACCCTGCAAGAGGCCAAGGATTCTTGCAGAAAATCAATTCTGCCTAATTATCTAAGAAGTAGTCTTAAATTGGCTCTGAACCAAAGCCAAAAGCCTGTTAGAATGGGAGGAAAGGAGAACTCAGGATAAATTACTTACAAACTGCTTTTCGTTGTTGTATGTTAAGGATACTTGAGCTCCAGTCCTTGCTCTGTCAAAAAGGTCTTTTTTGCTCTTGGACGAGATACTTTTCTTCTCATGTCTCGATTTACAAAGTAAAATTGGAGATTCTTTTACTTCGTTTTACCTTTTTTTTTAATCTTGTTCTTTTTATAGTGTTCTTCACATGTATTCACTGTACAGCTGCCTGTACAGCTTCTCTATATAAAAAGTTCCAAGGGAAGGGGGTCACTCACTATATAAGGGGATACAAATAATAATAAAATACTATTTGAAAATGTCAATAGCTTGGTGTTGGAAACCTATGGTTCTCTTTTGTAAATTTTTGAGGATAGAATAACAAAAAAAGTCAATAGGGCAGAGAGTAGTATAACATTAGATATGTTTCAGAAAGTATTACCTGTTTTGAACATTGTTGGTATAGTAAAATTTAGATTTGTGACTGCTTGATGAGAATTAGAAAGTTAATTGAATTGGGAATTGGATACTAGCTTTGTTAAATGAGGGGAAGTTGTAAGGTACTAAGTAAAGTAGGCAGTACTCAGGTTGTCAGAGTCTACCCAAACCCCAGTTCTCCAACGCTAACACTAAACTCAACCTTGCCCTTGCTGCCGAAAAGCAATCCATATTTTGGAGCAAAGAATAACTGACACTTTTACTTAGTCTTTCCCATGTATACTCAGAAGCAGTCTGATTGCCTGTGCTGTTTCTTTTGTGGCTTAGAGACTGAAAAGAATTGCCTGATCTCTGCCTAGCCTCAGTTGAAGCTTTAACACAGAAATGACACTCAGAGTAAGCTGGATTCCATGCAAGACTCACCACTTTCATTTCAGGACACTTAAGTGATTGAGGGGCAGGGAGAAGACCTATTTCAAAATGTGTTGATAATGTGAGTACTTGTTCAACCTGAAGAAATTCGATTTTATATATCCTGTTTCCTGGTTACTTCTTTGAGCCTGGACAGCCAGATACGTACACAGACAGTGCAAGCGAAGTTACAACGTTACAATGTTACAACGAAGAGTGAAATAGGTGGCCAAATGGAGTTAAATGAGAAAGAGTCTGCCTCTTTTTCCAGTGGTGGTTGTGCGTTCACTTTAATTTTTATTAAGTGAGAAAAAGTTTGAACAAGATCATGGACAGTTGTCTTATATTGGTGTTTACTTCCCTGTCTGAAGAGAAATAATTTCATAGAATCATTTAGGTTGGAAAAGATCCTTAAGATTAGAGTCCAACAATTAACTTAACACTGCCAAGTCCACCACTGAACCATGTCCCTAAGCACCATGTTCGTTACATATTACATTAATAAAGGGAATAGATGCTCATTCAGACTAAAAGTTTGGGGACACAGACAAGATCTTAAAGAGGTGCATATGGAAGTGGGTGGCGCTTCATCGGCGTAGGGCAGATGAGTTGCTTAATCTGTTGAATTAGAATCTAATTTTATGGCAAGTTGCATGTCTGTCTAGAGTCTCATATATTAATCAGATGCAGAAATTATTAAATAATTAGGCAATAATTTTTTAACAGTTGTCCTGAGAGAATTGCCTGTGTATTGTGTACTATGGTAATGAAATAAGAACTGTATTTTTAAGACACTATTCTATTAGATGCTGTTAATAAAACTATTGCTGTCTATCGCAGAAATAAATACTATTTCTCCTAGTTGGTCCTTACTAGGTCTCATTTGGAGTACCATATTTATTTAGTATAACAATTTAAAATGTCAAATTGAAGCTTAAATGACAGGCGGTTCAGAAAATGAAGCCCGTGAGGAAGCCTACGAGTGCAGAACTGTATACAGCCATCGTAAAAGAAAACAAAAGGGAGAAAGAAAATCGATAGTACAGAGAAAGGGAAAGATTTATAAATTGGGCAATATTCAACTTTGTTTGATAGTAGGAGCAGAGAAATTAGGCAGTTATGGAAAGTAAGAGAAGAAATTTTAACAGATAAATATA
Source organism: Leptosomus discolor (assembly GCF_034619465.1). NCBI lineage: Eukaryota > Metazoa > Chordata > Aves > Leptosomiformes > Leptosomidae > Leptosomus > Leptosomus discolor. The sequence goes on along the minus strand of NC_141391.1, from coordinate 107,826,943 downwards.
TGAAAATATTTAGTCTCTAAAATGAACCAAGCATATTCTACAGCTGCTTTTGCTAGAGGAAGATGCTCTATTTAGGCAACCACCATCAAACATTAATAGAGAGAAGTACAATTTTTTTTATTCATGTTTCATTAATGGCTTTATTATCAGTATGATTATTCAAGTAATGCTGCGTCATAAGCCTAGACATTTATTTTGTGGTGTCCTATCAAATATCTTTTATCCCATTCTAAATGATTATTGAAGTAAAAATTAGAATTTGTGTGATTCTTAAGATACTTTTCTTGTATCGGCTATATCAATTGTTAACATCACTTTAAGGATAGTTAAAAGGTTTGTCTGTAGTGCTGCAGTGTCATGACTGTAGGTGCCAAAGAGATTCTTGCTCTCAGAGAGTACTGAAAATTTATGGAAACCTATTTTGTAGTCACTCATTTGAGCCTTATTGATTTTTGAAATATTGGTAGATAAATGAAAATGTTGACATCATCTAGTGTCAGAGATGATTCATTGGTTAGCTAATACCATGCTTTTCAAATTTCCTGAAATAATGATCTGTTTGGGGACTGGCATCTGTTTTGAATGCAATAAAACATGTTCAGTTTGGCAACCTGTTAATCTACCTAAGTGTGCATAGAAAAGCATGTGAATCAGTACATTTCACGTCAAATATCTTTGCTCTGTTTTCCTTTGTGTTATCATGTAGATTAACTCCATTAGTGGACTTTTTTTTTTTTTTAAGACATAATGGATAGGGTGATGACCATCACTTAACGTAAGAAATACTTGGTTCTGATTTTGCAAGATAAGGAGGAGTGATTTATGTTAGAAGACTACAGATTAAGCAAGCAAAACCTCAAGAGACACTTCTGAGAATCAGATGTGCAAGGTCTAAATTGTTAAAGCAGCCATGGTTTTGGCTGTTTTTTTGAAAAGCTCTTGTCTGTGACAGTTACCACTATTGTGGCATTTTCTGGGAGGTCAGTCTTGGGTCTTAAATACATCTTGTGTTTGAATAGCTACAGTGTACTTTATGTTTGACATTACTATTGCCATGCTAGATTAGTTGCTGACATTTTTTTCTAATTAAAATCATTTGGGCACTTGGATTGTCCCCTTATTGTACTTTGAGGTATAAAAAGATTTGGGGTAGTACATATAGAAGGAAGTGCTTTAATGATGACAAATCTAGGAAAAAAGCCCTCAAAAACAGATAAATCCAGAAAATGCAAATATTTTATGTATTTCAACATAGATATGTAACGGGTCTGCGTGGCAAGGTTTTGGTAGCGGGGGGGTTACAGGGGTGGCTTCTGTACGAAGCTGCCAGAAGTTTCCCCTATGTCAGATGCAGCCAATGCCAGCCGGCTTTAAGACGGACCCGCCGCTGGCCAAGGCCGAGCCAATCAGCGACAGCGTTTTTCGCCTCTGCGATAACGTATATAAGAGAGTGAAAAAGTTATTGCGCAGCAGTAATTGCTGTGAGTGAGACGAGTGAGAATATGTGAGAGAAACATCCTGCAGACACCAAGGTCAGTGAAGAAGGAGGGGGAGGAGATGCTCCAGGCGCGGGAGCAGCGATTCCCCTGTGGCCTGTGGTGAAGACCATGGTGAGGCAGGCTGTGCCCCTGCGGCCCATGGGCGGTGGAGCAGATGACTGCCTGCACCCCATGGAGGGCCCCCACGCCAGAGTAGGTGGATACCTGAAGGAAGCTGTGACCCTGTGGGAAGCCTGCACCGGAGCAGGCTCCTGGCAGGACCTGTGGCCCGTGGAGAGAGAAAAGCCCACGCTGGAGCAGGTTTGCTGCCAGAGACCCCATGAGGGGGGCTCACGCTGGAGCAGTCGGTTCCTGAAGGACTGCACACTATGGAGGAGACCCATGCTGGAGCAGTTCATGAAGGACTGAACCCATGGGAAGACTCACATTGGAGAAGTCATGGAGGACCTTCTCCCGTGAGGGGGACCCCACATTGGAGCAGGGGAAACGTGTGAGGAGTCCTCCCCCTGAGGAGGAAGAAGCGGCAGAAAACAACAGTGTGATGAACTGACCCTAACCCCCATTCTCTGTTTCCCCCCTGTGCCGCTGGGGGGGAGGAGGGAGGAAAATCGGGATCAAAGTTAAGCCCGGGAAAGGAGGGAGGGGTGGGGGGAAGGTGTTTTAAGATTTGGGTTTATTTCTCATTACTCCTCTCTGAGTTAATTGGTAATAAATTACATTTCCTTTCAGTTGAGTCTGTTTTGCCTGTGACGGTAAATGCTGAGTGATCTCCCTGTCCTTATCTCAACCTCACAAGCCTGTTGTTATTTTTTTTCTCTCCTCTCTCCTGTCCAGTTAAGGAGGGGGAGTGATAGAGTGGCTTTGGTGGGCACCTGGCATTTTGGCCAGGGTCAACCCACCACAAGATATTAAGTGAATTTCTGTATCTCCCAAGCATTTATATAGATTTCACCTAAATCTGTAAATTCCTAGATGGAATTTATGCGTAGGTATCTCTGTACTTGTACAGAAATACTCTCTCCCGTAATGCTTTTCTACATTAAGTTCTTTCAAGATCAATATATTACAGAAAGAAGTTACTTAGTGAGAGAACAGCTTGAAATTAATATAAAGTTTAAGTGAAATTATGCATAAAGTAGAAAAGGTATTTCTATGTATATCTAAAAAAAAATAGAGGGGATTCATTCATCAGAGTACAGGCAAAATGGAAAAGAAACCTTTCTAGACCAGAGGAGAGTCAGAAGATTTATATTGCTACTTATAAGAACGTCCAGGTTAATTTCATAACTGTCCTTAATGTTTATAACAAACAAATGCACTGTCTACATAAATAAGCTTTTGCATTTTATGTTTCTTCTCCACGTAGGAAAGCTGTAAGTGGACAAAAAGTAACTTAAGTACAAATCAAAGGTGTATAAATAGAGATATAATCGCTTATCACTCTCATTTGCATGAAATTTGCCAAGAAAGGGCGGAGGGAGAAGAAGCAAAAGACATTATTAATTTATTGCTTTCCTTACTGAATTCTACGTGCTCTACTTGATCTCGTGGATATTCAAACATATACCAAGATGGATATTTCAGTTCTATAAATGTCTCATAACTTTCTGTTAAGTTACTGTGGTTTTCTGCTCTTAAAGTTGTTACTCCTAAAATTGCTTACATTTAACTGATGTATTCGGTCTTAATAGTGAATGTAAATTTATAAGCTGCATAGTCTGTAAAAAAGGCAGGATATGTGGTGAACTAAAATTACTCATAGGAACTCCTCTTAGAAAGTCAGGTAAATTTTGAAAAGGCAAAACAGGATGATCAGGTACATTAGCAAACTTGGACAAAGAGTCTGATGGAAGGCTTTGGTAAGAAGGACAAAAAAAAATCATTTTTAACATTAGCATGTAGCAAACATCCTTTGAAGATGTTTCAGAGAAATGAATCACTTAGCCAGGGGTTGCAGTTTCTATGACCACTAGCTTAACTTTCCAGGGACTTGGAAACATAATGTTTCACGCAACAGTCTGATTCTTTCTTTGGATTTGTGAGACCAATTTCTCCTCCAGTGTCCACGGAACTGCTAAGAAAATCACTGAAATCATTGAAAGCAGAAGGGACTATTTTTTGGAGGGGGGGGGGTGGTGGTGGCAGTGTTGAAGTGGTGTCTATTTTCATGCCTGCAGCACATTATTGGTTTAAGAAACTTTGCTAGAGGGATCTTTATATGAATGTATGAATTGTTTAAACAAGTGCAAACAGCAAGGTATACTCTTCTTGACTATTCTTTCTTTTCTGCTTCACTGTTCTTGACTTTTCTGCTTGTTTTTTCTCTTACCAGGATGAGGATAGAGCAGTAGTATACAAAAGTCTGATAGACTTCTGTGACAAATTCTGCTCTATGCACTTCTGTGATTAAGTACTTTATGAAGAACTATGTTCTTGAAGCAATGCCTCTGACATCTTTCATATTGTATAGTCTAGAGAAAAGAGTAGAGACATAGATGGATAGTTTGTGTTTGAGTGAACTAGTGATGTATTAAACTACTAATAACTGTAAAGTAACTTTGGGAAAGGTATTCTATGGTGTTACAAAGATTGTTAAAATGTGAAAATAAAACTAGACATCTTGAAATTTTGTACAAGATTAGATTTATGAATGTGAAACCATGGATTTGGGATCCCAGGCTGTCAAGAAGTCTTTAACTTCAAAGTTGTTTATGTTTTTATTAGTCTACCTTTGAAGTTATTAAAGAGTTGGATGATGAAATGGAAAGATTATTTTAGAAATTAAGTTAGTTTGACCGATTGTTACAAATATTATTAACAAACTGACAAATTCCAACATACTTCCTTGGAATTGTTTTGAAGCCTCAGTTCTGGGCTGTACCTTGTAAGTCTGTATAGACCAAGAACTAAAGACCCAATAATTGAAAATGTGAGCATTGGAACTAAACTCATTGAAAATAACGTAAATTCCAGTGGAAATTTTCCTGTGCCCTGTGTTGTCTGTTGACTTCACCGTTGTTCGTGCAATTTGCAGTTTCTGTTATAGAGCTTTTAAAATATTTACTGGTTATATTTTTCAATTTTTAAAACATAAATATTGTAAAAAAATGTTGCAAGCATTTGGAAATGTCTTAATGGCCTGGTAACTTAAAGTAGAGTTTATTTTATGGAATACTTGGTTATAAGAAGTTAGTCATGTGTAAAGTGTATGAATCATTTTGATGTATATGTCACTACTTGTCACATTTTTTACTCCTTAATTGCAAAGATTTTAAAGATCAAGAGGTGTTAAAGTAGGAGGCATTTCCTTAAGATTTATCAAATTATCTGGCTATTCATATACACCACAAGCAGAGATCACTATGAATAATAATTTTAATATTTTTTTTTTTTAAATACTTAAATGAACTGGCTTTCTTCATCTTTCATTGAATTGCAATATGGTTCATAATGTCCTGACTGTTACTGCAAATAGGTAAGTTAAAATTATATTTCTCTACTATAATATAAGTATTCTGTTGGATGTGAAGAATTACTAATTTTCCAATTCAATATGATTCAATAGGATATGAGCTCTAAACAGTGCATATTTTTTTACTAATTAGAAGTTCAATACAGGTTTATGTATTTTCCTTGCACAGCAGACAGAACAGGATGATCACATAATTTCTGTTCCTTAGATAAGCTGGTTTAGATTGAAAAATGTTACCTTAATTTTTTTTATTGTCATACAAAATAGTGCTTGGTTTCAGGTTTTGTGTTATCATTGTTGTTATTGTTGTTGGGATCGTAGTCTTTGTTTTACCTCGTAATCCATTCAATTACTATGATTTTTTTTTTTCCCCATCTCTCCCTCCAGAGCCAGAAAGAAAAGAAAAGTACCTAGTGATTAAATTCTAAATTCTACTGCAGGAATTCTTTTCCTTGCCAAAGAAGTTACTTATGTAGTTACCGACATAATGTGCTGATTTGGCTTTAGCTAATATCTGAGAATTAGTATACAAAATCTACCAGAACTACCTTTTTTTAAGAACATATATAATAATTTCCTTTACTTTAGTGACCAAATTTGTTTTCAGGGCAACTTTTCTGCTGTTCCTATTTTCAAGTAAGAGGAGCACAGTTGTGGACTGCTTTTGGGTTTTGACACCAATGCGTTCACCATATAATTCGCAAATACAGATTCTCTAGAAACCAAGTGTTATCTTTTAAAAAGAAATGCAAACTACTTTATAAATTACTGTTGTTCTTCACTGCTGCAACCTCAAAAGAGTTCATTTTTCTTCCTTTGTTGTCACAGTTTCTGTCGATCACACACTTAAGTTGATTGATTGAAAAAAGGTTTCCAATAAATGAGAGGAACTCTGATACTAAACAGCGCACCAGAATTCCTGTAACACTAAATAGTGCACTGTCTTCAAATAACTAAATTTCTGATTAGACAACTTTTTTTTTTACTCTACTTCACTGCAAGGTAAAATGATGCCAATTGCTTATTGAATGATAGTCTGTTACTTCTTTCTTTTTTTTTTTTTTTTTTTTTTTTTTACTTAATTGCTGAAATTACTGAATTACTGGCGGGCAAAATAGGTTATGATGGAGGTTATAATGTAGTAGCTGTCTGTTAAATCATCATTTTTACTTCCAAAGGGCTGCATTTGTGGAGTTGTGATGACAAAAAGAAGCATTAGCATGCTTCCCAAATCTATAACCAAGTATGCAAGATTCAATTTTTCCACATCTTGAAACAGTGCCTTTCATTAGTAATTTCCTAGAGCCTGCCATGTACAGTCAAAAAAAAAAGGGGGGGGGGGGCATAATAAATGCTAGATAAGAAAGACAAAGTGTTCATTTATCAATTATCTTTACAGGTCTAAATCCAAGGAAAGTGTTTTGTGAAAGCTCATCTCAGCTACTTTTTCCTAATGATAGGTATTTCTGTCCAAACTACTTTTTATTGTTTTTAATGCAGGGTACAAGGAATTTAAAGAAATCTAAGCACATATGGTGCGATTAATTCTCTTGGATTTAGACATCTATGTCTCACCTCCTCTTATCAGCAATGAACGGAAGTACTTTGAGAATTTCTATTGATTCATTTTCCTAGAATGGAAGGGGTTTGTACTGATTAATTTAGTCATTATAAAGACAACTATAAGGCATTAAATTCTCACTCTTAGTGCCAAATAAAGTTGCTCTTTTAGTGTTATTTTTAGAAACTACAAATAATTTATGTGCCTTGAATTTTGTACCAGTAACTCATACTGTCAGTCTCTTCTCTGTTCCTAACTATAATGAGCCTCTGAGGTCTTAGACATCTGAGTTTCTGCAGGCCTTACCTGTATATGTTGATTTGACAGCAATGCACTATAAAATGCCGTTTTCTAGGTGTCTGTTTTAAAGTTAGTTCTTCAAGTTATTACTCAGAATATAGCAGTTTAGATATGTCTGTACTAGTTCAACATAAGAATTTAATTTTAGTTTATTGGTGTCCTACATCTTTCCAAAAAAGGTGCAACGTGATGGGTGCTATTTGAAATTAAATAGTAGCCATCTGTACTTGGTGTGACATTTCTAATGGCCCTTCTGTAGAATGAAGAATTTTAACATAAGGAGACAGTACCTGTTAGCAAAGTGATTGCCTTTCCAACAATAATACTGTATGTCATGGCCTGTGGCCATTAGTTTTTCATTGTGATGAACACAACGAAGGCAGTCTTGCTAAGATTTACCAAATGTATGTCTTTATCAGTCTATTAGGGATGAAGAGTTGTTCCCATTAAAGAAAATAAAAGATACAGCCTATTAAAATTATTGACTCCCACCTGTAATTTCCATTTGGAAAAGAATTATATCAACTGAAGTGGTTTTTTAATATATGTTTAGGTACACTGTAGTCTAAGATTTTTAGAGCACCTGACGAAATACATTTTTTTCTATCTCGGAACCCTTCTTGCCTGTTGTTGCTTACTAGCAAATCTATTTCTACAGTTCTGAAAGCTAAAGCAGTCTTAAGATCTGCATCACCAGATTTTGAAGTATTCCATTTTTGATCAGAGGTTCTTGGAGCACTTAAGAAAGCTCGTGAGGCAGACAAAAGTGACTTGTCACTTTTTTTTGGCCAATAATTTGCCTATGTGCAAGAAATCAATTGCTGATACCTGTCGCTGCCGATTATAAGTGTCATCTCTGTATGACTGTCACTTTACTAAGTCTGAATGTGACAGTCTGAAAACTCCAAGACCAACCTATTTCCATTGTATGTGATGTAATTTTTTACATGCACCTATTTGGGATATTTGAAAGATGCAGGAGATAGAAAATATGAGGTTAACTTTTGCCATTTCTTTATTTCATTTCTGCTGCATGATTCATTAGTCTAAAATTTAGTGGGATTTATGTTTACATAGTTTTTCTGAATCTACCAAGCAGGCTTTGATGGACTTGGTATCAAGTATTTGAGCTTGAAATGTTTGACTTTCCTTCTAAATGCAAAGGGTTCATCTGCCCTGCTCACTAGGACTGTGCAATAACCTAGCAAAATGACAGCTCCCTAACAATTACTCATTTTTGCTTTGGGACCAAAGTAACAAGTATGTCTTGTAAGTAGGTTTTGGTCTTTTTATGATTAAAAGAAAAATTATTAAAAAAAAAAAAAGCTAGTGTTCAGTTTACATAGCTGCAGCGATTTAAGTTCTTGAACTCACCATGGCATTTTCAGCAATAAGAAAGAAAATGAAATGCTTCACATTTTATGTCTGAAAGCCATGGAGGCAGTGAGATGGCAGTTTTGCAAAGTACAGATTTATTTATACACACAAAACTAAACCAGGCTATTAGAGCCTATTCTGGAGTATCTATTTTTAATATGTAATAATACCAAGCAATTCTTATGTCATACACATTTCAATGTAAGTGTAACAGAAATGCCTGAGGCTTTCTGCTTCTAGAAATTTAATTTCGCATCTAGCCCAAAAAGATTCATCCATCATTGTGACATTAAATCCAGATCACCTTTTTTTAAGGCTGTGAAGCCTTGCTGTCTCCTGTCCTTGTAATCTCTTAGATTGCCTCTTACTTGCATCCTAGTTATGAAATTTGGACAAAGGTCAAGGAAGGGAGGAAGGGAACAGGGTGTAGCAAAGTAAATGTGAATGAGCAGCTCAGCAGCTGAAATCTTAGGAAGAAATTGTTCATTTTTATCTCCTATCCCTTCTCCTTCTGGAGATACTGGCAGCAGTACCAGAGTTTATAGTGGCATGGTTATTTACACTTATGTACATATGTGCAGAGAAATATATATGCATTTCTGTACAGTTCCTATATTCCCTGTTCCCATAATTAACTCTATTTAATATGTGGCTTTTGAAGAGGGGAAAAAACATCAGGTCTGCTAGGAACAGAACAGTTTTGGACCTCCGACAACAGAGAAAATCAAGGAGACTAGCTTTTCTGTACATACTGGCATCTCTAACTAGAGAAAAATAATTTATTTTTGGGAGCTAGCTACAAAATTAATAAAGAAACAGAGCAAAGCAAAAGAAAACATCGCTGTAATCTGATACTCCTACTACAGGTTTCCAAAAACTTAGTCTAAGTCTGGATAGGTGTATATAGCTCCTTTATTTTTTCCTCTGTATTTCTGTTCTCCCTCTCCCCCTCTCTTAAAATAAAGCATATGTTAAGCTCTTCCAAAAGCTCATTCAAGTCTTTTTTTTTTTTTTTTTTTTTTTTTTTCTCTCTTCTTTGCCAGCCATACTTTAAGGGCCTATTTGTCAGGGCACAGCACAGGTGGGAGTGCCGGGGGTGGTGGAGTCTGTGGAGTCCATCAGGGCCGTGCAGTGCCTGCCCACCCTCCCTGACCAGTCCGATGAGCTGAGCCAGGCCAGGCCAGGGGTGGTGACCGAGGTCAGCCACAGCCCGGCCATCCCCTGGCGCTGCTACAGGCCCTGGGCCTGTCTGGGAAGGCAGCCCCTGGTGAGGACAGGAGGGGTCCAGAGTGGTGCTTGGCTCAGTGGCACCCAGGGCAAGGCCCGAGCTGGTAGCAGCCCTGGTGGCAGCAGCAGCCATCCCTGAAGGCCTCTCCCTGCCTAGGACTGCACCCACCCAGCCCCCAGGGCTAGCCCCCAGGCTGTGCCTGCTGCCGCAGGACTGCCTTCCTATGATATATAGTTATAATTCTCGTTTGGCTGCTGTGTCAAGTCCTTTGTAACCTACCACAGAAGCTACTATCGTGCGGTTAGTGCTGATGCAGTTTTCCTTGATGCCACCAAGTCAAGGTGGTCAGACTTGAGAGGTCACCAGGTGCAAGGGAAACCAGAACAAACGTGTCTTCTTCCTGTCTTTCCTCTCTCGTTAACAATGTTTTATGTTCCTTTCCCCTCCCAAAAGGAGATGATCTCATCTCTTGTTGACATCATTGATCTTATTTTTGGGACCAGGGATTGCTCTGGTTTGGCCAGGCATCTTTCTCACTTATTCTGTAGGATTATTCTGGTTCCATCATACATTTCTCCTGCTTGTTCAGTGAGATTGTTTAAGTGGTACCAGATACCCTTCCACATTCCCTCCAGGATTGTTTTGTTTTAGAAAATGTCTTTCTTGCTTTCTCTACATCCTTAGTTTTTACCTTGCAGATATTACTACTTGTACGCGTTTTCCTGCACCCAGTTTGGAGAAGTGTCTTAGTCCTTGTAGATTAAGACATCAATCTAAATTAAGAGGGCCGTAGAGTTTTCTAGTCTGAAGAATCTCTGCTGGGAAAAAAAAAAAAAAAAGTAAATTGATGAGTAAATGCTATGCGTTTACTTCTCAAGCTGGGAATTGTGACCAATAATAATCACACAGCTTAACTTGTTCATTACGATGTTTACTTTGCCTATACAAATAAAGAAAAAGATATTTATTTCACAAGATAAACCTTTAATTCTGTATCATTAGGGTATAAAGATAGCAGGCAGCAAATACAATTGTAGGATTGACCGTTTGTCCCGATATGATTATTTGCTCTTTAGATTAACTGGAATAATTCTAAACAGAGGGCAGTTTAACATTATAGTTACATTTCATTTGAAGTTAATGCTTGTTTGCCTCAGAATACTAATATTTTGCTACTTCTGATAGTTCTTTAATGTGTCTGACTTGACTCTTTCTAAGTGGTGAATTTTAAATAAAAGGAGCTCTGATTTTCTCCACCCTAGGAATATTAAGACTTGAAATGTGTCTTCCCATGCTGTACATGTTGTTATTCTTTTGTATTCACTCTATGTATTCTTCTATGTAAACTTTACCTTTTTAGCATCCTAGCTATTTCTAATAATTTGATGGTCTAGATTAATTCTCAGTTGAGATAAGTTCATGTTGAAGGTCTGTCCTAGGAGAGAAGCACCATCTATGATAACAAAAAATGTTTTTCAAAAACTTGTGCTGCCTGAAAGCCAGTATAAGAACTGCATGAAAAACTAGAAATAATTTTTGATGAGATGTGGTTGTAGACTTTAAGATGGTAGTGTAGCAAAATCCTAGAATAAATTCAAATAAAATGCATTTTCTTCTTAGGCTATGTAATTCTGTTCATTTTAAACACATTTTGTCTGTCTAGGCTACATTTGTAATAGACAAACTCTCTTTGTCATGTAGAATGAGGATTAGGAATTAAATACTTACAAATGAGTCAATGAGACTCAAGGAGAATAAAAGTCTTTGAAAGCCAATGACAGTGGGCTTTTTCTACTTGTATACAACTTAAGTGTGGTGGCTTAGATTTAGATTCCTCTCTAGTAGGTCTCAAGTTCTTGGGTACTGTTAATATAATGGCAACTATGCAAAATATAATTCTGTACGTGTGTTTAGCTTTATTCCTTTGAAAAAGTTTTTCTCTTCCTAGCCAGACATATAACTGTGGATTCGCAGGCACCACAGCTTCTGTTCGTGCGTGTGTGGGAGCACACGTGTGCAAGTCTGAACCAATCTAAGTGCAGGCCAAAATAGGAGGGTTAGATTGGACATTAGGAAATATTCATTCATCAAGAGGGTTGTCAACCACTGGAACAGGCTGCCTGGAAAAGTGGTGGAGTCACCATCCCTGGAGGTATTTAAAAGATGTGTAGGTGTGGTGCTTAGGGACAGGGTTTAGTGGTGGACTTGGCAGTGTCAGGTTAACAGTTGGACTCGATCTTAAAGATCTTTTCCAACCTAAATGATTCTATGATTCCATTACTATTCAACCTTCTGGCATGATGTAATGTTTTGGCCCTCATTTCACACTGTTGTAAAGAGAGATAATATGCACCTGCTGAAAGAGATGAAACTGTAGGAAATTCTGTTCAAAAGAATTACTACTGTAGTGGAAGTTAAATTGGCAGGTACATAAAAGCAATCCATTGGCATATAGTAAGTTTTATTTATACTATGCATGTGTTTAAATTCAGAATTGAGCAGACGTCTTGAAATATTCTTCAAACAGCACTAAAGACAAGAGCAAATATTTGCAAATAAGATCAAATTATGCAGCTATCAAATACAATTTTCTTTAATTAGTGGGTAAGCAGAGGTTGTTGACTTTGTAATTACATGACAATTCTAAAGGAAGTTCCCCTTTAATTTGTCTTAGTAAATACCTCCAATGCAGTCAGAATTGAAATGGAACACAGTTGTACTTTGACTCTCCGGCTGTAAGGCTATCTAAACTACAGGAAGAAAAATATGAGGAGGCAGAATTCCTGCCTTTGAGACATTCAAATACTGCAAAAAGTTTTACTTAATAATTATCTGGTATTTTGTCCTACTAGAACTGAAACAGTGACTCATTGACTGACTGAGATATTCAGCATTAAGGGGGAAAGGTATTAAAGAAAGAAGAAAGTTATTAATTGCAGTGTGGAACTCAGGAGGAATGTAGATACTTGTTAAAGTCTGGAGGGAAATGAGTGATATGCAAAGCAGAAAAGTATGTTGACCAGAAAAAGAATTGGGAATAACAGGAAATAAAAAGTACCTGCTTTACAAGCTGTGGCATTTTGAAACAAAACAAACAAGAGGAAAAATAATAAAAAAAGGATATAAACAAAGTCAGTGTTGGTCTGAGAGAAAAATCTCAGTAAACTCTAAAATGTGGAACAAGCCTACAAGGAATAGATACAGTGACAGGGTGACTGAATTTTTGGTAGTTTTTCTACATGAAATAGAAGAAAGAAATATAGAAATAATCAAAACTGTAAGCTGGATTTTAAAATGTCTTAAATATTTCAGAAGAGAGAGATAGAGGTTGCTGGGTCAATTACAATGGAATAATTTATCAGCAGAACCTATGGGAAAAATCTTCTAGATCATTACAAAACAAATGAAGCAGAAAATGAGGAAATATACTGAGACATATGCACTGCTGGATATCTGATATCCTTCCATATTTTTTCCTATGAACAGGAAGACTCCTCTTTCAAGAGACAAATGGAGTACACAGCCCTTTTGCTAGTTGTCCAAAGGAATTGTCCAGCCTTGAAGGACTTAAACTAGTAGATCTATAAATGATTAGTGAATAATTTCCTTGTGCATAGCATAGCCAAAGTATACTGGTCTAAAGTGTTCTGTATTAATTTGATTTTTTTTTTTGCAAAAATAAGTTACATAATTTATGCTAGTTTTGAAAGTGCAGTTAATATTACTTTCCATTTATCAGTGATTTATCGTCTTGAGACATTCTTACGTTATACATAGGCATACATCTGAGATTGATAGATGGATTACATTATATAATTTAGACTGGAAATAGTGAGAGAAAAAATGAAAGTTTGAAAGAATATATAATTTGTAGATTGAGTGTAGTTGTATGATACAATCATACAGATATAATTTCAAGATTTTTAAAAATTCTTTGCTGTTGAATGGATGCCTACCACTGCGTATGTCACAGGAGAATTATTTTACCTGAAGTTAATTAATCTGACAATACCTAAGTGTAAGGCAAGAAAGGTAAGCGAGAGGAATGTATAATTTCATAGAGAGAGATGAAAATTGGCAGACTCACATGTGTGACCTTGGACTTGATTCACGTGTTATTTTCCATACAAAGAGGCTGGAAAAGTACCCATGTACATGTACTTAACTCTGTACTCTCTTTTTACTTTCATTAATGGACAAGAGCAATTCAAATTAATAGAATACTTTTTTTCTCCTATGATTTTAATAGCAACAAATTTGTTTTGTGTTGTTATTTAAATATCCAAGTCCAGTTGTCCAAAGTAGTGCAGTGGAGTCAGTGTATGCCTATGGCACAAACACATTTGTCTCAGAAACTTCCATTTGTTGTTAATTTCATCAATTCAGTATTGTGTAGGAAAGCTGGCTAAAGATTAGAGCTTTGCCATGTCTTATTGTTCTCCTTAGAACTGATAGGACAGCTGCAGTCAATAAGCAATGTTATAAGAAAGTTTTTGGAAGCTTAGTGGTGTAAGTAAATCCTGGAAGTATGATCAGAAAGACTGAAGTGTAGGAAGAGTGCTGTCTTTAGTGAAGATTTGAATTGTTCACCTGTGTGGTGGGTTGACCCTGGCTAGATGCCGGCTGCCCACCAAAGCTACTGTATCACTCCCCTCCTTAGCTGGACGGGGGAGAGAAAATATAATGAAAGGCTTGTGGATTGAGATAAGGACAGGCAGATCACTCAGCAATTACCATCATGGCAAAACAGACTCAACTTGGGGAAATTAAATTCATTTATTGCCATTCCAATCAGAGAAAGGTAATGAGAAATAAAAACAAATCTTAGAAACACCTTCTCCCCACCCCTCCCTTCTTCCCGGGCTCAACTTTATTCCTGTTTTCTCTCTCTCCTCCCCCTGAGTGGTGCAGGGGGATGGGGAATGGGAGTGTTACAGTCAGTTCATCACACATTGTTTCTGCCGCTCCTTCCTCCTCAGGGGGAGGACTTCTCGTACGCTTCCCCTGCTCCAGCGTGGGGTCACTCACATGGGAAAGATTCCTCCACAACTCTTCCAGCATGAGTGCTTCCCATGGGCTATAGTTCTTCATGAACTGCTCTGCTGTAGGTCCCTTCCTCAGGGTGCAATCCTTCCAGAACAGACTGCTCTGTCATGGGTCCCCCACAGGGTCACAAGTCCTGCCAGAAAACCTGCTCTGGCTTGGGATCCTCTCTCCATGGGTCCACAGGTCCTATCAGGAGCCTGCTCCGGTGTGGGCTTCCCACAGGGTTGCAGCCTTCTTCAGGCATCCACCTGCTCTGGCATGGGGTCTTCCACAGGGGGTAGGCAGACATCTGCTCCACCATGGACCTCCATGGGCTCCAGGGGGACAGCCTGTCTTCACCATAGTCTTCACCACGGGCTGCAGGGGATTTGCTGCTCCGACACCTGGAGCACCTCCTCTCCTTTCTTCTTCGCTGACCTTGGTGTCTGCAGAGTTGTTTCTTTCGCATGTTCTTACTCCTCTCTCTGGCTGCAGTTGCTCCTGTGCAGTAACTTTTTTTCCCTTTTTAAGTATGTTATCATAGAGGCACTACCGCTGTTGCTGATGGACTCAACCTTGGCCAGCAGCGGGTGCATCTTGGATCCAAGTGGCGTTGGCTGCATCAGACATAGGGGAAATTTCTAGCTGTTTCTCACAGAAGCCACCTCTGTAATGCACCGCTACAAAAACCTTGCCACTCAAACCCATTACAACTTGGTAGCATTTTAAGCCATGTGTGTATGTTAGAAAATGAAGCCCTGAGGAAAATGAGGAGAATAGGTAAGGAAGACAAAAGAATGGAAAGAAGAACCAAAAGTTTGTGAGCTCTGGCTCATTGAGGTGAAAAAGAAGGAAGGGAACACACACAGTCAACTATAAAAATCAGTTAAAAAAAAAAAATCCCAACACAACCAAGAAGCAAACCAAAACCAAAGGGAGTAGTTGGCATAGTGAAAAGGTTTACAGCAGGAGAGGATCCAAGCAAGAGAGGGTTTTCTGGGTATGGGCAAAAAGCAGTTGCTCGGTTAAGAGAATGCTAGTACCAGAAAAAAGCAGAAACCTGTAATTACAAAAGTCAGCGTGAAGAAGAGCTCAGCTATGCCATTGTGCACTATTTCTTCAAAATAGGATCAAAAAGTTTTCTTAAGAACATGGATGTTTCAGCACCCAAAGTTAAATTATGAGATCAGGTTATATCTTAAGTAACAGTTACAACTTCAATAGTTGAAACATCTATCGAGTTGTAAGTACTACTGAGATAGAAGTAGGGTATTTTGGAATTTGTTAATTTTTTTTCTGTTCAGTAGATGTCTTCCCAGTGTCTACAACACCCATGCCTGTTTGATTGCTTTTACAACTGTTAATTTAAAATCAGTAAATCATGCTGGCATTTTTTTAACATGATTCTTGAGACATTTTCAGTCTGTCTTAAGGTGTATTTATTCTGTGATCATTATGGTTGTTAATAGTGTCTTCACATGATGCACAGAGTCATAATGTTCATTTTTATCCTAACATTAGGAGGGAAAATGTATTACTAATTTGTAATAAGAAGGCTGGCTTAGGTTCACTTGCAAAAGGTAAATAAAACTGAAGTTTTTAATGCTGGTCAGACTTCCAGAAGAGTAACACATTTTGTGTGTATTGGTCCCTGGTAATCTAATTAAAACTGTAATTAAACTGTATTTTCTTTTAATAAAAAGACTGATGGAGTACCAACTGCCCCAAGGATTTTCTAAATAGCAGGAAAATTGAGAAACAGTCGATTTTGAATACCTTCTCACCTCACTAGCCTTTCTCCCTGCTACTCATATATAGCTTTTGGCAACAGAAAAGGTGGTCAGATTTCTTCCTATTCTCAACTACTACTAATGTGAATTCTTGCAGTAGTGAATATAGTAGAGATATTGAAGATTGCTCCCAGATCTCAAAGTTGTTCTCATTGTTCCAGGTTGCTGGATATGTGATGGGGTGACAGTTTGTTTGAACTTGTGAGAGCATTTTAAATCCAAAACTTGTTACTACATAGGAAGAAAAAAGTTCTTTTTTCTTTTAATGCGCTGTGTTGTATCTCTTTGATCTTCATAGTGCTTCCTGTTACTGTCAATGGTAAGAGCTGTAATAGCATTCTAAAACTAGAGCACATTTATGAATATGTACGTGTAGGAAATCCAAACTTCTATCTTCTGGTCATGCTGAAAAAATGTGGAATACTATAATAATCACTAGCTGCAAGTGACCATATAGCAAAATACTCATAATAAAGATAAAGTAAGGTGGTGTTGGATCAACTTAGTGAAAGTTCAAATTGCATTCTGAAATTGGATGAGGAATTTTGGTGAAGGGGAGGGAGGAAGACTATCTTCTAATACTTTGAAAGACAATTCCGTTAAATTTGCAAGTTGATTTTACTTGAAAACATCTTGACACAATTGCTACATCTTATTTGTGCTATGCTCCTCAGCAGAGGAGTTCTTAAAGCTTTACTGAAATGAGTATGCATTATTTTACCCACTTTCTAATTATGAGAATGAACTAGGAACTAGCCCCAGTCATTCTGCAGTACTTGAGAATATCCAATAACTTCACTGTTCAGTGCACTGCTGTTCTTCTGTCATATTATGTGTTTCACACTTTTCAGTTCTGACCAGCAAGATGTCACTGTGACTGCAGTTTTTGTTCCAAACTATTTCTCTGAGTTGTCATACCTATAGTTTTCCACATAAATTTCTAATAACTATTATTCACCTACGATTTTTCTTCTACTGATAAATTCATCCTCTTGGTGAAAATCTGCTTAAGTTCTTAACCTGACATCTGCTACACCTGAGTGCTTTTGTTTTGTGTATGTCTAAATTCATTGAAACACCTCTTTTAGGACATACTTCCTTCTTCACTTGTTTTTCCCTTTGCAACAAAAAGATCACAGTAGTGGCACAAAAGGGAGAATAGTTAAAATTAGAATTATTTATTGAAGTCCTGAACCTTCGATCACTTATTATGATAGTTCATGAGTAGTGTAGCCTGTTCCATGAATGGGGTTTTGGGTGGGGTTTTTTGATGGATTAGGATTTTTTTATTTTTTTTATTTTATTTTTTAAACTCTAATTATATGTAACTTTTAGGCACATTAATTTGCAAATACACTGTATATATATGTGTATTGTTTGCATACACAATACATATATTGGTGCTCTTTGAAATAACTGTAATTTTTTAGTGATTTTTTTTTTTAAAGAATATGTGATTTCAATATGCTCTGTATGCAGACATATTTTTCCATGCTTTGAGGTCTTAATCATCAGATAAACTCTGTTTCCTTACTACAAACTGGTGTTTGCAGTGACAAAGGCTTCCTTACAGCTGTTCGTTACTAACTTACGTAACACAACCAGAAAAAAATACTGGCATGTACTGTTTACCGAGGATAGTAAGCTAATGAATTATTTCTTTCCCACACAGATCATTAATACTTGATATTTTATAATAGCTAAAGTGAAGCTGAACTGAAGCTACGTGGGAAAAAGTGACATATCAGAATGAGGGGAAAAGATTTTTAAGTATATCTGCTTTGTAAGCTGGGTACATTGAAGCTTTGCAAATGTCAGCTTTACAAGGATGTGCAATGACAGTCATTGCAATGATGATTGATAAATGACTCTCTTCTTTTTCTATTTTGAAGAGACTGGTTGAAAAGATGAATTTTGAAACAAAGACTGTCCTTGAAACAAGAACTTTCCTAGCTGCTGTCAGGATTTGTGGCATTCTGCGCCACATATATTTCCAATATTTGTTCTTCCTTTTAGAAGAGCTAATGCGAACATCAAGCAAACTTTTTGCCTTTCTGATTAACAAATTAAAAGTCTCTGTAAACGCCATGTGTTTTGTTCCTTTTGCCATTAGTTGGATATCATCCACAGTAATTAATGAAAATTTTGTCTGGGAGAAGATGGTTGGACTAGATCCTTGTTTGATTATATAATCAAGAAACATAGAGATTTGGATCACAGATGTGTTTATCTCTATGTGGGGGTGGTTTGGTTTTCTTGTTGTGATTCAAATGCTGCAGCTGAATATGAGAACTAGAACTGCTGACCATGATATTGCATGGCAGAAATAATATATAGTAGTAGCACTCCGCAAGTAGTAGTGACTCCCTATTAAGATAATGATAAGAAAGGGGTAGTGTGGCATATGAGATTATTTTATGTTTATGTCAACAATTCACACAACTACTTAAAAACGTTGTTATTGTTAAATTGTAAGGTTAATCCTGCTCATCTTTCCATATTTAGTAAAGCCCATCTTGCAAATTGCCGGGAAATACAAAATAACTGTGTTTCACTGAGTTGTAGCCTTAGATGGAAGGAAGCTTTAACATTTATTTTGTAGGCCTGTGTGTACATATGTATGTAGATGAACTAAGAGTACAATTGAATTTTCTGAGCTGAAAATGTGCCATTCAAAGACATGAAGGCAGAATGCTATGGAAAAAATGGGGGGAAAGAATGGAGAGATTTTTTCCAATTTTACAGTGGAAGTAGTATTAATCAGTGACCAAGTAATGTATCCAAGAATCAGATGTGTAAAGTTCTAGTTGTGTGGTTTAGGGTTTTTCTTAAGTAAAAGCCCAAAGGAAAAAATGCATATCCCGTGACAAGTTCCAACAGAAATTGTTTCCATATTCTTTCATTAAGAGGCTATTTTGTGGAAACTTCTCTAGTTTAACTGAGACTATATACCATCATAAAATGGAGCATTTTTAGTGTTAAATTTGGCCTATAAAAGGGTGACACTAAACAAAAAAATACTTTTTACAGTAACTTCTCCTTTTAATCTTGGTAAAAATGCTTCATTTCCAAAAGCGGTATATTTCACAGGGAAGGGGAGAAGTTCTGAAGTTCTTTATTGATGATATTGAATATGTAAGACTGAGTATAAAATGCATGGGAATAACACTCAGCAGATTAGTCTACCACTTAGATAAGTGCGTTAGGTGAAACTTCTTGGCTAAATTATTCACAAAAAAGGACAATGAACTGGAAGGGTGAATTTGTTCAAAACCAGGCAAAACTGTGATCCAGAATGTCTCTGACTTTAGCTGTGTAACGCTTGCCTTTAAAGAGCTTTGGGGGAATTTGAAAGAGTACTCAGAAGAAGAGCCACATTGAGGAAAAGGCAGGCCTATTTTCTCTTTGTCAGTAAGCAGGATTGAGTCTTTTGTGGAAGAGTTTATAACTACAGATAAGCAGTGATATTTTCTGAGTTTTGGACAAAACATCCTTTATGGGTCCAAATGCCATGTGTTTCTTGTGACTGAGTAACTTTATCATACATGTGTAGTTGATAATCTTACATTTTCATTTAATTTTATTACATCTCTTCTAGCGAAGGCACTGTATTGGATTGATTACCTGTCTTGATGAATAGGCCAATCACCATCCAAAATGGGAAGAAAAAGTGAAACCATGTGTGTTCAGCATCTGTGGCAGTGGGAACACTTCAGAATTTGTATCAGGGGTTCAGAAATATGGACTATCATATGTACTCCATTATTACCTGTGAATAGGCAATACATTGGCATAAAGTTTTGTAGACCACAACTTAACACTAAAAAAAGTCAGAATTTTAGTGTGAGATGTATTTTGTAGAAAGAATGTTAAGCGGTAATTAAATCAATGGGTTATAGTCCTTGGGTATGCAAGACTGTATTTATTCCAGATTGATTGTCAAACTTTATACTGGCTTTCTAATTTTGTCTGTTTTAAGTGGCAGATGACCAAATAGTTGAAGAAATAATGTGGATGTAATTTCACAGTTCAAAAGAACAGGAATCCTTTTGTCTAAGAAAAACCACCCCAAACAACCCATTTTTGTCAGTTTGTTCGCCAGGAGAGTAGTCATCACAAAACTGAGGGAGTGATACCTTATATGTTTTATCCCTGTCCTTGTCACAGTCAGTGGCCTCCTTTTCAGGAAGGTGTTCTGAAACCAAAATTTGGAGTCCCCCAATCCTTTGATTACTGGTTGAAGCTATTCTAGCTTATATTAATATGTAATACTAAAAATAAGATACAGGAAGTTTCCAGCAAAGTGTTTTTTCTCCTCCTGCTCTTCTTCATGTTCTGACAGCTTAGCACATTTTACTGCTGTTTGTCCTTGTTTGCTTTGGCAGTAAAAATTAAAAATAGTTTTATGCGTAACTGGTAATTGTACATGAAATAGGCTAAACAATTACACAGTCTAAACACTTCCAACCCCTTAACACTCAGACTGAGAAAACTAAATGGGCAACATACTGCTTTGAGGCTTTAAAATCATGCAGATAAAAAACTCCACCAACCTAGGACTCAAGGAGAATATAATTATAAAAATTAAAAATAGATCAGTTAGATATTAATTGCCACTTAAAATGAAAAACGAAGGACACTAGGCAGAAAATCAATATGGGAACAGATGTGATATCAGCTAGTAAAGAAGGATCTAGAAGCTGGTAATGCAAATAATTCTGATATATGTACAAATGTGTTTTACAGTAAGAAGCTAAGAAATCAAAATTCCTTTTTAGAAAATATTTGCATAACAGATCTGCTGTATAACTCCAATGATGCAATTCCACACCTTCCCTTGAAAAGGGAAAAAATAAATTGTTTAAACCCTACAATGTTTAGAAAATACATAGGAAAATTAGAATGCTTTATACTAACAGTATCTGTGGCTTTAAATAAATAATGAATTACTAAGAAAATGAAGAGAAATTGTGATCTGATGCACCTTATTTGTGTGGAAGATCAAAATAAATCTTCTAATTCTCAGAGTTCAGGTAGAAGGAGCTTGTAATTTTAGGGCAAAGGATCCAAGAATTGGTTTGTGTGACTTGTGTATGAATTTGAGACAAAATCACATTCCATTGGCTTATGCAACTGTGTTTCAAAAGCTCCCAGCTTTGAAATATGAGAAATTTCTGGACTTCTGCAATCATTTATGTATGCCTTTTAAAAGTTGTGAGGCAGGGTTGAACCAATGGTGGGCAGTGGCTTTACCACGTAGATGTTTTCATAGTGGAAGACAAATTCTTCAATATTTTATTATGAAAATAATAAGTGCTACATAGAGTTGGAATGAGGAGTGGGCATGTACCTATCATAGCTACATGAGTTGCTGTTCTTTCCAAATTTTCATATAGTGCTGAAAAATCTTGAGAATTTGTGCAGTTGAAGGAATTACAACTTTTTTAAAAAAATAAAAATAAAAAAACCTGTTCTTTGTTATTCCTTGTCCAGTCACATCTCTGACTGAAATTTAGGTTGTCCTTTTAGAACAATAATGGAATATTTACTTTCTTATTTCTCCATGGTGTTATATTGTGAAGAAATTATGTCATTAGAATGTCATATTATTGTATTATTAGAATAATGCGTATTCATTATAGAATTAATCTAAAGCATACTGGAGCCTATTTCAAGCAAATCCAGGCTAGGTGTAGTCACTGTCTTGTCTAAATGCTTCCTTAGTAACATTTTTCTTCTTCTCCTTTCTCCCTCATATAAATAATTTTTTCTCTCAAAGTGGCCTAGACTGAAACCTATTGCTTGCTGGCATTTGTCAGGAGAAAAGGAGAAATGTTAAGGATTGCTGCTGTTGGAAACTACAGCTGAATCCAGTAGAACATCAAGCAATTAAGGAATTGCATTAAGCAGTTTTCTTAAAGTCCTGTTAACCTTCCTTTTGCTGATTGCAGGGCTTTATGCTGGCTCTCGCATTGCAAAGCTTCAATTGATTGTAATGATGCAAGGATGGTGTCTAACTTGAGAAACAGTAAATGTAACTGGAAACTTGCATGCTTTTAAATGATTTATTTTTTTTTAATCCCTGCTCCAAACTACTTCTGAATGCTTTTTTGATATTAGTACTTTTATCTTCTTCTGTTTATGTAAATCTAAATATGTCACATCCCTTTGAGTATTTTATTCACTACATATATGTTTTGAATTCACACTGGTATTGTGGCTTAACCTCGGTAGGCAGCTAAGACGCACACAACTGCTCACTCCCCCCCAGCAGAGTGTGGGAGACAATTGGGAGGGCAAAAACGAGAAAACTCATTAATTGAGATAAAGCAATTTAATAAGTGAAGCAAAATCTGTGTGTGCAAGCAAAGCAAATGAAGGCATTCATGCACTACTCCCCATCAACAGGCAGTTGTCCAGCCACTTCCAGGAAAGCAGGGCCTCAGCACGTGTTACGGTTACTTGGGAAGACAGATGCCATAACTGCAAACAACCCTCCTTCCTCTTCCTGTCCTTGAGCTTTTATTCTGATCCCAACATCATGAGCTATGGAGTATTTCTGTGATCAGTGGAGGTCAACTGTCCCTGCTGTGTCGCCTCCCGCCCACCTTCAGCCAGCCCACTGGGGGAGGGAGAGAAAGCCTTGAGGCTGTGGAAGTACTGCTTAGCGACAGCCAAAACACTAGTGAGTTGTCAACACTGCTTCAGATACAAGTGCAAAACACATCACCATACAGGCTACTATGAAGTAAGTACAAATATTTATGTATAATTGTTTTAATTCTGGATTTTATTGAACTGTCTGTTAATATAGCCAATACAGAAGTTAGGTTTTAGCATTTTATTGTTTCCCGGTATTCCTGGAACCTGTTTTTGGAGATAGGTATAATGTTTGCCACCTTTCAGTCCTGAGGTATTAAGGTAATTTTGAGAAAGAGGTTGTGTATAGCAGTTATTAGTTGAGCTCTTTCATCCCCATGTTCCTTCTGAACATGGCCGAGTAATCCCCCTTTTAGGTGATTTCTTCCTGCTCAGTCTGTTGATTTGCTCCTTAACTACTTCCACCGGTGCTTTTGAGACAAACCCTTTGGTGCGTCCTCCATAGAGAAGGCTTCTGACCTAAACCTCTTCCATGCACACAGAAGCAAAAAATCTCTGTCACCTTAGCTTCTTAGAATGCTTTCTTTATCCTGTGATCACATATTGGTCCTATATGCTGTGGCAAGTTTTTGCTTCTGATGTGTTCTAGAAAGGATTTATTAATAGTTTTTATGTCTTTTCTAAGGTGTTCCTCGCCCTTTTTTTTTTTTTTCCTGACTGCCTCAGTCCATTCTTACATTTGACCTTGTGAGTTTATGATCCTTTCTATTTGGAGGAAGCTTCAGCTTTTGAAAATAAAATTTATTCTCCCATTAGTTATGCTGTTTCATTTAGTCTTTCTCAAGTCTGTCTGTCAAAGGGAAGAGAAGAGTACAAATTTGCTCTGTCTTTGGTAGTTTAATTTAATAGTCTCCATGTCAGTAAAAAAAAAAATCAATTCCTTGCCCATCTCAGCTTCTTTTTAACATGATTATTTTTCTTTACTTGTGTTGTATTTCAGGCAATATAGGGTCTACTATGTATTGCAGCATTTCGTGCAGTTTCTCTACTTTAAGGACACTAGATATGAAAGGATGAGACATGCATTTTGTTTAAGTGGGAGGGAGGAATCATCTATTTGGGAGAGGAGAGGAAGAGGGGAGAACAGAAGGGATATTTGGAACAAAATTCACCTAGGAAGATTCTTGTTTCGTTTTTGTTTAAAAAATAAGACAGCTTTTATAGGTTCCTTCTCTAATGATGCTTTTGTAACTCATGTAGTCCAAATGGTTCAAGTGGATTGCTTATTCATGTCTTGTATTTAAAGGCAGTAGGCTAACTTCTTTTAAAAATACAGCCCAAGGGAAAGCTGTCAAAAAACCTACTAAAATCTTCATGCATTTACTGCTACTTACTGTGAAAATGCCTTACTAAGAAAATACTGCTACTTACCTATCCGTCTGTTCTGTACAAAGAAGCATCTAAATCTTTTTCATAAAGTTCTGTATTTAAAATCAAAGTAATATTACATTTCTTGAGATTTACACAGAACTAAATTAATACAGAAAACTGTTAGATTTCAAGATTGTGCTCTCTTGTGAAAAAAGCTTTTCCTATCATAATATCTAAGTGCTATAGATGTTTATAAGTATTTGAAATAGTTGTGGTTTGAGGACTTGCAGCTGTAGGAAGTTAGCATGTTTAAACTTTTGGTGAGGACACAGTATCCTTAATGATCAAAATTCCTGTTGACTGCAGCGTTTCTTTTCCTGAGCTGTTTCAGTATAGGATCTAGAAAGCCAGACAACCTTCAGATTAAAACAAGGGAAAAATGAAAAATAGCGACACTTGTAATTGTTAAATATTAAATATTATTTTAATGAGACTATACTACACCTTAGTTTTCCACATTCTGTTTAAAAAGAAGCCTGTGTTATACTTTTTAACATTTAAGAATGTTGCTCCCAAAGAGAAAAATAGTAGTGAATACTATATACTTTTCATGGAAATATTTCTAATGCCCTTTTGTTATACTGTATTCTGGAAATGTTTATTTTTGGTGATGAGAGGGAAGCTTCCAATAAAAGTGATTTACTAGCTCAATATAGAAATGTAATGTGTGACCCATTACAATTTTCATACTAAATCACCTGCCTAAATGCCATTTTCTGACTTCCAGCTTTAGGAGAATCCTTAAAATATGTGCTTCTCATCTGTGATGTTTAAAAATATTGCTGTAATAATAGTACAATTCTTAAACACAAAAAAATTACTGAAAATGTCTCTAAAATGAAATAATGAAAATTATTTTACCATGTTCTCAAACTCATTCTAAATTGTGTCACGATCATGTGTTGTAACAACATTTCATTTTTATAGAAATTAAATGATGCATTCATCCCTTTAGTTATTGTAGGTTCCAACAGTATGTAGAGAATGACATATTTAAGTGAGTTTACCATTTTGATTCCAAGAATGCTTTACATGTATAAACCTACCCTCTGGTGTTTAATCATATGTACTTATTGTATACATAATAAAATGGAGAGCTGTTTTCTGCATGTACATTGCTTAATTATGAATCACTTCCAGAAAGGGCATAAAATAGCACAGCTTCTTGGAAGGCATAGAAATGCACCAAAAGGATAGTATGACATAAATAATCCTGTTCGTGTACTGAAAGTAAGTTTGTCTTCCCCTTATGCTGACAATCTGACTCTGAAAAGTTGTTAAGCTTAATAGCATTTCGGAATGCTTTGTACCAAATGATATAAGACACTTGCTGGTCTTTATTCTTTTTTTAATATTGGTGGATGCGTGACATATTTTGCAGACTTATTTGCTGTGAACACAAGAGATGTAAAACTGGATGGATATGTAGAGATAGTTCTGTTTGAACTGTTGCAGACAAAGCACAATAAGGCATGGCAACATAATCCTTTCGCCTCTAATTTAGTCTTTCATGTAGTTAATCTGTAAGATAATTGGTCAGTCCTGGATTTGAGCTTCTGAAATTTTCTTTTCTCCATGTACAAGAAATGAGTTACAATGAATAGATTAAATAATGAGCTAGGCAGCCAGGAAACGAAAGGATGTGCTGTTAGTTATGATAATGAGGCTGGTTTGGTAGCTCAGTTGCTGTGGTTTGTAGCCAGTTTTGTTCAGCAGAACTTTCATTTAAACAGAAGGCTGAAAAGATGTAATTATTCCTGTTAGTTTGCTATCATCATCCATCATAATTTTAGGTTAAAAAAAAAGGCAAAAAATTGAAAGAAAAAGTAATTTATGGAATAGAATTTGCTATGTGACACAGATGCAGAGGTCTGTTTATTTCAAAAAGCATTTATAAGCAGAACATATTCTGTTGCAGGTATTCTATTACTGAAAATTTACCCATGAATGTAGGTATATTCTGTGGTCTGAAAACTAATAAAAATGAGTGAAACTTATCTTCGTGTGGATACTCAGCACAGAAGAGGCCATGTTTTGAAATTATCTGTCTTGTGCTTAATCTACTTTGATTTGTAAGTCGTCAAAAGAGTGCTTCTGTAATTAGCAAATAGTGAGTCTGTAGGCAAGATTAAAAAAACTCAAACAAACAGGGGAATTAAATACACCAACTGTATAGCAAGGGATAAATTATATAATCAACTGAATATGCCATGTCCGTGTTAGAGAAATATTAAAATCTAAGATTTGTTGAGGATTAATATCTGGAAAGTCTTATATATATGAATCTTATATCATTGGTTCCTAGCTTCTTCTCCCAAACAGCTTTCCCATGTGGGGTGGGGAATTGTAGACATTGTTCTTGTGTGATATGTGCCCTTTCTCTCACTTGAGAGAAAATCGCTAGAACTGTGATTTCCAAAAGCTGGAATATTGCTTTGAATTCTTAAACATCACAGGACAACACACCTTCCACTCCAGTTCTCCCATTTATCATCAGTCCAGTCCTACCAAATAGTTTGTTTTGTAACTTGTTTGTTTCCTGTGTGAAGAATTAGATGAGAACATTCTTGTGGGTAGAGTTGGGGCCACAACTCTTGACGTATGTGGGGAATTTGTGAAGCAATGATCAGAGGGCCTGAAGTTAGCAAAAACTCGAGACAGCTCAAGTTTCTATTGGACAGGCACAGTGCCTGTTTCATTTCAGTTCCCTGTTTCAGGGGGGAAAATAGGTTAGCAGTAACTAACTGTTACTGTTAGGTAGCTGGTATTGTGTATGTGCGTGCAATGGTACATCTTCATTTTCTGAGGGAGCATTTCTCATGTTTTATGTGTCATGTCTTATGTGAACTTTTTTAATAGTTTGTGTGAATCACAGTTACATATGTTGTGAAGACACATCTGAAATAGCCCTGAAAGAAACCATGTTAGTGACAGGAGCAGCGCTGTATGAGTACAGTGTAGCCAACAGCTTGGACCACAGCAGACGCAGTGAGCTTTTATTCTGATTACCTTTCTTCCACTTTTGTATATTAAAAGCATGCAATTGAGAGCAAAAAGTTGCTTTAAAGTGAAAAGGTGAGCACTGAAACATTGTAATATAGTATTCAAAACAGAGGGGAAGTGATAAGCTGGATTAATGGTAAGAAAAATAGCTGTAGAAGGAAATGCTCTCAAAAAGATAACAACCAGGTGGGAGAGACTGACAGAATCAGAATAGTGTTCAGAATGATATTCAAATATAGTCAAGAAAATAAAGGCAAATTTTCAAAAGCAATCGTTGCAGACCAATGGAGAAGAGAGAGTTTAAGTGCTAAAGAAAAACTCTTTTTCTTATTTTCTTAAGTTCTTATTGCCATATTTTAAAACCGACTTACACATACTGTCTTCAGGCTGAAATTCATAAATGGACCAAACTTGAGAAAATATTCCTGTCTTACCAGGGCTCTGAAAACCTGCATTGTGTAGTTTTAACTTCTTTTACTAAGGAGTAGCTTCTTCAATGTAACAAGCACATGTTGCTGTCACAGGAAGGTTTTCCATTTTTGTCTGTATCGGACACAGGATATCTGTGTTTTAATTAAAGATCAAATAATCGCTGTAGTTGTAGTATGTACAAAATTTTCTAGGAGAAATAGCTGTGTAAATGTAGTTATTATTACTATGTCTAATACACTGTTTGCTGTATGTTCCCTGATTCACACAAGTGGAAAAAAAACTCAATAGCTGAGCAGACAGAACAAATATTTATTCCAACAAGAGTACAGAAACTCAGAAAAAAAAAGGTTATGGCTTCACTAATTAAGCTGTTAAAGGAAATACAAAGGCTTCTCAGTTTAGTTAACGATTTAATTTTTTGTTCTTCCAAAATAGTAACATATTTTCTTCTTGGGAAGCTAGGATGCCATCAATAAAAATCAGTTACTCAGGAATGAGAGATCAAAATCTGAAGTTACATAATATTATAACTCATTCCTGTGACATAAACTATTATTCATCAGCATGGTCATTCCTCTGAAGCTGTTCATAAAGAGCATACCTAACCCAAATTCCAGAGTAAAGGCTCTGTCCACTTTCAAAACAGAAGTAATGAATAGGATTGCAGTGAATCCAGGATTCACCTGTGAATTGAGTTGCTAGGTTTTCTTCATTGCTGTTAATTTGGGGGGGGCGGGGGGAAATCCTAAAGGTATCTGAAGTTATTATTCTGAAAGCAAGGTTTTATTTTTCCACAAAGCAAAGTGCTTTTACCAACATCGGAAACAATTCTGGATGTTGCTAAATGTTGACAAAACTAATGTAGTTTTCAAGTAGAAGAAAAATATTCTACATATCTATGTGTATCTGTGCACATATTAAGATACATGTATTCACGCTTATAAGCATCTCTGCACACACTCGAGCTTTATGTGCAGTTTAACCAATAAACTGAAACAGCTTTTTTTGAGCTCCTGCTGTCAATAAGGGTATCAGGTTTTAAAACTTTGCTTCATTTAGGTCAGATTCAGTGGAGGCTCTGCACAGATTCTGTGCTGCAGAATATCGATGAGACTGAAAAGCCAGAGTTGTCGCCAAATCTGGTATCTATGATAAAATCGGTTCTTTGGAAATCGGCTTTTTCTTGTCCTGGTATGTGTTACAAG
The DNA here is from genome assembly GCF_034619465.1 of Leptosomus discolor. Classification (NCBI taxonomy): domain Eukaryota; kingdom Metazoa; phylum Chordata; class Aves; order Leptosomiformes; family Leptosomidae; genus Leptosomus; species Leptosomus discolor. The sequence goes on along the minus strand of NC_141391.1, from coordinate 107,798,020 downwards.
TGTTGGTTGAAAGGTATATAGATCTGTAGCCCCTGTAATGCTGAACTGTTACATATTAGCACATACAGCATTTGACTACATGAGAAAAAACCTGACCATGAGAAGAAGTGATTGTGTGCAAGTTTTATGTTTTACTTTATTTTTTAAATCTAAATTTAGGTTTTGTATATTTGTAATTAATTCCAGGTTAATTTCTGTATAGCGATGCTGAGTTCTTGCTCTTATAATAGAAACAGACACAGGAAACTAACTGCTTTTTTAACATGTTACATGAAGTAAAATCAGAGTGACATTGTAAGAGTCAAGCATTACTCTTGGAGTTGTTGCTTCTTACGTTCTTCACATATCAAAGGTGTCTGATACTGTTGTCCTGAAAACCCTGCTAAAACCAGGGCAGTCCTGTAAAGTAAAGATTGATAAATTCGTGGAGAAAGCAACAAACAAGATTTTCCAGTTTCTCCACTTTTGTTGCCTAGTTGGGTCTCATGGGCATTTACAAAAAGCTTAAATATCTTGAAGTACGACAGCAAAAAGTAGAGAAGAACTTGTCCATGAAGTTGTTTCTCAGCGGGTGATGTGGGACTAACGTACACAGTGTCAGGCTGATGAAATAATCTTCTGTACTTAATTAATCTAAAATCCTGAATACTCTTTCAGATACTTACAGCCTGTCAGGAAGACACTTGTTCTGAACGAATTCTAGTTACAGTATCGCTTTTAAAGCTATGAAATTAAACAAAGATATTTTGGATTAGGAAGGGGGGAATATGCTGAAGTTCTGTATGTGTTGTACAGACGTTCATAAAAAAGACTTCTAAATGTAAAAGGAGGAAAGTGATTGTGGAAGTCTTCTTACCATACTTGAATGGGTAATTTACAACATAGAGCTTATTTTTCTTTAAACTATGTGGTATGGGGATCATAATTACAAATAGTGAACATTGTGCTAACAGTTATTTGCTGGTTCACTCAGTTGTCTTAGGGACAGATCTCTAATCTGGTTTAGTGATTAGAGTTTATCATCAGTAAAATGTAAATACTGCTTTATTTTACAGTTGTTTGCTATAAACTGCATCACTTCATAGGTCTATGCATTACTGAATTCACTAAGACAAGTGAAATGACTGTGGAAAAGTCTTTAAAATGTCTTTGTGGAAAAGTCTTAAAGATGTCTTTCTTAATGTTCAGTACTACTATATTTGTATCAGAAATGGTGTGGCCAGCAGGAGTAGGGAAGTGACTGTCCCCCTGTACTCAGCACTGGTGAGGCCGCACCTCGAATACTGTGTGCAGTTTTGGGCACCTCACTACTGGAAAGCCATTGAGGTGCTGGAGCGTGTCCAGAGAAGGGCAACGAAGCTGGTGAGGGGTCTAAAGCACAAATCTTATGAGGAGCGGCTGAGGGAACTGGGGTTGTTTAGCCTGGAGAAGAGGAGGCTGAGGGGAGACCTTATCATTTACAAATACCTTAAAGGAGGTTATAACGAGGTGGATGTTGGTCTCTTCTCCCAAGCATCAAGTGATAGACAAGAAGAAACGGCCTCAAGTTGTATCGAGGAGGTTTAGATTGGATATTAGTAAAAATTTCATCACCCAAAGTGTTTTCAATCATTGGACCAGGCTGCCCAGGAAAGTGGTTGAGTCACCATCCCTGGAGGTGTTTAAAAGTCTTGTAGATGTGGCATTTAGAGGCACAGTTTAGTGGTGACTTGGCAATGTTAGATTTACGTTTGGACTCGATGATCTTAAAGGTCTTTTCCAACCTATATGATTCTATGGTTCTGTATAAGTAGTAAAAGAAAGTATTGAACTGCTGAGTAGAGGATCAGGGATTATGAAGTAGCAAAATGTGCTGCAGACCAAATTATTAGTACAGTCTCTCTAGGCATATAGAAGTGCATGTTGTATTTGGGTGGCATGCCTAGAAGGTAAATTCTATTACTCCATATATTAATAGAAAATATTTCTATGCGAAATTAACAACTTAGCTTCGTGGTCAAGCTAGTCTAACAAAAAGTCTCTGGATACAAGTCGGATCTGCTTCCAAGGGCAGTAAAGCCCTCACTGTGACAAATTGGCTTTTGTATAGTGTCTAAGAGATTTTGAAAGATGCTGTGAATTTCCCTTGAGCAGAAGATAACATAAGATAGAGGGAGACTGATGTTACTTACCATGTCCTAGGCATATACTGACTATCTACTGGAACAGATAAATCATTTTCTTTGATTTGTGATTGTGCCAAAACCTTTTTGGTATAAATAAGGACTTCCTTTGGAAACATATATCGTACAGGGTTCAATTAAGTATGTGTATATGTGTATGTTTTTAGTGAGTCTTCATTTCTTACTTAGAAACTTAGAGTGCCACTGCACCCTATCTGGAAGAAAACAACATACAGAGAAGTATTTTAGGTACTTTCAAGATTGCCCTGGAATACACGGAATAAATGAGGAACGTCCTAGGGAAGTTTTTGCAATGGATATCTTCTATAGGCAAAAAATACCTTGTCAGAGGATTTTGTGAGCTGTTGCAATTCAGATATGTATGGAGAAACTGGCAGACTGCTAGGATAAGCTCTCTGTGGAACTTGTATTGTTCCAACAGTATTAGTCACAAAAAGAACGCATATTTAACAGGCTGTGAAAGAGGAATGTAAAAACATTGCCTGAATTTTCAGTGGTGCTGATAGAAAAGCCAAAGCTCAACTTGGATTGATGGTGACAAGTGACATCAGTGGCAGCAAGAACTTCCACCGTTACATTAACAGTAGAAAGATAAGCAAGAACATGCAGGTCTGCTGATGAATGAGCCATTTAACAAGTAGATACAGCTAAAGCTGAGGTAATGAATGCATTCTTTGCCATGATTTTCATTGACGAGGTCACCTAGCCTGTACCTAGTGACAGGGTTCAAGAAGGGGAGGATCTACAAGTAATGGAGGATGATCAAATAAGGAATGTTTTGAGAAATCTTGACCGATACAAGTTCACAGGACCAGAAAGGATGTATCTGAGGGTGATGAGAGAGCTCTCTTACACCATTGCAAGAATACTTTCTATCAGCCTTGAAAAGTCATGTGCATTGGGAGAGAGTACCAGTGACTGGAGAAAGGCAAATGCTACAGCCATGTTTAAAAAAAGGCAAGAATGATGACATCAGGTATTACAGGCCATTCAGCCCCACTTTAGTCCCAGGAAAAATCTTGGAGTGAGTTCCTTCAGAAGCCGTTTCTGGGCACATTAAGAAGATTAAGATGATTGGAAGAGCCAGTAGTTATTTAACAAGAATGGATTATTCTTCACTAGTCATATTACATTTCGTGATAAAATTATGAGGTCCATGGATGTGGGGATACCAGTGGATGTTCTTCACTCTGACTTTAGCAAGGTTTTTGACATGGTCTGCCATAAAGTCTTTATATCGAGGTTGGGATGTTATATCTGGATGAGTTCATTCAACTTAGATGGGTGAAAATCTTGCAGGATCATTGGGCTCAAAAGAAAGTAGGTTTGGATTCTAATTATGTTTATGAAGTTTATTCTCCTTTTTTTTTTTATTAGTGGAATTTTTCATGTAATGGTAATTTTTGGAAATTATTTGCACAAATTTGTGTCTTCAGAATTCAAGTGGTTTTAATATTGCTACTTTATTTACAGAGATATTAAGGACAAAGGCAGGATTAATGGTATCTGTTTTGCAATGATCTGGTAAATGAATCATTGTTAATAATATAGGGTCTGTTTATTGATTTTCATTTATGAAAAAAATAAAAGAAAGTGGAATAAATGCAGAAGCAGCCTTTGTCTCATTTCTGTAGAGGGATAAGTTGATTCACTAGCTCAAAGTGTAGTAAATTTAACAAAGCTGCTTGTACATAGTGAACATATTGCAAAGCAGTCGATATAACTTGCCTATTAAATCAGAGGAACTTAAGAAACAATCCTTAGATGTATTCCTCAGTATAATTTTATCTTCTATAGACACAATTTATAGGGACATTCATCAATCATTTTGACCTTTATTATTGTACAATATAAGTGTGTTTTCATTTTATTCTAAGAAATGAAATTAAAAATATTTAATTAACAAGAAAAATCTAATATTTTGCATATTGTTTTCATCATGGATTCAAACATGATCTAAATTCAATCTATAAAAATATAAATGGTGTTTCACTGAGCAGCAGTAATATGAAATTGGAAAGATTAACTTATTTAATGTGTTTGCTTTAGCATTTAGATTTAGCTGTTCTTCGTTTCAGTGTTGTTTATTTGCACTTTCAGATTTGTAAGTAAATGTCACATAAGGCTGTACTCTGCTGAAGATAACCTATAATATACACAGGTGTGGCTAATCTGTTTGTTATACTGTCCTTTCTTTTTCTAAATCTTCTGGAGCCTTGCCTTGTTCTGATTATGAAGCAGGTATTGCAGAGCACAGTTTAAGATTTAAAGCATGTTAGGACTCCAGTTCTGCTTCCAAAATTGAATCAATGTCATATACAAAGATTCCCTTTAGGGTTCTTGTATTTGCAGTGTAAAGTGCAGTAACAATTAGAGAGTTAGTTGGAAAGAAATGAAGGCAACACAGATAATAGTCATCTGATTCAACTCAGTTTTCTGGAAGCATCCGTGCTTCATCAGAAAGGTCAATGAAGATTTAGCAAGGTCATTCCCAAGTTAATAGAATATGTCGTCAGCAAATCTCAACCTTCTGGTAGCACAGTCTCTCGCTTTCTCTCTCCTATGCACAAACCAATCTTCTTGTAGACGAGCTCTCTGAAAACAGGCTCTAAAATCTTTGTCAGCTTGTACAATTCTCCATTCTTTGCCTGTGTTCAGAAGTGTAATTCTGTATACTTCTGAGCTGTATGCTTTTGAATAGGTATTCATGCATATTTCGGACATTTAGACTTAAAAAACCCCACCAAGTTAAAGTCACATATACAGTCGTGCTGTGCATATACATACCTCTTGTCAGTTTATGTGTGTGTTTGTTTTTGTTCCTTGTCCTTCGTGTTTGGGCCATAAGCCTATTAGTCATCCATCTGTTGTAATTTCAGTTTTTCTCAAGTAATTCATAGGGGTTTTTTTGTGAGAGTAATTAATTATTTCTGTTATTTTTAATATCTGGCAATGGGGCCCATCATTAAAATAAGTGACCTCTTCAGAGTTATGAGCAGACAATTTTCTGGAAATGAATTTTTGAAGCTGAAGTGAAGAGATTAAAAATGAAGAGATTAACTCCTTTGCAGCTCTTTGCCCAGGGAATTCAGCGCTGAGACGGGCTTCCATACCTCTCCCTCAAAGTTTTATGATGATAGACGTTGTAAGAGGTTTCAAACACAAGCACCAATATCAAAACAGAGAGGAGCCCAACATGGATAAAAATAGGTGTCTCTGCAATCTATCCTCACCAGAGGAACGCAAGAAGTTTGATGAGGTGGCTTTCTCCTTCTGTCCTCTTCCACTGATCCCAAAAAAAGACTTGCTGAGGTAGATTTCTAAACTGGATTTGCTCAGTGCTTTACCTCATGGCCTGAGTGCTAGATTCCTTTCGTCACTTTTATCTCTTCTTTTGTGAGACAGGCCCTGAATAAAAATCTTATGAAACACACTTATCCAAGAAAATATGGAATTTTCTCTTGTCTTAATAGGATGTTCCTGTAAATCTGCCTCACCATGAGAGATGACATTTCCTACCTTTCTAGTTCACTTATTGGAGTAAAAGAAATATAATTTATCCCTTGGTTCAGTTAAAGAGCCACTTACCCTGGTGAGAGATCTCAATTTTTGTAACAAAAAACTGTCTTCAAAATCTTGAAGGGTCAATCACAGCACTTCTAGCAGTGAAAGAGCCACAATTCTGGGGAAGAGAGAATCTGAACCTGATACTCCTGGCAATCTGACCTCTGCTGATTTACTTGCTGTTACAGTCTAGTTACGGTTATTCGTGTCAGTGAAAATGTCCTTTTTGATGACAGCTACTTCTACAAGAAGGTTGAAAAAGAGTCAAACTTTCTGGTTAATTTCCTATATACCCTGTTCTTTCTGGATAAAGTACCCTGTAGAAGCTATTTACAGCTCTCCTAAGGTGATTTGAGAATTCTATGTGATCCAGGAAATTAATTTACCTGTTTTCTCTAAACTTGATGTGTACCGAGTTTATCCTTCCTGCTCTCAGTGTCATTCTGGTGATTGGATTTTGAGGTGTTTCTCTCATGCCTTCTTGAAATGTTTAAAAATACTTGCAGGGTTGTTCCTTTGAAGGCTAAGAAGTTGCTGTGATCTCTGTGCTGAGACTCTAGTTGGATAATGCTTGTTGTGAGTTCTGGAAATTCATAGTGGAATTGAGTGCGCTTCTCTAGAGTTCAAACTAAATGGGAGATCCACCGAGAAATACATGTGACAACTGCCAAGATGCTACCAAATGTTCCACAACCAACTTATAAAATTCCTTGCTGTCCTCAATCAATTCAGGAGTGAAACTGGAGCGTATTCCTTCTCTCAATTTTCGTTCAATGAAAGATTCTGAAATGCACCTCCAATGTTAATGTGTATCTGGTCTGTCACTGGAATGCTAGAGATGTTTTTCTGCTAGTAACTTGAATTCTCTGAGATGCAATCATTGCATATGCATCACTTTCAATTTGCAGTCCATCTGTCTCAAAGCCTTTCCAAAACTTTCTGCCTCTGGAAGTCTACTGGTGAGAGGGACAGAGGGTTTTTTCGTTCATTCTGTCATATTTTTGTGAGCTGACTGTAAGTAGTTAGAACAATTCTGGTATTCAGTGATTCACACAGCGAATGCACGTGTAAACTTGACATGAGGTTAGTAAATGTGCGCAGGTTACTCAATAGTACAGAAACTTTTTTTGTCTCTCGTTATATCCTTTGGCAGGGAAGACCCAGTAAAAAAACCTGACTATTTCTCCTTCACTTTTTTGTATTTCTGATCTAGATTACCTAGAGGTAATCAAGCTCCAGAATCACAAGAGGATTTATGAGAGATCACTGAAGGTATCGCTGGGAAGTCAAAGTATAAGAGGTTGCCAGTTTGAAGGAGGGAGGGATAAAAAAAAGACCCTATTACATAAGAAATTGTCTGATGTTTCATATGAAGCTTTCTGTCAAGAAATATATGCATTTTTTATTTATTATTCCTCTAAAATGTAGAAACTATGAAGCCTATCTTGAGCCTCCCTTGGCAACATGCTAGATTTCCAGTGTTACCAAAGCATTCTGCAATGAATGATAGTAGTATGGATGCAGAAGATGTCTTTCAGATTTGAAATTATCTGCTATGTAGTACTTGCTTGTATGCAAAAACTGGGACCTTGGTCTTACTTAGTATCATATTTCTCTCATTTTTTTGTTTTGTTTTGTTTTTCAGGAAAAAAATACTTAGAGCAGATTGTGTTGCATGTACTGCTACAGAAGTCCAAAAATATAACAGTTTTCAGAATCTGATTAGGTTCTTTCATGTTTTAATATTAGTGCTGGCTTGCAAATCTAAACAGCATTAGCAGTTTGAACCTCCAGTCTCCAAACCTAATTCAGTCTGCACAAATACCTATTAAATATCTTGGTTTATGTTGTAAAAAAAACCTGAATTGGCTTAATGTGATGAGTCTTCTGGCTTATGCTACCTTTTTGTAAAGTATTGGTGTTCTAGTCAAATGTCATAATCAGTGAAGTACATGTACAGATTGTATTTTCTCCAAGCATGTAGTTTATGGGGAAAAGGTGGCTTTTATTTCTTTAATGGTAGATATATAATGGAACTGGAAAGGAAAACTAATAACTTTCAATTCATTCACAGCCTTTTTATACAAATAACTGAGGTTTGCTAAACATCTGGGGTTTTGTGGAATCACGCTGTATTAGTATATTAGATAGTATTGCTGCTTAGTCCTTATTTAGGTTTTACTAGTTGATGCTTAACATATGACTAGGGCGAAGTCTACATGATTAAAGATGATGTACAGCTGCCATTAGTTCAAGTGGTAATATTTTGTGAAGACAGATAATTAATTGTTGGATTTAATGATGTTAATTTTTTTCAGAAGATTAAATATGAAAGAAAACAATACAGTCCTTTTAGTCAAATATTTTTGTATAAATCTAGGCTTCAAGGAAATTAATTCATTGTTTGCTATATTTTATCAGAATAATCTGGACACTATTAACTTGTTTGTTTGATATCAAAGACCAGTCTTTTCCTTGTGTAATACCTCTGTCTAAACTAGCTTAGGCTATCGTATGTTTATAGGCTTTTGGTTTTGTTGCACTTAGTAAAAATAAATAGTTTCAAGATGGATTTATAATTGAACATTGAAGGGACAAAAATTAGGGTTTTTTGATACCTTGTAACAATTATATTTGATTTTTCATGGGATTCTCTGTGTGGACTAGATTCAAATTAATTTGATAGACTAAAGTGATTTTCCAATTGAATGACAACTGTAGGATAAGGAAGACTGTGAAAAATACATTTCCTACTCAGAGGAGCAACACTTGACACATGTTAAGGCATCTACAAGCTGCGTCAATACTGACTGGTCAGGAGGATGGGGCCAATGTTTTTTAGTGGTGCCCAGTGACAGGACAAGAGGTAATGGGTACAAACTTGAATATAGGGCATTCCATCTAAAGATGACGAGGAACTTCTTTACTCTGAGGGTGACAGAGCACTGGAATGGGCTGCCCAGAGAGGCTGTAGAGTCTGCACCCCTGGAGATATTCAAAACCCGCATGGACACAGTCCTGTGCGACCTGCTGTGGGCGGACCTGGTTTGTTGGGGGGTTGGACTGGATGATCTCCAGAGGCCCCTTCCAACCCCTGCCTTTCTGCAATTCTGTAAGAGTTGGTAGCCAGTCTCTTAGGAGGAGCAGCTTCCATTCAGGGTGTTAAAATGATAACTCTTTGTCTTCTGAGCTCCAACCCCAGATAAGGAAGACTTATTTTTACCTCTTTTTTACAAGCTTTATTTCTTTATGATAGATCTTTTTCAGGGACAGTTTCACCTATAACCTCCATTTCTATATTTGACATGGAAACTTCTTCAGGGTTTTGTTAGTCCCTGTAGTTCCTTGTCTCGTAGTATTTTAATTCAAATTCTTTGTGATTAAGGATCTGCAACCAAGACTAAACCATTTCTGAAACTATTTTCCAACATTATTGCTTCCTTGAGTCAGTTTTCTGTATCGGTCAGCAGTGGAGCTGAAACTTAAGTCCCAGACATTTCTATTAGTCACATTATTCTTGGAAAATATATATTTTTAAAAAAGAATATATATTATTATGTGTACATAATATATACTCTCTATATAAAATAGATAATATATACATCTATATTATTATTATGTGGACAAGTACTTAATTCATGTCAGCAATTATTACACAACATATACAAACTGTGAAAGGAACAGTTAGTCGTTTAGCTCTCCCTGGATTTCCTCAGGCAATGAGCTGGAAAAAATATTGTGGTTTATCTTAATGGATTAAGTCAGTTAAGTAAAACTAGAGATTATTTATTAATCTGTTAGTTCAGTAGGCAACATGAATATTAATAGAAATTGAAAGTATGTTTGAAGATCTATAGGAATTTCTGGGGGAATTCTTTATAATCAAGAAAGCATTTTTATGGTATCTCTAGTTTTAATTTTCATGTATCATGCTAGAAAAGAACTCCAGTGTTTCTGGCTTTATAGATAGCAACAATCTGCATTTTTCCTTAAAGTAGTTTGAATGGGAGTTTTTAATATTACCAGCATTGGTTTCTGTTGTTTAAGCTGTTGGACCTTACCCATTTCTATAAACCACATGGCAGAGGAGATGTGAGAAACTCAGTGCTGAGTTATGTATGAAGGTATGATTTAGTATGTAACAGGAATATACCAGTGAATATTGCTGTTCCCTCCTCATGAACATGTGCAAAAAGCTAATGATTAGGCCTAAGTAATATTTAGTAAAAATGACTGTGTTAATGAAATGGTGAGGAATCTAGCCAGGCAATATGTAATGTGTGAGAAACTAAAAAGCCAAGATCAGACAAATATGAATATAGATATATGGGTAGATATAAGAACTATTATTTCATTCTTAATATATTCAGTCATGGACAGAGCTTCATTTTCTAATGCAACCAAGGACTGCATGTTTCATCAAAATATACAGAAACATAGTCTCATTTTGAAATGTTGGATGTTCAGCACTTCTGTAAATTGGAACCTTTTACGTTATCTCACAGGTACGTATCAGTTATCAATATATATTGAGAAATATATATTAAGATAGCTATCACAAATATATATTGAGTATCTTGATGTATTGGTTCTTGGGAGGTGTTAGCCTATTCATGTTAAGTTCCTTTTGTAGCTAATTAAAAAAAAAAAAAAGGGCACTTGGAGGTTGTGAATCTACTGATACTAATTTTAGAATACAATGAATTTGCTCTAAAACTGTTTATTTCCTTCTGCTGACTATATGTCATTTGGGACGTGAACTAAAATAGGTTATTTAATTTTGGCCAGGTGAATGATACCCACGGTGTTTCTAGTGCTCTACAGTAATGTAGATAGTACATTATTGTGGTCTGCATGCTGTGTTTTGGATAACTAATAGTGATCCAGATAGTTTATAAAACTCAAATTAAGTTTTAATAATTTGCCTATTTTATTATCTAAGCTGATGGACAGAGTTTACCTAAAAAGGAGCAAATAAGTTAGATTTTGTCTGCGAATATTCTTAGTATTTCATTCCATGTCAGAGCATGTCTCTAGTTCTATTGCAATTTTGGGAAACCGATGAGTTATATAGTACCTAGGTCCTAGAGCTGGTTTTACTGATTTTGTTAGTACCAGTCAACAGTGATCGGTTTCCTTCCTCTTGTCTGAGGGACATGCTTAGAAAGAGCTGTCGTATGGAAATACACAGCATGGGTCTCAGGGCTAATCAGAGAGTAATAAAATGTCTGGCCACTGACCCCATAAAATACAGGCTCATAAAACAAGTAAGTCAAAATATCAATTCTATCAGTGAAAGAAATACTTTCAATTTTCTGCAGCATGGAAAGGTTGAACACTTACAGAATCATACAATGGACTTATTACTGTTTCCATTTCATGAAGGAATAATTCATTACCCTACAGAACTTTCTGCCTTACCACTATTTTCTTCTCAAGAGTTATATAAAAGGTATGCTAGGATCGACTGATATTAATGAAGAATTTTATAAAACCTCTTTTGTATTTTTTCCGTTTTATGAACCAAAACATTCAGAGGGAAAAAATAAAATAGTATGTTTTTCCTAAAATTGTAAAGGGTGTTACATCACATCTGACCAAAATAACCATATATGTAGAGATAATTGCTATGAATTCTGCTTGCAAAATTCAGCCTGAAGGTGTGAATGGTTCTGTAGTTTTAAGATATTCATGTAAAAGAGAGAACACCTGGGTTCTAGTTCCTATTCAGTATATGTGTAATTATTTCTGCAAAGCAAACATCCTCAGGAGAGAGACTGAGAGGACTCCACCAAAAATTATCCTGTAACTTTGAGTTAGAAATGCTATGTTTAAAATAAGCAGTCCAAATTCAAATCCTCTTGCGTGCTAACACTCAAAATCTTGTTATGGGCAAAAGGTAGCATATCATATAAATGACACTAATAGTTTATTATTAATCCTGTTAAATTTAATTGCTTGATAGTCCTAACTAATAACACCCCCCTCGAAATTGTTGTATGAAAAACCTTCCTGATATTTATCGCTTCTTAATATTCACTGAGTCCTAAGGTTGACAACTTCAGTACTCAGGAAGGGGAGGTGAGGGTACTTATGACGAGTCACCAGCATCTTGATGTCTTTGCTAGGAGTAGTTCAATGCCTGCATGATGGGAGTTCATTCTCCTGTTTTAAAAGGAGCATGAAATTGATGCTTTCTTCCTACTCAGTCTTGAGTACGCATGAATTTATTTTTGTTTTCTTATACCTACTTATTATACCAGTGGGAGGAAGGGGTGAAAGCTGCCCCCCAGCACCCCCGGGGGCCGTTTGTCCAGCAGGGACTGCCTGGGGCTGTCAGCCCCTTCCCCGGGCAGCACTCCCAGAGCTGGAGCTCAGACAGGCTGGGCAAGTGGCTCTTGGCCACGGGGCGCCTGGTAAACCCAGCTCAGCCCCGCTCAGGCCAAGGGCAGTCCAGCCCAGCCCTGGGACCCGACACAGCCCCACACCTGCCCCCAGCAGTGGCAAAACCTTTTTTACTAGGCCACACAGAGGTAAGAGAGTGAATCTAAAAATTGTATGTGCTATGAGAGTGCATTCACTGAGCTTAAATATGTCTGGAAAAACTAAGGTACTTGCAGAGCAAGACTCAAAACAGTAGCACATCCTACTGAACATGTACCAACACACTTCTGATATTTCATAGGAAGTCTGGCAGTATAGTAATTTAAAGATAAATACATAGTATTGAATAGATTGGCATAGTAGTTATTCTTGGATTTTCTTTGCCACCATTATGTATTTACATTTTAAATGACGGAGCAAACTGATTAAATATAATTGAACTGCATAAAATTTCACAACTAGAAAACGAGGCTCATGCAATTATATTTTTCTGTCATTTCCCTTAATAAGTATAGAATTCAAATTCCAATTTCAGTCAGACCTGACACAATCGTAGAGGTCTTAAAGATACAGTTATGCTCCTGAGTTTCTTGGAAATCTATAGCAGAATACTCACCTTTCTAAGGAAGGGCTTTTAGTTAAGACATGGGAGAAAGTGTCGGGATAATATGTTAGAGGTTTAGGTGCTGAAAGGGAAAATTTTTTCTATGTGGGAGGTTGTATAGAAAAAAATGGAGGAAGATGGAAGGGATATTTTGGAAATGTCTTCAGAATAGGTGTGCTGTTGATGAAGCAACTTAGTTTAATGAATTATGACAGTTTTTGTCATGTAATTTGCACTGTCTGTATGCGTGTGTATATTAATTGCTGCTTGCTCTTGTTTGTTTTTTTTTTTTACTTCAAGATGTAATTATATGTTTACATGCAGGTATACTGTGCAGTATTGGGAGGTGATGGGTGAACTGATTTACTTTCTGTGAAGAATGAACTAATGCCTTATAATTTGTCTCAAACACAACCTTTTAGTTCCTTTTTCTTTCCCATCAATGAGTCCTTTACATCCATAATTTTAGATGCTATAGAAAGTCCTATGAAATCCTCATATATTGTTTCATCCTAGTTTTTCTTAGGGAACTATTTATTTAGAGAAAAATAATTCAGCAGAATCACAGGAAGAAGTACTGGAGCTGACTGTGAAAGAATATACCATTTAGATTAAGTTTTGTTAAGGCTTGCATCAAAGATATCAATTTCTCTTTGCATGGAAGCAACTTGTAACATGTAACCTCAAACAAGTTTCATAATTGGTTTAATTCAGCATCAGCTACCACCGCCACTGAAATCAGTGGTCATGCATGTGGTGCCCCTTTTCTTTTACTGGAAGAAGGTAGGGTAGACTGCTTTGGGAAGGAGAAGGAACAATACTATTGAAAGGTGTATTTGGAAATATTTACATGTGTGAATGCAGATAGAGGAAACAATTTGAAGTCGCTGCTGGAACAAAAATATATGCGTATATACAAACATACGTAGTCCACAGTATATTATCCATATATACGGAAATATTGCAGTTCTATGTGTGTGATCATGTTCACGTGATTTGTTGCTGTAATTTGGTTAGGAAAAAAGCAGATGAGTCAATGGTTGTTTTGCATTTTAAAGAATAGAATTTCATAGGTAACACATTTCCAAGTGGATTTTCTGTTTAGCAAATTGTAATTGATTATTTTTGCTGTAAGTATGGAGAAAATTCTCAGAAACTAACACTATCAGCAGTGGGAGTAGGAAGACAGGAGATTTATCCTTGGGAAGCTACAAGTCAAAAAAATCTAGAACTGGAAATTTAATTATTTTTTAAAATATTACATTACAGTATATGGGAAAGGATATTAATATTCATACACAAACCTATTCAGTGATCAGGACAGCATTATTTGATACAGATTATGTTTGGGGATTTGATAGTGGAAGTAGAAATAGAATACTAACTTACATTCCTTTCATTCTGTAATTAATTATAATGAAACATGTTCATTGTTGTAGCAAATACAAATTCTGTTTATTCCTTGTGTATTCCTAAGTAACATAACATAGGAAAAAAATTCCCAGTTACTTATGAAATATCATCTTTTAAATGTATAGTTGTCAAGCATGCTTGGGAATTGCAATTGAACTTTCTGAAATTCTGTCTGACAGTATGTCAGTTGGGAAGCCCTAATGAATTATAATGATCTGGATGAGCATTTTCTTCAGTTAGAGAAAAGACTGATTGCAGAATTCTGTAATATCAGGAGGTAATGGAGGAAAGGAACAAAAAAATATACTTTGGATGCCAAATTGCCAGCACTTGGACTGAAAAAAATGGTACAAACTTGTGCTGATTCCTTGGATTCTCTTTTTTTTTTCCACTGCTCTAAGAACTACAGTACTGGCTAGTTAGACCTCTGACCTGATCTGTTTTATGGGGTTTAGTCTGAAATTCAGAGTTTATTTGTGTTTACGCACCGAAAATACTTATAATCTTTAAACTAGCTATAATTTGACGAGTAAAAGATTTAATCGGAAACTTACGGTTGTCTGGTACATTAGATTGTTTGCTTATTAATTTGTCTGGCTAAATTCATATTAATTGCAACCCTGTTGGTTCTCAATTAGGAAGCTTTCAAAGCAATCCTTTGAGAGAAAATTAGTTTTCTAAATCAAGATAATTAAAGAAGGGAACTTGCTAGTACCCATACAATAGCATTCAAAGATCAAAGAGCTTAAGGGTTAAAAGAAAGAGCTTGAAAAGCCAGTGTGATTTCTTATGATCTCTGGCAGTGTCACTTATTTATAATCATTCCCTGAACTTCTAATTTTTTGAAACAGAAAGAATTATTATGCCAGAGACTGTTTTTATAATCCAGACAGGGCTCATGAGGCTGTTCTAACATTTTTCCACAAGTCAAAGAGAATACTTTAACTGTATTAACAGCAATAATTTAAGTTTTTTATAATACCTTAATAGGCAGTCATTCCTTTGAGGTAGCTTAGCTAGATTTTAAAGTTGGGTTTTTTTTGGTCAATAATACTTTCAGTACCTGGTGATAATAATGTTTATTCTTTGCCTATTTTTAATATTTAGGTTTTGAAGTTTCAGGCCATTTTCAAAAAAATCTCAAAAAGCTTTGCAAACAGTTCTCTCTCTCTCAAGTAAATTCATTCAGTGAAGATATTTTGAAACAAAACCTTTTTAAGGTTCTGACAAATAATTTTAAAACTCATAATTCTAGACCTATGTAGTTCTCATTATTATAATTCTAATTCTTAAATTATAGGGTGCCTCTGCATTAGCTCTGGATCACCAGTGTGCTTTGGAAGCATATTTGCCAGATATCCATTCCTATTGTGTTTTGATGCATGTTACAGAATGATCCCAAAGCAAGCAGGGCGGGTTCTTTACCTTGAAACTGAACTGAAATCTATCTTCCTGAAATACATCTAAGAAACTCTTATGCACTGAAGGCCTTTCAGTTCACAGGACCAACCAAATGCTAGTCCAAAATAAATTTTTTGAAACTCCCAGAGCATGGGCTTCAGGACATCAGTCCCAAAGGTTTTCTGTTGTGCTGTGCTGCCAGCTAAGGCAGACACAGGCAAGGGGCTTGCCCCTGACAACATCCTCCAGTTCATAGGTCAAGGCTGCACATTTTCATTTATAAATAACTCATTTATTAAAGAAACTAAGCACTCTGCTCAAGGACACCCAGTGAAAACTTTGCATTTGAGTGTATAAATGATACACTTCTGGCAATATCTTAAATGATACCATTTTTTATCCAAAACTGAACAGAAAATGTAGTTGTTGAAAACCTTGACATTTATTTGATTCTACATCTTCATCAAGGCTTATCGTGTCCATAGTTTCTGGATTTCTAATACAGCCTCTGGATCCTTTAATGGAAGGTTCTAGATACCTTAAAACCTATTTTTATTTTAATAATTATAAGTAACATCCTCCCTAGCCTGTTTCTACAAGAATGTTCCGCAGTATATGTCGGGTCAAGTCAGTCATTTATTTAAACACATAGTTAATTAGCTTTTCTCTGATAGGCATTCTGTTATCTGTGTGCAATTCAATATCTGTTAGTATTCCTACCAAAGATAATTGATGCTGTTAAAACCAAAATCCAGGAGGACTGACTTAATCGTAGGACTGGTGTCAGGATAATACTTCCACAACCTACTACAGAGGCTTTTTAATCATATCTTGGTTCCCTGTTGTCCTAGTGGTGACTTGGCTGCATGGATCAAAGGCTAAAAATGATATTATCAGTAGAAATCTGGGAAGAAGTCTGCCAAATTTTACTTAGTGTTAACAAATAAACTTTCTATTGAGTACTTTCAGTCATATCAGTTGAATGTTCATTTAAACAGCAACACAACTTGTTGCAGCCAGTAGCATTTATGTCTCATGGCATCTGTTTCCCAGATAATGGTTCTGTTTTCCTAAGTGTTGTATTATTGTAGTTAATTGCTTATTTTGAAGGCAGTGGCAATACTTGAATAGTTAAAAAAAGTTAAATTGATTAAGCCCTTTATTAGATATCTACATTGCTTCCCAAAATCAAGTGACATTTATCTTCTAGTAGATCTAATGAAACTGTAAAACTTCTCTATATCCTGACTTTTTAAGCATACTGAATCTCTGAATAAATATTCAGATGTAAGTTGGAGTATAAAAACATACATGTGTTTCATACCTAAATACAGGCAGTTATCTTGAATACCATTTTTAGATATCTAGATTCTTATTTTCCAGAATATTGTGAGGAATAATGAGTAACAGCTTCCACGGTGAGATTAAAGTCGTTATAAATTAGCTCCCAAAAACCTTAATTTTTAGACTTTGAAATACAGGAACAGATGATTAAAAGTAGAAGTTTTATTTTCCCACCTGAGGATTCAATGTCAGAACATACACTTAAATGTGGTATTTCCTTTCTGATTCCATTGGTCTTGAAAGACCATCACATACATGGAAGGAAAACTTTGTTAATTCGTATGTAAACCAAAACTTTTATTTGCTGTAATGGAGTACTTTATGTGTAAGAAACGTTTCTGATGTTTATCCAAAGATCAAAAGCTTTATTATGTCGTTTGAACTTGAACTGCCTAGTTTTATGACAACAGGGAAACAGTATAATTAGAAATCCAAACTTCATGTCTGAATTTTAAATGTTTGTTATGTAATTGTCAAGGAGGGTTCTTATTGATATTAAAATACTTATTTGCATCAGCTGAAAATGTGGCGCTTTTTTTCACAACAGTATTATAAGAATAATATCCTTCAATTGTTCTTCTCGTTCTTCTTAGATAGGCCTGTGCTGCCTTAAGTAAATCAGTAAGGGCACTCTGATACACAGGCTTCCATCAGTTGTAGTTTTGATAACATGCTATTAGGATTGCACGTTATGACAAATGCCTAATAGTTCATTCCTTTTGGTGATCTTTCTTACACAAACACTACCTATATTTACAGTGCTTTACAGATAGAAGTGATAACTTCCTGTTACAGGAAGAGGAAAAAGACTAACATCGACATTAAATAAAAACACTTAAGGTTTTTTCCCTTAGATACAAAATGCATGTATACAACAGTTTCAGCTCAGCTTAAATGTTTTTATATATTAGGATGTGATAGGCTTTTCATATTCTGTCAGAGATACTTAATTCAGATTTGATTACCTTGTTAAATCAGTTTGAGAGATTTTCTCTGAGCTATCATCTGTTCAGATTATCAACTGGATTATCTGTGCCTATTTCTTACTTTGACAGGCTAAATTATTTTAATTTATCTTCCTCTCTCCTAACTTTTATGATATTTCTCTCAGAACCACAAGATTATAGAAATGTTGATGAGGAGGCATCTCTGGAGGTCATCTCTTCCAATCTCTTTACAGCATGGCTGTCACAAGCACTTAATCTCATCATGGCTTTGTCTAGTCAATTCTGCAAGGATACAGACACCACAACTTCTCTGGACAACCTTTTGTGATGTTACAATCTTCTAGTGATTTTTTTTTTTTTTTTCTGATGAGGTCCACAGTTTGTGGTCTTGCCAATTATTATGTTGTCCAACAACATACATAGTCAGAAGAGCTTGGCTCTGACATCTTTGTAACTGTTTCAATAAATTGTAGGCAGTTATTAGCTCAATAGTTAGCCTTGTATTTGCTAGAACAAACAAGCCAGTTTCCTTCATAATTCCTTCATGAGACATTTGCTTTAAGCCCCTAGTCATAGCCCTTTGCTGGACTCTTCCAGATTGCACGTATTCCTCTGGAACTAGGGGCCGAAAACTGAACACAGTGCTCCAGGTGTGACCTCATCAGCATTGAACAGAGGGTTGGAGAGGAATTCATTCAAAGTAGCTGCCCAGATGTCATTCAGAAATAATTATTTTGCTTTTTCATATAATTTAGAATAAGTCAGAAAATTAGCTTTTTATATAATTTAATATTTTTTTCTATGATACTTTCTTTTTTATGGCATAACTTTAGAATTAAATTGAGTCTTAATCTAATTCATGAACAAATACTTTCAGTAAGTCCTAAATGAATTCACATAATGAGGGAAAGATTTTAAGCCTTTAAAATTTCAACTTACTCATTTTAGCTTCTAAGGTAAGATTCTTAACTAACCCAGACATGAAAGGAAAATTTTCTTATTTGACCAAGGTAACTAATCTAAGTTTAGAAGTAAGCCTTGTTGTGAGCCAAAGGCTGGATAAGATAACCTGAAGAGGTCACCTCCAACCTAAATAATTATATGATTTTATCTGTTTTTCAGAAATGTTAAAAAAAAAAAATAAAATTAAAAAATCACAGTTCAGTTCAACCATCCCGGATTTAGCTTGGGAGTTTTTGTAGATGACCTGTTTTATGCTGAATAAAAATAGTTACTGTTGTAAGGTAATTGAATTATTTCTGTGCATAGATTATCCTTTCTTTTATATACTTTAATGTACCTGTCCTTTTAGTAAATTGATCTATATAGTGAGGCAGCAAGACTAGTTCTTAAATAACTTAAATATACTTCGTGCAATGCTAAGCTGTTTGTTAAAAGTGGATTGGGAGCATTCAGCGTTATGGAGGTTCTGTACATAAGAGTGTATCATCTTTGCAAAGGACTGTGATGTTAACAGCCGTAGAGACAAATACGTTCTGCACACAACAGGTGTGCCTTTTTTGGATAGATATTTATTAGATCCAATTTCACATTCCTCCAGGGTTTAACCATTCAGAGTAAGATTTTGTAATGCAGGAATATTTTTCTAAAATATTTTTATTGAATGTAAAGTATCTTGAGCTGATTGCTAAGTAGAAGAATGATCAACTTAAGTGCTATTGTCTGGCATCTTTTAGCATTGTTCAGGTAATTTATGAACTATTTTTTTTATTTGAATGGGTTTTTCAATAGCAAATATGATAGTATCAAAATAATCACTGAATTATTTGTAGTTTACAAATAGGATAAAACTAAATTATAGCTGAAAATACATGCAACAATAATTCTAGGCTTGTGTGCCATTGAAGTATAGTAGTTTTTTTAAAGGCTTCGATGAATTGTATATCAATATGTTTCTGAATAAGATTGTTTAAGTACTCTGTAAGTTATGTACTATAACATTTTTTTTTAGTTACTTTTCTTGTAAATTCCAGAAGCAGAAAGTAAAGTAATATGTAGAGGAAACATGTATCAGAACGGCTAATTCTCCAATACCTTTCCTTCTAAGCAGAATTTTCTTAAAGTAAGCTTAGCACCTGTTGCACATATTTCTGTTCTTAGAATCAATCCCACTTGATAATTTTTTCTAGTCTTGGCTACATTAGTAATAATGGAAAACTTGAGTACTGGGTTATGGACTCTTGCATTTCAAAATGTGGGTGCAAGTTTGTCAAGGACTTGATGGAAGGAAGAGAAAATAAAAAATGTTGCTCAAAGTAAATTGTACTGAGTGAAATGATAACTCCATAAATTCGAATTCCACTCTATTTGGAGTGTCCCAGGAAACACCCAGCTTTTATAAGGAGCATGCAGGGAAACTGAATAGTGCCAAGAGATAGGCTGCAAATTCTTCAGTCTGAATTTAGACACTGTCTATATCTGTACGCCTGGCAGCAGGAAGTCCCTACAGCCATTTCTCCGTGCCCTGATGACATCTGTCCTCGACAGGACAGCTGATTTCAGAAACAGTCTGTGAATGGGGCAATTCATTTCTCTTTGAGCTATTAATTCCTTTTCTTGAGATGTCAAACAGACATCCTTGGGTCACATCTCCACAATCTTTTTGTTAACTCTTACAATTAAAAATGTGGGGTTTTGGGCAGTTGAAGTTGATATTCTGATTTCATTATGCAATTCCAAGAAATGGGAATTAACTGCTTACACTTGTATTAAAGAAAAATCCTGACAGACACTGTAACTGATTTTTGAGGCATAAAATGTTTTAACTAGATCAGTCCTTTCTCTGAAACAGGTAATTTTTGGATGTGTTGCTTTTCACAAGAAATAAAGACAACTCTGTGACAAAAGCCAGTGCAGTTGGTTGTTTAGATGTTCTTGGAATCAGGGTTGAAATACACTGTTCAGCTACAGAAACATTGATTAGTCAGTGTGTTTTATTCAAGATGTAAGTATCTAAATGTTGCTCTTTCTGTTGCTGACTTTAGTTTATGTATCGTTCTGTTTTAACTTGTTTGCTGCCTACTGGTATATTTTATAGAGACTACTGTATTTTTATTAACGGTTGCATGCAATTGCAATGGTTGCTGTATCTGGCCATTTACTTGTTTGTTAATCTTACCCAATAACTTTTGAACTCAAAGGCTAATTTCATCGTTTTTCTGGTGAGAATTGAGGGGAAGGGATTGATTGTACCTTTCATTGCAAAGATGTCTTGTTTTTAAATCAGTCAAGATACATTAATTCCATAATTATGTGATCTGATTTTTTGACCTACCTTTATTACAGTACTGTATTCTAGCAAGTATCGTTTCTTTTTAGAGGAATCTCTTAATACATACTTCATATTATAAACAAACATTATGTGAGTCCTCTGTAGAATGTGCTTCAAACAGACATTTTTGTGAGGATGGGCTGAGTGTTGTTTAAGAATGGGCAAACTCTCAGCTCCTGCTATGAGACATGGAGGAATCCATTCTTCACAACATTTTCTGCCACTCATTAGAATCATAAGGAACATTGATTGAGTAACTGGTGTCTTGAAATGTTCAGGCCTTAGGACAAAATTTTGAAATGATCTTGCAGGGTCTGCCAGACTCTGAAGAACCTTTCCAATGCTGTACCTGTTAATACAGAAAGGTGTTTCCAGTATTTTTTCTTTTCTTTTTCCTCTTTTTGTTAGATTAGTGATATTGAGTTGGTTGTAGGATCATTTGAAAGGTTAATGTGTTTGGCATTCAACAAAAACATTGCATACAACTTTTGGCCTGAAGTTTGAGAAACATGTTTGGAATTAGGTTATAAAGGCCAAGTACTTAGAAAGAACACTGGCTCAATACAATATCCCTCTGCAGTTTCAAGGACCGCTTGGGCTATTAGCTGATTTTGAAGAAAGAATTTTGGCAGTGCTTCAGCTTGGCTTTTTCTTTTTTTTTTTCTAATTCGTGGTCCTAATATCGTGTTTTCTGCTGCTGTTCTGAAGGCAGTATGAATGTACTGTTCAGTTAGGGTGTCCATGTTCAGTTACTGTCTTGGCATGTTATCAAACTTGTGCTGACTACCCAAGCAACAATAGAGGAGTGTAGTTTTCAAAAGTTTCTACCTCAGCAAAACCAAAATTAACTATAATAAGGAAATATGAGGCATTCTTACAGCATGAGTGTTTTCAGCAACACTTCTAATATTTGTAGCTTTAGGATAAAGTTTACGGATTTGGATAAATGTCACCCTTATGTGTTCTTTTCTCTGTATTGTGTCTGATTTACTGTTCTATAATAAAAGGCTTTCCAGTGAACCAGAGGAAAAGCAAGGTAGATTTTTATGTTAGAAAGATCATGCAGACTCACACAGATCAGCTGAGGCAGGAAGGCAGTTCTGGAGATCACCCGGTCCAGTCTAATGCTCAGAGCAGGGTCAGCCAGAGCAGGTTTCTCAGGTCTGTGTCCAGTCAGGTTTTTAATATCTCCAAGGATGGAGAATCAGCAACCTCTCTGGGTAACCAGTTCCAGTGTTTGACCAACTTCACAGTAAAAAAGTGTTTTCTCGTGTTTAAACAGAATTTTAAACACTGGGCACCATGGAGGAGAGTCTGGCTCCCTCTTCTTTACTCCCCCATGAGGTATTTATACACATGGATGAGATTGCCCCCTCAAGCGTTTTCTCCTCCAGGCTGAACAGTCTCAGCTCTCTCAGCCTCTCCCCACAGGTGAGAGGTCTTCAAGTTGCAGCACATCTGTGATACAGATACTGGATACCTATGATACAGTTTATGAACTGTTCCTTGTGAAGGCCTGTACCAATGTCACGTAACAGTAGGTGAGAGGAGGTTATATATTAAAATACATTTAAAATTTCTTAGGATTCAAATTGTTCCTGTTCAACTAAGTACTACCAGCTGTACTGTCAATGATTTCTGTTTATTAAGGGCAATGCATTTTTTTAAGGTTTTGTAGTCAGCTTGTATCACGCTCTTTGCCTACAAGCTTTTAAGATTTGCAAATTTTAGATTAGATTAAAGAAAAAAACATAGAATCACAGAATCATTTAGGTTGGAAAAGACCTTTAAGATCATCGAGTCCAGTTGTTAGCCCAGCACTGCCAAGTCCACCGCTAAACCATGTCCCTAAGCACCACGTGTACATGTCTTTAAATACCTCCAGGGATAGTGAATCAACCACTTCCCTGGGAAACCTGGTCCAATGCTTGACAACCCTTTTGGTATAGAAATTTTTCTTCACATCCAATCTAAACCTCCACTGGTGCAACTTGAGGCCGTTTCCTCTCATCCTATTACTTGTTACTTGGGAAGTGACATTTAATAGTAAAAAAATAAATAACCCTGTCCCCCAAGTGCATGTCTGGCCTCCAACTTATTCTACACCTCTCCTTCTAGATTGCTGAAAATCTGTTACTTTGAAGACTAAGGTCTTAATCTTTCAGATTTATCTTTCTTGAGATACTTCTGGTTTTTAGAAGTTTCCCCCTTGGATGTAGGAGAAATTCTGAAATTTTCATTTTCAGTCTGGGAAGCATGTTTCTTAAAATCCATAGGCTCTTGAAATACTTTTTCTTTCTATTTATTACTGCCAAAAAGAAACTTTTTTAGATGGAGGAGATTTTGTTAAGGTGGTGTTATACTTTGATAACTATTATCCTCCTAGTCTATATTATTTTTTCCTACCTATCTATTTATTTATGTAGGAGATCAATTGTATGATAAAGATTCCCCAGTATGTTTCTCTACAGTTAAAATAGCTTAATATTCTGTTAAGCAGTGAATCTTAACCTTCACTGTTCTTTCTAGTCATAAGAAGACGCTCTACTGAATTTAGCTAGAATAACTTAAATAGAATTAAATACTGCATCATGTCATGCCTGACAGAACCCAATTTTTAGCTGAAGTCCTTTAAAGTTCATACCTCTCACTTACAGAAAATCTTCCTTACCAAAACCAGACTTTAATTGAATAAAGTTAGATATCTTTTCTGACTGTGCTTCAGTATTTGTGCCATTGTTGCTTGAAACTGGATCGTGTTGGTTCTCTTCCGTCGTGCATTTCACCTCCATAACATCTGTTATACCCCAGAAGGCAGTCTGAACTTCATGTGACTTCTAGCTCTTCTCATCAGGGGAAATGACACTTCAACAGATGTAGAAAATGAATTCATGATGACACAAAGAATGTTTTGTCTACCTAAAAATAAGCCACTCTTTATTCTATAAGACAGAAATTCAACAAGGAATCCATAATGATTCAAATAAAACCTTTGAACTTTATATCAGGACTGTGTTTCCTACTGACAAATCCAAATTAATGCTAATGTGATGAAATGGAAAGTTCAGTTGTACTGAACTACTTAATTAATCGTGAAACTTGATGTCAAGCAATTAAAAAGATGTAACTAACAACTCTTAGTACCATCATACCCTGGAGAAGTGATGCTTCATGATTTAGTAGTAGCCTACCCACTACAAAGTAGAAACATAACCAGCCCTCATAGGGTTTAAATTTTTGTTTATTGGCTTTGCAGATGCAGTTTGTCTTTCAGATATTTCTACAAAACAAATTGCAAGCAAGCATTTAAGGCCATTGAATAGAAGACAGGCTATCATTAGGCCAGTTAATACATCTCTATTCATAAGAAGAAAATAATGATATAGTGCTTACAGTTATATTGGAATTATATTAGAATATTATGAATAGAAAACTTTACATAGTTTATTAAACTGCTAAAACAAATTGAGAAAAAATCTAAAAGTACATTTAAATGGTAAAATGTTGAGTGAATTACATTTGAATAGGCTATTTGGATTAAATTTTTACTGTATGTTCACACACGGGAAAAAAAAAAGCTTCTTTAGTATTATTGCTATTCGTAGAGGATTACAAATATGTTTTTAAACACTACAAGTCTCACAGACTTTACAAGCTCAACAAGAACATCGTCTCCTTTTCAGTGGGTATACAGATGATAGGATTTCTTCCCCATAGACAGTTCACTTAGATATAAAAGGGGATGTGACAGTGTGTGGTAAAATCCTGTTTTTTCTAACATTTTGTTGTGAGTTGGCTGTTTAATGATGGTAATTTTTAATAATAATGTCATTAGTTTTAGTGCTCGTCTTTTGTGTAGCATTTGCCTGCATGCCATTCCTCCTTCAAAGATCTACAGTGTTGCAGTCTTCTTCATTGTCCAACTGAAAAAAAAAAAAAAAAAAGTAGTGCTAGTGTAACCATTTACTGAAAGCAAAACCACATCACCCAAGGAAGTTTACTTACTCCACAAAGTCAAGGCATACCAATAGCCTAGGGTATAACTATGATCAGAGAACTTAACACTAAACAGACTTAAGACCTTCACAAAGCATATTGTCCTCTCAGCTGTATCTTGCAGTCTACTTGTTTTTCTTAGAAGCCACTGCCAAAGCCATCCAAATTAGCTTCCATAGCTATCACTCCTCTCCTTAGTTCTATGTTGATCCCAAGCTATGCCTTGTTTTGTCTTCATAGCTGTGTCCTTTCCTTTTTACTGCCTTCACATGACTCTCTCACTTTCAGTGGGTTTGCAGCCCAACAGATTTAGGAAGACCCCTCCATGGTGGAGTGCTGTCTCATTGCTCAAAAGTAAATTCTAAAATGCTTTCAGATCTACTGATGTAGCATACAAATGTTCAACTGTATTGTACCAAATTTTCATTGTAGAAACGTGGGCAGAATATGTTACGTTTTGGGTTTTGGTATCTGCCTGGTGTCGTACTTTTCAATACAAACAAAAATAAGCTTTTCGGGGTTTTGGAGTGTTTAATGTTTTTTTTTTTTTTTTTAAAAAAGAAATGGAATTATCAAGAAATTGCTGGATGGAGTTACTAGTTTGAGCAGAGCTTTACCTAATACTTTTCAGATTTTATCCAAATATTGTCTCCTTTTCTATTTTAGTATCATATATATCTTATATATAAGTTTTAAATATATATTTTAATATATTGTTATGTGACAGTAGAAGTACATATGCGAGTGATTTACACTTTTCTAAGCTCTCACTGATGATACCTCACTTCTGTTGCGTTAGGTAATCATCTGTTTAGACAGAGCTATGACAGGTTTGTGATGATAGTTCTGAAATGTGAAGAGTACTACTGCAAACGGGACTGAAATCAATTAGTCTCCTAAATATTAGGCCTTATGACTGGAGTCATCTGTCTATCTGTCTCCATATTTAACAGAACAAATGGACCTCTTATTACTATTCTTGGTTATCTTCCTAAGTGATTTTTAAACCCATTAAGAAATAATTCAACAGAATCCTCTTAGTGTAGTACAGCTGCTAATAACTCTTTTATAATGACTATGATCAAAAGGGAAGGGATTGGTTATATCACCTAGTGCTAATAATGCTTTTTTTTTTTCTATAAAATTACATGCGTATCAAAGACTGAGTGAAGCCCTAGCTGACTTTTTCCCAGAACAGCTGTACTACAGTAGTATTACACTCCGTAGTGTTCTACCTGAAGAGAGATCTTGCTTTTTTTTTGTTTGATTTTATAGCTAGTTAGGTGATATCCTTGAAATTTGGGAAGAGCCAGTATTTAGTCAGATCTGTCAATAAGCTACTATTCATTTCTATGTTCATCAATATTCTATTGATTTAACATAGCTAGACACCACCTCTACTGACTTGAATTTTTGGAACGTCTTCACTGACCTGATGAAATAAGAATATAGCTGTGTATTCAAAGACCTTCAGACCAGACTGGTGCAAACAACTCCACTTTATATTAATCCATTAGCTGTTAGTATAAAGCAATAACTTGAATTGTGTGTACATTGCACATCATCTTCTTCAGAGCTTATAATGACCTAATGCATCTATGTAGTTCTTCTTGAAATAGATGTGGAAATAATGTAAAACTTTCTGGATGTGTTGTGTCTCTGCAATATTTTACTTTCAGTAAGTGGTAAGGGAGCCTTCTTCTAGCTTAGTACTGGACTGTTTGCCCAACTATCTAGTAAGCACAGATTGCTAGTTTAGTCACTTGGGCAATATTTTTCATTCTAGTTTGAATAAAGCAGTATTTTTCTATTTACATGAAGCGGAGGTAGGAAAATGAGGCTGGAAAAAATGGACAGATGGTCTTACATTTTTCTATTTTGTAAATATTAAAGCACCATATGTAGAAAATATGATTTCCTTTTGGACTCAGAGATGTAGCTTGCATGTCTCCACAGAGTTTATAATTGCACTTATGCTAAGAATTTTCAATGGAGTTTGGCCATTTGCCAAAACTGTGTTACACTCTCAAATATCTGTTTTATTGATGAAGGAAAAATAGTCTCTAACTTTACTTTTCACCTCTTATCATGCAGTTCCTTACATTCTACCTGACGTTTGTTACTCAATCTATTGCATTTACATAGTTCAACGTCAGTTGTTACAGTTATTGGAACTAAGCAATGACATTGTCCTTGAAGCAATACTGCTGATATGCTAACATATTTATTTCTGAAGCAACTCTACAAGACTACAAACTCTATAAAAAGATATAATACCAGACAAGTGGTGGCATAGGACCTAAAAAGTAAGTCTGTGATTTGAAATAAATGTCCAGGCTCTAATCTTTTTAAATTCCCCAACCTCTAAATTTATTAATACCTTGGTTTCCAACCAGCAGTTATATGTCCTGAGCTTAAAGTGAAGTTTATCCTGACAGGTAAATAAAGAAGTGAGGCTTTGAGTGGCCTCCTGGATGATTTCTTACTCCTTGATGCTTATTACAACAAAAATAAAACTTTGCCTGAAACTCATTTCCTTTCCTACACTTAAAGTTGTCCTTTCCTTCTGGTACCATGGACATAAAGATCATAGATGAGAATGAGCATGTTAGTGTCTTCCTCTGTCAGTGCTATGCGTGTGTCCTAAAATAGCCTTCACTGTGTTCCTTGCTGTTGCAATGAGAATGGTACTAGATTCAACTTTTTTACAGTCTACTTCAGTTTCCTTCTGACAGTCTTTATGGACTAACAAGTCTGAAGTTAGCAAACAAACTACCAACAGATACTTACTTTTACCTGAAGTAGGATGTGTTCTTGGGGGCTTTTTGTAGTTTTTCTTCTTAGCTATTTTCTTAAGGGGGACAGGATATTAAATATTAATAATAATAATAATAAATAATAATGCAAGTTCAATCATGATGATCTCCTCAGAAACAAATATCCACAAGTCAGGACATCTCATGAAAAATGTTATGTACTGTACGGATGTTTGATTTAATTTTTTTTTGGTAGGAAATATCCAATTCTTTTCAGTTCAGTTTGGCAGACTTATACTGAAGTATATCTTATATCTTCAGTTTTCTTTGCCATTTCTTTTTATTTTTCCTTTTGATATGACTGTTCAACAAAAAATTCAGATCTAGTCTAATTCTTGCTTATCCAGGCTGGTTACGTGGAAGTACATCAATTAATAGCAAATCTATTTCATGACACTTTTCTCTTAATTGTAATAACTGTCATATT
The DNA here is from genome assembly GCF_034619465.1 of Leptosomus discolor. Classification (NCBI taxonomy): domain Eukaryota; kingdom Metazoa; phylum Chordata; class Aves; order Leptosomiformes; family Leptosomidae; genus Leptosomus; species Leptosomus discolor. The sequence continues at coordinate 107,769,649 of NC_141391.1, read as the reverse complement.
AATATGTATGGAATACTACTTAGAAAAGGATTTTTTTTCTGTGATTATATTTTCTTTAATTTTTTCTATCAACAGAACCAAATAATTGAGGTTTTTTAGCAGTTTTAATGTTCTAACATATTCACAGGTAAAATTTGTCACACTGAAAAGTTTGGAGTGTAATACTCCCCACCTCTAGAGATGTTTTTCCTGTTGGACTTTCGTACCTATTATACAAAAGGAATCTGGTGAGCTTGGGACATTCAGTATACAGTGTAGTTTGTGTTGCAGTTTTCAAAATGGTGATAATTTCACCATACGCAAAATAGACCATAATTATATTTGAAGACTGAAAACCCTAGATTCATGAAACAGTATTTTTTTTTTTTTAAACTTCAGATACACTCAGTGCTCTAATACTGAATGAAAGTTTAGATTATTTTATTCTCTAGAAAATTACTCCTTTTCTTGTTTGACTTTTTCTCTCTTGATTAGAGCTTGAAATTAACATGACTGACAGTCCTTGTTACTGGTTCATGAACATCTACTGTCCAGTTTTGTAAGATAATGGATGTTAAAGAGCTACAGCTACTTAGGATGATGATCATGCTGGAATTGTGATTATTGAAGAGTACATAATTATTTTGCATAAATAAGCCCTTCAGCAATAATACTGGCTGTTGTTGGGTGGGTTATTCATAGGGTCATGGGACCATAAAATAGTTCAAGGTGGAAGGGACTTAAGAAGGTCACTCGTCCAACCTCCTGCTCAAAGCAGGGTCAGTTACAAAGAGAGAGCAGATTTTTCAAGGCTCTATCCAGTGAGCTCTTGGAAGCTGAAAGAACGAAGATTGCATAATCTTTCTGGGCAATCTGCTCCACTGTCTGACTGTCAACATCATGAAAAAGATTTTCCTTATGCCTAGCCTGATTCTCACTTGTTTCAACTTGTCTTTCATCTGCCATGCACCTCTGTGAAGAGCCTGGCTCCACCTTCTTGGTGAATTTCCTATAGGTAGGAGTGGGCAGCTATTAGGTTCCCCTGCAGTTCTCTCTCCTGCAGATTGAACAAGCCTAGCTCCCCCCAGCCTCTCCTCACCAGCTGTCTGACTAATAACAAACTAACTAACAATAACCAACAGGTTATTCCCTCCCAGGTGCAGAACTTGGCATTTATCCTTATTGAATATTGTGGTGTTGATACATTCTTCCCATCTCTCTAGGTCAATGACCTCCTTCACATCATTGATAGAGGTGTTAAATAGGACAGAACCCTGCAGTACCCCACTTGTTACTGGTCTCCAGGTAGTATGACCCATTAGCCACTGCCCTTTAAGCCTAACCGTCCAACTAGTTTTTTACCAGCCTAGCTGTCCACTCACCCAGACTGTAACACCCTAACTTGATGATGTGGGTTGGGTCAAGCACCAACACAGCCACTTGATCACTCATCCCACCTGCAGCTAGACAGGAATGAAGATAATAAGTCTGGGAGTGAGGAAACTCATGGATCCAAGGTAAAGACGGGAAAATCACTGGCAAATTACTGTTGTGCGCAAAACATCATCTAGTTGGGTTATTTAACTTTATTTATCAACCATTACATAAGCATGTAATTACTGGTTTGAATATTGGGAAACAAAGATGACAAACACTTAGGGAAAGCACCTTTTTTTTCCCCTTTCCCAGGCCCTAGATAACTCTCCTTCCCCATTCCTAGGCTTTGCTCCGCTTGTTATCACCATCAACGTAGGTTACATTCAGTCCTTTCAGTGGGGTGATGTGTGATGCAGGAGGCTGCAATGAGGACATAGTGGTTTCTTTCTGCCATTCCTTCTTTCTCTTCCACTACTCCTTCTGCCTAACTCATTTCCTCTGTTTTGTTTGGGATTACTCACAGGCTGCAGCCCTTTTGGAGGTGTACTTGCTCTAGCATGCGCTTATGCATCGGCCACATTCCCTTCAGGGGTGTTAGCAACTATGCCATGGAGCACCTTGTATTGCTCTGGCCTTCTTGTTCCTCTGTTTTGGTGTTCTAAGAGGTGCAACAAACTCCTCCAACTGTCCCAGCTGTTTCCCGCTGTGGGTCCGTTGTGGAGCCAGCTAGAACTGACACTGTCTATCACAGTGCAACCCCTTACCTCCATCGCGCAGAAGTCACCCCTTCAACCATCCACTGCTACCATAACTTGCTACTTATACCAAATACATTTGAATATGAGAATAGTGTAGGAGGCAGTGTCAAAAGCCTTCGTAAAGTCAAGGTAATTACCACCCACTGTTCTGCCCTTATCCACAAAAACTAATCATTTTATCCTAGAAGACAGTGGAGTTGGTCAGGCATGATTTACCCTTCATTAGTCAGTTTATGCTGAGTGTTCCCAGTCGCCTTATTCTCACTGAGTTTTTGCTTTCATGTTTGTGTGTATTTCTATCCCTTTTTTTTTCTTTCTTCAAGTTTGTCCTCAGTTTTAGGATGTGAGGTTGTTATCATTTGTGTAACATCTTTTCTTGATTGTTTTCTCCACTTCTATATATATTCCGGTTCAAAAGATACTATGCTTAGCTGAAACTTCTCATATTTGTTGAACAGGTTCTGTAGTACAGAATGAGAAAATACAAAACTGAAAATATAAAATTTAAACTGATAAATGCCAAAATGTATTCACAAACTTCTTTATATTTTTCAGCTCTACTTCAAGTCACAATTTCACTTAACAAAGTTGAGCTCAGTGTGGGTGAATCCAAGTTCTTCACATGCACAGGTATGTATTAATTTTACTTGTATGTATGTATTTTGTTATGTTTTGAACCTTCTACATAATTTGAAGCTGAATTAATTGATTCACAATATTAACTTAAATTAGCATGTTTTTAGATACTCACATCGACTTGTGCTAAATAGTAGATTTTCACTGGCTTCACGTTTCCAGTCTAGAAACTATTAATTTCAGACTCTGAATCACTCAATTTGAATTCTCTATATCAGTATAGGTAGTTTATATGCGTTAGGATGCTTCATTAGTTAAAATATTTTTGCTTGTCTAAACTAAGGAGTTAAATAAGCTACTAGGCTTTCCAACCCGAGACACCCAAAAAGTCTTTTCTCGGGAGGTGTATGTCATGCAGAAGGAGAAGCTTGCATTTGCAGCTGCCAGATGTGAATCCTTGATGTTGCTGACTTGCCATCTTCCATTGACAATGACACATGGCCTGACTGCACTGACAACAGAACTGACTGATGACTTGACCTTTTGATCAGTGTCTGCTGAACAGCCTGTTTCTTTCCTTTAAGACATTATACCTTTCCGTGTTTATTTTTTTTCTGTCCTGAATCCTTGAGTTACTAGTTATCTTGTCTCAACAATCATACATCTGTCTGCAGTTTTGCCTTGCTTGTCTTTCTGCTCTTTCTCACACCTCTCATAATTTAGCAATTCTGTAACACTGCATAGATATTGTGCGTTGGACAGGCATACATGTTGCATGATATCTACCTGAACTTCTAATGTTGGATTGTTTTTTGTTTTTGTTTGTAGCCATTGGTGAGCCTGAAAACATAGATTGGTACAATCCACAAGGAGAGAAGATTGTTTCTAGTCAAAGAGTGGTTGTTCAGAAAGAAGGCGTTCGGTCACGTCTAACCATTTATAATGCAGATATAGAAGATGCTGGTATTTATCGGTGTCAAGCAACAGACGCTAAAGGACAAACTCAGGAAGCTACCGTTGTTTTGGAAATTTATCGTAAGTAAAATATTATCAATTAACAAATGAAAGACTATGTTTTAAAAGACACTGCTATTGAGAAAGTAAAGCCTATCAACATATCTTCCCAGGCTCTGAACCTTATCTTCAAAATAATTACATCTCCTGCAGTTTAGTTAATAGATATTATGACGAAGACTTAGATGAAATGGATTGCCACTATGTAATATTATAGATCACTATTCCCGTGTATCTTAGAATGCCACCTTATGAGAGTGCACTCTATGCCCCTCATGGAAAAGAGGAAGTATGAGAAAAAGTTATGCCAACCTAATTCTTATTACAAATACGTCTACAACCCATTACAAACACGTGCATAAATAAAAGTGCAGGAAGTGCAATATATGATATTTAAAAAGTGGAGTTTAGGCTGAATTAGTAATTTTTATGTCACTCTCTTCCTATTCTTGGCCTTATGATGGGATTTTGCTGCAAAGCATTGAAGCTTAATGTGATAAGCAACCAAAATGTATTTCAATTGCAAACAACTAATTGAGGAGTATATTTGAAAAGAAAATATATTCTATTGTGGTATGAGATTCTCTAAGAGTTTGTTGTTGGTTTTTTGGGTTTTTTTTTCAATTTAGTTAAATATCTTTACATTGTACTATATTTTTTAGATCAATCAAAAATACCTAAACCCAATATATTAAACAAGTACACAGTGAATATATAAAGGTCTTTGTTGGTGAAAAGATGGAACATATGCTGGCAGCCTTCCATCTGAGATATTATTTAATTTTATTAAAGAATAATTTTTAATATTCATAAAAAAATTGTTTGTGGATGGACAGAGCACTAAGGAATTGCAATGAGACAGAAAATATAGAGTAGAATCATAAATCACTGTTCCTGAAAGGTACAGATATCTCAGATAACAAGACATACAATTTAAAAAAAAGAAATCTATTGATACAAGCAGCATTAAAATGGTGATAGACATTACAAGTGATTACGTGATGGCTTGAAAGCTGGCATTTGAAAGGATTTCAAGTTTTTTGGATTCATTAATATGCTTAAAATAGCCAGTCACTTCATTAGCAGACAGCTGAGCAAGGTTGAAATAATCTTTCAAAGTGTTTGCATGTGGTAATTTTAATAATTCGGAGGTTAGATAAACCCAAAGACCTACACAAAAAATGTGAAGGTTTGTGGGAACTGACATGTAAAATTTTAATTGTTCGTGTTTGTGATATATTGTAGGGAAAAAGCAGGATACACGTACTCCTACGGTGTGGTTCAGTACTCACTGATGCCTGTGAGAGTTTTTCTTCTGACTTACGTATGGTGAAATACTTCAAAAATGTTGTACAAATACTTGTACTTGTAAAAGTATATGAGAGATGTATATAACGAAAGTGTGCTCCCTCTGCTTTTGACACTGTGTGGATTATTTGAGCCTGCACCTCCTATCAATACAAAAAGGTGGAGGTGGTGTTGCATCTCTGACTTATGTTCTTCAAAGTGTCCTCTGAAACATAATTGGCAGTCTTTGATCCTAGAGAACATAGTCAGTTTGTTCCTTCTGTGTGCAAGAAATTCTTCCAGAATTTTTTGTCGGTCAATTGGTTTCTGCATTAGATCTTGTATGAGATCATGGATTAATGCCATTTTGGATTTCTAAAATCTAATAATACTGAACTTATTCAACCCACTGATAAAATTAAATATCAAATATGGTTATTTGGGATTGAAAAAATTAAAAGCCTTTTCAGGCCTAAAAAAATCTTATTTCCTCAAAAACATGCTACAAAATTCTTATGACTTAAAAAGAGTAAGTTTTTCTGTATAGTTTCCTACTGGCTTTTAAGATTTTATGTTTCACTCAGCTGATGTTTTTCACAGTCAGTGAGGCTAAAGTTCCACCTTTTTAATAAGACTTTTCCAAATAATTTTAGTGGTTTTGATGAAAGTTTTGATGGAATAAAAATGTGAGGTTTAAATTCAATATGATCATAAGGTATAAAACACACAAGAGAATAAAATAGTCTATTAACCTGAATACATAATTTTCTAAAATAATAGTTTCAAAACTGGGCTCTGGAACATTGAAAACCATGAAAAATATATTTATAAAACATGCTCAGTTTACGTAAATAAAAAAAGTTTTTCATAATGCAAAATTATTGTAAAATCATTTCTACAGAATGGAAGTCATATGGCCAGGACCATTTGAGCTTTATCTGGGAAGATTATATTATGGAAATAATTCTCTATTATCACAATGAGAAGGCTTAGTAGTCATCTTTATCTGATTTGGTGTCACATAATTTTAATGCTAAGTGAACTGGAAGACACTTACTATATTCTGTTTTCTTCCTTTTCAGAAAAGCTCACTTTCCGAGACATAGTATCTCCACAAGAGTTCAGGCAGGGAGAAGATGCAGAAGTTGTTTGCCGTGTTACTAGTTCACCTGCTCCCATTGTCAGCTGGTTGTATCGGAATGAGGAAGTCACAACTATTGCTGACAGTTAGTATTTTGGTAACTCTTTAAGTTATACATTATAATTAACATTAAATTATTACTGTGAAAGAAGACTAATCACATTATAGTGGAGGATTTTGATTAGCCCATCAGCTTAAGCAGAATTTAACCATGTTCCATGGTCTATAGAGAATCCGTATGCAATGTTTTCTTCATGTATTATTTTTTCCTACTGGGAATTTTGTCTAGATGTAACATGAGGGTCCAAATGCCCAAAAGATTGCTGGAAGCTCCTTTGCAGGAACTCTTCCTGGGCTACCATGTATGCAGAAGTTGAACACATTTTAAAACCTACACAGATAAACTTCACTGTGCGTGCAAAGGAATGACACTGAACAAATACTATATTGACAGGAATAAAGGAAATAAAGCAACGTTTCCTGTCCAAATCATGCATTTTGAAATTTTTGAGTTTAATTTCAATGCGTGAACTTGTCTTTTTAAGCATTTTCCTTTACAATGCTTACAATGTGAAAAGATGCAATGATAGAAAGCAGTTTTAATTTAAATAGCAGAATACTTTCCTTATGTTCTGATCTAGAGTAGTATCCAATTAAGAATTCAGTCATACTTGGGAGAAAGCAACGTTTTAAATCATGTAAAAATAGGACATCGTGAACTTTGTGAGTTTCGGCTATGTCTATATGGGCTTATAATGCAAATGGAAAAAGGGTATATCCAGAGTCTTACAGTTAAGAAATTTTTTTCGTGCCTTGTGAAATAAAAAGGCTCAGTTTCATATTACATTTCCAGCTTCAGAATCTTCAGTGAAGGATCAGTACCTGTAACCTATTTGTGTAATTTAAGGTTGAGGAACATCAAATTTGTCTGCCGTATTTTAAATAGTGTCTATTAAAAAAGAAGTAACTAATTATTCTTTCTGGGTTTTAGTTCGTAGTAAGCTAAAACACTGAGTAACTTCTGTTGTACCTAGTTTACTTGTGACAGTATCTCCTGCTATATCTATTATGAAATGAAAGTTGAAAAGACATCCAGACAACATCTACCATTATCTGTTTCCTGTTTCTAAATGAACCCTCACTTTTTCAGCATTTTTAAGAAATAAAGATGATCTCCAGTCCTCTTGTTCATCTTGCACATTAAATATTTATATTAATCAAAAAAAAATTACCAATGCTTAAAACATTTTGAAGCACAGTGCTCTGAGAATTATGTAGGTACAGGGAAAAAAAAAATGATGTAATTTGTATGTGGTAGTGTGTGAAATGGCATTGATGTTCAAGCATGACTTTAATAAACTAGACATAATTAGCGTAAATGTGTTGAGGATATTGATGTCCTGTAAACCTCCATCAGGTGAAGCATAATTAAATTTTCTTTTTTCATTTCTCCCTTCATTTTCTGATAGAGTTCTTGGTGATCAATCAGACCTCACACGGCATAAAAAGCTGTTTTGTTTGTAAATATGTATGTACATGTGTTTTATGCATAGACTCTTATCTGTATAACTACATAAAAGCTTTTCTACCGAGTGTTGTTTATCACTGTTTTGGAATATCAGTGTTGTGTTGTGAGAAATCTAGCATACTTTTGAGAATCCAGCAGAATCAAAAAGGAAAGCAAAGTGAAAAATGACACTTGGTTGCTAATTAAAGCTGAAAGCTAGTAAATCTCATCCTCCTTCAATACTGAAAGGATGACACTGGTTCAAAGTGAGTGAGAAAGACAGCTCAATAACAAGTACACAGGTTCTTCAAAAACCACATACAGTGAACTGCAAGAAGTAGTTCTTCTCAAGAGATTCCATTAATATTGACCAGTTATGGTGGGTTGACATTGGCCAGCTTCCTGGCACCCACCTAGCCCCTCTCTTACGTACTCTCCTCAACAGGGCCAGCTGACCCTGACTAAACACCAGGTGCACACCAAAGCTTCTCTATCACTCCCCTACTCAATTGGACAGGGGAGAGAAAATATAACAACAGGCTCGTGAGTTGAGGTAAGGACAGGGAGATCACTCAGCATTTACTGTCACAGGCAAAACAGACTCAACTTGAGGAAAAAAAAGTAATTTACTACTAATCAATTCAGAGAAGAGTAATGAGAAATAAAACTAAATCCTAAAACACTTCCCCCCCACCCCTCCTTCCTTGGGCTCAACTTTAGTCCTAATTTTCATAGTGAATGAGCAAAGGAAGAGGAGGAGGGAAGGAGAGCAAGCAAGCTGAGAAATGATTAAGCATAGTGCTGTAAAATAGGCAGAGTTGTTTAATCTAGATAGAGAGGGAAGAAGCATTTTCTTATTTTATTACAAATTGCGCAATCTTTTTTCCGTCTCTTTAATCTTTTTTATGTTCTGTGTAGGTGTTCATGAATATTGTACTCATTTTGCAATAATTTATAAATTTAACTTACATTTGATGACACCTCAGAATAAGTAGGAAGTTATGGATGGAAAATCCGTATTGAATTTTAGGAAACAGCAATGGATTTTGGAGTGGGGAAAAAACAAATTTATTTGCTGACATTTTACTTTTAAATTGACAAATGTTTTGTTAATAAGCATTCTGATTTTACAGAGAAAGTACATAAATATTACTCATTTAACTTAGCGTTCCTCGTGTTGACTTGATTTACTAACATCGCTTAATCTCTTACTTGCCTTTCTAGATCGATTTGCAGTATTAGCAAACAATAATCTCCAAATTCTTAATATCAATAAAAGTGATGAAGGAGTATACAGATGTGAAGGAAGAGTGGAAGCCAGAGGAGAAATTGACTTTCGGGACATAATTGTTATTGTGAATGGTAAGGAGTAAAAGTTGTTGAATTGACTTTTTGCTTTACTTCATTATCATAGCCTATTTTAAAATATATCATCTTCTAAATAAAAAACAACCCTGATTAAACTGGTTAATGTAGTTATCATGTCTGTTTAGTATTGCTTTCCTGTAAATGTAATTGCTTAATATTGAAAAAAACCTGCTATGTTATGTAAATATAATTCATTGCATTTCATAGTAACAGTGAATATAAATATGTAAAACCTGGATTATTGTTTTTAATCATTCATAGAACATTGACAATCATTGCAAGACTTGAGTTTCAGATGATAATGTATAGCAGTTCAGTTCACCCTGTATTTTTCAGTGTTTTGTCGTTTACTGTTGAAAAAACACACTGGACTTTTCATAGTTATTCACTTTCACTGCATTAAGATATTTTATTAGCTGTCCCAAAAGTCACAGATACGTTTTAAGATTAACAGTATTACTTACAGATTTTTAACACTCCATTTTTATGAGGAGTAAAATATACAATGAATTATCTGAAAAGTGGCATTATACATTTTATTAGTTTATAATAAACCTGTAAGAGGGAATATGAATGAATTAAGACAAGATGGAGCATTTAGCTCAACCTCTTTCTTAAAATCAGGGCTGACTTGTTGAAAAATAAGTATCTCTTCACATATTGTCTGGAAAGGACACAGTTCATAAAGGGCATTTTTTATCTATGCATTCTGTTTAATGTCAGTTTTTCAATGAAACTACTTCCATCATGCCTATTAGGTTCTGAGTTTTAAATGCTTTACCCTTCACTGGTCCTTCTCGGCAAACCCCAGTTTACGGAAGTCATTATGTAAGTTGAATTCTCAGTTAATTTCAGGAGAAAGAGCAGGTTCTGGCACAGGTTTATTTAATCTATATAGTCAGGGAGCAATCTTTGAAACAGAATTCTTTAGATTGTTGTAGGTAGTATACAGATAGTGGCAAGCAAATGGATGATTATCCTACATAATGTGACAGAATATAACAGTACGTGCCCTATGCACTGTGAAGCCCCCTCCCGGCCCCCAACAAATTGCTTTCCTCTCTGTGCATTGTGGTGCTGCGTTACCTCAACTCCTGGCTATGTACAGTTCCAGCAGCGTGTCTGATAGCATTTAAAATGCTGAATGAGATTTTCTTCTCCTGCTATTTATATACATAGATATGAACCTACATTCTGAACACCTTTCGTTTCTATCTGATATTTATATGCAGTTGAGCTGAGAGAGAGACTGTGTTTAACCTAAAATATCAGATTGCAAACTATGCAAACTATTGCAAAACTTTAGTTTTAGCTGGCCATTCATTATGGTGGCTATTTTTCTTTATAAAATGCTTTAAAGATTACATATGAACAGAATGCAAATTTACTCAAAAGTAGTTAAAAGAAAATCTTGGAATAAAGTTTGATATATAACATTCAGTTTCTAATGTATGGAAATATTTGGTGGGTTATAATAGGTAATAAATTGAAATACATCTGAGATGAATTATGTCTTTGAAATCTGATGTTTAGGAATCTTTTTTCTACTTGTAATACTGAAATTTTTACAGCATTTCTTCTTTACCCATATTTACAATATTTACAGTAAGGTCTATATGGCAGGATTTTATAAAAAGAATAAAAGTCCTTCTGAAAACAAAAATACCTTCTTTTTTGTTCTTTTGCCTCTGTTTCTTTTTGTCTCCTGCCCCAATAGGCTTATTAGATTTATTTCTTGAAGTTTTCTTCACTGTCTGGAAAGTTCCATAAATAGGATAGACATCCTAATCTCACTGACATAAGTGAAGAAGAATTGTTTTCACTTAAAAGTGAATGGATTTTACCACTTTTCTTTAAGTGTGAAATGCAAGAGACTTGCTAGTATAGTTTCATTTTGCTTTTCATCTTTTAGGTTGACACTTTAGTTCCATCCTACGCACATAGAAGAACAGCATCAAAGATAAACAGATCTCTTCCCAGAAAGAACAATGAGAAAGACTAACATTTGATTTCTGAAAAGAAAAATAATATTTCATTTCATTGTCACTGAAGTACCTCTTGGAAGACTGAAGCACTTAAGTAATATGCTGAACTGGATCATAGTTCTATAGTTCTTCATAGTGAGCAGCAAAGAACCTGCTACTTCTGGCAAAGAATTGTTTCAGCCCCATATGTTACTGAGTATATTTTCAGGTCTAGACATTAGAATGCACTGTAAAATGGCTAAAATGTATTAAACACTTTCTAAGTGACATTTTTTTGTGGAAGATGCTATTGCACAACAGAAGGGTTTTGTAAGCTAATGGCCCATGCAGTTTCAGATAGGAAAGAAGTGATCTGTGAAACACAGATTTCAGCACACCAATAAAAAGTATGAAAAGTATATAACATTAACTTACTGATCATCGATAATTCTGATACATTATTTTTTAATAATTTGATATATTTGAGGTTCAGAAGCTGGAAAGGCTTCTGAAGTAGAATATTAAAGCTAAAATATTTGGTGCAAACCATAAGTTAACTCTAAACAGTTTGTGAGAAAAACCTGTGGAAGTGCAATGGGAAGCCAAAAGCAAATTCATTGGGGTTGCCCTTCTTCTTCTTTCCTCTAGTGAAAGTTAAAGCTAAAAAGAATAACTGAGTCATTCTGGTGACAGGATGTTCTCACTAGCAGAGACCTGTATTTTGCGAAACTAATCTTCTTTTCCCTTTCCTCTCGTTTTCCCTGACATTCCTTCTTTTCCACGTATCCTCTTCCTTCCAATCTACTGGCATTTGTTTTATTTATTTGCTTGATAGGAAACAGATTTAGGACAGCTGTCCTCAAATTACCGTATGAACAGAGATGTTAAGTATTCGCCTGTGAGTTGTTCTGTCTTAAATGTTAGTGTTATTTTTTCTGTTGGGCAGAGGTTCTCTGCGAACTGGTACAATTTTAGTGATAACTTAATCCCATAAAGAACAGACAATATTTGCTGCTCTCAAAACACAGTTGCAATTTTTGGAATTAACAAATTTTTTTCCAAAAATAGTTTGTATCCATTGGGTTCTATCACATTTCACCTTTTGAAGCTGGTGATACTCGTGCCCAGGAAATATGCAGGAGTTCAGTAAAAATAATTAAATTTTCACAATCAAGACTACTACACACTTATACATGATAGGTATAGCTTCAGTCACTTTAAAATGTTCTGTACAAAAATTGAAGAACTGCTGAAAAAGACTTTTTAAAAGTTTATTCTAGTGAAAAAAAAAAAAGAGGATATAAATGTCCTGGTATTAAAAATTTGTGTTTAAGTAAAGAAAAGAAATACTAGCAACAGTGATTCATATTGTAACTTGATCCCTAAGTGTAACCATAAAAATTCAAAAATCAGCAAAGGATGCTATCCTGTGCCTTAAATTTCTCCAGAAACACATAAAATAACTTATTTTTCCATTAATAGGACATAATGTTTTATTTTTCAGTTCCCCCTGCAATTACTTTGCTACAGAAATCCTTTAATGCCACTGCAGATAGAGGAGAGGCAATAACTTTGTTCTGCAGAGCCACTGGATCACCTCCACCTGAAATCAGTTGGTACAGGTAAGTTCAACTGAGGTCCGCACATCAGAGCACATTGTTTTAATGTGTCACGATTTTCTATCACAGTCCATTAACCTTAATTTCTTTACTGAATTTTAATAGCATTTACTGTCTGTTTCTGTTTTAACATCTAAAGCTAGATTCAGCATTAAGTGAATGAAATCACACAAATTCAGTTGCACTCAGGTTGCCAGCAAGAGAGATAAGTGTAAAAAGTAACTAAAATACCATATTGACATGAGTTCTTCGTATTTGAGCAGAAAGAAATAAAGCTGAAGCAATGAGTCCATACCTCAAAAATGTCACAACTTTTGCACATGAATGCATCAAGTAAAAATATATGCAGTTATGCAATGAATATCCAATACGGATCAGCAATACTGGTAACAAAGAGAACATTTTCCCCATCTGTAAAAATAGATTCTAACCCTAACTTTCCATTTCAATGAGTTTCAGAAGGAAGTATGGGTTTAAACACCTCTAGGATATGGGAATGTTTCAAGGGTATTTTATGTAATTTTTAAGATGTAATATGTTTTGAAAATGGAACTGCTTTTAAAGTTCATGTGTGTTTTTTGATGATACCAATGACACAGACATAATATAGCTATGTCATTTGGGAACACTTACCATATAACATTTGTAAAACTTTGAATATCCATATATTCTATATTCTTTCAGTTTTAACAAAGATATAGATCAGTCCTGGGATATAAAGTATTTCAGATACCTCGTACTAGTGCACATTTCTATTTTAGACCTGAATAATTTGCATCTACTTATATTATTTCAGGTGTATTAAAAGGTCACTGCGTTTTAAAAATGGACATAGAAGGGATTTCCATCAATTCTTAATCTCCTTTAGAATCTTTGAACAATGTTAGATTCATTTTAAATGTTAGCTTCCTTTGACTGACACTTTTATCTTAACATGCCATGAGTCAAATGTGGATTTAAATTTTTCTCTTGTGCAATTTGAATATGAGGAGATTTAAAGAATTAGAATGCAAAGATAATTCCCTTATGTGGCTTAGAATTCAGAACTTTGTGAAGAAGAGAAGAAAGAAAAACAAAATACGCACAACCCAAATTAAAGAACTGATACTTAATTCAAACTAAGTTTGAATGTTGTAATTATTTAATGACTTTGAAGTAATTTTTTACAGTCTTATCTGGCCAAAATTCTTAAGAGTTTTTTGAAAGCTGGTATCCTAAATTGCCTTAATGTTTTATATTGTTAAGAAAGAATACATAAATTTCCAGAGTTTGTGGATATCTGTTTACAGTTGTGGTGTTTTTTTCAATATTTTATAAATATTACAGTATGTACACAGTCTAAGTGTCTTGGAGAGATGCTTATCATGTCAAAGCCCACTGGAGGATTTTCCTGTGATTTTCCAGCCCCTGAGGCAACTGACTTTTTTAAACCATTCATTAAATAACTTTTGTAAAGATTTTATAAAAGCTTCACAGGCTTGTGTACTGGATACTGAATCTTAAATGTGGAAGCTTCTCTTCTGTTCCTATTTCAGGAGCTATCTCATAGTGAGGAATATTGGTTTATGTACGCCCCTTCCCTTTTGTTTTTTGTTGTTGGGGTTTTTTTTGTTCCTTTCATTCTCTTTTCATTTTGTCTTATTAGGCTATAAATTCTTGGCAGTAGAAAATACTCTTGCTTTTTTATTTGCTGACAGTGAGAGGTTGTAAAGTGGTAGGTGGAAGAGGCCCCTGGTCACTATGACAGGATATTATTATTGATGTGCAAACAGGAAAAAAAAAAAGATGGGAGGAGTGAAATTATATTTTCTAGAGGAAGCAACCTTGATTCGAAATTGTATCACAGTACTAAATTTCTGCATCAAATTTCTGAAATCTGTCCTGAACTGTTCAGTTCCCTTTTCACTCACATATAGGTAGCCAGTTAAAAGGATTCAGGATCAGCTAATATCTTCTGCTTGTCCTTGGATTTATCTAGCAGATATGTCAAGATAAAGACCTTAGTTTTCTAGTATATTTCAGATTATTTTTCTTTAGAAATTACAGAGCATAGGAAAACTAGATCAACATAATCCTTCTTCATTTTGAGAAAAATCTAGAAAGCATTGTCAGTGATACAAAAGTCTATCAAAACTGATTTATCTAATACTAATATGCTTGTCATCCATTGAGAACCTAATTGAATCCATTTATCAGAATTAATGACCAAGCTGTCATATTCCCTTTTTCGTCCTGTTTAGCGTACTTTTTGATGTTAGATGTAAGTTGATATAAACCCCAGTTTTATGTGTTTCTCTTTTAATAAACAAGTGGAATCACACCTTGAATATGATTAAGTGTTAATGCTGATTTTTGGAAGGATTATAACCTTTAGTTGCAGCAAGTTATGTGAATCGTGTTCAGTTTTATTCCCAACTATACTGTTTATCTATGTGGATTCAGTCATTTCATTTAATTTGCCTCAGGTTAGCCATTTGTAAAAGAAGTGTGTGTAATAATGTGACTTAATGGAAGTCTGTTTTCTGAATACATAGCTATGCTAAGGAAAAAATTCTAGAGAGATGCAAACTATTATAACAGAGAATAATGTTTCCTTGTAGAACACAAAAGTATACTGAGCATTCTGGAGAGCTAAGGAAATACTCTCATAAAAAGGGTGGGAATGATTTCTACTCTGTTCTGCTGGAGGATTTTCATTACATGGTATAGAGAGTATATCCATACCTGTTGAGATGGTTCATCAAGATTAAGGACCTGTTTTATACTCAGTTCAGTGTTCTCATGTCTTTGTTGCCTTTTAAAATGGGCTCTGACATCAATTATTCTCTCATTCACTCTAGTGAAGTTTCTTTAGCAAGGCCTGCATAATTTAGATCTATCATTATGTAGTCTTACTTTCCTTACAATCCATTGATATCTTAGTCAATTAAAAAATAAATTACCTTAATTTTCTTTTTTTGTTATTTCCTTTCTGGTTTCGAATGAACTGATTTAACAGTTCAGCTTCAGGCAGGACATGAAAACTGGCTAAATTTTTAAAATCAAGTGACAGTACTGTTGAAGTGGCTTATATATCCATCTTGTTGACTGTAAGCAAGAAGCTAAACAAAACAGTAGTTTCAAGCTTTCAGCTTTTTAAGACAGTAGCTAATGTGGTAAAGCTTAAGCTTTACTTTATTTGTTGACCCTTTTCATTTCCAGGTGCTGACCATGTTTAAGATTTTGTCAAATTAAAATGGAGGCAACATTTGTGTCAATCTTTCTCAAAAACAAAATGCTTTGGTTCACTTACAAGTTAGTCAGTCTGAAATACCTAGTCAAGAAGAAAGGTCAGGAAGGTTTAGTTGCTACTCTGTTTTATATGCATATATACTTTGTTGATATTTCATGGACCAAGAGAATCTAGTTCTTTCACCATGTCACTGATACTTCCAATGAAGCCGCTATTACGTTAGTGTAAAGCATGACCTTCGGAGAAGCTATATACTAATAGAATTAAATTAGCCAGGACTGAAAGGTAAAGATCCAAATGTAGACGTCATGAACTGGAAGTGTTTACTCCTGTCAATAGTCCTACTGAAAACATGATGATTGTTTACATCTGTGGAGATAATTTACACTAGTAAAATTTAGGTGGATCAATCCCCTTATCTTTACTGACAGGACTTAGTATTATCTGACAAAAGAAATAATACGTTTTTAAAGTGTTATTCATGTTTTCTTGTTCTCCAATATCAACATCATTCTGAATCTCTGTTTGCTAGAAGGTCCACGGGAATGCTCATAATCTCATTTCTGCTTAGAAATTGTCATAGATATACTTGATGTTTGTGATAACATGCATTTGGAAACTACTTCTGACCTTGAATGTAGACTTTTGTCTCCTAAGAGAAATCACTATTTGTTTGTTTATTTGTTTATTGTGAATCTACCTATGTGGAAAATCGCACATTTTCTGTTCTGCAAAAGAATTTCTATGATTTTCTTCGAAAAGGAGGTGAACAAATATCGCAATAACGTCTTAAAGTGGACAGCTAAGTCGAATAGAGTTATTTACAAAAATGTTACGAAAATGCAAGTTATATATGCCAGGGGAATCCTATTAACAGGTATTAATGTTCCCAAGAAAGAAGCAGTATTCTTGCTTTTAGGGAAAATATTATTTTAGAAAATATGAAATACATGTTATTGGCATTATGCGAGAAGAAAGTGAAAATCATTGTTTCTCAAATCTTGAAACAAATCTAGATGTCCTAAGCTAGGCATATTGAATAGAATAGAATATTTTAGTAATGCATATTGGTTTCATTTTACAAATAATTTGTTTTCAAGACATCGGCATTGTCAGCAGTATTATCAATACTTATGAATAACAAGTGATTTTTATGTAGGTGCTTATGAGAAGGGGCTGTTGATGATTCAACAAATATAAAATCAAAAGAAGCCTAAAGCAAACTAGATAGATGAGAAGAACTAAAAAAAGTTAAAATTTTGCTCTTGAAAAAGAAGCTGTTTTGATAACTGTGTATGCCAAGGTCTTCAAAAGGGTCAGTCAAGCCTCCATCAGCCCTTAGAATTGTTCACAGGTTTTATTATTTCTGTACCATCTGGTCAGAACTCATTCTAACATCTGGAGACATGCCTGCTTACTAAGTTGTGGCTAGCCAACAACAACTGAGAGGAAATTTGGAAGGGTTCTTTCTGTGCCAATAGGCTGTACGTGTATGTAATTAAAAATATTTTTTATAAGTTGGTACATTTTTACTCATTTGAACTGCAACAGTTACATTTAGAAAATACTGTTTTAAAAGTTTCTGACATACAAATATGTATTTGTCTAACCAATTTCCTTCTATCCTTCCTTGAGTGTAAGCCATATGTTAGAGTTCTATTCACAAGCATTTTTCTAGCATTAAGTCAATATTGAACTTTTAAGAATAAAGATATTATAATATTTTTAATACACACATGCTTTAGAACCTGACGCTAAAATGGTGAAGCTGGGCTCTTGAACATCAAAACACAGTTCAGAATGCCTTGCTTGTGTCTAGAATATGCACATTATTGTGAAAAAAACCCTACTGTGATCCTGGAGGACAATTTTTGTCATGCTAAAATGAACTCACTTCTACACATACTGCCAATTTATGCCATGCGAGTTAATGCATTTTTGAGGCTAGCATAATAAGTAGCGATCTCTTCCCTCAAAGATTATTTTCGATATATTGATGCTTCCATAGCACATTATTTCAGAGTTTGGAACCTACTGGTTGATTTGTACGTCATTCTTATTTTTTTAGGAATGGCAAACTTATTGAAGAAAATGAAAAATTTATGCTGAGAGGAAGCAATACAGAACTAACAATAAGAGATATAAAAAATACTGATGCAGGTCCTTATATCTGTAATGCTAAAAACAAAGCAGGAAATGATAAAAAACAGACTTTCCTTCAAGTTTTTGGTAAGTACTGCATAGTATGTTGCATTCTTCCTTTTTAAATGTAAACAGTAGGGAACTGAAGTGATTTCACAATTTTCAGTGGAACAAGACACCTGTAAGGTGTCTACTGATGCAACAAACCGCACTCTGTATAATTTTACAGCTTTTTCCTCCCTGTTGGCTACTTTAACCTTTACACGTGAATTTAATTTTGAAAAGGATGTCTTCGGCATTTGCTTTTCTACTATTCGAATACAGTACAATGGAGTATTAAATTGTTAATTCACTCTGCTTTTCCTTTAAAAGTTGTCTGCTGCAAAAAAAAATAAGAGGAAAATGAGGGGAAAATTCTGAAACGGGAAAACCCAAGTTATTTGGACTTCTAAGCAGTACTGTTTTTATATGCAGAGGTGTTCCTAATTTTTTTAATTTGTTTTTCTTTCTTGATTTTTATTTTTAAGAGCATGATTGCAGATTTAGTCACAAAAATATTGTCTGATCTGAGTTTCAAAGAATAAAAATAGTAACATGAAAACTATTTCTTTTTCTATGCTTTACCACCCAGTCGATGTCCGTGATTCTCTCCTTTACATTGAACTGGTAATTTCTTTGAAGGCTTATATAGCTACAACCTAGTAAGAGTAGGCATCTGTGAGAATGCAGAAAACCTCCCTCTGAATCATTGTGCCTGATCAAGGCTGTAGCTTACTTATGAAAAGTAGACAAAAAAGTAATGTGTTGGGGTTTTTACATTAACTGTAACTCGTACTGGAGGGAAAGACCATTTATATTTGAACAGCTAAAGTACGTATTGAGTACCATGCGAAATTAAATTTTAAGTCCCAGTTAAAACTAATAGTAATTTATAAAAAGTGAAAAACTTCTAACAGGAGAGGGTAATATGATAACTTTTACTGGAAGAGCTAAGCTGTTGGGTTGGATAATACTGTCATTTTGGATCTGGGAGCCTGAAGCTGAAGTCATGGTGTCAGGTGAACAAGTTATCTGTGTCTGTGCATTCCACTGTCTTTCCTGTTTGAGAAATTCTTCATAGCCCTCCATGCCGTGCTGTCCCCAGTGCCCTGTACTCCAGATGGGTTGCCTAACAGTAGGCAACTTTGTTGTGCTGAGGTACTTGAAAGTTACTTTCAATTACTGTTCAAAGGAAAGAAGATGAAATAGAATTTTAAATTTCATCCCAACCTCAAAATGTACAGCATCTTAAAGATTTTTGTGGAAAACCTAAACATTTCATTCAATTGTATTTCCAAAATCGGAAAAAAAAAAAAAAAAAAGAAAAAAAAAAGAAATAAAAAAGACTTGCCAGTTTGCCAGTTTTCATATGAGTTTACGGAAGTTTCAGCTAGAAATAATTTTGTGTGTTGTTCGTGTAATTTTACGTATGGGTGCAATTTACTTAGTTTTTGCCTAGGGCAAGGTAACATTTTAATTCAAGCAACAGGGAAAGGGAGGCACCAGACTAAGAGTGTGTATTTCCTGTATACATTCTTCCATCTTGTAACAACCACTGTTCTGGGGACTCCCTGGGAAGCTAAATCCAAATGATTTAATAGATACCATGAGTTTGTTTAATCCATTTTTAACTTACATATCCTTTTTGTTTCCGTGACATCCTAAACTCCTAAATTCCTTAAAAAATTTCTTCCTAGCATGAAAAATTATTTCTTATGTTTAAGTCTGGAGCCTATTAATTTCTTTGACTGATAATTCTCATTTTAAGATAAAAGTGAAGAATAATTCCATATGTTGTTTACATTATAAATGTAGTTTTCAATCTCATTAGTTCATTTATTTTCTAAGCTGTGAGTTTGCGGTCTGTTTAGTTTCTCCTGTGGAAACCATTATGAGTCACTGAACGACACATTCCTGTACCTTTCCGGTTATAATCCCCTGTTTGTGATATGGCAAGGCAGGAATGGCATGCAGGATTCACATCATGGGGGGAACCTGGCTGTTCAGCAGTACAGTGCGGCTTCTGCTTTGATCTCATTGCCTTCTCTCACATTTTGTTTGCCTCTCTGGGTCTCCCCAAGTACTGAACTGGTGTTCCCACAGAACTGTCTGCAGTGTCTCCCAGGTCTCTTTCCTGAGTGTTATAGGTAATTTAGAGCACAACACTGAGTATGTGTATTTAGAGTTATTTTTCCTGTGTGCTTTACTATTGGATATATGTTAATTAGATTATAATAATCTCTGTGCTGTTAGCTTAACTTCAGGGAATAGTATCATATATTAAGCATCTTACCTTTTTTGTAATCTCTAAACCTCAATGTAATTTTAGTCTAATGTTGCCTTTATAAAGTTCACCTCTACTTCAACTATGAAAATGTGAAGGAAAGTTATATTTTCTCCTCCAAAGAACTTTACTTTTTCTTTTGTCTCTTTTGCACAGGTTAAACTCCCAGTCATATATACAGCCAACAACTTATACTTTTCTTCCCCTTAAATGTATTCAAAAAACTGCAGTCTGCAAATGGCAAGGCAGATGGCTGATTATTGCAGCTAAGTAGTACGCAAACAGCCAGTTTGTGTTAAAATGACCTATTAAATTACGTTATTCTTTCCTACTCCATTAGCTTCCTTGTCTCACATATCTGCTATTTTTAATTTTAATTTACAATTCAAACTCCTTGGGGCAATGACTATGATTTGTACTACAACAGGGCTCTGGCAAGGTTGAAACTTGTATTAACAGTAATGTAACCATAATGCAATTAAAATAACAGTAATGTTATAGTATTCAGCATTTAAAATTCCGAGTATTCTGCACTTTTGAATGGACATAACCATCTTAGTGCCATCTAACAGCTGCATATGTTTAGTTTCCATGCATGACCTAGATTTTTTTGTTAAACAATTTTTTTTTCCAGTACCAGTGTTAAAAAAGCTATTTTGTCCTGGTATAAAATTCTTACTCTGACAGTTTTTCTGCGGCACTAACACATGTATAGAAACCAATAGGCATACACCCTGCTCTCCCCAATTCTTCAGCTTTATTAGTGCTTTTTATCTGTTCTGTCTAATAACAGATAGAAGAGTAAAGAAAGCCCTGTTTCCCTTAGAGGATTTCTTACTAACCATGTTTTGGTAACCTCTGTCTGTCATCTTGTTATCTGCTATAGTTCTCTCTGTATCATTACCCTTTACTACCTAGAAGATCTCATACGTATTAATGATTAGTACAAGTCCTAAGGTTTTTGATACAAATTCATTTATGTTTAGTCCTTCTGAACAGCTTGAAACCATAGGTGTTCTTCCTTGAAGTCTTTAAAAATATCTTTAGTATTTGTCTCTGTTTGGTAGCTAACTTTTTATATCTCTTTCACCCAATTTATGTCTCTTTCTTTTATGTCACCTTTTGACCCATACTATTCAGTTTCATTGTTTTCTTTCATTTATATTGTGATATAATTAGTCATACATATATATATATATGCATGTGTGTGTTTAGATACATGTGAATTAGCATTTCAAATCATAAAATGCCACATTTTTACAGCTATGGGTACCCCAACACAAATTTCCATAATAACAAGCAGTGGATTTAAGAGCAGTCAAGCAAATTCAATACCTTACAATCTTCCTACATAATCTTACTTTCTCAGACCTAAACATTCATTTCTTCATCATTCCTTCCCCAAAGTGATGGCAGTAGTGTTCATTTATCTTATAATAAAAAAATCTAATCAGGCTAAATGAAACAAAATTAGCTTTAATAAAAGACATATTTGTACTTTATAAAAGTAGTGCTTATATTCTGAGGACAATTTTTGTATCTTCATTATGTTTGTTCTTCAGTTACTCATTTCCAATCCTTAATCACTCAAATGCTTGATTCTGCTGTTTGATGATGCATAAACAGTTGAGGATTTCAACAAGTTTTCTCTCTTCTGTACATGTCCCATAGAAAGAGACAATTCTATGTCTAATAATTTTTATTTCTAGAAAGAGAATTATTTTTTTCTTTAATCAGAATTGGTAAAAAGTTGGAAGGAATTCTAGCATAAGTTAATTTGAAGTTCTCTAGGGTTTAAGTGTTTTACCTACATAATTAATGAGAGAGTAGTCTGAATTTATAAAAATATTTCACTGGCATTTCAGTAGTTTCTGACAATTGATTTCATGAAAGTCAAATGAGGGAAAAATACCTCAAGAAGCATTGCAAAAGACCTTTTATAATTATTCTGTAGTTTAAGTACGTATTATTTTTTCTAGATGTCTTTTTAAGTAGAAACTGAATCTTGTGTAGCAGGAAGGTTTTTGCAGCTGTGTTTAATGTAACTATTATTGGTTATTGAGAAAAGTGTTATTATTAATTTATTAATACTATTAATGTAATAATATATTAATTTAATTTAATACATTAAAGTAATACATTAGTTAATCTATTAATACTAGTACCGTTATTAATTTATTATCTGTCATCAGGCAGATGAGAGGAAAAGTAATGGACCTGTCCTGTCTTATCCCTGTTAGATGTGTTCCAAATGTTAAAGGTCAAAACATTTAGGTTAATTTAGGCCCTCAAAAGCCATACATCTTGGAACTCAAGTGCTGCAGTGATATTGGGGTGTGAGGTTGCCTGAACTTTTTCAGGCTTAATGACTGCATTCCTTTTACATTTATGGTGCCTGGAGCCCCCCTAATTATTTTTCCTTTGAGCTTAATAAGTAGATTAATATGTGGTTTGGTATCGTTTTACTGTTTGGGGTTTTTTGGGGGGGTGTTTGTTGTTTTTTTTTTTTTCCCTAAGATGCTATTCAATACATCTATGGAAGCTCTTCATTTAAATTCACTGATATCTCTAGGAAGGGGATCCCATGGATCTGTGTATGGAACTATCTGTGCCTGCTCAGCCTAGATATTATGAAGTACACCAACTGCAGCTTCACAAAGCGGAATTCATCAATTAAACATATAATGTCAAAAGTTCATACATTTTCTGTATTCCTTCTTCCTCCCTCTTATGACCTTACCTGTTTGGAATACCTTTACTTTTTAAAATAAAAATGGTACAATCTACAAAGGCAATGATGCCAGTTCTCTCAGAAGACAAATCTTGAATCACTTTGAGTGTGAAGTAGTAATACCATTTTAACAGGTACGAAGACTCAGGTTTATCATGTACTAAATCAAACCAACACTTCATACTGGTGTGTGTGTGAATCCTTGTATGTCAGGAATCAAGTTTCAGGAATCTGTTTCTTAGATATTTCCTTGTTGGGCTCTAGCTTGTTTACTAAATTCAAATTGTACCAGCAGTTTCCAGGAGGATGCGGTTGCAGTTTTACTACCTGATTCAAATGTGTCTGTGCAGGAAGATAGCATAAGAGTATGATTCCTCATGTGTTATATTAAACAGGAGATCCTATCAGGCAGCAATAGAGACATATACTAAGCCTCTCACCAGTAAATCCATGTTTTCATTAAGAAGAAGCTGTTTAAAGTAGTTCTTTTGATGAGATACAATCAGGACTATCTCAAACTTTATGTATGTGCTGCTTCCCAAGTCTGATGGAACTCTTTTGTCAAAGATATGTGTAGAACTCTGAGAATTCAATAAATCGTGTACCTTTTCCAAGAAATCGGTTGTAAGCAACTGATGACAAATCTAAAACTGCAGATTGTTCTTAAGCTTTTTGGGGAGGCTGTAGGTACACAGAAATGAGCTCAGCCCTGGTCAGAGACAAATCCAGAAGAGACCAAGGAAGTAATCTGAAAGAAACTTGTTTATTGAGGAAGTATTAGAGAACACCTTCTCTGCTCAGAGAACAAAATTTCCAACCAGTAAATGTTGTTTCTTTATTGGCAGCATCACTCTCTTAATATTTAAAAAATGCATGTCTAGTAATAAGCAGTTCCTTACCTTCCAAAAAAATAATTTTAATGACGCTTAAGCATAACTTCTTTCTATATTCAAGTCTTCTTTCATTTCAGCCAGGTCATTCAGTTTACAGTTTTTAAAGTGCATTATAATAGAAATACTTCAATATTTTTGACTGAAGACTTGGAGGCTTCCTGGATTTACATTCCAAGACCATGTATTTTCATTTATTTCATATTTGGTAGAGTACAGCAAGCAAATACCAATTCAGTTTGATGATGACCTTGTCAATTTAGAAAGAACAGTTAAAGAATTAGGGATGGGGGAAACAACTGTTTCAGTATTTCAGTCAATACTAGTCTTGGCATTCTCAAATAAATATTGTTATTTATGTGTACACAAAAGTATTTTAATAATTTCCAATGTCCAAAATGTCATACAAAAGTAGCCAGTGTAAAAACTTCTAGTCAATAGCAAGTTACAACTTGTGACCTACAAAAATGAAGCAATTAAATAGTATCCCCGGCATAAGCGCTCTTCTTCTTCCTAGTAATAGCTGTCAGCTAGACTTATTTGATGATTAATCAGTGCTTATTCCTTTAAATGTCAGCTGCTCTTATCTAAAATGTTACTTTAAAACTTTTTGTCTTAGAATCATAGAACAGTTTTAGTTGGAAGAGACCTTCAAGATCATCGAGTCCAACCTTTGTCGTAGTTCTACCAACACCACTAAACCATGTCCCTAAGTACAACATCTACCCATCTCTTAAACACCTCTAGGGATCGTGACTCCACTCACCATCTCCTGTTCCAATGCCTGACAACCCTTTCAGTAAAGAAATTCTTCCCAATATCCAGCCTGAACCTCCTCTGGTGCAGCTTAAGGCCATTTCCCCTTGTTCTATCGCTTGTTACTAGGGAGAACAGACCGACCCCTGCCTCGCTACAACTTCCTTTCAGGTAGCTGTAGAGAGCGATAAGGTCTCCCCTCAGCCTTCTCTTCTCCAGGCTAAACAGTCTTGAAGTGATCCATTTGAAGAAGGCCTTAAATAAATTTAGAATATAAGTCTAAGATTAAAAGTTAAAGAGTAGTAGTTATGTGTTTTAGAACATGCATCATCTTGAGCAGATCATATTGTTTGTCACGTGACCCAGATGGGGAAATCCTCTCATTATGACAGAAATAATGTAATTCTAAACCTTGCAACTTTCTGCCAGAAAGTACTACCTATGGTGCTTTTTTTTTTTTTTTTTTTTTTTTTTTTTGGGAGAGGTATATCTGCCATAGCTCTTTCCTCGTTTCCATGAATTATATCAAAGGAAAGAAAGGAAAGAACAGATCATGTTGTAGCCAGGAGACATGGCTATAGAAATAGAGTACCTGAGGACCAAGGTAAAATATTTCGTAGGCATTTGTATGATCCTGAAAGTAGGAGTAATAATTGAAGTTATTTTGAAGGTTAACATAGTTATCTTTTATCTCAAATTCTTTTTTGTACTTCTTTCAACTGACATACCACTGAGGAGAGTTTTAGCTTTTCTCAGCCAAATTGATGTCCTGCTGTAATGCTTTGCTTAATCCCTTCTACTGCATCCAGTAAAACTGAATCCAGTTGACATTTCAAGAGCCCCTGATCACTCAGGGTAATTTCTTTCTGCACATCGTATCACTCACCATAGATTATCTTAATGATCTTAATGAAGCAGGATATTAGTTCAGTGCTTTGTTAGGTAAAATGTTACTTGTTTTTCATCTCTATGCAGTAAACACACAGTAGATTATTTGTAATAGTCAAGGGTGAACAGACAGTAGAAAAGCAACAGAAGGAGTATGGAGATAAGGAATGAGAAGTAAGACCAAGAATGGTGTGGTGAAAATGGATAAAATAGAGGTAGGTGTTGTATTAGGAAATAAGTTACCTCTGTTTATTTTCTGCTTCGTCTAGAATATACTATAGTAGTGCTTCCTCAAAAGCAGAACTCAAGAAAACTGCATAGAAAATACATTATTTTCAAAAAATGTCCTTAATGTTGACAAAGTCAATATTAAGAGCTGCCAAAATTTAATTCATTCGTATAAACTTAATTCAATGCATTTAGGTGTAAACATATTGAATGATACTCTTATTACATGATTATGTGCTAGGTTTTCCAGTGGGTTGAGTGACGCATCCAATATCTAAAGTGGATAGGTTCAGAGGAACTTATTATTGGCTACATATGGGTGAATATATAGGACCAAAACATTTTTTATGAAGATACTTGAATGCTGTGGAAGAAAGTAATATTCTATGCATAGTTCTACAATAGAGCTCTTGTATTCTATTGTGCAGATAAGTCCTCTAAATGAAAGTGACAAGGTACAGTATAGATTGAGAGCTGTAGCTGCTTTGTACTTGTGCTTATAAAGTGGAATGAATTGAAGAATGCAAACAATATCTTGTGTTTTTTTAAATGTATCTTACTACCAATTTACTCGGTAAGTAAGGATTAATAGCTTTGTATCAGAGGACTCTTCAGTTCTTAATAGTGTTAACACCAGTACAATATGTTTGTTATCAGGGGATTTTGTTAAATTTAGTAATTTGTGTAAGGCAGTTAGATATTGCTAAAGATCAAAGTCCGATAATATTAATAATTGTTTGATTTCTTTTGAATAATTTGGATTTGAAGACAAACACAGATTTTCATAGAAACAGAATGCCTGACGTGAGAAGGGACCTCCTGAAGACCATCTAGTCCAAGGCCCTGCTCAGAGCAGGGTCAGCCAGAGCATGTGTCTCGGAGACCAAGTCTAGCTGGGTTTGGAATATCTTCAAGGATGGAGACTCCATAGTCTCCTAGACAGCTTGTTCTGCTTTTTAGTCACCCTCTCAGTAAAAAAGGTTTTTCCTCTTCCTGTGTTCCAACTTGCCCGTTGCCTCTTGTCCTGTCACTGGGCACCATTGAGAAGATTCTGGCTCTATCTGTGCTCACCTCTATCAGGTATTTATACACATGGCTGGGATCCCTGGAGCATTCTCTACTCAAGGGTGAATTGCTGGCTTATCATCAGCTGGCTCATCCACCAGGACCCCCTGGGCCCTCTCTGCAGAGCTGCTTTCCAGCCAGTCAGCACCTAGCCTGCACTGGTGCCTGGTTATTCCTGCACAGGTGCAGATTCATCATGGAATCATTGAATCTTTGCTTCATTCCTGAAGTGCCAGAGAGTAGTGAGGGCTGGCTGGTCCCTAAGGGACAGCAAGCCAGGAGCAAAGCACACAAACACAGCCACCACAGCACGGGCCTTGTCAGCCAGGCCTCACCCCACGCTACCCCAGCGAGGGAGTAGTCAGCCATGCTGAGCCAGGAGTCCAGGTCATCAGATATACAGAAACGGTTGTTGCACAACTTGAAGTCAGAAAAGTTGATTGCTCTCACGGTAACGTTAAACCTTTAGTTAATCCTAAGTAAAAAAATCATGAACATGCTTTAAGAAAAAGAAGTGACTTAAAAGATTTTTGTGCAGGATGAGTAATGTAATTTGTATTTTTAACAGTACAGCCTCAAATAATACAACTTAAAAATGAAACCACGTTTGAGAATGGGAAAGCCACCCTCATCTGTGAAGCAGAAGGAGAACCTATCCCAGAGATTACTTGGAAAAGGGCCATGGATGGAATAACTTTCTCTGAAGGTGACAAGGTAAATCAATGTTTAATGTCTAAAATATCTAGATGTGTGTTGTCTGGCTAATCTTTTTGTAAGCAGAAAATTAACCTAGAGATAGATTAATTCTAGACTTTTCTGGATTTGGAAGGAATCGCTACTTTCCAAGGTAATAAGAGAGACACGGAGTTTCTAAATTTTAAATAATTTTTTAAAAGCAATTAAAATGCTGAAAGGTAATTCATCTTATCAGGCCTACTTTTTCATACATATTCCCTACTAGAGGTTTCAATTTTGTCGTGATCATAATGGCTGCCCATAGCCCTTCTTGACTATATTTGGACTCTGTCCAGTATTTCTCAAAATGCAGTGAAGCTTATAGAAATCTGAAATAAAAAATTCGGAATACTTCAGAGTTCTTTATTTCCCACTTTCGATGGTTTTTTTCCAGTTTTTCTCTTTTCTTGTATTTTTTCCTCACACAGATCAAGCAGTCTGTAACTACAAATTGAGCCTGTTTTCCCATTTTGTTTTCCCGTTTTCATGGTTTCTTACAGAAATAAATTGAGTAGAGAAATATTACAGTATGACAATGAAGGAAGTTAGTGTGGGAAGAAGAGCTGTAATTAGATGGAATGGTGAAAGCAAAAGGGAACAGTGTAATGTTATTCCTAACCATACATATTACAAGCTGCTTCTACAGAACTTTTTTTTTTTTTTTTTTTGCTTTTTGTAAATAATTCTCTTTCAGTATTTGAACAAGTATTTTCTTCTTAATTTCCTTACATAAACTACAGAATTTCTCTGTGCTGGTTAAAGTATGAGATACCATCTCTATGGCTGGCTAATTCAGAAATTCAGAATTTTTACTCCGGATAATCAAATAGCAAAATATAGTCTTCTTGCAGGTGTTTGCATATCATAGCTGTTGCTTAAAGAAACGGTTGACAAACCTATACAGCAATCATGCCACTGCGGGAATTAGATACATGGTAAGTCACTCAGTTTATAGGGAACTGTTGTATGTTAAGGAATTATGTACTTCTGTTATTTGTCTTCTGAAGAAGAATGGTCTGGTCTGGTCTAGTCTCTGATTTGACCTTTCCTGGAATTGAGGCAGTTTATATGAGGCTCTGTCTACCATTTTCCTGATCTGTGGTTTCCATTTTGGGGCAACATAGCAGTATTTCTGTAATATTTTTTCTAATAGTTTTGCATTAAAACAAAGCAGTTTTTCTCCTTCTTAAATATTTCAATTCAAAGGTCACCTTTTCATCCCACAAAGACTACATTTGATTCAAAGGTTTTGCAGAGGCAGCCTTTCACTTATATTTGGAATGTTCCTAAAATATATTTCTTATATCAGAAATTGCAGATGACAGCAGATCACAGAAACAAGCTCAAAAATGTTGGTAAAGTTAAAACTTGAAATATATTTTTATGTAGGACAGCATTACATTGTTAATTCAAACTACATGTGGTTAAACTGTTCAGACGTGTTAACTGTAGCATTCTCTGAACTTTGGTTCGACTGAATAATACTGACAACCAAAATAAAACCTATATTCACTTTCTACTAGTGTGATGACATACTCTGTGGAAGTTAAAAGGAATGAGAATAAATGCAGTTATATGGTTTCCTTTTGTTCTTGCCAATGAAAGAACTCTATATGTATTGCTCATGGGAGAGTTTTTGCTGAATGTTGAATAAATGTTCTGAAATACTGTATATGTTCTTGAGCTATAAAATATGCTCCTGCGTTTGCACTGTGGTCCTCTAGCCCTAGGGTGCCAAAGCCTTGGCTTGTGCTTTCCTACCAAGTTAGGTGAATAGGGAACAAAACTGGCAGTGATTAAATTATTGAATAATTGTTGAATAATACAGCAATGTTTTGCACACAGAAAGAGAAGGAAAAGGTGGATTGAAGAAAATGGGGTGAGGGGGTTGTAAGATAGTCTGAAATTTACTTAAATGTGATAACTTTTGATGTCCAATCAAGAGACATACTTGCATAATTTTTACGTTTATCATCTACATTCACTGAATTCAACTGAATGAAACTTTAAATACCAATTTTAAAACATTTTATGGCACAGACTGCATTTTATCCAACATGTTTGTTGAATAAAGAATATCTTTATTTTTTTCTGTAGAAGATTGAAGAACTGCTCTAACTGCAATATTAACATGGTGATAATTAAAAAAACACAGACAGTGTTCTTATTTTTTAATTATACTTCTATTACTTTTAGTATGTAGCTCCTCAGTCATGTTGTTCTTGTTTTGCTAAAATGCAAGCATGTCTCATCTCATGTGGATAAGGAAGAATCAGAGAATCATAGAATACCAGGCTGGAAGCGACCACAAGGATCATCTGGTCTAATCTTTCTTGGCAAAATCATGGTCTCAACAAGGTGGTCCAGCACCCTGCCCAGCTGAATCTTAAGTGTCCGATGTTGGGGAATCCACCACTTCCTTGGGGAGATTATTCTAACGGCTTGTTCTCATTGTGAAAATTTTTCCTCTTGTGACCAATTGGAATCGCCCCAGAAGTAACTTGTACCCATTACCTCTCATCTCTTCCATGTGATTCCTCGTGAAAAATGAATCTCCATCTTCTTTATAGCCATTTTTTAAATACTGGAGAAAGCTGAATATGAGATCATTCTCAGCCTGCATAGATTCAAAATGTTTTCTTTCAAATGCTAGATAGATCTTATAACCAGGCCATAGACTTTTCTGAGTTTTGAAATTATTATGTCCAAAATAATGAATAATATGCTTGTCATAGATCAAAGAAATAACCCTGCTGGGCTTAAGGAGGATAATATTAATGAGTAAGAGGCCTATAATTATCTCTTAGGAAAATATAGCTTTGATAAAGGATTTTCAGTACCTTAGAAGTGTGTATTTGAAAGTTGAAGCCAAGTGAGTTCAAACCAAAAGCAAAGAAGCCTTTTCCTCCCTCCTTTTACCAGTTATCCTATGCAACAATCTACCACAGTGTGTGGTCCCTCTTTCATTGAGAATTTGAAATAAAGGCGGCTTTCTCCTTCCTCTGATGTCTCTTGGAAGTTTAAATGGAAAGTTTTCTGGGATGTCACATTAGATGACCTCTGTAATTCTTTTACGGCTTTATAAACAATAAATATATGAGTGGGTGAGCCTGAGTAAGTGAATGATTGTGCGTGACAGAAGGTGTTTGGCTCACCCTTAAAGATTTGAAAATGGAAATGAAGGTTTAGTCCAAGACCAGAGCTTCATCTGCTGTTGTGGTGTTAAGCCAAAACTCTCTGCTTGGTGCATGTACTCTGCCTCTCGCTTCCAGTCCTCAACTCCCCACCATTGCACATCCTTTCACTAACGTGCCAACCTGGCCATGGCCCTTTTGGCTCTGATTAGAAATGCTATGTTCCTACAGACCTCTGTGCATCCAGCAGGCCTGGCCCTTTTCCCAGCAAAAAGAGGAGGCAGGAGAAGAGTTGCTTTTTGTGGAACAGAAGGAAGGGTAGTGGTTAGATTGGATTTTCTGTAATCACTTATAAAATGGATTTTGGACATGCACATACATATCTACACACATCCCTGAAGGACGGCACATCCTGATTTTCTGATACAAAAATGTCATTCATTCCTGTGCATACTGCAGAAGTGCAAGGTCAGAGTTTCATGCTCTACTTTCCTAGTATCTAATTCTAGCAGAAATATGAAAGCTGACCAATGTTGTTTGTAATTACTATTCCAAGCCCTGTTTTGGAATACAAATGACAATAACAGATGGGGCTTGAGATGAGACAGTAGCTCTACTGTATGCAGCATGTGTCCAAAGAGACAATCTTTACCCTGAAGAATTTATGATCTAAACATGTAAAATGAATGAAAGAAGTCAGTGCAGCAAGGTTATAGTCCAGTATCTGATACTCAGTTTTGATAACGCATGTGTGGTTAAAAACAAAACAAAACAAAACAAAAAAAAAAACAAACAAAAAAAAGAAATAAATCAAATTTGCAACTTGGGTATTGGATTTAAGATATATGAAATTATACTGTATTTTATATATATTTGATACAGATTCGCCAGATGTCTTTGAAATATCTTACACTATTCTTGTGTCCACAAGTAAAAAATTATCTTATTTTTAATTGTATAATGAAGACTAAAGAGGTTGCTTGAGTTCTACTTCTTTCCATCTACCTACCATTGCAGTAATAATCTGGGTGTCCCTGTGAAATTTCCTGTGACGTTGTTTCCAAATATTGCAGAGCTCAGCTGAATAATAAATTATTTTCCAATTTTGAATTCACTTTATATTGACATGCAAATTAGAACTGTTTGGAGCTTGGTAGAAGTTTTCATAGTTTTCATGATCAGGCAATAGGCAAACGTAAAGAACTTGGGGTTTGTTTTGTCTTTCTTTGAAAGGTCAACTCTGCTTTTTCCCCAAGCCTATTAACTCCACTTCAGCTATTACAAATGTTAATAAAAAGAATCTGAAAATTTTTTTGCTCCCTGTATATGCTATTGTCACTGCACAAAAAGAAGCAGTGTTACAGTGTCAGTGAATTGTGTTGCCTTTCTTTTGAGACAGTAATGAGAGCTCTGTTACATTCTTAGTCATCAAGGATCAGGTCTTTGAAACTATTCGCCCAAAAAGAGGAAACATACATGTGTCTGGGGATTTTAATTGACTCCAGAAATTTCTTTCTTTTTCTGAGCTATACAAATCCCAGTCTTTGTAAATTAATCTCAGGAAATTTTCTCCTTTGAATAGTGGGAAAAATATAAGGGGCAAGTCTCCTTACCTTGTTGAGGAAAATTGTTAAAACCTGTTTAACCTACATGTTGTGTGAACAGTTTCTACTTACAATAGTATAGAATATTTTTGCTGTTGTAATATTAGCACAGGCCTGCAGGCTTAGAACAGTTTATGTAGCCAGCTGCAATTGCATTTGATTATCTAGTTGAGACACTGCGAACAATTCAATCAGGCATCAAAGATTTTTAAATTTATTTTGGTTTTAACCCCAGAATGAATCACAGTGGGCTTCACATATTAAGTCTATGAAATAGAAGAGTAAGAATATTGTGACTGGAAGAGGGCAAATGAATGGACCTGAGAGTGAGTAGAAAGTAGGAGGGTGGCCTTAAATGTTAGGTAATTAGTGCTGTTGAGAATATACAGATTTATACCCTATGACATAAGCAAAACATGGAGCACATAGGTGCACTGAATAGTATACCTTCACCAGTCATCTGATCCATAGAAATCTGCATATGTTTTGGGGCTCCTTTATCTTCTTTATGGTATGTTCAGCTACGCTAATATGGAGTTGGGACAAACTCTTCACTTAACCAGAAAGACTTAAAAATAGAGTGTACAATTTTGGGAGGAGACAGTATTTTAGTAGGAAGACTGATCTTGGAGGGTTAAGGTTGTATGCAGGTATAAATAAAGAGCAGTTTTCCTAGTGAGCTTAAGAAGCATTACAGTAAGAAAGCTGCAAGCCAATGTGGATATTTCAGTCCTAAAGTAGCCCAATCACTCATCTGAGTTCCACACACTCCTTTTGGTAGGTAACAATATCTACAGTGATATGTAAATGAAGCGAAAACTGAAGCTAGGAATTATTTTGATGTACATAGCCTCTTCACTAATGCAGGTTTGGTTGATGTTTATATTGACAACTTGATACCAAATCTCAGCCACCAGGCCAGAGGGCCTTTCAGATTTGTTCCTCTTTTAGGAGAGAAATTAAATGCTCAATTATCCAGAGTAGACCCAAATGGCTTTACACACACACATCCATATATGTATTCATGTTGCATGGATGACTGTTGGTATTCCGCTAGCTCAGAATTCTCTCATTTCTGCAAATTTTTCCTTTCAGTAGAACTTTAAAGTGACTGCTGTCCACTAGCACAGAATTAATTAAGCAGAGACAAAGTTGTTGATTCTTTAAAGATGACAAAAAGCCAAGAAAATGTAAAATTTAATACCTCTTTTGTATTAAAAGCTTAAGCAATTTAGGGAAAGAAGGATGTTTATTAGGTACATCACTAATTTAATAAATTGTTTAACTTGATACCTTAAATTAAGTACAAAGTTTTTATCCATGTTGTAATGGATAATCCTATTTCTACTGAATTTGTATTTAAAACTTAAAAATTTTCTCACATTTAATGCATTTTTTATGTACTATGTAACAAGTAGATATTTTTGGGTACTTCCTGTGGGTTGTGGTGTTGCATTTACTGGCTGAAATAAAGCCATACAGGCTTGGAAATGGCATTTCTTTCCCTTCCAATATTAGCTTTTTCCATTTAGTCATCAGTGATGATATTCCGTCTGATACACTAGTGAAGATGGAAATTATCAGGGAACTGTTTATGGACCAACGTTTCGCACAATGCCAGTGCAGGCTGGACTTGAATATTCATTCCTTCCCCTACACAAAAGATTGTTTCACGAGCTTCTGCCTAAGAATCAGTTGTATTATCCGCTAACGGTTTAATAACTTTCAAATGGCTGTTACTTGTCAGATGAAATAGATCCTGCATCTGGTGATACATTAAGTGATACAGCCACACTTTATAGACTGGAGTCATTCGGTAGCGTTCACTGATGTACGATAGGACGTTCTCCAGAGTCTTCCGAAATGTTACATTTTCTACATACTGTGGAAACTCATAGGAAATGAGCACAACCAATGGCACAATCAGCAATGCTGACAAGATACATTTTACACTATTAAAACCTGTCAGCAGTTTTCCTGACCTGAAAGGCAGTTTGAATATCCTTGTATATTAGTCAAAAATAAGTATTTGGACTTTGGGCGAAACCAGTATGAAAGCAGGTGGCCTGGATTCTATTTTTCAATCTTGTTTTTTTTTAACAAATTATCTAGACTCTGAGTAATAATTTCTTAATAATTTATTAGTGTCCTTAGTATGCTGTTAAAAAAATGCATTTTCCAGTCAGATTTTCACTGTACCATCTCCCTGTGTTCATCTACTCGTACACTATCTTCCTATTAATAGCAGTTCTCAAGTTTAACATGACAATGCTGACGGACCAGTGGATGTCTGTCATCTGTGATAGTTAGGAGGCTGTGCCGCTTAACCTAAAGCATAATGCAAGAGACTGCTTCGTGTTGGGAAAGTGAAGACTGTTTGCACCATCCCTTACTGACAGCTTCTGAAATTCAACAGACAATATTTCATAGGACTGCATAACTGAACCATAGATCTGAGCTCTTATTCATGCTCAAAATAACTCCCATCTATGCATGGACTCAACCTGTGTTATTAAAATTTCTGAATGTTGCAATGACATAAATAATGATATCAACAATAAGATTTTTTTTGTCTTTCTATAAATTTCTGCTTGTACAAATTAACTTGTGAAATTTATGCCGAAGGTCAATTAGTAAATAGCATGTAGTAATCTTTACCTTACTGCAAGCTGATCATTTAACATGCTTTAATATATCTTATAGGTAGCTGATACATAATGTTAAAGCCATCAGGGTCATATTACTTGGTAAAAATTGATTGAATGAACGTAGTACTCTAAAATTACTTTTCTTAAAATAGCATATAAAGTGGTATTTAATATAGAAATTTGCATTAAGAATACAGTTTTGTGAATATTTAGAGTTCCAAACTGAATAAATACAATTTTACCAGCACATTTCAGAAGCCTCATTTGGAGTTATGGTCTGTTGATCAATATATATTTTCTGTTTTAATTTGTAAAATGTGAAAGTAAGCACAGAATCTCATCAGAAGCTATAGTGGCTTCCTTTACAACTTTTAAATGGGGGGGTGGAAACTAGCACACATTCTGATCAGACAAACATAATCACAGTATGGAGCCTGTGATGTTATTTAGAACATAGTTATCAGTGCTTCCTTATCACAAATTTAAAGTGATTTCAGTAATACCAAAACTATAGTAATCTCTATTGAGATAAAAATATCACTATCTCACCCAAAAGCAATACTGTAGGCATTTAAAATTAAGACCTCTAAGAACTTTAAGGTTCATGGATGTTCTTTAAGAATTCCTGAAGTCACAGGTCATCGTATATAACAAATATACCCTAATTATGTTAAAAAATCTTTACAAATTCTGTATGAAACTGTATGGATTTATATAAACACATTAGTTGTTTTGTCTATTACCTTTTCATTTTAACCAATATGATGATAATTATGTGGCTATAAAATGTTACAGACATTATTCATCTGATAGCAAACGCCAAAATATTAAGTAATGTGGGGTTTTTTCCCTCAGCAGATGTATTTTTTGGCAATTTTATTGGGAACTTTGTGTCTTGGATAAGACGTTGGGAGGTAGTAGCTATACAAAAGAGAAAGAAACTCTTACCCCTGCCAGCAGCCCACCAAGAAGCAATTTGCTGCCCACAGTCTCCTCAATTGCTCAAATGTGAGTCCTTCCCATGGGCTGCAGTTCTTCACAAACTGCTCCAGTGTGTGACTTCTCTACAGAGTACAGTCGTTCAGGAACAGACTGCTCCACCATTGGTCCCCCATGGGCCACAGGTCCTTCCAGGAGTCTGCTTCAGAGTGGACTCTCCATGGGCTACAGCTTTCATCCGGATATGTCCACCTGCTGCAGCATGAGGTCTTCTGCAGGCTGCAGTGAGGATATCTGCTCCACCATCGACCTTCATGGGCTGCAGGGGGACAACCTGCTTCACCAGTCTTCACCATGGGCTGCAGGGGAATCTCTGCTTGGGTGGCTAGAGCACCTTCTCCCCCTCCTCCTTCTCCCACCTTGATGTCTGCAGGGCTGTTTCTCACACTTTTTTCCTCACTCCTCTTTTTTGGCTCCTTCCTCACCCAGAAAATTATTACCTTTCTCCAGGCCTGCCGCTTCCCTCCCAATTTGCCTGCGTAACTGAGAATTGTAGAGCTGGGACTAATTTTTTTTTAACTCTGATTAATTTATCCATATGGTCTCTTCAGTTTATGTGTTGTTACAGATCTGTTTCTTCAGCAATGTACTATGCATAACTTCTGATAATTTAATAATATATCCTTACTGAGTTTCCCAACATGTGGAATTGACTGGGAAATGCTGTAAGCCGACTGAAAATAAGCTATAGATTGGTTCCAGGATTTTGGTTTTCAGTGATTCTTTCCCTAGCAGAATGACATATGGGGTTTTGTGCTTGTTCAAACTCTAGTAATAACACATTTTTCCATAATAGTTTCCACTCAATTTGACTGACATGTTCAGCATAATCTTTTATTTATATCCGTATATAGAAATAAATTTAGAAATGTAAATAGAAAAACACTATTGGATGATACCGATTAAATAAAATAACTTGAAAAAAAATATTTCTGTGCCCTTTCAGATATGTCCAAGTTAACTCATTTTCTCCTTTTGCTTGCTGCTGCAATAATTTCCTGTTGTTTCTTCAGTTGCAAAAAGCCCTACAGAGTTATCAGGGTTTGTGAGCAAAGACTTTTTGATCTGTGAGATCTGGATCTGTGTCCTCCTGCAGACAATTCCCATGTTCCTCATGACTCAAGTTATGTATTTCTGGCTTTCTGAACCTTTCTTTCCCCTAAGGAAGCCTTGTTGCTTATATATCCCCCTGCATGGCTCCACCTCATCTCAGTGTCCAGACAGACTGCCTATCTGCTGTCTAGCCATAGTAATTTTAATAAAACATACATCACCTCTACAGAAAACTGGAAAGGATCCCAAGGTGCATAGAGCTGCTGAACAAACCAGTAAGCAAAACTCAAATAATTTTTTTATTCCCACCAAAGAAAGCACATATTGTGCTGCCCTGTGTTATGTAACTGCATACCTTCACCACATCAGTTATTCCTGTAACTAAAGCTAAACTGTGTCATGGTTTGAACCCGAGTTCTATGAAAATTAAATTAATATATATATGCATTAAGCTCAGTTTGAGCTTCTTGGAGTAGTTGTCATTTTAAAGGTTATTTTATATTCTTACAGAAGAGTTTTCTGAACAAAAGGGACATACAAACTGTACTTATCCAAGAATTTGTTGTCAGTCCAAGTAATGCTTTATCAGTTTAAACAAAATAAACCAATCAATTATTCTTAGTCCAGTTACAGTGATATGAACACTTTAATCCAAGTTATCTAATACAGGGGAAAAAAAAGAAACATTAAAATTGTTATACAAAAGCTTCCTACTTTTCTTTTCAATGTTATAGTCACCCTTCCAGTATTCCCCTGAGACCTAAGGTTGACAGTGCTTATTTTCCTTAAAAAAAAAAAAATAAATTAAAATTAAAAAAGGGAGAGAAGGGTTGACAATTCATCAGTGTCCTGACTTCTTCTCCAGCGAAACATATAAGTGACTTAACCTCCCAACCCAACCCCTTAAAAAGAAACCTGACCAAAATCATGCTTCCTTCCCTGCGTTGGATCAACTTGAAGTTATTTTTGTCCATTTTGTACTGCCATCAGGTTACATGCTTTGTCTTCATGGGTTTCCAGCTACAGGTTTGGTTTTGTGGTTTGTTGGTTGGTTGGTTGGGGTTTTTCTTTTTTTTTTTTTTTTTACTGTTTTTACCTGTTAGTTATTAAAGTTACAGAAGTGCCTCTTCTAGTCCCAATTAAGATAAGAGCTTATGTTTGCTAGTTAGACCTTTGCCATACATGATACTTTTCACAGAGCTAAGCGGAAACAAATTTGGGGTAGTTACTTGATGACTAGGCACTTGCAATCATAAAGCAAACTGAAATAATCTCAGATCAAGTCAAGTCCTGGCAGGTCCCAAGACCCTGCACTGGAGCAATGCAAAGCTTTGACTAGTAATAGGAGAATCATACTTTCTGGGCTACAGTCCCTGCCTGAAGGAAAGCTGGGATCCTAGTGCTTGACGTTTCCTTGTTCTTTCAGTTTTGTAACTCACTCTGTGTGGGCAGTTTGGTACAGTACAACGGTATAGTTTCACCATACTAGTTATTTCTACAGCTGAAGTAATATTTACTTCAGATTTGAAGTGACCCAAACTGAAACGGGACCAGGTTGAAGTTCCTAGTCAGAATAACCATACTTATTGCTACTGATGCTGTATATGTTTAATAGTGATTATTGTTGTTTAGATGCACAGAGATTGAGTAATCACTGAAGAATAAATTCTGGCAAATCACAGTTAGTATTTCAAGTCTGAGTAGTCCTAGATCCCATATTGATACGCTTATGCTAGAGACTTCCCTTACTCATCCTTTGCAGGAACACCTTGTGACCCCAAATTGCGTTGAAGTTACAAATGCTTCACAAACGTTTTAAAGATTCACAAAGCCGAGGTATAATCACCTGTGTCTCATTCTTTTTAGTGCCTGTTTTATGTGA
This sequence comes from Leptosomus discolor, assembly GCF_034619465.1. Lineage (NCBI taxonomy): Eukaryota > Metazoa > Chordata > Aves > Leptosomiformes > Leptosomidae > Leptosomus > Leptosomus discolor. The sequence goes on along the minus strand of NC_141391.1, from coordinate 107,730,749 downwards.
GGTCTGTATTGAATAAGAACGTTGTGCTTAGTGGAATGTACGGAATTCCTGAGAATTTTGCTGCTCTGAATCCATTCGAGTCACCTATGTTAGTGGGATCATTGCAGTCAGATCAGCAAAATCCTTAAGAATAAAACTATTAAATACAATATTTATGAGTGAATCAGAAATTTTAATAGCAAAGTAAATGTAGTTATTACAGTTGTACTATTTCTGTTACACTTAAACACTCCTTTGTGCTTACTATTGTTATGTTTTATGGCCAACACTAATGCTTGTTTTCCTCTACAAGCTTTTTGCATATGATGCTAATATTTTTGACATTAATAATCGTCAACCATTTCTTTGTTGTGATTTGCATCTTTGAGGGAAGTAATCTTGAATGGCTGATCATCATATTTTCTCTCTATATTATTTTTCTTTTATACTCTTTTGTGAGTAAAAGCTAATCAAGGAAAGAAGTTCAGATTTCTATTTCATGTTTTGGTGTATTGGATATCCTGTGTCATCTCATTACATAACAACTTAAGTTTGAAAGAAAAGCCAGCATAAATCAATCAAATATCAGTTCATAATTTCTAAAAGTTATATGAAGCTTTCAAGAATACATTTTTCCTGAGATTGTATATGCTATTCACAACCTGCATAGAACCCGCTACTATTTCCAATCTGAATTCTTTAAAAGTAACTACTATGTCTGCAGATGAACAGAAAATCAAAGCAACGATACTTTTTCTTCAAGATTAGATTTTTGTGACTTCCCTGGTGTTACACTGTAGATCTACAAACAATAAGTTCTTCAATAATTTCTTCCTTGTAGAAGAACAAATTCCTAACAAATTCAGGAATTTGCAGCATGCTGACATATATATTTAATGAGCTGCAATTCTAAAAGAATCACAAGGTCTCCTAAAAAAATCAGTGAAGCCCAAGACACTGCTATAGCATTATTCTGATTCACTGCACATTAAGGCATATGCACGTAGAAATACTCTGGAATTTTCTGCTGTCTCCAACAGGTGCATGGATAGAATACATTTACCTGAAGAGAATGGGAAATATTGTGAATATACCATCCATAATCCAGAAGGGAGCTTCCATCAGCTTCTACACGATGATGGCTGTTGTGACTAACAGCCCTTTCTCATCATCAAAGGTAGATTTTCAGACTAGGAATTGCTGGTCACTTACATTTAATAGACTTCTGGAATTTTATCATGATTTAGTATCAGCATGTCAGGTTGCAGTTCTTAACTTTCATGCTGCTTCAAGGAACAGTTTCATGAGCAATTATGATCTGCTTAGATCTCACATATAAGAAACATCAAACATCTGCCTGAAGTATGTGATATGAAGTTTTCCTCTCATGTGGATATCAACACAACCTGAAATCAGAAAGATTCATAAAACGTTGTTATTCATGACATTCCAAAGATGATTCTGTTAATCAGTATTTGGTTTCTCCTTGAAAATTCAGTGATGTGTACTCAGAACATGTCCAAGACAACAGAATGAGTTGGCAATTTTTGACAATTTCATGTGAAGATGGAAGAGCTAGGCATAAAATTAGAACAGGTTCTTCCCACCCCCCCAATCCTCCCCCATATACACAATGTGAGGATCTTCTACCATGTACATCTGCAGCAGGTCCTTTGGAGGAACTTGAAACTTCAAGTCCTGCAGTTTTTACTGAAGTTGTATGTTCTCACAATGACTGTTCTTGAGTGTGTTGCACCGTGTTTTACAAAAGAAACAACACTCTCAATTCTAAGCCACTGGTTCTTCAACTTTCCTGTGTCAACATATGCAATGCGTGTCCAAAATAGCACTAAAGTACACACGGTGTCAGAAGATATATTTGGTAAATATGTGACAGGCAAATCTGATCTGTAGTGGTGTGACTATGAACAGTAATGTCACTTTTATCACAAATAAGCTTTAAACTTTAGAAGAAAAACAAATCAAGGTATTTCGACTTGTCTAGATTTTAAACGTAGGGACTTTTTGCTTGCAGTCTTGCACTTGATCTTCAAGGGATGAAGGACTACTTTGTCAGCCAAATGGTAAACTCTGTAGGAGGGAAGATAATCAACACAAAGGCACAGCTGCTCTAACCATCTAAGTAGTATTACCAAATCCAGCTACAATTTCTGCATCTGTTCTCACCTTCCACTCTTGCTTTCAGCCAACTCAAAATGCACATTTTGGCAGCCATACAACTTCATCTCATTTGGTGCTACAGTTCTTCAGTGGGAGTTGGAGAAATGGTTGATAAATCAAACTTAACCACTAATCACACCATCCAGCTCTCCCCAAGTACAGCTTTCTATCATTGAAAAAGAATGACAATTTTTAAGCATCATAATCAGCTAATTCTCACCTTCTGAGAAATTATGCTTGTTTTACTACAATGGCAATGGAATTGTGCAGATTGAACACTCCATGGTACCTGAGTAAGTTATTCCATCCCAGAAGCTGTTCTTGTTTCTTTGTGGATGTTGTTGTCTCATCACATCCCTATTTTCTCTGCATGTGGAACCCTTGAAATACACAGTTATCATCATTCTGGTACTGCCTTGGGAGCTCTGGAACACAGTTATGGAGCTGTGCATCAACTAGTCAGGTCAGCATCAGCTGGTCAGGACTTTGGGAATATTCATGTGTGGAACTAAAAATCATGTGAAAAGTTCGGGAAGCAAGAGCATGAGAGAAAAAGTCAGGTAGTAGAATAGTGTATATAGCATGACAAGAATTTTAGTAAAATCAAAATATGTATTTACTTTTATGGAATCTCAAGTGATGAGAAACTGCCCATTTTATGATTAGTGTAGGATTCATTTGGCTTAAGGAAAACATAACTAGCATGGTTTCAATTTTTGATTCTGGCCAACACTGCATAATCAAATTTTGTCCCAACTTCTGCATTGCTTTTTGCCATAGTCAACTTCCGTGTCTCTGCTGTGTTCCTAATGTTCATTCCTGGCTGTGCTTCAGCATGACAGCACTGTTATTGTTCTTTTTGTGTCATCATAGTATGTCCTTGACTTATTTACCCAGATGTCTATTAACAGCCTTATACAACAGAACAACATAGTACAGCCACACTAGTATTTTTGAAGTCCTTGTGAAAATTCATCATACTATCTAGCAGTTTTTATTTGTGTGCTTTAATCTCCAACGTATTCTGGGAATCCTCTCTAGACATAGGCAGCTGCTTCAAAACATTCTATTTTATTTATTTATTTATTTATGGAAATTTCTTGGTCCATGTTTGCACTCTTGTTTTCTTTCACACATTTCTGTGTTCAGGAATGTCAGCCAAATGGTATGTGTTTAGTCAGGTATTGCACCATGTTTGTCTTGCCTACAATTGTTATGTGTGTTATTTGTTTTAGTGGACTTTGCTTAACCTAGTAGATCTCTCTCAAAATGCTTTTTACTACATATTTGATGATGAGAACAGATCATGTGGTTTTGCAAAAATCTAACATTCAGAATATTTATTAGGTTGGGTTTTGCCCTAACTATAAATCTAAGATACCTTATGTCATCCATATTTGATTATTTTTTTTTCCTCATACATGAGAACATAGGAGAGTTATTCTGGGTACAGACCATTTTTTTTTTCCAGCAGTATTAGAAAATAGTTAGAGAAACTATAAAGAAGATTGAGAAGTTACTGTAAAAGCTAATTTTAAGTATCTTTGTGGTTATTTTCATTACCTTTTTTTAACACATCAAGTAGCACTCATATCAGTGCATTCGAATGTGTGAAATATATAGTAAATTATACAGTGAGTTATAGTATTTGGGATTAGTACTGAACTGATAAAATTTTCCTTTGTTATCAAATACAAAGTAGTGCTGCAAATTTCATACTTCTGTAAAAATACCTTTAGTGACTTCAGTGACTCTTTTTACAGGATACCTGTGACCATACTGCACAAAAGGTACAACTAGTACATATTTGTTTTTTCAGGGAGTGCAGCATTACCATTTGGAATATATATTTTTAAGTCAATTTTTTTTCTTTTTTTCATATATGCTTCTAATAACCTGTTACTGGAAACAGAAAATTGAGCTAGCTGAATAAACTCTGATCTAGTTCAGAAAATCATGGTGAAAGAACTTCAGTGAATGTGTCATTAAAGATATAGGTCAATATGATTTCACAGAGAGACGCTTTGCATGGTGCAAGAAGAAGGTACTAAGAAAGAATTTGGCTCCTCGTTGTTCTTTTGTAATATACAATAAGGAAAGGCAAAGAGAATATTTTATCTCAAAATACCTTTTCTTTACTACTACTCTATATTTTATAGACCTACCTTAGTGCTTTAGAAGGGCAGCTTTTAATGAATCACTAGTGCAGTATTTGGTACTGTATCTGTGAGTCATAGTCACAGGTTGTTTCAGCATATGTCTTCTCAGTTTTAAATGTGACTTCTTAGGGAAATATTTGTAATCAAGTTAAAAACAGGAATAAAATTGCTGAAGTGTATGTACATTAAGGTAGGAAAACTGTAGGTTTACCATTGTATTGCATACTTGATGTTTTTAAAAAGAAGCAAATAATTCATGAGTAAATAATACTGTTATTAACTTATGTCATAAAAAGTACTTGGCTTTGTATGTATATATGTATATATCTAGAATATATATATTATATTATAATATATTTTATATATATATTAAACAAGTATTTTATCAGACATACCAGAAATTAGAAAATTATTTAATGTTTTATTTTAAAGATATTGCATTTTAATTATCCCAAGAATTCCTTCCAAAAATCATGACATTCAGTATAGTAGCATGTTTGCTGGTAACTTGATAACTTTTCTCTTTCCTTTTTTAAAGGTATAATGAAAATAGAATTTCCAGCATTAGAAATGACGTAAGAGATAACTAAGCAGTTTTAGTTGGTAATCTTGCCAATCCAGAGGGTTTTAGGTTTGCTCTTCCATTAGAATTCCATAACTTTAATTTACGTACCTATGCTGTGAGGTTTTCACAGGAAGCAAAATCCAGTGTTTTTGAATGCTGATGTGGGATCAGAATACTTTTCTTTCCATAGAAATTATGATATTCAGAATGCTTTATAGGACTGCTTTATGTCAAATATTTTAAGATCAAAATTGTGTGCATTTTTCCTGTATTCAGTGCAGAAACACTTGTACAGAGTTAAAAGCTCAGTCACTTAAATATTAGCTGCCACTTGGTGAGTATTTAGTGTAAAAAGCATTAAGTGTATGTATTTATAGAAATGGATGTTACAGTATGTTTCAAATTTAAATGTGATATGATGAAATTGTTCCTGGTGTTCTCTCCCTTTTTCACCTTCCTCAATAACAAAGGTAGGTGAATATCAGTATTTTTGGACATTTTCTTTTTTTCCTCAAATGAAAAAAGTGAAACAAAGAAGTAAAGCAAGTTTCCCAAAGCTACAAAACAAGTAAAGAGCAGAACCGGATTAAAAATAACTTATTTTTCCTCAGGTATACTACTTCACAAAGGTTGAGGTGTTGAGCAGAGGATTTTAGTTCTTTTATGTAGTTTTCCTTAATATTTTTATACTTTTGAAATTCAAAGAGTTTTTGGGGATGGGGTGTTGTGGATAAGGATTTTGATGACTTTGTTAAATATAAAATTTATGTTCTAGAAAGTCAGAAGCCAGCATTCATTTTTCTCCCTTGCCTTTTCTCATGCAATATTATGGAAATGAAGTCCAGAAAGTCCAGTTGCATTTATGGATCTTGTTTTTTAACAATTGTGAGTTTCTGACAAGAAAATGTGAATAATGAAAATAAATCTATGACTGGATTTGTGTTGATTATTGTTTGAGGGTATATTTCTATTCAGTTTCACAGTTAAATTTTTAAGAACAAGAAGGGTAATGCTAACTGTAATCTAAGATACTATGATTTGCTTGTATGCATTTTCATTAACTGGAGCATCATAACAAAATGAGAGAGATCATAAACAAGTTTTGAGTATGCAGTTCACTATTTCAGTCATAAGTGGATCCATTTTGTGGTTTACTTTGACTTATTCCCTTGATTATAGTGCCTAAGTTGCTTAGCTGTCAGTAATAACTTCACCATAGGTGAAAAGTTGCTTTCAGTCGTACTTATCAATGGTGTCTAATATATAAAACATACATAAATATACATATACATATATATAAAAAAAACCTTTCTTTTTCCTGAATCAATGTAAACAGAGCCCAGATGGCCGTATAGAAGTCAAAGGGCAGCATGGAAAATCGTCACTGCATATTAAAGATGTGAAGTTGTCAGATTCAGGGAGATATGACTGTGAAGCTGCAAGTAGAATTGGTGGGCACCAAAAGAGCATGTACCTTGATATTGAATGTAAGTTCTAATATTTTGTTTTCTCTTTTAAATTTGTTTTAAAAGAAAAAAAAAGTACATTCTTAATGGAAGGTCAGTTTTTCCTGGTAATTCATGTTTAAACTTGCATAATTTAAGAAAGCATGTCCTTCTGTAGTTAGTGATGCTGAACTCTGTGGAGGAATCTGTCTTTTCTGAAGTTGACAAAACCCTTGTTGGTGATTTAAGCAGGGCAGAATTTCATCTGAAATCATATTTCAGTGACATATGAGGCTAAGCTTAATAACTTCAGATCTTTGGGTTAGTGAAGACTACTGTGGGTGAAAAGTATTCAGAGGGATAAGGTGAGGATGATTTGAGCAGCAGCTCAGTCTTGACCTTAACCTTCTAAGATTCAACAGTCTTCTGTTTTTTATCCTAGTTCTCTGATTTACTAATCCCAAAGTCTCTAGCCCCCTGTTATAACCTGTTCTGGAGTTTATAAGTTTGTGACAATCTTTTTTAGAGCTTGTCTTCCTTCAAAGCTCTTAAGTTTTTATCCAGGAGAAAAGGAGATTATTTTTGCTTAGAAAAGAGTCTGATGCTTTAGAAGCCAATCAGAGGACATGAATTTGAAATATACAAAAAATAGTTGGAAAATTACCTCTTCAAAATGTTTTTCAAATTCATGAAGGAAAGGTCTTAAAAAAAAGAAAACAAGCAAATTAATCCTTCTTTTATATTTCACCATGTTCTATTTTGCTAGATATTTTCTAGATACATTTGGTCCACAGTTCCAAAATAGCTTGAGTGAGTCTGTTTGAGACTGAACAGAAAAAGTCTTTCCAGTGGGAAGACAGAAGTTGAAATAGGATCAGTGGTACGGAAAGATAAGTAACAGTTGCAGACCGCTGAGTGATTTCCTGAGGAGTTCTGACAGTGACTTCCTTATACAGTTGCATGTTACATCTTTTTGGCAGGCAAGCAATGCATTATGACATAGGACAGAAATCAGAAAGGAAAATGAGAACTGGTCACAGTTGTAATTGGACGTTAGGAATGGAGAGATTTGCCAACCCGGAAGACCTAAGAAACAAATACAGTATTTATTAATGGCTTTAACATCGCTAATCTTCAATAAATAGACATATGAAGGGATTTGAAACTTTGCAATATATACTATATATGTTTCTTTAATGAGTGCACTGATGCACTGATAATTATTTATTTTATATTTTTATAAAGAAAAAAATATTTTACTAGATAAAAATGCAAGTTCCAAGAAGTTCCTGTAAAATTTCTGTAAAATTCTGTCCTATCCTACATGTAGTGATATGTAATACGTTGTTTGATTAAGGTTATGTAGCCATTATACTTTAAAATTATATATTAATACCTTTTGCATTCAGAAGAGAGAATTCTAACTAAAGGGCATATCAAATCTCTGGATTGATACAATACATTATTATAGTCCAAGACACCTTTCAGAGTCAAAGTTTTAGAACACATGCCAAGAATTTAGAAGTGACACATTCTCATTATGATATGGGAATTTTGAGTATATGTAGGAACAATCAAATACAGTGTATGAGAAAATGGAATAGAACATTCTTTTAAGTCTGAATTTATGCCTTGGTAGACATACTTTTTGATACAATGTAAAACTTTATACAGTTCAGAAATCTTCTCAGAAAACACTATTTTTAAAGGAATATAAAAATGTTATTCTATCATCAGACTTTTCACACATTGTTATGATTATTTTTAATGTATAACACAAGATTTTTATTTGTTCTAGCATAAAATTATGACATTTCTAAAACTGGAGTTTTCAGTTTTAAATTTTAACTGATAATGAGGTCTAAACCAAATATATCTTTTTCCAGTAGAGATGTTCTTGGAATGATAGAAGTACAGCTTTCTGCATATCCTTTATATGTCAGGTATTTTTATAATACAAAGCACATATTTTGGGGGCGATACAATATAGGTCTGTCTCCATTCATATTCTGATTAACAAGTCAGAGAAGGTTTTTTCTCACCTTGGAAATAACTTTGCACTGATATATGAACTTCAAGTATAACTTCTTTATCTTGCCCAGGAAAGAAAAGACTTATCTAATGGTGAAGGCTTCTTCTGTTCGTTAAAATAGTGTCCCCAGGAGGAAGTGTCTTCTTTCCAGCCTCATCTCCCATCAGTCTTATCTCTGTCATAAACTTTTGTAATGAAACAGTCTCTTCAAAGAATGTATCAGTACCTCTTTACCACCATTTCCATACAATGCTATGTTGTCGTGAGTGTTAACAGTCCTTTTCTCAACTACAAATACATTTTTTTATGAGACAGGTGTCATATTTATCCTTCATTCCAGTTATTTCACTTTGTAAGTTGCAGTTTGGAGACTTTCAGCAAAATGTTCAGTTTTAAAAACTAAACAAATTTGTATTCTTGTAGGAAAATGGGAAAATGGGGAGAATTGTTGTGAGATTCTGTGAAGATGGTACTGAATAGATGATTTGACTCTCCTTGTATTATTTTCCAAGTTACATTTTTTCAGCATGTTTAATGTAATTACAAACATTGCTATCAGGGGTTTTTACCCTTTTTTTGCCAAATATTCATTTACCAAATTGCATAAACCCCTTCAAAATACTTTAGTTTTCACTTCAATTATTTTGGTTTTGTTCTCTTCAAAACCAGTTTTGAGAAGAATTTTTTCAAGTATGGCTGACTCTTTGCATAATCACTAGTGAGCCATTTTAGCAGAATTTTAATTATTTTTAATAGTATAAACCTCAATAACTATTTTAAAATAAAAAATAAATAAGCAAGACTTAATTATTTATAATGTCCCATGGTTCTGAGATAGGGCTTATCAATGCACCTATGCTATTCTGTAAGTTCATAACAAAACTACTGCAGTTTTCTTTATATGCTTTAATACATTTGACAGTTTGTGTAGTCAGGAGAGGAGCATGCTCCCATCCCATCCTTAAATGTCAGTGCAGTTAAACAGGCCTAATGGAGACACAGAACGCTCTGGTGTCACTGTCTCATCCTTTTACTTACTGACCCCTGTCAGAGACTTAAATTGACAGCACAGAGTTTCTGTACTTTATCCTTGTTCTCTGTTGGTGTTGCTTTTGATGATAAGAGCCATTCTCCTGTACGGGAAGAGATTATCAGGTTTGATACCAAGTGGGCAGTTAACCCTGCCTTTTATCTGAAGTAAACGCTAGGCAGATATGAATTGTAGGGAGCCCAGAGGCATTTGTAAGGATTTCTTCCTAAAAGGTCATATTTGTGTTTAGTTATGTTTAGTTTTCCTTCTATTAAATATGAAAACTAAAGCAAAAATATGTGAAAGATACCATTATAAATATTATTTACTAATGGATTTCATTAACTGCTAAATTTGGTTATATATATGAAGCCTGGTGTGTACTGGAAAATAATCAGAAGTAACTAATTGAAAATTTCCTGTGTGATGGCATATATGATGTATACTAGGTATGGGGTATTAACATGTATCTATAGTGATTATGTATATACTTATCATAGATAAATAGCTATTTCTTTTTTTTTTTAATAAAAAACACGATAGAAATAGGTAAAAAATAGACAAAGCAGGAGATACTTTAAGGGGGTTTTCAGAAGGGCCTGAGGACGTTAAATATACATATCACAGTGAACTACAACTTGATTCCTATATATAATACAGGTGACTTTCAAGGTTATAGTTTTCCTATGCAGATGTTTATATTTCTATATTGTATTTTTTGTCTTTTTAGCTGAGACATAATTATTTTTTAAAAATATATGCTATGGTTATAAATGAGTCTTACAAAGCATAATACAGACCTAACAAAAAGGAGAAAAATTCTGATGAGGGAACACATTATTTCTTGGGTTCCACAAATTATTCACTGCAGTGAGTAGCATTAGAGAATTAAAAACCATAATTTTGCCATGTTCAATAAGCTGGCTCATCTTTCTTCATAGTATTATTCTTAGTTAGGATGCACTGATGGCATTACTAAGTTGGAAAGAATTTAAACAAGCCGCTTATGATCAGCAGTCTATGATGCTTAAAAGTGTCTCTCTACTTGCCCATACTGTTTTCTCTTCATTCTATTCAGACTATCACTAGCACAATCAGAAGTATTCACAGCACTTAATTGTATATTCCTAGGTCCCCACGTTGTGTCTCTGCTCTGTATCACCAAGTGTCAATTCCTTTGGAGACAACTCCTGTTACTGGAGAAAATGTGTTAAACCATGTTCTTTGGAAAAGTCTGTTTTTCCATATACTACCCAGGAAACATCCTCACTTACAGTCTTTTGTAGCTGCAAATGCTAGTTTTCACATCATTCTATTTCAATTAAAACTGCCCAATTTCAATATTGATACTGCAGTTATTAGATATGCTGGATGGTCCAGAAGTGCCTACTTCCTCACTATACACAAAGATTAGGTTTTTGGAATATAATTAACTATCACAAACAATATTACATTCAGTAATAAGGTAGATTTTTCTATGAGATCAGCCATGTGACTGGTTGACAAATATGACTTCTTACAGAGTAATTTCTAAAAAAGACCAGATTTAAGTAGTTTAAAGTGTCTTCCAAAAATGAGAAGTTTTTCTTACTACTGGTTTTCATCCAAACCAGAATTTTGTAGTTATAGTCCTTATTAGTTGAGTACCAACACTCAGTGGTACCAAAAAAAAAAAAAAAATTGTGTAGCATATGCAACATAGTCTTTACCTGTAAAGAAACCTGTGCAGTATTTATTATACTACTTTATTGCTTATCAGAAATAGTCTTTTTTCCTTTTTTCTTTCCCACCACAATTTGAAATCAACCTCGTTACTGTTACAGTACTGACCTTTGTTTCCTGAGTTGATTAGTCTTTTGGCTTTTCACTTTGTTTTATGTCAGTTAGCTGTATTGCATTGTGGTTAATGCAGCTGCTTTGGATTCATGCTATTTAATTTTTATATCTTTGCAAAAATACACAGCATTACTTAAAAGAAAGTTGAACAAATTGAGCTACAAATTCTGTTTACCTTCAAGGAAGCAAGGCTTTGAATCAGTGAAAACACTACTACTACGTGCAGGATGTCACAAATGTTGTGACAGATGTCACAAATATTTCAGCTACCTACTGCTGTCATAAATTATAATAAACGCAGACAGTACATACTTTGGATTCGGTTTCTGTTTGAAGAAGTCGGTGTAGCAACATCCCATCACTGCTCACAGAATCGCAGAATGGTTGAGATTGGAAGGGATTGCCTGTCACTGGACACCACTGAAAAGAGACTGGCTCCTTCTTCTTTACACCCTCCCTTCAGCTACTAATCATGAGGGCCCATCCCTATCTTGTTATCACAGCCGGAAAACAAGACTGATAAACAGAATCATATGGCCTAAGGAAGAGACAAATAACAGGAAAAGCAATCAAGAGAAACTAAATTTTGAAATATTCCAGTAAAGTTTTGCATGTTTTCTATTAAAATACTATTGGTTTTAGTTGCATTTCTTCTTGTCAAATTTATAGCCTAAAATGAGAGATCAAAGATGGAAAAGGTCGGTCTTTGGTGTCATGAAATACATGCCAGAATTTTGACATAATTTTGGAGCTCATGAATGTCACTTGTAGGATTTAAATTTTTCCTTCTTTGATTACCTTGTGCCCTTGAATACAAGCAAATTTGGTATGCCATTGCAGGGACTTAAAGGGGATAAGTCTGTTGAACTCTGAACAAAAGAGGTTTATCACATAAAGTCACTTTGCAAAAACCCAAAACTCCATGTACTGAAGCAGAGATGAATGCATATGTTTTGGGTTTTTTTCTGGTATTGCAACAGTAAGTGTGGTAAACTGGCTGAAATTATACTTTTTTTTTCATCTGTATAGTAAATCTACCTATTCTTTAGCCCAAAACTGTGTAAAAATACTTTACAACAGAAACTCCATCTTAAAAACCTTTAGCCTGTGTAAGTTAATGACTTGTTAAAATGCAATATTCATGTTAGGAATTCCTCTGAATTTTTACCTAATAGAACTCTGTACTACATGTTTTTGTTGACCTTGCAATGAGCTTCTAAGTACAAGTCGTTTCAATAACATGTTGGTTATTTTTCTTTTGGTAGAAGAATACAATTTTGAATGAATAGAGTATTTTATGTTTTATTAGTTTTCTCTTCTAATAATTTACCCTCATTATAAATAGGTATCTGTGCCTCAGCATCTTTTCTTACTGACATAATTTTTCACATATGCAATTGTGAAAAGTAAAGGTAAGAAAAAAAAAAAAACAAGAAAGAATTTTCTGATGTTTCCTTCATAAGCTGGTCTTACAGGCTGGAAGTGTTAAAAGTTTGCATTAATAATTAATGCATAAATTTTAAACTGGTTTTCATACTTCCAAAATTCAAGAGTTTTGCAAGTCATTTCATACTATGTTCAGCATAATTTATATTATACAATGATGATCTGTGAATGAAAAATGGCAACATAACCTTCGTCCTTCTTTATACCTCCAAGAGAGCTCCAGCAGAACAGAAGCAACGCATCTGAGAATTGCGAAGAAAATAATCAGATGGTATGACAAGTGTGATGTTGAAACTTTGAAACTTTAACAAAACAAAATACTTTATATTGAGATTTGTAACCTCAAGATTTTTTTTCTCAATTAATTTCCCTTAACTGCAGAATACTTGCATTACTTGAAGTTGGTATCTTTAAACAGTCTTCAGTTGTGTCAGAGCACCCTGAAGTCACTAGATTAGCATATGCTTGAAAGAGAGACCTCCAGTATTGTTCACAGTAAACCTGAGGCAGGTACCTTTGGTTACAATATCTCAGGCCAGGTCCCTCTGCACTGCAGGCTGCCTCTGAGCTGCTGTTGTCATACCTGCTGGGGACAGCATAGGCCTAATGTAAAAGAGGGAAATAACAGGTGAGTTTGAGCACATTGTACTGGAGGCCTGAAGGATATAACATACAGGTTTAGGGGGACCACGTGTGCAAATGGAGTTGGTAATGGTAATTTCAACAATGCTGTTTGGATTTTTAGTCTGTTCCTTAAAGTCTCTCAGAGATTTTTTTGTTGTTGTTTTCTGGACAGCACTATGTGTAAAAATCAAGTAATTATATAACGAAGCTGAAAGTCCTTGCCCCATACAGGAACAATAATTATGATTTGGGAATATAGGAGATAGATAGATATCAGGAAATGGAGGGAAGATATCAACAGGAGTCATGTTGCAGAGGTAAGGATGACAGTTAGGAACATACAGAAGGTAAAGACACAAAGCTAGATTTTGTTCTCAAAATATGACAAATAGGAAAGGAAGAGAGATGGGGGTTAGGATACTGGTTTGAGAAAGGCATTGCAGTTTTTCATTTTCGGCTATGAGAGGATTATCTAGTCTAATACATGATGTCAGAAGTCTGGCCATCCTAAATTATTCCAGTAATTCTATCCTGGAATCCATGTAAAAATTGGAATTTTGATACAAATTGGTGTAATCCAAAAATGTTGTGTCAGTAATTGGCAACACCTCATCATTTTATTACTAAAATAAAAATTACTGCTAGTGTGAGAGATCTATAGGGGGAGTCTTCCTGTTCTAATTTTTATGGCCACTGTTCTTGGTGATTTACTGACGTAAAAAATGACTGATAGATATATGCAGACAGTTTCTTTTAAACATCACTACTGACATACTTAGCTTATTTTACCTAGCTATGATTTCTTTACAATTTCTTCTCCTGTTTTAGACAGGTTTAGAACATTTAACAGGTTCATTCATTCGCAACAGATGTTCCTACAAAACCAAAATTTCTTGATTTTTTTGGTTGGTTTTTTTTTCTGGTTTTTTGGTGGTTTTTTTTTTTTTTTTTTTAAATGATCAACAAAATACAATTCCTTAATATCAACCAGAATTCAAACAAAAATAGATACATGGAATTATCAACAACCGTTATCAACAACATTGCATCTAGCAGAAATATACATTATCTTCATGGTAACTATTTTTTGTCTATGATTATGGAAATGGAGAAATTAGTGTGGTGTTTGGATATTTAAAATAGTATCATAATCAAGGCTGTCAGGGACTTATACTGCTTGCCAGTAAGAGGGGGATCTTACTCTTGCATAAACTGTATAATTAGTAGATAGCCCATCATATTATTGAATATCAATGTTTTATTGTAATGCATTTTGAGAGAATGAACCAAGAGAATGGGGTAGGGGAAAGGAAACATTACTGTGAGTGGTGTTTTCAGTCTGCAAAACTGCTGATCTCAAACTTTCAAAATTATGAGCTGGATTCCGAAAAAACCCTCTGGTTTTAGCTAATAATCATGGCAATTTAAAACCTAGTATATGATAAGCTTCGTTTGCTTGTATATTTGGAAACATCACATGCAGATCTTGCACATTTTTCCTTGCAGCCATATGATCATGTAGCAGTAAAATTGTGAAAGTTAATAACCCTGAAGCTCTGTAGTTCCTATCTTCCTTCTAAGTATGATTATATATTAAAATCTAATCACCTGGCCTCATTTGTTAAGTTCTTCTAATATTATTTCTTGTTACAAGGAGTATATGACAATTATTACACCTGTCTGTGGAGGTTCTTCTACTTTGTCTCCAAGGAAAAGCTATTCATTCAAAAATATTTATTGTGGAACAGGTTTGAGGGAGAAGATGCAAAAGAAAGACAGATGGCAGTTAACCAAATCGAGGCAGAGTTCCAAAAAAATAAGGTATTTTTACAGGATGGATGGCTGGCAAGGAAAGTATTAGATTTGCTAGGCAATGTGGTTTATTGAAGTCCTTGATGACAGGAAACCTATACCTGTATTAACCATCTAAGAGAGAGGCTTTCAATAATATACTACATGAAATGTCCCTGCATCTTAGGCCTGACAATCTGTCATATATTTTCATTGTATGATCCAGGAAAACAAATTATTTGAGGAACAAATAGCCAAAAGTTTGAAAACCTATGTTCTTAAATTAAGAAGTGCAAATCTGATTCTGTACGCTACTTTGCTATTATAGTTGTCTGGACATATGTGCTGAATCAGGTAATTTGCCATATCCAATATTGTGTATAAAGCCAAACATACACCAGAGCTGGATCTTTGTAGTTAATTGAATTACCTTCCGCATGAGACAAATGACATATTAGTCTGTTGTTGAATCACTGTTCTCAGACATTGTACCTAACAAGCATATCTAAATGCTAGAGACAGTGTTCAGATCAGAGTTTGCTTCTCTTACATAGTCTTCTTATGCAGGTTAACCAGAACCACTTCTAATTGGAGTGCTGACCTGTCAGTCAGTTTCTTTCTTGTTTGGGAAAATGAACAGCTTGAGTTTAGCTGATGCTGATGCCATAAAATTAACTATTTTTAAAATGCCATTCTAAAGTTATAATTGCTTATACAACCCTACTCTCATAGAATAATTTTGTTTAATTTTGTAGTTTTGAGATATAGTCTTTGTGCCTTCTAGGCATCTTTTTCATTTGGATTGCCTCATCTCTCCAAAATAATACTTCATATTTTACCATTCAAGCTTATAACAGTGTTTATGAATTTTATTGCATCCTGGGCTGCATCAAGAGAAGTGTAGCCAGCATGTCGAGGGAGGTGGTCCTGCCCCTCTACTCTGCTCTGATGAGACCCCACCTGGAGTACTGTGTCCAGCTCTGGGGTCCTCAGCATAAGAAAGACTTGGACCAGCTTGAGTGGGTCCAGAGAAGAACCACAAAGATGATCAGGGGGCTGGAGCATCCTCCCCCATGAGGACAGGCTGAGAAAGTTGGGCTTGTTCAGCTGGAGAGACCTTCTAGCGGCCTTCCAGTACTTCAAGGGGGCCTACAGGAAAGGTGGGGAAGGACTTTTTACAAGGGCCTGTAGTGATAAGACATGGGGCAATGTTTTTAAAATAAACGAGGGTCTTTTCAGATCAGATATGGAAGAAATTATTCACTGTGAGGGTGGTGAGGCACTGGAAGAGGTGGCCCAGAGAAGCTGTGGCTGCCCCCTCCCTGGCAGTGTTCAAGGCCAGGCTGGATGGGGCTTTGAGCAACCTGGTCTAGTGGAAGGTGTCCCTGCCTAAGGCATGGGAGCTGGACAAGATGATCGTTAATGGTCCCTTCCAACCCAAACCATTCTACGTTTCTATGATTTATTATTCTATGATTTAGTGCCTGTACTAACTAATATGAACAGTAGCTTTTGTACTTTTCTGAAGGTTGGGTTGTTTTGGTTTTTTTTTTCAGTGGAGAGCCAAAGGTTCAGATATAATAAATATAATCAGGGCTCCTTTTTTTAAAAATAAAGTATTCAAGCTCCTAGTTTTATATTTAGCTATTTAGATGTCCAGTATGTTGTCTTAACTGGTAGTACTTTATGTACAAAAGCTTAAAATGAACAGTTCATTTACACCCTGAATTGAGTTGTCAGACATAAATTAATCCTGAGTTAAGTAGAAGTGCATATTTTTATTTTTTAATGATTTTAAATTTCTCACCAATCTGCATGGAAGCTTTTTGCTTTTTATAGAGTACATATATTGCATTTAAGTATCTTTAACGTATGTTAACATATGAGAAGGTCCACCTTCTCATTTCTGCTTGGTTATACTTCATTTTCAGTTGATAGAATTTCTTGATAAATGTTCTGTTTATTAATTTGTTTCTTAGTTATTCTAGAAAACTGGAGGGATCAGATTTTGTAGACATATAAAATAGTCAGCCTTAAGTTTTCAAAGTCTTGGCTTTGAGGTTTGTTATTTTTTCCTGCTCTATTTTGTATTAAGTGTATTGTGTATTTCTGCTTTGTAAATACTAATTCTGTAACCATTTAGGCATAATATACTACTGTTAGTGATGAAGAGCATACAAGAAAAAAAAATATCTCTTTATAAACCACTTATTCCCTTCCAGTACATTTGTACTGTAAAAAAATTATTTCAAGAGTTATTTTCTCCATGTGAAATATCACTCCAGGTATCTTAATCTATTCCTGACGAGGAAATCAAAAATCATCTGATTTAAGGTAATTTGTCTGAATCAAGCCATCAGCACAGTCCTTTTCTTGTTGCTATATTGGAGCTTTTGACTGCTGGGGATATGCCTGCAAAGCCTTTTTACCAACTTTTGAGTGGGACAAGGTGAACCTCTCTTTGTTTAAGAATGCTTTATGTTTGTGAGTTGTTGATTTTGGGATATATTTTTATTTTATGGTCTTTTAAGTCTTATTTGTGGTTTATGATGTTAAAGCTTTCTGTTAGTATCTCTAGTCATGTATATATGGCAGACTGAAACTCACCTATTCTTTTAAAATATAAATAAACAGATACTATAGGCATTCAAAAGCTACCTTTAGAAGAGAGGGCAGTCTGAACTGAAAGTCCCTGTTCTCCTAGATGCTTGAACTTGCAGTACAGAAATGTACACTACTTTTTCACTTATAAGACTTTTTAAATAGGATATGATTTTGCCACGTGTATTTAAATCAACAGAAAGCATCAAACCACGTGACATTACTTAGGAAAGAAAGTTAGTCAGGTTCAAACAGAACGTCTTTCTATCTTCCACATTCATGCAAGTGTTCATTAATGGAGTGAATTTATTCTGAGAAACTGTGTATTGAAAGACAGTGCTTATCTGAAATTTGTTGTAAAGTAACCACATTTGGTGCATCATAAACACTGATGAGATTTCTGATCCATATGTTAACACATTAGGTGCAAAAACTCTCTGCCAGGTGGAAGTCAGTTTGTGCAGTTTTTCTTCAAGTGGCTTCCACCACGAATTTAATTTCCAGAGGAAAAGACAAGTTTCTGACGTGGCATTCTGAGATTCCTTGACCATTCTTAACCATAAAACAGACATATGCAGTTTGCTTTTTTCTTCATAGAGCTCCACTAGTGTGAAGTGTCATATCCTGAAGATTCTTTGATAAGCTATTAATTGCATTAAGTTGTTTAGATTATGAAATATCGGGGGGGGGGGGGGGGGGTGTTTAAAGGTCTATGAAAATCAAGGATCACTAAAATTATTAACACATTTGAAAAAGAAAGAAAAAGGCTCCTGTATCTGGTAAATAATTTCATAGGAAAGCATACTTTACTTACTGGGATGAGCCCACTTGCTTTCCTGAATAGGGCTGAATAGTTATTTTAAAAAGTGCCGCTGTCATTAAGCAATAGTAACCTTGATCTGTGCTTTAAAACTTCTACTGTTAACAGTTCGTTTTGGTCAAAGCCTGTATGTATACATGCCACAGCAGCATAATTTCAGCAAAAAGTTGTGCTTTTTGACAAAGGCAAACACAGAGAGAAGTTGAAAATGTGCACTTCAGAAACAAGGAAGTAATTTTAAACCATTCCTGAAGCTAAATTTTACTATTCAGTTAAATGTGCTCAGTTCTCGTCTCTGATAGACCTATTAGCAATTGTCTAGCCTAAAGTTAAATTACTTGTGAGAAGAGTAGAGTAGAATTTCCAGAGACACATCTAGAAACATTTAGGAGTAATTTATATAAATAAATAAATAAATAAATAAATAAATAAAATATATATAAAAAAACATATTAAAAAGAGATACCATTACACCAGCTGTAATTGATTCCTTTTTTGGAATTGGAGGCTAGAGATTTTCATTGACTTTCAGTAATATAAAGTATAGTTTCTTAATACTCTTAAAATATAATGAGTGGGATTCAAATTTAAAAAAAAATAATAATTTACAAGTAAACATTCCATAGACAAAATTATGTGTACAGTATATATGATTTACCGAAGACATAAGTACAAGAGTAGAGAAAGAGCTACTCCTTCTCATTTTCTAGAGACCACTGAACTGTTCCTGCTATCCAGAGAAACAGTGAGTAGAATATATAATTCTTGTCACCACTGGCATTGTGATCTGAAAATCATAGATAGTTTGCAAACCAGCAATTTCTTTTGTGTCAGACTCAATGTTTGGCTATATGTTTAACGTAGCCATTTGTAGGCAGGTTTGTAAGGAAGACACACACCATCGTTTTTCTTGTCTGTAGCTTGATGATTTCATAAGGAACCAGTATAAAGATTATTCTAAATCGTGTACTGATACACAGTATTTTCTCTGAAGTAGGTAGAATACGTTGCAATATTTTAGATTTTTTTTTCTTCTAGGTTTATTCTCACAGCTAAATACCTCTCTTCAGAAAGATTTCATAAAGTATAAGATAGTTCCAGTGAGAAATGAGTGAAGCTCATACACATCTGTGAAAATTTGGAGAGTGAATGTAATTTCTTCATAGCAAAAAAGATGCTATAAAACCAGCAAATGAACAGATTATATATATGTTTCATAGGTCACCTCCCTCTGTCTTACAAGGGTCTGGCTGAAGACTTTCTTATCTTCAGGAAGGACTGTTCTTTGTCATTTCAGAGATAACGTCTTTCAAGGGCCTGATGTTGCCTAATGCTAAATACAATTAGCAGGTGTTCCCTTCCTCAGAATTTCAGCTGAAACAGTTAAAGGAGAGAAGAAATCTATCAAAATAAAGACTCAAGAAAGTCTAGGTTGAATACTGATATTTTCACAGTCTGTAATAAATTGATACAGCAATCAAGTGAAATTTCTATGTGAACATGAATGCTTGGATAGGGGTGCATGGCTAAACAGTTAATGTACTTGTGTATTATTTCCTTTTTCCAGATGCTCCAACATTTGTGTCAAATCAAACCATGTATTATTCTTGGGAAGGCAATCCCATCAATATAAGCTGTGAAGTACTAGCAAATCCATCTCCTTCAGTTCAATGGAGAAGAGGAAAATTAGTTTTACCAGTAAAAAATACAACACATCTGAAGACCTACAGTACAGGAAGAAAGCTGATTCTAGAGGTAAGGCTTAAAATGGAAATCAATGTGGTGACTTAATTTCTTCCTCAGTTTGGCACCATTGCAAGTACTGTAGAGTGCATTTAAGGATAAGACTTACAATTTAGTAAGTAAATCTCTTTTTAAAAAGACTATTTGTGAACTGATTTAACTCCATATTTCTTGTGAGCAGTTAGAAAACAAGCGTCATTTGCATGGCTTGTGCTCAGTTATCCATCTGCAGTAAACAAAGATGTGACTTGCATTTCTTGCAAGTAAGGAATATATAAATAAATATAAAACAAAACCATCAAGTTAATACTAAAAATTAAACTAACTGCCTGGTACGTGCTTGGTGTATACAAAAAGATCTGTGTGGTTTCAGTCAAGAACAAAGCAGAAGGGTAAAGTGATAATAAACTGCGGTTGGCTTTGATAATACCTGTTTCCTCATGGAGGCATCAGAAAAATGAGAATTAAGCTCCCTTCTGTTATCTAAAAGGTACATGTAAGAATAAAACTTGAGAAAGGCAGAAGACAAAGAATGGACCTTAACTATCCATTTACTTTATTACCTTCACTAAACAATGAATGACTTACCAATAGTGTATAGCAAATGATGGTCCTTAATTAATCATTTCACAAAAACAGTGTAACCACTGTCTCTAGCTGGTCTCACCTGTTACAGGAACAACATACAGTCGTCCTCCAAGGTGTGGAAGAAGTTAGCTTTCTCCATTTCTATCTAGTATCAGGCATATGTCTGAGCATAAGCTTCTCAGTTGTCATGGGGAAAAAAGGTTGATAATCTACAGAGCCGATCAGAATCAGGGGCCTACTTCAGATCCCAAGCAAGAGTTGTAAAGTACACTGAAAAGAACTAAGTTTTTCTCCTAAACTCCAAACAAGTAACCTAATTTCTTGTACTAGTAGTAGATTATATATATTTAAAGAGACACAGCCTTACTCCTGTTTGAAGGTCACTTTTAGTTGGGTTTTTTTTTTTATTTTAAGTAAAGCTTAATAACACGAAATATGCTTTGCAGTCTGTGGCTCTCTAAATGCCCTTCCATTCTACTGTCACCTGAACAGTTGGTCAGCAAGCTGGATTCTAATAAGGCTTTAGCTCTGTGTGGTATCTGTTATCTATTC
This sequence comes from Leptosomus discolor, assembly GCF_034619465.1. Lineage (NCBI taxonomy): Eukaryota > Metazoa > Chordata > Aves > Leptosomiformes > Leptosomidae > Leptosomus > Leptosomus discolor. The sequence goes on along the minus strand of NC_141391.1, from coordinate 107,709,357 downwards.
TGTCTTAAATCCTTATTCACCTGAATTTACAGTTGAGCCACATCCCTTCTATCTTCCTCACTCCTTCCCCCTCCCTCCCCCCCTCCCCCCCCCCCCGAATGTCTGGTGTATTGTGAATCCTGCAAACAATAAAAAGTAAAATATTATTCTTGCATCGTTAATAGGAATCAGCAATTTTCAGACCTTTCATTGCTTATTTCAGTCAAAATATCAGTTTGTGTAAATAGCACCTGTGGAAAAAAAAAGTGTGATGTTTATTAGATTTTTTTTCTTTTTTAAAAATGAAATTGTAAAAATGTATAGTCACCATTTTCCATTATTTGACTTCCTTATTTGAATTTGAGAAGGAGGTGGTTAACATAATAAAGGGTGTATTTAGGTCTATATTTGGAGAATATACTAGATAAACTGAAGTTAAGAATATATCTGCATATTGGTCAAGGAGGACATATCTGCATTTCTGATTTTTTCAAAAGACTGATATTTGATGAGAAATTAATATTTACAAACTGTATTCATTTTAAAGATTGCTCCCACATCTGATAGTGATTTTGGACGATATAATTGTACAGCAACAAACAGAATAGGAACAAGATATCAGGAGTATACACTTGGTCAAGCTGGTAAGTTAAAAAGTTGTTTCCTTTCCTTTTCTTTATTTTTTTTCCTATCAATCAAAATTAAGTTCAGACATAGTAATTCCAATGGAATGTTTGTAGTTAATTTTAGTTCTTTAAAAGTTGAGTTGCGTTATAAAGTAAAATAAACCAGTTCCCTCAGAATATGAATCTTCTTTGGATTTAATTTTAAGGCCTTCTGAAATTTGAAAAGTGAAATTAGTCTAACTTTTTTTCCTTTGCCCTTGCTACATACTCTGTTTGTAACTGTATTTTTATTACTTCAGTGGAGAGATATGGTTTACAGGCAGTAAAAATAAGAAAGAACTAAGAAAGTCTTTTTTCCTTTTTCTCCCTGGTATTTTCTTGATAAACGAAGTATGACAAAACACTGAAATACTTCAGCAAAGAATTTCTATCTTCATTTGCACTTTCAGTTATTTAAAAGCAGAATTTGACCCAGACTGGTAGATTGAATTAATTTAAGCTCTGAGATGTTCCACAACCAATTGTTACAGAATTTCTGAATATTTTTAGGTCCATCTATTGTTGTTGAGGCAAATATAAAACCATGACTGTTTGTTCTTTGGCAGAAATAGCTATTAACTCAAAGTAAATGAAAGTTTCTTAGCATTTCTTTCAATTTTCTTTTCTTGTGTAATGGACTAATGTTGGTTCAGCAAGCTTTGAGGTCTCCCAACATTTGAATCTGCATACTTAATGATGCGAATTGTTTCAGCTTTAATGACATCTATGGAGTTATAATGCAGTTTACAGTACAAAAGGTACAGCCATACTGAAAGTTATGCACCCTTTGTGGTGCATTGTTATGGACCATGTTCATCATGTAACTTTCAGGTCATACCATACTGCCATACTGGCTGATACACATTGAAAGGGACAGGTAGAAATAAGGTCTTGTATAATTTGTTTTTAAAATAGGACTTGTGTATTTTTTATGATCTTGAATGTTTCAACTGTAACTTTTCAGAGACGTACTAGGAAGACTTTCGAAGGTGCATTGCTGAAATGTGCACATCCAATCATAGGGAGGCTCTCTTACCCAGCCTGGTGTTTTAATTTTTATAGTTTTGCTCAGTAGGGGAATTATTTTCTTTTGGTGTCTCAGGAGTTATAAAGAACAGTTATTTGTTAACAAAGTTGTACACAGCATTTATAGTTTTTCCCATTACCTCTATAGGATGGATTACTACCACACACTTTTGTCATGAACACTATCCTATTTTTTTTTTCTTTGAACGGTGATCAAAAGAGCTAAGCATAGGAAAATGTGGGTTTCTGTTGAGAAATAGCAGATTTCTCTGTGGCACAATTTTAATTAATCCAGAAAATCCATTGCCCTTCATTTTACGACTTTTTTAGGGTATTAGCTGTGTTGCAAATCTGATCTTCCTTTGATAGCTATATGCGACAAATGAGAAATACGTTACCTCTTGCTTTTGCATGTAACAATACTTAGACCCATCTAAGTCCTAATTTCATACAATACGTTCTTTGCTTTCCACCTTACAAAAATCTTCCCAATATAGGGACTTACACAATCTAATTTATACATAAAATAATTTTTAATTTTTGTTAACAAAAATTCCAGAAGAGAACAATTTGTAGAATCTTCAGTCATGTTCATGATCATTTACCTAGTTAATCCCATTTATTTCAATGGAATTACTTGAATAATTGAGTTTCTGTAGTGGGTCTAAAGTTATGACTGTAGCAGCTCGTTAGTACTATATGTGACATTAAACAGGAAAAAACAATATTCCCCATGATGTTCAGAATTGAAATAGTGATAGAAAAGCTTTGAACTTTAAGGAAAAATGCAATTAATTTCTATACCAACTATTCTGTCTCTAAAAAAATCTCAAGACTTGCAGGAAGTTAGCATTGATTTGAATAAGTAAACTAGATCTATTATGTGTATATTACTTTTGCCATCATTTAATTTTGGAAGTAGATTTAGCCCGCAATCTCAGGACTTGATTGTCTAAATACTCATGACTTGCGTAGGATTTACAGAGTTAAATTAAATTCATGGAACAAAATGACTGCACATAACCCTCTGATTTTTGTCATTTACATCTATTTCTCCTCAGTAGCATGCTTTCTCTTTAGGGCAAGACGTGCATCCCTTGATTCAACAGCAGCACTGGTTCTGCCTGTCCTGCTGCGCTAGATGCTATTCTTGTCCCTGCAGTAACTTCTCTGAGATTTGTTACATGTGAGGCTTCACTAGAAGGAAAAAGCAGTAGAAGTACAATGTGACAGCTGCTACAAAAATTCCCCAATTTCTCTCAAAAACAGAAGACTTGCCACTAGAAGTCTATCTTAAAGCCATGAACATAAATTACAGGAAAGGGAAGGAAAAAATCCTACTCATCTCCCTCTGGTGTCTTACCTCTCAAGACAGAAAAAAGATGAGAAAAGAGAACAATTATGTCAATGAAATCAAAGAAACTCGAGTTGTGGTTATTGCTGTACACTTTTTCATAAAGATGTGCGTACACATGAGAGCATCTCAGCAGATATTCTATATCTGCTGATTTTTCTCTTAGATTTGCAAACCAGCACAAATCATGATACTGCATGATTATTTTAGCTATGTATTTCTCTCCTGCTTTTACAAAGAATTATTTTTATTACAAAGTAATTCTCATTATTGAGTGAAAAAGGACATGATATTTTGATTTTGCATTATATTCTCATGTGAGAGCCCCTTGAAATGCAAATGAGAGCAAATAACTCCATACAACATATAATCCTGTTTTAGCTTTTTAATATGACTATATCAGAGATGTCACTGATGGCATTTTTTCAAACAGCTCACTATTCTCTACTTTTGCAACAGTTTGCTTAACATTTTTCAGTCAATTCTTCAGAAAACTCAAAAAAAAAAGTATTGGAGTTATAAGCATAAAAAGGTAAATCAGAGTATGTATAGTGAATATGTAATGAATAAAGAATTATGAGAAGTTATGTAAAGCATGAGCTATATATGGACATCCTATATAATGACACAAAATGCAGAAAATAGACACACTCAAATTTTGTAGTAATGATAATGAATATAAGCCATTTGTAGTGTAGTATTTATGTGTGTCTGGAAAGACTGAGTTTGGGTGTGTCAGGGCTCCATTATGCTAGGCACTACTTACAGTAGTGTAATGCATAATATTTAGGAACCTGAAAGATTAACATTTTTAGCATTTGCATCTAAATAGACTTTTTTGGGGAAAAAAACCCCAGCAAATAACAAATGTAGTTAACTGCAACAATTAAGCTAGCATCAGCTGGAAATGAAAAACAACCAGGGAGATGAAGGATAAAACCATCGTGATAATTACAGGTATAAAATGTCAAATGCAGCTGTCTTCCTAGTTTTACTACCTCTGTTGTTTTACTTTGGTAGATTAGGAAGCCCTAATGATTGGTATTTTCTACATTAAATCCTCATAAAATATTTTCATTCATTTCAATACAGCCTGGATTTCCTTCTGTCTTTGATAGTAAATACTAATGCTGGGGTGTAGCATACTTTCACAATGGCTCTGTCAGGGAAAAAATAGATACTATTTCTAGCTGGCAGACAGTATTAAGCAAAGTATGTCACTACGGTAAATTTTACAAATAATGATCATTTTACTAAATAGTTTTCTCTTAAAATTCTGCAGGAATGACTTGTTGCTTCATGTTTTGTTCCATTTTTCTGCTTTGCTAGTTTTCAGCAGAATCAAACTACCCTTTTTTTTTAATTTACTGCTAGGTAAAAAGTGATCGTACTGTCACAATGCCATTATCTTTATTTCTGTTGCTCTCTTTAAGACATTAGCCTTATTGATGATAAGATTTCTTTCAGAATTTAGGTGCAATTTGCAACCATACCATTTTGTTTGACAGGAAAACTATATCTGTTCACTCAAATTATACAAAGCTACTGAATCAGTCTGGATTCCAGACACTTTCATTTAAACCTTTCAAAACAATTAAAAGAACTGCAGCCTATTTAAGGTTTCATATTGATAGGTGCTGGTCGTTACTGGTAAATGCTGAGAAACTTCAGCACTTTTGAAAGCTTAATCAGATGTGCTCACCCCTTGACTTGTGGTGATCAACTCTTGAAAATACCATGTGGTTGACATCCTCTGTTTTTATTGCTTAAGCATTTGAATTGCTGTGTAAGTAACATGTAGAATGTGAAAAGAACCACACTCTCTTTCATTTCTTGCCACTGCAAATTAATTACTTCATGTCACAACCACAACCTTTATTTTAGAAGTCTACTTACACTCCATTTTTAATCTATGACAGGCTTAGGCTTTGGCAAGCTAGGTGAGCTTGGCAGATTGTCCCAGTGGCTTTCATAGCCTGAGGCGAGCACAGATATTCCTAGATTTGCCCAGATCTAGTTTAGTCATAGTTTATCTGAAATATCAGTGTGCAGGGAGATGGTGTTAACTAGCAAAGCATTTTTGCCTTTTTGCTGAGATCTCAGTGTCATTTAAATGTTTTTGCATAGATAAGTAGAAAATTGTATGGTCATCAGTAGTTTAGGACTATGTTGTTGGAATCTTAAAATGGTAAATGTTAAGGGTAAGAGAGCTAAACTGGATTTTTCAAGTAAATTTTCTACTTAAATATTAATGTGTACTTTGCATATAGCAGTGTACAGCTGGACTGAATCCAGAGCCTCTAAAAAGTAGACCGTCTCTAAGGCTCTCATGGCCTTACTCATCCTAGACTTCACTTTCCCCTTCTTTCTTCTGTTCTAGGATGGCAAAAGGGTTAAAAGTTCAGATAAAGAGTCTGATTCACCTTTTTTGCCACAGTCTTTGCACCTAAAAGGATCCTTCCATTTTTGATGAAAGGTTCTGATCTCACTACATCATGCCTGGAACTGCAGCTAAGCACAGAGACTTCCAGTAACTAAGTGTTAATAGGATCAACTGCTGGCAGAAACTGTACTGATAGGCAATTAATATAGTTTACAGATTAGCTATGTCATACAACTCTGATGAATTTCAAAATTGTCTTGCTAAATCATTCCTATTACATTTTGCACAAGATACTATAGAACATCAAGGGTTTTACAGCATTTAGAGGTGGTTACATATAAGAATACTTAAAGGTATGGGAAATGCTATATCTGTTTCCTTTCTACAGAAACATTACAGGAAATTAAAAAGCAAAATTAAAATACAATCTATGATGCCATTAAGTATTGAGAACTCCCACACTACTTTATTTAATTAAATGTATTTTAGGCATCCTGTATACACAGAAAGTCATGGAAGATGGGGAATAATGACATCAAAAGCAAATGAAGACATGGGAGAGGCAATAATTGAGCTTCACAGAAATTGCATCCTGTAGCCTGCTTTACAGAATCAAGTCATGCTCAAAGTATGATAAGGTTGATTGATAACTGACAAAACCTACAACTAATCTGGATTTTTGATGCTGACACTTTGGTGCTGGTTAGTGCGTGTTCTTCCTTTTTTCTCCAAATATTTGTGTTTTCACACAAGCAAAATAAAATCAAAGAAGTAGGACTTAATTTTCCCTGGAGAATAAATAAAAATAAAAAAGGTAATCATATTCTGTTCCAAGACAGCGTTACAGGATCTTACTGATTTTTCTTGTAGGATCGTTAAGTTGCTTTTTCTCTGTAACTTTTCCCTTGCTGCTCTCAACATCCCATTTACCTGCACAAAACTACGGGCAGATCTAAAATCTAGTTCTCTGTCATAAAACTTGCCATTCACATCTTTAGCAACATCAGCTAAAGGATTTTTACTAAAAAAACCAAACAGTAATGCATTCTCAATAAGCATCTGTGTGAAACTATCAACATTGCAACAGTGTTTTTCTTTATTTGCGTGTATCTTATTTTCATTTATTATTCATGTATTTATTTGCTAATTGTGGTCCTGTTTCCTAATTAATTCTTTATTTTTCCAGAACTCACAGTAATTTGGTAAAAGAAATCTATTGCAGTTTTCCCCAAGCAAAGACATCAAGGCAGAACTGAGCCAAACCCGTAGATTTAATATTGATTTTTTTCCTCCATTCTAAGGATGTACCATCACAAACTATTTCATGGATATCTTTGACTTCAAAGATCTAATCCACAGCCCCATCTCTTTCCCTACCATGGTCTTGATACTGCTTATGTTTAGCATTTAGACATAGTTACTTTCCATCAATATATATGCCACGTATACAGAGATAGGAGAAGATGCAGAACTGCACTAGGAAAATATTGGCGGGAGACAGGAGACAAGAGCTAACTGAAAGATAAATTTCTGACCCCACTACCTACTCTCACACCATCACTTCCTTTTCTCCATTTACTCCAGGACAGCTAAACTCTCAGAAGAAAAATTATTTTCTTCCATAAAACTATACAAAATATAGCTTGAAAAGAAAATCCCCAGTGATAAATGGTGGTCATTTATTGAACAGGTTGGGTAATAATAGTAATAGACTTGAAAGAGCATTTACATATCAGTGGAGATAAATATGTACTCATAATTCTGGGTGTACTTCTCAGCTGCAATAATGTTTTTGAAACCAGACCGCAACTACTTAATTAAGGCAAATTTATCACAAAGTTCATTTGTGCTAATCAGCTTTGTGCTGCGTACAACCTACATCAAGTGCAATTTTACACTTACTATTTGAGGATATTTTTTATTTTATTTTTAAGGAATTTTTTTTAACATCATACATGAATACAGTGACATACTGTAGACACTGTGGAAAGAAGATGGAGTTGACTAAATGTCTGACACTTGTATTTTTTAATGACACTTTAATTTAAAGGCTGAACTTTTAGTAAAATATCTCTTGTTTTGACAACAGTATAACAACAACAAAGATAGCAGTGGAACTTCTCAGACAGTATTCCATAATCTGTGCTGTCACCAAGTAATCATAGAAAATAAATCCCATACTTTTCCTATATATAATCCTCCAACTTATGTCTGTAACAGTATATGAAAGAGTAATCACTGCCCATAGCTAAACTCCTCTAAGATTCATTTAGTTGGTTGGTTGACTTTAGAAGAAAAAAGAACAAGAAGCATCCACAGTTCCATCCTTCCAAACGCAGACTTTAGAGTACACAACTTTGCAAATTATTCTTCACTTCTAATAAACATTGGACCAAAAGACTTGCAATGCTAACACGAAGATCACAGCAACGCTCCAAATAATTTCAGCTGACAGGGGACAGCACAAATGCGGGAATGTTTAGCTAGATCAGGACCAGAGGGCTGTTTGCCTTGCATGATCAAAGAGAACTCAGAATTAGATCAGTTCATTATACTGCTAATGATCTTCTTTGAGGGAAGAGTTATAGATTTGCCTAGTTTGAAAGACATAGTAGGTATTTTATTCAATTTTAATGGAACTACTAGTATTTGTTTCTGATTTTGACTAAGAACGTGTCTCCTGTTGTACTTTCTTCAGGTGATTCACTCTTTTCTTAAGAACTGATATAGTTCAACTCTGAAAAACTGCATAAAAGTTACCTACATGTGTGGGTTCCTTGGATTATGGATTTAAAATGGTATTTTGGATGTATTTCACACTTAAACATACTACATATTGCATTGTGCTAGTTATGCAAAATATTTTGCTGGGTTTTCACAGGAGCTTCATTTTATGCTTGTTACCAAATGGAATCATATCTTCATTTGGCAGAAATTGTACTTGCATCTGCAATAGAAACCATAAGGTTCTTCCTGAAGGATGTCTTCTTCCCAATGCCATGTTTATTATAGTTAATCATACACAGACATGAACACACAAGGAAAAGAGATGTCCTTAGCATTTTGAAAGTCAAGAATAAAATGGATATGTAAATAATACATTTTTGTTTCATACCATTGACCAAATAATTGTTTTGATCCAAACTGAAGTAACAGTGAATTGACTTATAAAAGGAGCATACGGAAACTGACATAAAAATAGCCTGAGTGAAATTAATTATTCATTCAACCTTAAACAAAAATTTTTGTTTCATTTTGGACTTTTTATCAGCAGAAAAGGCACAAAAGTGTTTAAAAACAATTTATTATATTGTAGGTATCCACAGCAGCTTTTTGCTTAATATTAAAACCAAAGAACATTCCTCTGAAGTACTACAGAGTATTTTATCTTCCTAAGTGATTGATATCCACATCACTCATACAGCACCATGCTGCTTTATTTTGGCTATCCTGGGTTGCTTTGCTGGCTCTTTTATGTTGTATTATTCCCACCCCTCTCACGACAGTCGTTTTAGATAGGGAGAGAAAGAATCTGTACACAGAATGGTGCTTAAGGTACTGTTGTTGTTGGGGAACAAAAAAATATTGCTCTCAGCTGTAATAAGAATCTGGAGGAGAGGGATCACAAGCTGGTTCTAATGCTCATCCCTTTCTAATTTTGGGATCAATGCTTACTTAGCAAACAACTCATATAACTAATGTGTTATCTAATGAGTTTAACCCATAACTTGCATGTGATAAAAGAAAATCTGTATGGTTTTTTGAACATATTTTATTTTTTCTAAAAAAAAAAAAAAAAGAAAATCAACTGTTTGATCAATTTAGAAAAAGATTCAAAACCCAGGTCTGTGTTCTCCCAGATGTATAACATACTGGTTACGTTTGGTCACGTTCTGTCCGACCATGAATCTGGAATTCCTTCAGAATGATATAGCTTTACTAAGGGTGAAAATTTCCTGATACATCCTATATCCTGATGAAATCAGTGTTTCCTGGAATAAGAAAGTATTTGAGGGATTGAATCCCTCAAGCTGAGATTTGCACTTTACTCAAATTTTTAGTATCATGGATTCATATAGTTATGTTTTTAAGTAAAAGATATTAAAATTGTTCATCCATGTAAATAAATCTATGCTGATTTCAACCCAATGAGCACAAAGCATTGGAGGTTTCAGGAGACCTATATTCGAAAATGTTAACGGTAATATTTCAGAGGTATGTTTTCAGCATTGAGACACTCAACTCTGACAACGGCTAGAGATTTTTTCTGGAAAAAAATAGGTGCCTGATTATTAAAAGGTTATACAAATCAACCCCCTTAGAGCTGCTTTGGCAGATGTCCTTTTCCTGAGAATTAGTGGCTGAATATTTTCTTAAACCCATTTTGGCTCATTTTCATTCAAGTACCAATACGGGGTGAAGCTCAAATTGATTCTGTTTTTGTTCCCATCTGTCTGACAGCCCTTCAATAAAGACTACACTTTATGTGAATGGTTCAGTACTCACCAATGAAAAATTAGTATTTTGTCTTCTATGTGTTAGTTTGGTCATACATTGTGAAAGTAACATAATGTTTCTATTTTTAAAGATGTACTGACCCCAAGGTTAATTTTTTGCTTTTGTTTCATATCTAGCATCTCAACACCTACAGACACCAGCTCTATTTTTATAATTCTTTTCTACTTTGAAAGATATGTGCTTGCTTTTGTTTTCAGAGAAAATGTTTCTTTCGAACTATTCCGCAAATTATTTCTTAAACTGAAAAGAGAATAGAAACTTTCCGTTAATATTCCTTTCTAGTAGACTGGATTCCAGTCTTTCAAAAAAAGGATTCATGCTTTCAGCTGTATTTCAGAGTTTCATAAAAATGGCCAAATTATTTCTACAGTTTTTTGTCATAATCTCATTTTGAAGAATTCAGACTCTGAATGATCTATTTAGCCATAACTGTTCCTCATGTTAAATTTGTTTTAAAGTTTGTTATTCTCTTTTACATAATTATACAGTAAACAAACTATATTTGCCTGTGACAAAATCAGCTATTCTAAAAATGGTATTATAAAAGAAAGTCAGAAATGGAAAATGGTTTTGCATAACTTTAGTGTACAAGAAAATAAATGTGATTTTCTTACAGCTCTGTATTAGAAACCTTGTTTCTTTAACGCAAGCATTATTACATAATATTCAAATTATTTTTTTTTCTTACTTAAAGATGCTAAGGAGACTTTTTGGAGTAGATCACCAACTATTTATATCTGTCTAGTTGCTGCTGGTTATTAAATTGATGTTTGCATTTTTTTAGATGTGCCATCAAATCCTTATGGAGTACGAGTTTTAGAGTTGTCACAAACCACTGCCAAAGTTGTGTTCAATAAGCCAGATTCACATGGAGGTGTGCCCATTCATCATTACCAAGTGGATATAAAAGAGATAGCCTCAGAAACCTGGAAAATAGTTCACTCCCATGGAGTTCAAAGTAAGTATACAAAAAATAAGTGGAAGTCTTTTAACTGAAAAGAATGTGAAGAAAAAAGAATGGAAGTATATGTTAACTGTTTATTTCTCCATTACTCTTAGCCCAGTAGCTGTATCTTCAATCAATATTAAGGCAGACCTCTTTACACCAATTAGAAATCTTACTGTAATCTTGTAAAAGTCAACTGTTACTTTTTAGTTTTAAAAAAGTTTGGTGAACAAGTTTACAATTATTTTGCATTTTCACTGTCCAGTCAAGTACATGTGAAGAATATTTTTGAAGCTATAAATTTCAAAGAGAGTAGAAATCACAGGAGTTAGTTTGAGAATGTGCATTATGTACGAGTTAACTTAAAAAATTGAAGTAAGCTAGTATGTAATATTTAATCCTGGGCATTAATTACTGGGTTTGAGCTACTTAGTAACCTTTCTACATACATATTTGTGATGTCTGTTTCAAAAACATATCTGTGAATTATTGTTGTTAACAAACATTAAATGCCTTCTTTACACTTCTGTAAAGGCAGAAAAGAGTACAAGCCTCCCCAAACAGATGAGAGTTCTTTAGTACATGCTGATGTGGGGTGTTCATACAGGGTAACATTAACAAAATACATTCAGCAGATCAGTAATCCCTTGCATCCATATTTACCCTTTGGTATTTTTAAAGGTAGTGCAAGTTCAAGCAGCCTCAACAGTCTTCTCATTTATATAGCAGGAGGTGAATGGTTTTGGAGTTATCAGCACAGTGATGGGAGAAAAAATGTAGCAAATGATCTAATGTGTGTTATCTTTTTCCCTTTCACATCCCATAATCCACACACAAAAATTCTGCACTAAGCAAAGCATGTTCCAAATTACAGAATTATTTCAAAGAAATGCATAATGAACATATAATTAACATCTATTCAAAGAAACATATGACTTTCTCTTTTGTTTTTCTTAACCAAACACAGTAACTGTGTGTATAAATGTAATATCATAAATCATAGTAGCATTCATTTTAGTCCAGTATAGTTTGCATTTCTTTCAGTAGAAGGTCTGAAGTACACAATGTATTTCCTCTAGTTGTAGGGCATACTCATTACTGGGCATTAGTGTACCCCTTCCCTTCATTTCATGTTACGTTTCAGAGCAAGTTTGAGACTTTTTTTCCTCATAGCTACTTCCTTCAAAGAATTGACAATAAATTTTCTGATAAGAACTACAGTATACCAAACACTAAAACCTGAAGTGACCGGTCTGTGTAATAGGGTGCAGTGTACTCAAATGAGAAGAAACCCAGTGACTATAGAGTGCACACAGATGCTTGATTTAAATTTAAAACCAGAACACAAAAACAGTCCTCAGTGTTAAATTTTAGAACAGTATATTTACCTTGCTCCCTATAAAAATGTCTTTCCTCTTATTTCTGTTACTTTGAAGTTTGTGAAAAGATTAATTGATTATGTTAGGAAAGATATATAAATTGTCAGACCCTTGTTATTAGAGTGGACTGAAGCTGCCTTCTTCAAAGGGTCGCACTTTGATTTTGGAATATTCTTTCAGCATTACATGTTTTTAAGTTGTTGTATACATCTTATTTTGAAGATTTCTTTATAACATGAATTGATCTTCTTGGAATTTTTTTAGTACAATATCTGTTTGAATTGTATGGTAATTTATTCTAAAAATGCAGTAGAGTGGCAGGTACAATTACCTGCATTCCTTATGAAGACAGTACCACCATGAAGTAGATTGTGAGCGTTTAGGATATCTGCTGCCATCCCTACTAAAATTGAATACACAGCTTCCTTCAGTAAAAGGCTATATTAGTTCCTACATGCTGTCATGTTATTTCCACAGACCTTCCTTTTCTGCGATTTGACTTTTTTCAGTTTATTCTCCTTTCTCACTTGGAAGTTTTCAGGCGGTTACCTTCTTTCAAGGATGTGTCTTGCTCTTCATTTCATTGTCCCCCAGCTGTATTGCTGAGAGTTTTTTTTGAAAAAACAAAACAGGTCACACTGGTTGTGGACGTCTTAAAGGTACTTTATAATAGCATATATTATCAAAGAGTACTCCAAGTGTTAACAAAAACTAGTAAATATGAAAACAACCTGAAAAGTCATCTTGGTCTACAAATAGATACACTAAGTAGATCAATATTGGAAAGGTACACTTCAGTGAGAGGACAGTGGACAATATTAAAAATTTATACTAAATCCATAATTAATTTGTGCTGTTTTCTGAAATCTCTATTTGTATATGTCTGCATAGAAAGATTGAGATTGTGTATCATACTTATCTGAATTTACCTCTGAACTACTTTAGAAATCAAAAACTACTTCAGATTTTCAAATATTTGCTAAGCAGGAGGGATCTTGTTTTTGTAAATCTTGTTGGTGTTACACAATGTAATTTGATAGGTAAATCAAAAGGGACCTGGCTGTATTTATTATATGTTCATGCCGATATTCTATAATGAGTTCTATTTGTGCTCTGTAGTTATTCTATTTGTGAGGTACTATAGGGCTAAACCAGCAAAACAGGATGTGTTACCTAACCACAGACTGAACAGCCCAGAGCAGAAAAAGTCTGCAGATGAAGATGTCAAAAAACAATCATAAAATCATAGAATAGTTTGGGTTGGAAGGGGCCTTTAGAAGCCGTCTAGTCCACCCCCCTTGCAATGACCAGGGACATTTTCAGCTAGGTCAGATTGCTCAGAGCCCCATCCAGCCTGACCTTGAATGCTTCCAGGGATGGGGCATCCACCATCTCTCTGAGCAACTTGTTCCGGTCTCTCATCACCTTAATTGGAAAAAAATTCTTCCTTATATGCGGTCTAAATCTGCACTCCTTTAGTTTAAAACCATTACACCTTGTCCTATCACAACAAGCCCTGCTAAAAAGATTGCCCTCATCTTTCTTACAGGTCCCCTCTAAGCACTGGAAGGCCACTATAAGGTCTCCCCGGAGCCTTCTCTTCTCCAGGCCGAACAGCCCCAACTCTCAGCCTGTCCTCATAGGGGTGGTGCTCTAGCCCACTGATCATTTTTGTGGCCCTCCTCTGGACCCGCTGAAGGAGGTTCACATCTATCGTATGCTGGGGGCCCCAGAGCTGAACGCAGCACTGCAGGTGGGGTCTCACCAGAGCAGAGTAGGGGGAGAGAATCACCTCCCTTGACCTGCTGGCCACACTGCTTTTGACGCAGCCCAGGATGCAGTTGGCTTTCTGGGCTAGAAGCACACATTGCCAGCACATGTCCAGCTTTTTGTCCACCAGCACCCCCAAGTCCTTCTCCGCAAGGCTGCTCCCAGTCCCTTCATTCCCTAGCCTGTATTGACACCCGGGATTGCCCCAACCCAGGTGCAGGACCTTGCACTTGGCCTTGTTGGACCTCATGAGGTTCACACAGGACTACTTCTCAACTACAGCCCTCTGGATGGCATCCTGTTCCTCAGGCGTGTCAACCACACCGCTCAGCTTGGTGTTGTCTTTAAATTTGCTGAGGGTGCATTTGATCATACCATCTATAATATATAATAGTATACAACATTAGTGTCCTTTTATTTTTAGTGAAAATACTGCTAAATATAACTGGAACCTTTCTGAAAAATTCGGCCTTTGCTTGTTTCTTGAGCATTCAGAGGGTTTCAGCAAGTTTTCTCAAACGTCTGCTTAAGCCTCTCTCCATTTATGCTTTCACCTACTCACAATGTCATGGTAGGGTAGCATTGAGATATCCTAAATCCCTGGGTTTAGTTTCTGAAGCTTTTCTTAGTGTGAAGGCTTTTGGGTGTTGTTTTTTTTCTTTATACTTTTTGAGATGTTTAGGATACTTTACGTTTTTTGAATTATTAAAAAAAAACCCAAAAGTATGTGTTTTTGAGACAGTTATTCATTGTGCTTAGGTAACTAAGGACCACTTTCCTACCATACCTCAACATCTTCTCAGCTGACTAAGAAGAGTATTTAGACTATACACAGTCAGTATTCTGTATTATGAGTTGTAGTAGGGTCATCATAGTTTCCATACTTGGTCAATATTCCTTAATGGAAACAAAATCACTTTTTTCATGTGTTCACATTTTAGGGACAGGTTTATGGCTAAGGTTCAGATATAAATGCTGTTTACACAGGGCAGTTAACTACTTGCACATCTCAAGTAATGATGCATACATAATGCATGAGTCATGATTTTTTCCAGCAACCAGTGATAAACTATGCTGAAATTTTACAGGTTGTCTTTGTCAGACAGATTTAGCTCAGGAGTGATAAAACTGCATTGCAGCCCTTTCTTGCTACAATGTAGGTAATGTGTAAATTTCAAGACCGTCTTTCAATGGAATGAGACAGAAAAACCTACATGCAGGAGAAGGTTGTGCCTGGAAGCATGTTAGCCTTACAATACAGACTGCAAGGCTAAACCGGGCCTTCTGGTCCCTCTCTACTATGGCCAGAAGGAATACTATGGTTGTCTTCATGCAGTCACAGAGAATAGCCATAAACTCATAAAATTAATTTAAACTGTATTTTTAAATGAAACAAGGGTTGTGGAAATATGCCTACAGAAGTCAGTTTATAAATAAAGCATTAATAAATGATTAATAGATGTTTCAAAAAGTTGTTGAAAGAAATTGCTACTAACGCTAACAACTCACTAATTTTCTGATGATTATGACCCAGTAACTATGTATAAAACCATCTGCAAGTAGAATTATAATTGTCTAGGTTTTTTAATATGAAAAATAAAATGGATGCTTACCAAAGTTGTTAGTCATTCTAATGTAATCAATCATCAAGTAAATACGAATAAGTTTAATCAGGAAAATTAAGCAGTATGAAATGGATTCTGTGCAAATGTATTCAAACAGCCAGCAATTCTCTTCATCTAGGAAGAATGCTGCCGGTTTCTTCAAAGAATCCATTTTAAAGTGGCTTTTGTCTCAAACTTTACTAGTTTGAGCTGTTTTCAGATCAAATTAAGGAGAAAATACCAGAGCCTTGGAGCTGTAGCCAAGAATATCTGTTTCCCTATTCCCTCCCCTTTGTCTTTTATAATGAATAAGATTTCATTTGAAAGTCTGTGCTGATTGCAGCTATTGAAGGAGAGCACAGAAAGCGAAGCAATCATTCTGACACACCAGCTTCAGACTACTTAAGGATTTAAAAGTCATAATCAACGCTATCATAGTTCACCAAGAGATCAATGAGCAAATGATATCTAGATTTTTCTGTACTTTTTAGGTACTCTTCTGAATATGAAAATTGTCTTGTTGCAGGCTAACTGCAAATCTCTGTATAGCTTCACTTTACAGTCATGGTGCAGTGGGGCTCTCTGTCAACTGGAGTCCCAAGGGGAGGTGGGTGGCCAGTGACAGTCAGGGCTAACAGTGTCTGCAGGGCACAGACATTTATGACCCTGTCAGTAGCACAAAGAAGCCCACTAATTTTGAAGTAACAGAAATTTGGATAATATTGCCCAAATTCATTCTCCAAGGAGAGTTTGCATCCTTTCAGCCAGACAGCTGAAAAATCCCCAAGTGTGGACTATTGCCTTACCACCATCAAGAAGGGGATAACAGCCTGTGAAGAGCATTTGCCATGCTTTCCTCTGTAGACAGAAAGAAACCAGTGAGAAGGTGTAAGATACCTGTGCTGGGAAAAATTGTCTTACCACATTCTTCTGTGCAATTTTATTTTTAAAAAAATGAGATTCACTGATCAGTTTCTGAGTAATCAGCAAAGACTTCATAAGAAAAAGCCTGCATTATTTTCCCCTTTCAAGCAGTATTGAGTTTTCCAAGGAAGAAATAGGACAGGCTCTGACACTGTGAGATTCAGTTTTTCAGTTCCCTTCAGTCCCTCAGAAAGCACCACTGGTATAACTGTAATAGAGAAGCCATCAAGGTCTTGTTTTGTCTTAATAATATTATAAACACTAGTAATTCTGGTTCACAGGCAGCAAATAATGCATTCATAGTGAAAGGGACTTAGCTTATACACAAACCTAAACCACTGTGCAGGTGTGCTTGAAGCTTCAAAAAACTTTGCTCTCTGAAAACTTTTGGATGTCTTCAACAGGAATACAAAACACTCTATTCTGCAATTGTTCTAACTCAGGATAAGATGGGTACAGCCACTAAAACTCTAGCAATTTTTCCTTTTTTCTTCACATTTAAAGATAGATAGAGAAACATGTCAATGGATCTTTCTTTTCAAAGCATTAAATATTTATATAAGAATGAAATATCAAGGAAAACCTGTCTCTGCATTTCCAGTGCCATGCAATTTACTGTAATGGTGAAAAATGAAGAATACAGTAAAAACCCTGTCCCATATTAAAATTACTGTGGAAATTCGCCGATGGGGTGTATGGATGCTTGGCACTTGTTTTAGGGAAGAGAGATATACATTTGGGGATTTATGTAGCCAATACCCCCCCCACCCCTCTCTCCCCCATTCTCTCTCTTGCTTCCTTGGAACTGCGGTAAGTATTATTACTTTCCTATCTGTTTCTATCATGAAAGGAAACAAAGGCACTCTTCTATCAAGAGGCATTCACAAAGTTCTCTTTCTATGCTCTCATTAGACCAAAAGCCTTGTGATAAGATATTCATCTCATACATGTAGCGTATTTAATATTTGTGATTGTTCTTGTGTCTGGAAATACTTAGCTTTATGATTTTTTTTTTTTAAAATCTTTTTCAGCTTTTTTTTTTTCTTAAATTTTCATCTATTGCTTTTTATGATTTTTTAGGAAAGGTTTGGTAGAATTTAAAATTCTTGTCTTTTTAAAATTTTTTAAAATTCAATTATTACTAATTTATATAAAACCTCAATAAATGGGGAAGACTTTTAAAGAAGAGGTAAAGGAAAGTCTACTCATTTCCTCAGTTTAGCAATATTTGAAAAAGGTTTTCTGAGTTTTTAAGGAAGTTTCTAAAGTAGCAATGCTAGCTAATTTAGAATTTCTCATGTTGGTAACAAATTATAGCATCAAATGACTTTGGAGAAGTGCACATAATGGTTTACAGATGGTAAAGGTGCAGCCTCTTTACATTTACACCTTGCAAAACAGATTATTCTTAAAGACATATTAAAGAGGGAGAAAATTGTAGTTTAAAAGGAGAAAGTACTCTTCAATCATTCATGTCTTTCTTTAGAAGTGTAAAATTCATAAAATAATGGTAGAAGAAAATGCGGAACCTATTTTGAATAAATTTTTTGTTATCTTTAACATAATGTTTTTCTTCTGTAAAACATTTACCTACTGGCACATTAATATAAAATTAAGTGTAGTCATGTTAGAGACTGATGAATCTGAGGATCTTAATCTGTAGCAATGCCCTAAAAAGAACTTATTCATAAAATGCCTATTCTGAGATTATTTTTAATGCACTAGGTTCAGGTAGCTACTCAACATGACAACCTCACATTCTTATTATCTTTGGATCTTAAAAACCAAAAATGTCTTGTGTTGTATATTTTTCTAGAAAAACCAACAAGCAAAGAAAACAAAACATCTGGGCTTTAGTAGTGTCTCTAGGTCCTGTTTTTTTCAGGAGATACTCTGTTGAGTTTCAAGTCTTTTAGCCAAATTATTTCTGGACCTATCATTCACTATTTGTAGGATATTAACAGAAAATATTTTCTACAGTGAAAAATTATATAAGCTAAAGTTATATGTACATTTCTGAAGTCATGGAGTAGAAGAAAAAATACAGATAATTGACATGTTATAAAAGCTGCTTTTTTGAATCTATTTATGTGTTTTGAGTTTTAATGGTCAAGGATGTTTCCTGTTTTGATGTTTGAGATTCTTTTTTGGATGGCAGAAAGCAGAAGCTTTATGAAATAATGCACTAAATATAATATGATTCAATAATTAATATATTACTCGTAAATATATTTCATGCAGTAATATTAAAAGACCTCAGAGATGCTTTATCAACATATGCTTGTACTTTTTTATTGAATATTTAATTGAAGGAGAAAATAATTTTCAAAGTCCTGTGGCAGCATAATCAGGCTGTGTACAAAAAGCAGTTAAATATTTGCTTAAACAATTGTTTTTACAACTTTCCATGGTAATGCTAAATGAAAGGATGAAAAATATTACAACCTAAGAAATGCTGAAAACTTTATTCTCTGTACAAGAAAAGGAAATCTGTTGACAGGAGGACTACAAGTGGTGTTATGTTACATATCTGAAAAATAAGCACAGCATATAGAAAGAATCAAAGGCATTTTTCTTAATAATATGCTTAGAAAGTTTCTTAATCATACACGAATTGAAGACCAAAAAATTAATATTTTGGGGTTAGCTATTAAGGAGTTCTCAAATTTCAAGCACTACTGCTAGCATTTACTTTCAACGTAACATTTTGTTTTGCCTCTGGTTCTTGACAAGTTGGAGATCGAATCTGAAATAATAAGTAATTCTTTGTAATTTCACATTCACATCTCAGCAGGTTCAGGGTTGTGGGTTTTTTTTTCATCTCAGTGCATTAAATTTCATGTACTTCATGAAACCACAGAATAATTTAGAAAGAAAGGGACCTTGTGATCATCAGCTCCAAACCCCCCAGGTCGCAGCAGGGCCAGCTTCAAAGTTTTGTTAGGGCTTTGTCCTGTGTTTTGAATCTCTCTATGAACAGAAAATCCGTATTGAGCAGTTTGTTTGTGAAATGAAGGGGTTTTTTGAACAAGGTTTTGTCTGTACTATTTTTTCACTTGCATTTAACTTTTTTTTTTTAGGCGCATTATAGTAGAGAAAGGATTTTTTTATTACCCAAGATATGTTTTTAAACTGCTGAGCTGTGTGTTATGCCTGGTACTGATGCTCTTTTCACTACATGTGTCTTTAAAGTTAGAGGAAGTTTTGTACATGCCCGTATTTACAAGTTAATTAAAATTGTCTCTCTCTGTGTTACACTTTTTGCTTTTGAATTGGCTATACCAGTGAAAAAGCATGCATGTATGTAGGCAAACCTTATTGAAATCCTTCTAGTCAAAAAATAGTCAGTAAATTTTAAATAAGGTCATTGTGTTTCCTCTTTTAATTCTTATAATATATATGACATTCCAAGCAATGAAATGGTGATTTTTTTTGTGTCTGTGCAGTTCATATTTTTTGGGTAAAACTACTGAACTTCATTTTCTGTCTTTAAGCAAGGCTTTTTGATAGACCTCACACAAACAGACATTCTTTCAGAAGACTTCAGAAGTTTATAGCGCATGGTTTTCTACCAAGATTTCAGAAATACCATTATGCAAAAAGAAATTCTGTCTTATGGTAAACTATAGCAATTACTTTATCTTGTTATTGTCATGGGGAGGAAATCTAATAGATAGATCAGTTAGAATTCTCATGTACTACATCTTAGGTTGTAGGTTTTGTACTTACTGCTTCTTTTGTAGTGGAGCATGAAAGTATGTACTTCATTGGTTACTGAAACAGCTTTCCAGTGTAACAATACTTCACCATTAAACTGGGAAGACTTTTAAATGAGTTCCTGAGAGATATGAACCCCATATAATTCAATAATTTTCTTAATGAATTTGATGATCAAGTAGAGTATATCTGTATAATTTGTAGATCTAACAGAAATAAATTGCAATTATTTTGGTAGGCTAAGTCAGCTTTCAAAATTATTTTAATAGTTGAAAATCTTCAAGGCATAATTCATTAATGTCTAGTGCAAGCTGCTAAAACAGAAGGAAAAATGCATTCATTAGCCTGTTCCAGTGGGAAAATACATTTTTAGTAAGCATTTGAGACATTGAGTTCTTTGGCATATCTGTTGGATTTGGCACTCTGACATAAATTGTGATCACATTCAGTTCTAAAATGATACTTCCTATTCCTGAGGAGTGTTTCTGCATTTCTGGGATATCGTGTGTGTACTCCAGAAATTCAGAAGTATCTGAAGTCTCAAGAGATTTTTGTTCATGTTAAATGATGTCGTAAGTAATTCAGAAAACATTTCTGGGTTGTGAATTCAGCTTTAGAATCTGGTTCTCCATTTAGTAGACTGTTAGGCAGGCAGTTTAAGACCAGTGAAAACATGGATTAAAAAATCCGGTAAAACCAAACTCAAAAAATTTGTTGTCACTTTACACTGAACTTGTACCGCAGCAATTGATGCACAATATGGAGAATCTTAAAATCATAGAATCATGTTATTTTGAGATTCCTCATATTGTACATCAGTTGTTGTGGTGCAAGTTATGCCACATTGATTGCCTTGTCAAATTGACTTAAATTAGTGGTTTAATTTAAGAAATTGTCTGTTGTTAATAGGCAATAATTGATAATGTAAAAAAAAAAAATTTGTAGATCGATCCTGATATCAGTTAATATACTTATGATACTATTCTTATACTTATCATAAACTCACGAGATTTCTTTTTCAAAAGAAACTGGATATTTAGCTTGATTCAAAAATAGTTTTCTGAACTTAAACCAGCTTTGAATTTACAAGAACGTGGGAGTTGCACATATAAGTGTGTTATTAAGCTATAATGATGTAAGATGCAACACAAATAACACAAATTAAAAGTCCTTAATTTTAATAAATCTGAATTCTTGGGATAAAATGGCATGATACAATTTGCAACATGTCATACAATTCAAAAAAAAAAAGAAAAAAAGAAAGAATGGATGCAATTTGCAACCATTATAGATTACTATTAAATGGTAAGAGAAAGACCACTTTTTAGCCAAATTAATTTGTATGTATACCTACCTGTAAGGAAGTTATTCAGCCCTCTGATTCTGTCTCTATACTATTCTTGGCCTTCGTCCAGATTAATCTTTGCTGTAAAACTCTCATGTGGATGGAAAGATTGGACTGTAAATAAATGTATTAAATTAAATTACATGGGTGGATTAGAGAGACTGGAAAGTGAGAAGTGTAAAGGGAAATATGTATTTAAATATATCAAGTTTTCATACAGTCCTAAACATCAGAAGAATGAAATGTACTTTTCACATTCAAAGGTGAATAAAATGTCATGAGAAGTGAAGAAAATCCAGACAATTTACTTCACAGCATGAGTTCATAACTAAAAGCAACTGAGTGTTATACAGATACAACCACTGTCAATATCTGAGGTTACTCTTCAATAGCTTGTAATTCTGTCTTTGCAATTGCATTTAGTCAGAGTCAGAGCTCATTGCAAAACATGATTTATATTAAGTGGGCTTTTTTAAAGACACACGCTTGAAAATCCGTAAGGACAAATGCAAGATACTTTGATTGCAAGAAGGACATAGTAAATATTTTAATAAGCAATGAAACGGACAATCAGTTATTCCAAACATATTTCACCTGGTGTTCCTCTGTTGTAATAACTCCTGGCTACTTCCTATTTAGACATTTTCAGGATTTTTATGGTGGCACACTATCAAGTAAATTTACAGTGGGCATGCTGATCTGATATAAAGGTCTTGCTGATCTGGCTTGTAAAGGTAAATCTTGTTAAGCAAAGGTGATGCAATGTAATATTGGATATGAATAACTGATAAGTTAGATGCATGATGCAGCTGCAAATTTTGCTTTTCAAATCTGTGTTGTATTCATCTGCATTTATTTTACATTACAAATCTGCTTACAAAAAGTAAGTACATTTATGGAATATTTATGGAATATTTATGGAATATTTATGCATACATAAACTTCTACTACATAACATTTTGCAATACAAAAAAGAAAAGTGTTGCTGGAGGAGAGAGCATTCATTAAGTATTTTCAAGGTCATTGAGTGACAGAGTAGTTATGAATGGAGTTTTCCTTCTGCCACATACAACAATGAGCAACAGAGAGATAGCATAGCCCTACCTGTATTACATTTTACAATATCATTAGATGAATCTCATTTTATTGCTTTTTTTCTCTCTACTCTTTTCTTTCTCCATTGGCAAGAAATAAAGTATAGCATGCAGGAGTAGGATGGGGATGAGGAAGAAAATATTATGAATGAAAATTATCTTTTCATGTAAGAAGCAAAAGAACACTTGTTGAAATCATCATTCATGTCAAACTTGAGATCTTTGCTTTTTCACCGTCGTGAATGTCATAAAAGACACATCTGGGATCACGTTTTAGTCCCTTTGCTTGTCACTGGGAGGATGGCCTCTTTGATGACAGCATTCACCAGGGGCTGGTGTATTATTACCTCAAATGGTGGTGGTTATGTTTTTGCCAACTCCTGCAACAGAGCACGTAGAGTGTCTTTTTCTCACACTTTGCATGCTCCAGAGTTGAAAATTGCATGGGTTACAGAAATGGGAGACAGAACTCCTGTGTCATAACCTGCTTCCTAGGTAGCTCCAAGACTGCAGCAACATACCTTGATCATGGGACCATTAGTATTAATGAAAGCTTCCAGTTTAAAAATTCTGGTCAGTGGTAATATACCATTCAAGAAGCGCATAGGAGACTACTTTTATTGGCATTCAGACTAAGTGGCTTATGGGAACATAAAATTGAGTGAGTAACGTGAGTATTTTAAAGGAAGAAAATCATGCATTTAATTTTAACAATTAATTCGGTGGTATGTAATAGTAGCTAATTCTCTGTACATAGGTAAAACTGAGAAAAAACATAGATTTTAAATATGTTGTTCTCTTTATTACTATTAGGATGCAGAGTTATAATAAAATTGAAAAGTGTTGGAATCTTAAATAGCAGTCTCAACCGAGATGCAAGGCTTGCTAACATATATTAATTTGCCTATGAAAAAATTTTCTACTTCTCTGAGCACAGCATTAGAAATTTTCATTCCTTTGTGCTCTGCAGATATTCATTTGGCTTAGCATTAAGGATTCCTGTATTCTTGACATATGTCTTGGAGCTTTATAAGAGTATTGATGTGTTTGTAGTAATTAGTATAGAGTAATTAATTTTCAGGTATTTTGGATCCATCTGGTTAAGAAAGGCCATCTCTTATTTATATCTCTAACACAGTGCAGTTTTGTAACACCATAAAAACTAGTGAATTGCATGATATGTAAGAAAACTAGTGAATTACGTGAAACATCTTAAATCTCTTGCAAAATCTGAAAGGAACAAAAAGATCATTATAGCTCTGTAGAACTTGACTGACAATAGGGAGAAGGTGCAGTTGTTAAAAGTAAACTGCTTTCTTAGACTTTGAAGGCATTTTCAGTGAGGTTTTTTTTGCCTTTTTTGGCCTTTTTTTTTTTTTGTGATAAAAAGAGAAGATATTTGGACAGTAATCAAGTATTAGTTTAGGATAAGTTGTTATTTTAGATCTGAGTTCTGTCCTGCTCTATTAAAAGGAGTCACCAGGAGCTTACCCAGTCTTACCAGCTTCAAATGGCAGTTGTATCCCACTGAAAGACACTTGCCTGCTCAGCCTTTTTGAGAAAAGATCTGGGCACACTCTGTGAAGTCAGTCAAGCGGAAACCAACTCCAACTAAAGCTGTGCACCTGGGCACAGTTCTGTCCTCAGACTGGCAAGTCCCATTTGCCAGTGACTATGGTGATGCAGAAGTGTGGAGTCAGCCTTGATTCAAATGGGAGGGCTCACAGCCCCACCAAATGCCAATGTATTGCAAGAATGTATAGCAAGGTCTCCCACAGCTGCCTTTCTCAGTCAGTCATATGGTCCTCAAAACTATGTGGACTTGCTACACCATTAGCTAGTGTATACACATTCAACCTAACATGTCCCAGACACACCATGGAAACTACTGTGGACTTCGTGCTTAGAAGGTACAAGGTTTGTCTGCTATGAATTTGAGTGAGTCCTACATCACCTTTTTCTCAAGATCTCTCAGTAACAAAGAGCTCATGATAGAGTTTTAAATGTAGGAGACCCTTTGCAACTCCAGCTTTGTGTTGCAAATTTCAGATGGGATATTAGCTCACAACAGAATCTCCATTGTAGGAACAGCAGAAAAATGGGCAGGAAAAACTGAAATACAGGTAATTCTTTCTGCCTTACAAGGGAGCGTAGAGATTCTAGATTCTGACATATATGAGATAGAGTGGGATAGGATATACGGTTTGATTTAAACAATTGAAGAATGAGAGGCATCAGTGTAACTGTAGCAAGCATCAAAGAAGGGAAGGTATGCATTCAAAGCTCACCCCCAGCCACCCCCCTCAAAATATATTCCCTCCTTTCATAGTCCGGGTTGGATTCCAGAACTTGGTATAAGACAGGGAATATGTAGTGGCATTAGCTAAAATCTAGCTAACAGCGTGTTCTTTTTCGTCTCCTAATAAATGGAATCCCTGTTGCCCTTAGAAGACTCTCTTTTATTTTCTGGGTCATCTCCCGGTAAGCATTGTTTTTAGTCTTGATGCATGTTCAAAAAGAGAAAAAAAAATGGGATAAATGAAACAGTGTGAATTGTCTTAATAAGGGCCTTATGCAATGAGGTTAACACAGTTATTGCTTTACTATATATTGTAGTATTCTGTATTCACTCAATAAACTATTACTTGGACTTAATTCTGTTGTCTTAATGTGTTTATACTGACAATGGAAGTTCAGGTGTGAACTTCAGTGGCCTAAAAATTTTTGTGATAGGAAAATTTTAAAATTAATGTCTACAGAAAATAAATTTGATTTATGGAAAGTTTAACTTCATCAGATTTTATATTCAGCAATGTAATTTGTAATATTAAAATTACAGCAATTATATTCACATAAATATTTAACAACCCTCGTGCTGCTATACTGAGAACATTAGTCATATGTTAGAAAGCGTTTTGAACAGGACCTTCTTTTTGCATGATTGAGGGAATATCTGGTAGCAGTCCAAATCCCCATTGATTTTACTGTATCATATTGTTTCATGAAAAGTTTTAAGTGTAGCCCTTTTCAAGTGGCTGGCTGTTTCTTCTAGCAGTAGACTTTAAAATCTTTGCATTAAGAAGTGCACAACAGTTTTATAGCAGAGGAAAAAATGAGGTTCCAAGAACCAACATAGTATTCCCCTTTAATTTATAGAATCATAGAAGGATTGGTTGGAAGGAACATCTGGAATTTATCTGGTCCACCTTCCTGCCTGAAGCAGGACTGGTGCCGATCCTAGATCAGGTCAGTCATGGCTTTGTCAAATTCAATCTTAACCCACAATGATGGAGATTCCTCACCCTCTTGTCTTTGTGTAACCTATTTCAGTGCTTCATTTCTCTCCCAGTGTATAAGTGTTTCTAGTATCTGGTCTGAACATGCCAAGCTGCAGCTTATCACTGTTTCCCTTGTTATGCATTTGCCACTGCTGAGAAGAGTCTCACAGTCTTGTTTCTATCTCCACTGCAAAAGGATGGTAGGTGACTGTTCAGTCACCCCTTGGCATCCTCTTAATCAGACTAAAGAAGCCTCGACATCTATGTATTGTTCATGTGCCCTAGGCTCCTCTTGGTAGCTATCTACTGGACCAAATCTGGTTTCTTTTTGTTCCTGGACACACAAACCCAGGTTTGGCCCTACCAGCACTAACTGAGACAATAAACTTCGGTCGATCTGCCAGCTGGTGTCATTGAGCTGTGCAGCCTTGTCTGGATGTGTTGGCCTGCTGCATGCATCTGTTCCTGTGTGAGCTTTTCAGCCTGATCAGAGAGACCCTTTCACCCTTCCCCCAAATACCTACAGTTGTCTTTGATCTAATCCACACTTCTATTGGGCATCTTCTTGATGCTTGCATGGGTGAACATCAATGAATAGGCTTAGCCAGATGAAACTCTGCAGTCTCTGCTGCTGCTATTTTTCCTTCAGTTGATCTGGGATTTGGGCTTGTGTGTTTTAAAGTACAAGAGTGTGATCAGTTCTTCGAAGGACTGAGCCAAAGTTCACCAGTCTCTGAGATTCATTTCCATAATTTTGATTGACTCAAGTTAATGCTTCTAAATTTTAGGGTAACAAAAGATTAGCTGTCAATGAAAGTTGTTTAATTTATCATCAAATAAACACTTCAGAACACCCACAATCCTATTAAAGAAAAAAAAAAAAAAAAGAAAAAAATTATTTCTTAAAAGCTCGTTCCAAAATAATTACTTCTTTAATAAATAAAATGAAGGTCTAATGAGTACTTGGAGGAGATCTGACATTTTAAAGGTTAGGTTATTCAAAGAACATTTTTTTTTTATGAAATGCATTTAAATTGTGTGGTTCTAAAGCTCGTTACGTATTTTCGTTTTAGCCTATTGAATTGTTTAAGAATTGATTTATTAAGTAAGCCTTTGTTCAGCTTAACAAGATCTTCTTGCAGGGAATATCAACTGTTTGAAGCACTCTCTCTTCCAAACTTTACATATAGTGGTACCTAGTAAGTTTTTAATTGTCCATTCTTTCTTTCTCCTCTCTTTTCCCTTTTCTTTCCCTTCTCTCTCCTCCCTTTCCTATTCCTTCCCAGCCATTTCCCTTCCCTTTAAGATATACAAGTACCTTTTATGGAAGTTACCTGCATTTTGAAAGACTTGGGTAAAAAACTGGCCAGGCCCAAAGAGTGGTGGTGAATGGAGTTCAGTCCAGTTGGCAGCCGGTCACAAGTGGTGTTCCCCAGGGCTCAGTACTGGGGCCAGTTCTGTTTAACATCTTTATCAATGATCTGGATGAGGGGATCAAGCACACCCTCAGTAAGTTTGCAGATGACAGCAAGTTGGGCGGGAGTGTTGATCTGCTGGAGGGTAGGAAGGCTCTACAGAGGGACCTGGACAGGCTGGATCGATGGGCTGAGGCCAATTGGATGAGGTTCAACAAGGTCAAGTGCTGGTTCCTGCACTTGGGTCACAACAACCCCATGCAGCGCTACAGGCTTGGGGATGAGTGGCTGGGAAGCTGCCTGGTGGAAAAGGAGCTGGGGGTGCTGGTCAACAGCCGGCTGAACATGAGCCAGCAGTGTGCCCAGGTGGCCAAGAAGGCCAACAGCATCCTGGCCTGTGTCAGAAACAGTGCGGCCAGCAGGAGCAGGAAAGTGATCGTGCCCCTGTGCTTGGCACTAGTGAAACCCCACCTTAAGTACTGTGTCCAGTTTTGGGTGCCACAATATAAGAAGGACACTGAGGTGCTGGAGCAGGTCCAGAGAAGGGCAACGAAGCTGGTGAGGGGTCTAAAAACAGGTCTTATGGAGAGTGCCTGAGGGAACAGGGATTGTTTAGCCTAGTGACAAGGAGGCTGAGAGGAGGCTGTAGTGAGGTGGATGTCAGTCTCTTCTCCCAAGTAACAAGTGATAGGACAAGAGGAAATGACCTCAAGTTGCACCAGGGGAGGTTTAGATTGGACATTAGGAAAAATTTCTTCACTGAAAGACTGGGCAAGCAATGGACCAGGCTGCCCAGGGAAGTGGTTGAGTCACCATCCCTGGAGGTATTTAAAAGACAGTGTCGATGTGGTACTTAGGGACATGGTTTAGTGGTGGACTTGGCAGTGTTAGATTAACAGTTGGACCTGATGATCTTAAAGGCCTTTTCCAACCTAAATGTTTCCATGATTATAAATCAACACTTAATGTGTTTGTGTATGTTACAGTTAAATTGAATGTAATTGAAATAGCAACATAAGATATTAAAAGGAACAGTACAGAAACAATTTAATAAAAGCAGTGTTGTGTCAAACTTGATGAAAGGGAAGCTGGCTTGTGGAGCAAAGTGTTGGGTTGTATAA
The DNA here is from genome assembly GCF_034619465.1 of Leptosomus discolor. Classification (NCBI taxonomy): domain Eukaryota; kingdom Metazoa; phylum Chordata; class Aves; order Leptosomiformes; family Leptosomidae; genus Leptosomus; species Leptosomus discolor. The sequence goes on along the minus strand of NC_141391.1, from coordinate 107,680,839 downwards.
GAATATAACAAAATTAAAGGAATTAAGGAGAAAAGAAAATTCAGAAAATTCACCTATATTAGTTTTAATGCTGATGATATGAAAAATTAGGACAAAAATTACTATTTTATGCATAGTCATTATATCCATTACATACTCACGTATTCTCATTGTGTATTTATAAATTCTCATTTTATACTGTTAGGAGGTTTCTGTATGGAAAAAAGAATAGCAAGTTAGAATTAATAATGATTCCTCACAGGTTCTCCTAGAAATTTTGGCAATTTTTAATTATGGAACATTTGCTTTTCCAAAAAGTGGACTAAAGACATTGGCTTTAAAAATTATACAATTATTTTTTAAAATAATCTTTTATCCTGACCTACGTCACCTTGTACACACATCAGACTAAGGATGTAGAAATATCTTCAAAACTTTCCCAAGAAAAGAAAGACCAAATATAAGAATGGGAAGAATAGAGCTTGATAATGGTAGGCAACTTAACTAAATAACTAAATAACAGAAACAGATTTACTATACAGGAAGCTGAAATTGCAAGGGATAGAAAACAAGAAGAAAACTCTTTTGGGATTTACACTGTACAAGAGTACTGTAAGCCAGGCTGTATACTTTGGGTTAGGGTATGACATACTATTATCAAGGTCACCTGCAACTTCAGTGAACTAGAGAAAATACCAGAGAAGCAAATCAGTTAACAAACAAGTGAACTACAGATACATGAAGGAACTACTTCAAATTTGCAAGAAATATTTTTATAGTAATCCAAAAGGATTTTGCCATACACTGAAAACAATGGAGAGGTACAAAGCATTTTAGACATCTATAGAAAAAAAAAAATTAACATGTTTTTGTTTAAGTTTAAGTTAGAATGTGTGTTTGAAAGATAAATTTCATTTTAATAGTGATAAGAACCAAAATCTACCGAAGCTAGATCCTAATTACACAGGATTATTGATAGGGTAAAAGGCCAATCAGTAGAAGTAGCAGAATTTGTTCATAAAATATTCTATGTTATTGTCAAATTGATGTAACACAAAAATATGAAGAAGGCATCATGAAAGTATGGGCGCTTTTGTCAGTGGGAGTGGGGCTTACCTTTTGTAAGCCTATAGCCTAAAAATATTATGCACAATTAATAATTTTTCATTTTTCTTAACACTAGTTTGTATAAATGAATTATTTGATACGCAGTTCATGCAAGTATGTTTCTGTTCTGAATAAGGTTATGGGAACAGTTTAGTGATACAATGATCGATCTCAGCAAACTGCTTTTGTTCCATGAATATTTCTCCTAGGTTGGTGGTTGTTGGTTTTTTTTCCAAAACTGTGTGCTATGCTGTGATTTAGATTAAATACAGGTTGAATTAAGGGTGCTTTTAAAATAAATAAACTAGAAAATGAACTTCTATTCATTGTTACATCCTAAGTAAATGAGAAAATCCATCTTCTGGATTCATGCTGCTTTAATATATTATAAATTATATTGTCAATCCACAAATTAACTCTTTTCTAGGGGCTTTGGATTGCACTCTGGCTTGCTTTATTTTCATTAATTTACAGCACTGTACATTTTGTAACTATAATTGTCTCATAGATTAATTAATCTTTTCTTATTAGTTTTATTTCAATAAAAATCGGTTTCAAATATAATCCCCTGAATGACTCTAGATGTATATACTTCTGGTTCTCAGAATCCTACGCAATAAAAATAAAAATTAAATATATGGAGAAAAAGAGCTTAACAGGGTAATTGTGTTTTGTAGACTATACATAAAATATAAAATCAATTTTTGCCAAACGCATTCTTTATATCAACTACTGAAAAGTATTTCATAAGGAAATTATTCATATTAGTGAACATTATATTCTATTAATTATACCTGATCTACTACACTATATATCTTTATTCATAAATAATTGTTTATATTCACAGTTAATTAAGCCACTACAACTTTTACTCCAAAATAATGCAATGATTATACATTATGATGCAAAGAATTATGGGAATACCTGACAAAGCCATTCTCTCTAATTTTTGAAATTGTTACATTTGTTTCTGTGTATACATTTTAGGGAATGACTTAAGGCTCGATATTGTCTCCATATAGATTAGTGGAAGCTATGCCAACAATTTCACTGGCAGTAGGACTTGCTCCATTATGTTTTTTCATATAATGTGCAACTTGGAATATTTTCATTATTAAAGTTCATTTATTTGTGTTAGTTGAATTCTGACATTTATAGCCAGATGCTTGAATCAGTATTTATGAAATTAATTGTTATTTGGGCAAGGCAGACAGATGGAACTGAGACAAATTGGCTTTTTCTGCATATGAATAAACATTTTGCTTATTGCGTAGCAAAATTCTTTTTTATTTTTTTCCCTGTATTCCTCCCCCATGGCAATTTCTACCTTCATTTTGTCAACACTTCTGTGAGCTAACTCTGTGAGGCTCAGCTAGAAAAAGTGTTTTTATACTCTTCCTCCTACTCTGCAAACGCATAGATTAAACAAAACAGTGTTGCTCATCCTAGGCAGACAGAGGTTTTGAGAGAAGTTCTTCAGACTGTGTGACATCAATAAAAGTCTGAGACATTTGTACAGAACCTTAATGCTATACTACTGTAGGTTCCTCACCGTTCTCCTCATGTGCCCTACTACCATAGGTTCTTCACTGCTCTCTTCCCCATGTCTTTGTCTTCTGTCCTTAAAAGAACATGAGTCATCCTCACAAAGAGAAACCTGTTTAAGCTTCATAAAAATGCTTTTAATTTTTTTTCCTCTGAAAGAGTTTCAAGTATTTCCAGGGGACTCAGTTTTTCCTTAATAGTAGTAAAATACTGAGTAAAAGGTGCAGCAAAATGCTGCTAAATCAAAACACCCCAGTTATTAACCTGCACTGTATTTGATCTGTATTCGATCTGCATAGTGACTAAGAGATTCAGACTAGGGGGAAAGAAATGGGAAGAAAAACCTATCCTAAAATTTGTAATCCTTCTTTGACAGAAATTTTGCACTGCTGCCACTATTTCAAATATATATGAGTGAAGATGATATTTCAGCAATGATATGTCTTAGCTACTTTGTTTCAAAATAAATTTATATCTGGCTTTAGTTAGATCTGACATCCTCAAGGGATTGAATTTGGAACTGGAAGAACATTGTTCTGTGCAACAGATAGCTTTCCAATGAGAACAATGTATTGATGTGATATTTCTGTTAATTAACCTCATATAAGATCTACTTTGGAATTAATGTAGTGTAACTGTACTATTGGTTCCCCTAACCTTCCTTGCTTTGATGATGGTTTATGTAATATATCACAGTCCCTAGAAGATTTCTAAGGTAGTTTTCCTTTGGTGAAAAGACAGTTTAATATGCCAGACATTTCCTCTCTCATTCTACTCTAACAAGGTAATATAAACAACCTACCTCTGGACCAGAAAAGCAGCTGGGGATTTTTGGTTTGTTTTTCCTGACTCAGATTTATGGTACAATTTATTTTGCAGCAAATCTTGTGTCAGATGTTTTCCTGTGGTTCATCTTGACAGCAGTTAGAAACCTGCGATAATAAATTAAACTTTTCTAGCTGAAATGCTTACATTATGTATTCAAAATAGTATGGAGTTCTGCATTTTTGTCTACCTATCTAATACATACTTTTTGTGGGTTTACTTCTATAATTTGTCCTTTAATTTTTTAGATTTGCTTGCAAATTAGAAGAATCTATATAATAAAAAATAAGGACTTTATTTTTAACGTTGCTTAAACTTTAGGTTTCTTACCACAGAACAGTTTAAACTGAATTTTGCTATTCAGTAAGGTTTAATTCTTTTTGGTAGTTGTGTTTCTTTTTAAATTCGGGTCTACAAAATTTAAAAACAAACAAAAAACCAAAAAATGTTCCTTGCATACCCTGCCAAAAAGGTATCTATAATTTTGTTTTAAATCCTCTATACAGTATTTTAAACCAAAACCAAAATAACTGACAACTTCTGGTGTCATGATCTCCTCCAAGGGTACGATGTGACTTGCAGCTTCCCTGCCTGTTGTCTTGTAAGTGGAAAATACTGAGGTCTGAGCTGTTATGCATCATGGTAATTGACCCCAGCAATACCTGCAGAGTTCACAAGAGAATGTTTTGGTTTTTCCTCTTTGGAGTAGTTCTTTGGAGTCTACCCCTCAATGTAACAGTCACTATATGAATAATCCCAGCAAAATCAATTAGTCTACAAAATTGAATTCTTTAGGTAAAGCATGCAGATACTGCATATATAGGAAGACAATATAAGAACAGAAGCAGATAGGAAATGTAGAAAAAGGTTGAAAATTTTCAAATCATATTCTGAAAGAAATAAAGGAATTTTACTTTCAGTATGTTTGGGACTTGATATATGACAATGTGTATACAATGCATAATTCACACAGAACATATGCAGTGGACCAATTTTTTCACTTTCATATACTGAAAGTGAAAGTCCTATATTTCTTTCAGAATATTGTTTGAAATTTTACAGCTAATTACTTTAGTGATAATTGAAAACTGTAATCAATATATCCATTGTGGTCAGGGCTATGAGCTATGGACTCGTGTAAGAAGAGTTTTGTTTGTATAGGGAAAGATGAATGGCTGAATTTATGCTTAAATGATAGATATGTACCTTAAAAAAACTGAGTAGCTTATTAAGTATTTTCTTCCATTTTCTACATATGTCAAAATTGTAAAACACTTAGCAAGCAATGAAAGTTTCACTACTTGTAGATTACTTCTAATTCCTGCACTTTCGTCACATACTGTGGGACAGTTCCTTAATCTTACTTAATTATTCTAAATATTCTGTTACAACTGGAGTATTTAAAGATTTCGTATCAAGGATGGTTCTTTTCTTTGTTTCCCAGGAAGACACAGTTATAATTTTTTCTTACATATAAAATATATTCACATCATCACATCATACCATCACTGATACCAAGTGGTTCCAGTTTTTAAGCGCGTTATGCTCTCAGATTTAGTTGTGTTAAGGCCATAAATGTATTTATAAGACTCATTGTATCTAGACACATAGTGCAGGGTATTCTAAAGTAGACACTGGTTCTGTAAATAGTGAATATATAAGCAATTTTATTCATTTAGATAGGCCGCAAGATTCACTCAGGTGTTTATAAAATCAGATCTTTACATTTTATGTAGCTAACACATTCACATTTTATTGTGTAGACTCATAGTCATGCTTATATGTTGTTTAAATTTTAAAAACATTTACAGTGACACTAATTTTTAGTATGCCCTAAGGTTTATTTTCAGTTAAATTAGTCAGCCTTAGAAAAGAATCATGGCTGAAAGACAAGTTAAACACTGCTACTGCTTGATTTAGGTTTTAAATTTCATTTTACCGTAACTGAATGTTATATATCATAATCCTTCTCTTCTCCAAATTCTATTCTTATTCTCATGATGGTACTTCACATTTTTTCATGACATGTTTTTCTTTTATAGTTTGATATTTTTAAATCTCATGAAAATGATAAAGAAAAAATGCTGGAAGATACACAATTCTACTGTTTGGTTACAAGAAAGCAGTTACATTTCAATGGCAAATTCCTGAAAAGTGCTCATAATAGAGTGTGAAATGTAAAAGTTAACGTTTTTCCAAAATTCATTAAATCCCTTCAGCTCCATATGGAACGGGACCTCTGTCTGTCTCCTGCAGAAACTAAAGAGATAGAAATTCTAATAAATCTTGACTCAAAAGGATAACAAAGAGTACTAACAGAAAGAATTACACTTTCATTAAATATATAACTTGAAAAGCAAGCCTAAAGAGCCTATTAAAATACTCCTCTATAATGCAAAAAAAGCTAGGCTCCCTAGAGACTGAGAAAGAGGTTACTGGCTCTTTCTCAAGACATTACCATTCTGTGTCTTCTTGTAAGATAATACAGCCCTTGCTTTTCTGGGCAAGACAAATACTGATGTGCTTCAAGTAAAGTCCATCCAATTTATATCCATTCCCCAATATGAATCTGACATTTGGAGAGCTCATCACAGAGCTGGCAAACAGCTAGCAGGCAATTTCTGTTGACAATAAAAGGAAGCTTTCTTGTAAGGGTGGGGTAAAGATCCAAGAACTCTGTGTGGATCGAAGTTTCCAAGTGCGTATTCAACATTGATATTAGTAATACACAGTGCTACAGTAATATATAATAGTGCATTCCTATAAAGGATCCTGGAATCCGACATCCTTTTCCTGGATTTTGTTTCTAGATTTGTTGCTTTACATTACAGAAACAATATTCTCAGTGCTGTACAATGTTCTTGGCAAGATTTCCTCCTTGTTTTCTGCTTCTGATAGCATCTCCAGGCAGAATCATAGAGATAAGTTCAGACTGTGTGAAAGATTGCTGCCAGGGATTCAGTCTTGATTTCTGAAAGCACGTCCTAAGTTCAAACCTGTTTGCTTCCCAAATAACTTTTTATTTGTTATAACTTAATATGCATTTCTATACACCTCCTCTTAAATATCTACAAACATGCCTGATTCATTTTCAGGTCCTTAGTATATAACTCGGAACTCTTCCTTTGTTCATCATAGTCATTTGTCATTTTAGATCTTGAATACATTGTTGAAATGCAGTGCATAGCACCAGTGATTCACCACTAATAGGCACGTAGCTGCATCTGGGAGTGTAGACCAAATATGTTTGATACTGCTCTCCATGAGGGAAAAATGGCAAGTTATGAAGTCTACGAAGGTGGCTTGAATGTGCATCAGATGCCTGTTGCCAGCTAGGAGGAAGGAAACTTCCATCATTTTTTTCCACATTCATGTATCCTGTGCTAGCGATGAAAATAAAATATCGATCCCCATTAAGGTCCCTTAATTGTTGCCTATGACTTCCGTAACCCTGACATTAAATTCCTTCAGAAGCATAACTTGCTCAGTCACAAATTCTGATTTTATGCAGATGAAAAAAAGGGACTACTAGCACTCAAAGAAAGCTAAGTTTGGAACCACTGGACTGTTAGAAAATGGAACTCAAAAGTTGCAAGTGAAGCTAATTATGAAATTGCCTGATTTTTTTTTTATAAATTTATTGCTTCATCAAATTTTGTTCCCATATTTTTTCTTTCTTTTCCTTTAGCAATGGTTGTTCTCAGCAATTTGGAACCAAATACAACATATGAGATCAAAGTAGCTGCAGTAAATGGAAAAGGGCAAGGAGAGTATAGCAAAATTGAGATCTTTCAGACCTTACCTGTCCGTGAGTAATACTTGTAAATGTGTAATAAATGAAAATGTAAATTATTATTAGAATACATTATCTCCAGATCAGCTAATAATTTAAGTATGATTCACTGTGGATAATGTGTTTTATATTCATACACTGCTTCCCAGTGTATAACATCAGTCTTCACATTGTTTCTCAGAAATCATGGTTTGTTCCTCTTATTCCTCCCCTCCAATTACTATGAATGAACTTAAGTTGGAGAATTTATCCCATTATCTGTATTTTTGAGACTTGGACAAATTTTTGGTTCATATTCAAGAACACAAACCATGAAATACATTAGTTTAAGAACTTTTTCTTATTTACACTCAGGGTATTAGACACATCTGTGAGAAATTAATTGACCCTTTCTGGAGACATTTCTTCAGCAAACTATGCTGCCACAAGTTTTGCAATTATGATGCCTCAAACAGAAATCTTAAGCTATGGAAAAATGATGAGAATAAATTGCTTTAACTATGACTACATGCAAATGATAAATGCTACAAAGCCAATTCTGTATTTGTAGCAACCTTTATAGGCAAGAAATTCACATTTAAATATTAAGGGCTAATGAAAAATATTTTTCTCAAATTACTTTTAAATAGAAACAATAATACAGAAATTAAACACAAAGGGGGAAAGAAAGTAAAGGAACTAGCACATGGCACTGTATAGTACACAAACAGATATACCAAAATATATCAGCAACTATTACCAGACTAGTCTCATAAATCTATTGCAACTGAACTGTTTTCTGAGTAGGGTGTTACTCAGTAAAGAATACCAGCCCTAATGGAATAAACAATGAATGTCACACAACTACAAAAAACATAAAATATTTCTGTGTTATTATATTATGTTGTTATTGATATGTCTCTTCTGTCCAAAGCTGGTAACTTGACAGCTTTCAAAGTTCTTTTTGGTTAGATTCTAAATATATTGAAGGACAGGTAAAATAATTTGCCATTATTCACATGTAACATTATACCCAATAGAAAAGTGATAGAAACTGATAGAAATTATATATATGTTATCTGATAGAAACCTAGGCAAATGCTGTGTTGAGATCTGAGTCAATTTATCTTTACTTTGATAAGGGATAAACACAAATATTACAAATATTTCTAAAGAAACTATCTTTCTGGGTGAATACAAGGTTACAGATAATTTGATGATAAGACACTTCAGTATGACAACACATGTTCATTTAGGATCTGATTTAAAACTTTATAATAGGCATTGTATATAGAAATTACAATAAGTCTGTGAATTTCAATTAGCAAAGGGGCTTAAGCTGGCTATTAACCCTTCAATTGTAGATTTAAGATTATTTTTATCTTTTCATTACAGGGAAAATTGCTTTTGCTTTTGGAAATCGTATTCCTTACATTTATTCTTAATATAGAGTACTCTAAAAGCATCTAATTTTGCCTTAGCACATTTACCAAAGAGTTAATTTACCTAATATCTGTACTACAATTTAGATCTTGCACATGGGACTAAAGCTTTTGCTTCATATTAAATATATTTTTCTGTCATATAGTGTTACTCTTAAACTTCAGCCTGAGTAGCAGCTTACCAGCCTTTCTGAATTGATGGCTAAATCATTTGTGAAGTAAATTACATTTGAAAATGTCAAAAGTCAGACTGTCTCAAAGAAATGAATACTTCTTTTATACTTCATAATTTTATTTCCTTGTGTGAAGTCTACATTAGAACATACTTTAAGCAAAATATTTAACACACATTAAGGGTGTTCTGCAATACTTGGAAAGATCATGTTGATTTTAAAGATTTTAATTAGTAATACTGTGGACACATTCCCAGCTGTAATTTAAGACCAATCCTATTACTGAATTACTATTATCTACTGTTTTTTCCCTTGTTTAGGGGAACCAAGCCCCCCTTCAATTCATGGACAGCCAGGAAGTGGCAAGAGTTTTAAACTTAGCATAACTAAACAAGATGATGGTGGTGCCCCCATTTTGGAATATATTGTCAAATACAGAAGTGTAAGTATTTAAGTTAATCAAAATAGTTGGTTTTGCTTAGTAATATCTGCTTCTAATGTAGAGAAGACTGTTGATATGATTTGAAATGTAACAAAACGTTTTGCACACTACAAAAAAAAAAGAAGATATAGTATAGTATGTTTTCTTTTGTGACTAGGTTACTAATGCCAGATTATAAAATGAAAAAAAAAAAAAAGTTCATTCTGAAAGTTCATTCTAACAAGAAAACTATGTTGTTGCATGGTAAATGAGGAACATTCGTGTTCAGCTCTCAAAAGTGCAGTAAATTAGCAGACATTAAAGTTACAGAATTAAGGGTTGTTTGAACAGCAAATGATTAACCTGTTATAAATGTATCTGTATTGATAGATAGCATCCAAGAGATAAAACACTGTATTCCAGTGCTCCATGTTAATTTTAAATGAGGTTAGTTATCTGATCATGTTCATATTTTCTATTTTTCTAGATTCCAAGGCTCAGCTTATAAAAGCCAAATAGTTGACAAATTGTTAGGACTTTCGTGATTTTCAATGTACATGTCAGTTCTTTAATAGCCACCATGCAGAGTTTATTGGCCTTCTGTCAGCTAGAGTCTGATTTGGTGTTCTGTCATCAAATCTGGCAAGCTTAGAAAACAGGATTTTCTGCAATGTGTAATTTATTTTACTACCAAAAAAAAATTGTGGGATTTTTTTATTATTAAAGTAGCTAAAATGCACTTCTTTTCCTGATACACTATGCTTAGAAATGGTTGGGTTGAAGAAGTAACTATAGAGCTGGCAAAAACAATGAATTTAATTCAAGGGTATTTTCTAATAGCTTCTTTGTTTTCTTTTAGTAAGATTATACTACTTATATTTGACTAGACTCAGTAAAAAGGCATTTTGCCAGAGTGTAATAGCAGATTTACATGTCCATTTTGAGAGTCTAAAACAAATTGGGCACGTAAGATCAGATATGTAGACATGTTAAACAGAAGGTAGTGAACACTGTGTTTAACAGAAATAAGTAATCTGTGAGAAATTAAATGAATTTTCTTTTAGTGTTCCCAAAAAGGAAAATCCAGTTTCTTATTTTGTAATAGTTTTTGTCACATTTCCTAATGTTTCCTATAATGTAACTTCTCGATGGTAGTTCTGGAATTATCCAAGTGCTAAATCTGGCATGTAAAATGATTTTACTAAGTTAAGTATAACCAAAGAAGACTGGTAGCTCCAAATCAATTGAGAAAAATTTGGTAGGGCTTTTAAGAGTAGCTTGAGGGAATAACCAGCAGTTACTCTGATATCACTGATCCCTAAATCTTAAATGACTTTCTGTCCAGTGAGTGCAGTTGGCATAAAAGAAAAGTAAAGAAGAGGGAGGGTAGTAAAATATGGCATACAAGATATAATGCAGTTTTGTGGGATTGAGCTTCCTAGTTCAATTACAATGCCTCTGAGTATTTGTAATTGAGAAGATAAGAAAATAAAATGTTTGCATGTAATATATGCATGCAGTATATGGAATTTAATCTGTTTCTGTGATTTAAGTAAGCTAAATGATCTTGGAATCTGGAATATTTTTGGAAACGTGATCTAGTGTTTTAACTAAGGTATGATATTATAGTAAAAAGATCACTTTTCATGTGTATTGTTGAAAGATGAATGTACAGTTTAAGCTGTGACTGGAAACTTAATAGGTTACTGAAGAAGACAGCCTTTACTTGGACCTCAAATCCATTAATCCTTAAGCTTCTAATTGAAAAAATGATCTGACTAAATTAAAGGCCTTCCTACAACAAAAAAGCACAATACTTTTTTGGTGTTTTAATCAGAACGAATGGATGCTACTTAAAGTTCTTAATTATGTGGTGACTGCTTCTCTTCTATCTTCCCCACTGGTCATATTGAATTAGCTTTCCAATAGCTCTTGCCAGACTCATTACTAGCACCTGGACCAATGTATTTGCTTGCATGTTTAAAGAGCGTATTAGATAACAGGCTATACATAAATGGTTTTTTCTTCCTTATGTTTCATAGTAGTTTATGTCTTATTAAGAGTCAGTTCCCTCACATTTAAGTTTTATACAATTTTTTTTTTTTTTTTTAAACTGGAAGAAGGACAGCCTTTAAGATATAACATTATTATAGCCTGGTTTAGGTAAATTAGTAAGTTTTATTTTTCTGGAAACCAGGTGTTCCATTCTGACAGATATTGCTTTCCTAACATCAGTTTATTCATATTATGGGCTGGACTTACTACCTATGATCAGGTAATAAGCAGCTTCATATCTTGTTCTGTATTCCACAGAAGTAGGTACTATGCAATTTTTATGAGTAGCACCCTCAAGTTGATTCATGCTGTCGTACAAAGAAAGTCAAGACAGTCTTACAAAGCTTCACTGATGGAGTCTGAAGCTGATGGCATACATTGACTTCAAAGTTACCTTAGGAAAGAATAGGAGGAGAGAGAAAGACAAGGGAAAACTGCTCCCCAGTAGTCAGTTGGGAAGAGCAGTGATGGGGATTCCCTAGAGAAGCATCCTGTCCAATGAGGGAGGTGACCACTCAACCTCATTTCTCATAGTAACTATCATGTCACTGGCCTGTGACAGTGTTACTAATAATGCTCTGAATTTTGGTAGTGACAAGTGTTTGATTGATAGGTTATGTGCTTCACTTTTGTTTGACTATATTGATGGAGGACTGTGTTCATTTTGTTTTTTTATGATAGGTTCTAGAACAAACTTCTGTAAATATGAATCATTTAAAAAGAGGTAATTTCTCATTTACTCCCACTCTGAGATACCTACCGTAAAGCAGTTAAATGTTTTTGCATCTCTAAGTTCCATTTCACCTGCCAGATCCTTGGACTTTCTGTGCATTTTAACACTATGTACCTTATCAGCCATTTTGTGCTTTGCACCCAGACATACAAAGCACCATCCTGACTTAATGAATTCTTGTGAAGTCACTGCTTTAAACTATCAGTTTGTCTCCCATGAGGATTTCTTGATATTTTTTCCTGCCATCTTTCAAGACAGTGTGGCATCTCCTGACCTTTTTTTATCACAGGGACCACCATAATAACAAGCTGAACTTTCAGTGCAACAGTTTAGGGAGAATGAAGAATAAGGGAAAGGGTTGAAGGGAGTTTATCACTTTTCCTCACACTTTATGAGTTCCCAGAAAATGTGATCTTGTGTACCCTGTGAAATGACCATTAATAAGAGAGATGTTATTTGCTACACTAGTAAATTGTTAGATGTCTCAACAGTGGATTTGCTTTACTTCCACACTTTTCAGATGTGCCCTCAATTTTGAGAAGCAGCCAAGTCATGGTAGACTGGAGTTTAACGCTGCTTTGTTTACTCTTTTTTTTGTCAGATTATTTAGGTGCTTCAGCTACATACAGCTGTCTTACAAATCTAACTCTTAGACACTTCTGAGATAAATTTGGCTGATGCTTATATTTAAGCCAATATACACACAATTAAGAAATAATTATTTTTTTAATTTAAATTTTTTTTTTAGTGTGCGTCATTAGTCTGTGGCATTGTGGCAGGTTTGTTTCAACCAAAGACTTATACTGCGAAGAGGACAGTGTGAATCTAAGGCTTAAGGATGATGGGAGTGGGCAGTAAGATCCCCAGAAATTGCCAGTCGCTGGTTAGTCTCACAGTATCAATGACCTTCTATAAAGGAGTATTTCTGCATTATATGAAACAAAACAAAATGCGAATAAAGGAACAGTTTAATCTCTGAGGCTGCAGATCTGATTACAGTTTCTGAAAGTGCACGTTTGTTGGTGGATGTTAATGATACAACTGCTAATAATAAATTATTATTGAAGACATTTATATAAACTCGCCCGTCAAATGAAACTGTAGCTTGTGATTTAGAAGTTTCTTTTATTTGTGGTGGAATGCTGTGCATATGTAGAGCTTTCTATAATTTTTAAGTAGGCTTAATAATAGAGTAGCCTAATAAAGTATGAAGTGTTCTTTTGTAGTTCTGTGTTCTGCTCCTTAAGCTACCAATTAAAGGGTCTTAGCATAAACACGGAGATTTGTAGGAAGATTTAACTGACAGACTCTTGTTTTGTGTTCGCATCTCTCTCTTTCCCTTTCTATACTAATAGTAAAATAAATCTGGACACATTACTGAGCTCTACTCAGTAAAAAGTACTTCAAAATGCATATGAATTAATAGCGACAATGAAGGACATTGCAGTTCTTTTATTTTTTCTTTTAAGATGCCAAAAGCAGGCTGCATTCTGGAAGACTTCATCCGTTTATCTTCAGAAGATGACAACTTTCTTTCCAGATACTCACTTTATTCTTCTTCCTCCTAACTTGTGTTTATCACTCTTCGTAAAATGTTTTTCTGTCTTTGAGCTCGGGGCTTGCACTTTGTTTCATATATCTCAATCCACCCAGTTGGCTCCACTTTTAACTAAACTTAGGGTGTCATTTCTCTGTCATAGCATGTAGGTATCCTGTTTCATTTCAGCTCTTCATTATTCTTCACCTGACCAAACTGGAACAACTGCCTTTTCACTTATGTCTGCAGAAGAGCAGCCTCATACAGAAATCTATAGTTTTACTTCCAAATCTTAAGCTAATTCTGTTCTTCACACGTAGTTCTACAGTTTGTTTTCAAAATATAGTCATATATCTGTTTGCAATACTCTCGTTTCCACCTGCAGGAACAATATTAGCCTGAATATTTTCCAATTCAGTATATTTTCTCTCCTTCTGTGATTCTCAACCTCTTTGGAAGTCCACAGAGTATTCACACGGTTGTATGTGCACACACCAAGGTCGTGTATCGATCTTCTGATTTCTCTCATGTTGAGATTCTTTGGAATCTAAGTGTTATTTTTTTTCCTAACTCCTCCCAAACCTCACCAGTTTAAACAGCCATTAAAATATGGTGCTACGTAACAATGCTATTCCTAATATTACTAGGGAGTATTTGCATATGCATATTGCAATCAGTATTAATTACTTTTATTTTAGCAGTGCTATACAAAAAAAAAAATTTCTAAAAGTAGTTTGATACAGTGATAGCACAAATGGTTTCACTCACTGGAAAGTAAATATAGGTGGATTTGCCTAGTGGAATGTCAGATGATTGCAACAGAATTTACCCACGAGGATATGGGAAAATGGCCTTGACAGAAAATACCAGTTTCACTGTATGATGAGTAAACTGTTTTTATTCCAGAGTCTTTAGTTTTTTTCATGATTTCTAATGTGACTACCATTCTGATGTTTTCTATTGGTCTACTACTGCACCTTGTTGCAAATGTTCCTGAAAAGATGTTTTACTGTATTTTAATCATTCCCAAGTCTATCATGTGTCGGTACCAATGCCAGTGCAGAAGAAGCACAAAGGAGTTTAAGAAAACATCACACTCAGCACTGATAGTGACTAAGTTATTGCAGCAGTGCACATAAGGGAGTTCAGTCTGTCACTCTATGTTCTGAAGACTGGGGATACAGGAAAAAAAACTAAACAACACAACAGCCATAAGGAGCATGATTGGGCCCTGAACTGTCTAATTTAGATGTTATTTTCTTTGACACTTGTATCAGTCAAGAGCAAGATGCTTCAGCAAAGAGCCTAAGTATAAGCTGCTGAGAAGCATATATTCTGCAGCAAAAAGTTATACTTCCCTGTATTTGAAGGGTTTTTTTTCCCAGAAAGTTTATATCCACTGACGGCATCTGTGTTGCTATATGGGTTGGATGGCCAGGATTTGGCTCTCGGATTTTGCCACTTTATTGTACCTCAGTATTTAGTAAGAATAGGACTGCATGGATTCTTGCTGACTGTGACTGATAGTCCTTTGAACAAGATGGTATTTGTGTTTAACAGTATAGATTGTTTTACCCTTTTACCTAATCATTACTTTGTAATTCTTATTTGTATAAAGAATAATTAAATATATTATGCACTGAAAGGAGCAATTGCGAAGATAAGCACTGCAAATTTATGAAATGACAGAACTAAGATTGCAACTGAAGTCCTCATTTTTTCCTTTTGTACAGGTGTCTTAGATAATTATCTGAATTATGAGAATCCTTTTTTTCTCTAGAACACCATCTTAAGGATTTACATGGATCCTCTCACCAGTGTAGACATAGGACTGCATACTTTCTCAATGGTGTTTATATTGTTGCATACAACCTGGTTTGCAAAATGTTACCATAGTACCACATGTTGCTACAGTTAGTGTATATTTTCATTATATAACTAATGTATGATATAAGCAGAGTTTGCATACGTGAGCAATTCAAGTTTTGGTTTAATGGCAGGTTTCTGTTAAAGAACATCGATCAAAATGTAATGGAAACATCTATATAAAATAAAACTTTGACAGAATTTATTCTTAGCAGCATTTGTAAATAATTATCCTGCAGTTTCTCAAGATAAACATCAGTATTTGAGCAAAGTATAAATTGGAGCCAAAAGGTTAAAAGGGATTGCCTATAAAATTACAAAAAGCCTGAGTTCTCAGAACTCCAAAATTAGATTATTTGAATGTTCATATCCTCTGTAAATGAAACTCCATATATTTTGTGCCTCATGTAGACACATAGTTTAGACAAATAATACAAGAGGTTTTGAGAATTTGAACTAATATTTGCATCTTTACAGAAAGATAAGGAAGACCAGTGGCTAGAGAAAAAAGTGCAAGGTAGTAGAGACCACATCATCTTAGAGCATCTTCAATGGACCATGGGTTACGAAGTACAAATTACAGCTGCCAACAGACTGGGTTATTCTGAACCCACATTGTACGAATTCAGCATGCCACCAAAGCCCAACATTATTACAGGTAAGTTAATTTTAGAGTGTTTTCTCTCTATGAATTGTTTGCAACTCGTAGTACACTAATGTGTGTAGTTGAAATTCATGTAACTGAAGTCTTAACTGACAAAGCCCAAAGACTTGATTCAAAACCCTTAAATGGGACCCCATTTCTTACTTTTCTCTTAGTAATGAAGTAATTTGTAAGTACAGAACAAACATTGAGTCCTCAACCCGGATGCTGACAGTTAACAAGTAATTTAATTTATTTAATTTGTTACACCTGCTATACATTTTTAAATTGCCTCGTACTGCCTGTTTGTCTGTTGTAAGCAACTTAGTTGTTATAATTCTTTATTTCAGTCCTATCTCTACATATGCTTCAAGATACACATTAAATAAAGGTATTTATTTTAGTGTGTGATGAGTTTAAGACTTCGAATAGTCTTGTTTAGATACTACTGATTCACCCTAACATGGTGAGCATGCAGCCTTCTCTTAGGCCTATTTACAAGCTTTGAAATCTATAGAAATGATGTTCATATTTTTAAGTGTGTAAGTAGGAAGGTTTGGAATTTTTTTAAGGAAAACCGCATAGCAGTTGAGAGAGCGTGTTTCAGTAACTAATTTATTAAGTTTTAATGCTTCACGATGTAAAGTTATATTGTGGTGCAACAATGCAAAATTATTTCATTCAGAATAACCCTAAAATATGATGGTAATTTCTGATACTTTATGGATAATTTTCATTTTTATAAAGCAAATGTTTGAGGAAGAGATTTCAAACGTTTTAATCTAAATTATAAGCTGATACCTTTAATAATTAATTCCAAATCAGCGCAGTGTCATCATTACCACTTTATAATCAGGTACTAAATCCCCTAACATTGTATTTTCTGTATGCCATATTTTAAAATCTTAGAGTATTAGAATCAAATTAAAATTTTGTCAAGTAAATATAATGGCAAATATATTAAAATGTAAACCGTATCAATACCTGTGTTTCAGTCTGAGCATCTGACTAGCATTAGTAAAGTTGCAATGAGTTTGGATAAATCAGAGACTGCTTTGTCATCGGAAAAGTTTGAAATAACTGACTGATTTATTTTTTTTTATGCAAGTTTTCTTCAAATATGTTTTCAAGGAAATTATCTCATGATCTCTGCAACATTTTTTAACATTCCATAGCAATTTGGTGGTATTGGAAGCATTGTTACTAGCATTTATAGAAAGGAATAGGCATTTGTAATTCATTAATAGGTTCAGATCCAGTTCTAGTACAAATATTTGGTTTATGCACTTGAATTGCAGTAGTGAGAGTTGATTTGCATCTTGATTGAAATTCAGGGTCTCAATAGGCTCTGTGTACTTGTTTTTAAACAGATAGAGCCTTGTGATTGCCATCATTCAGAAATAAAATTTCACTACGTGATTGAAAAAGTAAAGAGAAAAAGAAATGTAGGAAAGCTTGTTGTCCCAAGGAAATAAAAATTTTTATCAAGTAGAAAAATAAATAAAACTTTATTTAGGCAAATGGAAGAAAGGGATAAGCTGTTTTTCAATTTTGTGTATTTGAAACACAAATCTTACTTATTTTGCAGTGCAATCTAACTTTAACCTGTTGTAAATATTTAAAGTATTCCATACGATTCCATACTATTGCTTCTGTAACCAGGAGAAACATGACATGCCTCCATAAATGATAACATAGGTGGTCCTTAGAAATGCAAGTAAAAAGCAGCTTAGCTAATTTAGTTTCAGAAGACAGAATATTTTTGTCTGAACACAGTTTTGTAGGTATTTAGGGGATATTTCCTTTCAGTGCTCTCCCATAACCTCTTAGTAGTTGTAAGAAGTCTGTTACACTATTGAACAAAAGGACTTCTTTATACGAATCATTATTGCAATTACGATTGTGGAACTAATTGTTTTCACAAAGCCTGAAAACAGTGTGTAACTCCTATCATAAGAACATTCTGTAGGCAATTTTTCAAAGTATGTCAAAAGACACTTAGATCAGTGGAACATTAATGTTCATATTCATGAGTCAGTATAGTTATCTTGTTTTGAAATGGCGTAATATTATTATTGCAATATAATATATATACAAAATTGTTGCAAAAGTACGAACCTGCTTTTTTAAAACTTGATAGATAATGTGTATAAAATGCTTAATTTTGAGCAGAATAATTCTTTCTGATATCGGTTAGTCAGCTCAGATGGTGCAATATTTATCTGCTTTGAGGCTTAGTTGTTTGCAGCCAGGCATCTACAGCTAGGTCTGAAGAAGGACATAGGCAACAAGAGTGAAATTAAGTAGACTTTTGAATGAAATCTGCATCACCTATCCTGTGCTCGCTTAGCAGCTTCTAATGACTGAGATTCCCTTCCTGACTATTCATTTATTAGAAAACTTTCTAAGACTCCTGAAAGTTTTCATCTGTATGATGATTTATGGCACTTCATCTGTGCTGAACCGAACGTTTCTCAGTTGCTCTAAATGTAATTAAAAACTAAATGTAGATCCTATGTGTGCAATCTTATGGCTATTACTTATCCCAAGAGAATTTTGGGATCCCCTAAGTATCATGGTGGTTAACTATACTTACATACTATCCTGGTGAAAATGTGTGCAAGCTAATACATTTAATCAGAGAACTGGTGAGAGATGGAGGCAAGGATACATTTGTTGTCCTTCGATAAGTGCTTACAAGGCAAATGGAAGTTGTCACAAGAAATAAAACTGTGGTTCTGGTTGCTGCAGAAGGAGCTTGCTTATTCAAGAGACATTAGATATAAGGCAGAAGTAGTAATCCCTGAAGGCAGGGACTGGAAGCCAAAATTCTACTTATGTGAATACACAACTCCTGTGGGCACTGAATCCAAAACTTCTGCTTGCTAGGGAAGTGTGAGCCTGTACCAGCTCGAGGCTGGCAGTCAAATTCTATAATAACACAAGATGATGATCTTCCATTAACAGTCTTGAGTCTAGGAATGAGCTTGAGGCTGCAAATTGCTGTCTGGCATCAGTGAGGTGTATAAATGAGACAGACATTCCTTTAAATTTTCACATGGTTGGCCTCAGCAGCCTCCAACTGTAGATCTACTTGATTTTGTAATTCTGTTCCTAGGCCTATAGCACGATCTTCATTCACTGAATCAAACTTGTGATTACTTCCTCAGAATTTGTAATATTTTTAATAAAAGTTTTGTGGTTTTGTGAAGGCTTTACCAATGGAACTGACTTGCACTGACTTTGAGAAATACTCAGTAAACCAACTTCTTAAACATTTTGCCTTAAATAAATGCACGTGTAAATATATTCATGTATGTGTATATGTGTATACATATATACCTTACTGTGTAGTATATCTATGTATATATCATTTTACTCCCTACTTTCTGAGTTACTCTTTGCAGTCAGCAATTCCATCTTTGTATTTCGCTTTTTACTTAGGCATATAAGCATGTATTTAAAAATTATGCTTTGAAAGAAGAGCAGCATTGTCTTAAATGTAATATTTTATGTACTCCAAAATCTCACTAGGGATGTTAGTTGGCAATACCTGCAGGCAGGTGCAACTGTAACAGCAGTGTGCTTGCCTCTGAGTGAATTCTTTATCAGATTTTAAGTACTGATCTGTGGTATTTTAGAAAATTTTGTTCTGGCTTCTCTATATCATTCAGCTTCTTCTAGTCCTGTGAGAAAAAAGGGGATTCTCAAAGGATCTGTATGCCTTAGCTCTTAGCTTTTTATCAGTGTTAGGACAGTATAGACTAACCTCTGCGGCCATAACAAACCCTTTGACTAGGTGTCACTGGGAATAGCTGAACTCTGTCGGCTCCCAGAGCCAACACTACAGCCCATTTGTGTGGGTCCATTTACTCTTTCTCAGCAGGGCAGAAATAGAGATCCTGTCTTTGTACCATGCAGCTAGTACAAAAGTGTCCAAATCAGCTGTCATTCTGAACCATTACTATTGCAACCTAAAAACACATCTACAATTTTATATTAAATGAATCTTAAAAGAAGATTAAATGGAAGGTGTTAAAAGAGGATACTTTCTGCAAGTGTTTTAACTAGGCAGAAAATTTTATGCAGGTGCCATCTTCCAAAGGCTTTTATCCAGTCAGTGCTATTTCTCTGGAAGGCCAGCAGATATATTAAAAACGGCTCCAAGTTGTGTTTTATCGTAAGTTTTTTCATCTTCATTATAAATTAGTAACTTCACACAACAGCGGGAAAATGAGAAAAGCATTTCGGGATAATAAAAAGCCCTTAGACCTATTTTTCTCACTTTGCGATATTGGTTGTTTTGGGGTTTTTTAACTTCCAGTATTGCATGAACTGTCAGAATATTTTTTTATTAACGTCCCTGGAAAAATGTTAATCCCTTGTGCATCTCATTTACGTTTTTTTTTTAATGCATGTCTGTCACCAATGCTTAAAATTGTATAGACATAGGCAAAGAGGGACAATCGAATACATGGTATTTTCTTTCATCATCACTAGTAGCAAAGATGATACTTGTCCTGCCAAACATGATTTTTATCAGTAGTTTTTACAAAAATGCAGCTTTAGTATCTCCAGTGGTGTCAAAGTGAATGAAAAATAAAAATAGCTTTTATCGATGCTTCAGGTATGTGTGTATATGTTTGTGTTTGAATTTGTGTATGTACATTTTGTGTACCTACAGAAAAAATAGGGCTTTTGAACTATACAGTTTTATTAGAATAGAAGCTAGGATAATGAACTTTTTTATCCAGAGACTGAAAACGACTAAGTACAAAAAAATAGAAGTAAGTCTCCCTGATGCCCACAATTTTCTGTTAGGGTGACTCTTTTTCTTTAATTTTGCTCTCAGTCAAATAATTCATTGACTGTTTTTTGGATATAAATTAATTCTATATGATCCCGTCTGTGTAGCTGGGGTAGGTTTTTATTCCTGTCACGTCTTGCTGCCAAACAGCAGTCTCTCTTGCTGCAGGTGCTCTCCTTGTCTCTCACATCCCTTCAACCCTGACCCATGGGCTGCAAGAGACTCCCTGGGTCACAGTGTCCCTAGCTCTGAAGTGACGCATAACCTCCTTTTTCTCTAGAAGGGCTGACTTAGGCCTGACTATGCATCAGCTAAGAGAAGCCAAAAAAAAGCCTTCTTCATTCTTCTTCTGTACCCCACAGCAAAACTACATAACATTTGCTGATTTACCATAACTATGAATAAACTTCCAATCTGAATAGTTCTTGTGTCCTTTGAAGCATTTTCCTTAGATTTCAAATAATTTCATATCTGTTAGGAATTAGATTTTACCGGATTACAAACAAGCTTCAAGGACAGGGTATCACGTAAAAGCATGCTTGCACAACCAAGGCCTCTGCTGTCATTACTATTAGCCTTCCTTGCTGCAAGGGCACATTGCTGGCTCATGTTCAACTTGTTGTCCACCAGGACTCACAGGGCTTTTTCTGCAGAGCTGCTTTCCAGCTGAGTGGCCCCCAGCCGTATACTGGTGACGAGGGTGGTTCCTCCCCAGAGTCAGGACTTGCTTCCTCTTGTTGAACTTCATGACATTCCTGTCAGCCCATTTCTCCAGCCTCTTCAGGTCCCTCTGGATGGCAAAAACATCTGGTGTTTCCATCACATCTCTGAAATTTGTGTCATCAGCAAAGTTGTTGAGGTTAGACTCTGCCCCATTATCCAGATCATAGAATCATATCATTGAATCATAGAATGGTTTGAGTTGGAAGAGACCTCAAAGATCATCTAGTTCCAACCCTCCTGCCATGGCAGGGACACCTCCCACTAACCCAGGTTGCTCAAGGCTGCATCC
Organism: Leptosomus discolor; assembly: GCF_034619465.1. Classification (NCBI taxonomy): domain Eukaryota; kingdom Metazoa; phylum Chordata; class Aves; order Leptosomiformes; family Leptosomidae; genus Leptosomus; species Leptosomus discolor. The sequence continues at coordinate 107,658,922 of NC_141391.1, read as the reverse complement.
AGCCTGGCCTTGAATACTGCCAGGGATGGACCATCCACAGCTTCCTTAGGCAACCTGTTCCAGTGTCTCACCACCCGCAGGGTGAAGAGCTGCTTCCTTGTATCTAGTCTAAACCTGCCCTCTCCCAGCTTCCAACCATTACCCCTTGTCCTATCACTGATGGCCCTTGTAAAAAGTCCCTCCCCAGCCTTCTTGTAGGCCCTCTTCAGGTACTGGAAGGCCACTATAAGGTCTCCCTGGAGCCTTCTCTTTTCCAGGCTGAACAATCTTAACTCTCTCAGCCTGTCCTTATATGACAGGTGTTCCAATCCTCTGACCATCTTGGTAGCCCTCCTCCGGACTTGCTCCAACAGCTCCATGTCTTTCCATGTTGGGGGCTCCAGAGCTGGACACAGTACTCCAGGTGGGGTCTCACAGGGGCAGAGCAGAGGGGCAGAATCACCTCCCTCAACCTGCTGGCCACACTTCTTTTGATGCAGCCCAGGATACAGCTGGCTTTTTGAGCTGCAAGTGCGCTGTTGGCTCGTGTTCATCCTATCATCCACCAGCACACCCAAGTCCTTCTCCCCAGGACTGCTCTCAATCCACTCACTGCCCAGCCTGTATCTGTGCTTGGGATTGCCTCAATCCAGGTGCAGGACCTTATACTTGGCCTTGTTGAACTTCATGAGGTTGGCCTGGGTCCACCGCTCCAGCCTGTCAAGGTCCCTCTGGATGACCTTCCTTCCCTCCAGTGTGTTGACCTCACCACACAACTTGGTGTCGTTGGCAAACTTGCTGAGGGTGCACTCAATACCACTGTCCATGTTGCCAACAAAGATGTTAAATATCACCAGTCCCAGTACAGATCCCTGAGGAACACCACTTGTCACTGGTCTGCACTCAGACATCGAGCCATTGATCACAACTCTTTGAGTGTGACCTTCCGGCCAATTTCTTATCCACCGAGTGGTTCATCCCTCAAATCCATGTCTTTCCAATTTGGGGACCAGGATGTTGTGCGGGGCAGTGTCGAAGGCTTTGCACAAGTCCAGATAGATGACATCAGTTGCTCTTCCTTTGTCAACTGGTGCTGTAACTCCATCATAAAAGGCCACCAGATTCATCAGGCAGGATTTTTCCTTGGTGAAGCCATGTTGGTTGCCACCAATCACCTCCACATTTTCCATGTGCCATAGTAGAGCCTTCAGGAGGATCTACTCCATGATCGTGCCAGGCACAGAAGTGGGACTGACCAGCCTGTAGTTGCCCGGGTCTTCCTTTTTTCTATTTTTGAAAATAGGGGTGATGTTTCCCTTTTCCAGTCAGTGGGCACTTCACCAGACTGCCATGACTTCTCAAATACGATGGAAAGTGGCCTAGCAACTTGGTCTGCCAGTTCTCTCAGGACCCGTGGATGGATCTCATCAGGTCCCATGGAGTTGCACACTTTCAGGTTGTTCAGATAGTCACGAACCTGCTCTTCACTTACAGTGGGCGGATCTTCCTTCTCCTAGTACCCAACTTTGGCTTCTGCAGCTTGGACAGTGTGGCTAGAGCCTTTGCCAGTGAAGACTGAGGTGAAGTCGAGAACCTCAGTCTTCTCCATATCCCTCATGACCAGTTCTCCTGTTTCCTTCCGGAGAGGGCCCACAGCTTCCCTAGTCTTCCTTTTATCACTGACATACCTGTAAAAGGTTTTCTTGTTACCCTCGATGTGCCTGGCCAAATTTAATTCCATCTGGGCTTTAGCTCTACTTACCTGATCCCTGGCTGCTCGGACAACTTACTTGTATTCTTCCCAGTCTACCTGTCCTTTCTTCCACTTTCTGTAACTTCTCTTTTTGTCTTTAAATGTATCCAGGATTTCCCTGTTCATCCATGCAGGCCTCCTGGCATTCTTGCCTTGCTTCCTCTCTTTGTGAGTGCATTGCTCCTGGACTTGGAGGAGGTGGTCCTTGAATATGGACCAGCTTTCTTGGGCCCCTCTCCCCTTCAGGGCTTCATCCCATGGTACTCCACTAAGCAGATCCCTGAATAGGTCAAAGTCTGCTCTTCTGAAGTCCAGGGCACTGAGCTTGCTGCTCACTCTCCTTCTTGCCCTGAGGATCTTGAATTCTAACATTTCATGATCACTGCAGCCAAGGCTTCCCTTGAGCTTCTCATTAGCCGCTCCTTGTTGGTGAGAACAAGGTCCAGAATGGCACCCCTTCTCATCAGTTCCTGTACCACCTGGAGAAAGAAATTGTCATCAATGCATTTCAGGAACCTCCTGGATTGCTGGTGCCCTGCTGTGCCTTCCTTCCAACAGTTATCCAGGTGATTCAAGTCCCCCAAGGGCTTGTGAACATGAAGCCGCTCCTATCTGTCTATAGAGGGCCTCATCTGCTTGGTCATCGTGGTCAGGTGGTCAGGTGGCCTATAGCAGACCCCCACTATGGTATCACCTTTCCCTGCCTTTCCTCTAACCCTGACCCATAAGCTCTCAGTCAGCTCCTCATCCATCCCCAGGCCAAGCTCCATGGACTCCAGCTGGTCCTTGACATAAAGGGCGAAACCTCCTCCTCTTCTCCCCTGCCTGTCTTTCCTAACAAGGCCATGCCCATCTATTCCTATACTCCAGTCATAGGAGCTATCCCACCACATCTCAGTGATGCCTATAACATCATAGCCTTGTAGATATGCACACATCTCTAACTCCTCTTGTTTGTTCCCTGTGCTCTGTGCATTTGCTTAAAGGCACTTAAGTGGGCTCCACATTGAAACTGGCTTACTAGGTGGAATGCTTACTGGCTGAAATTCATTATCTTGCGCTATACATGCTTTCTTGCTGGCCTACAATCCATCTCCAGGACCAGGGCATCTATTTCCGGCACTGGCCTTAAAGTGGGATGAATTGAGGTTTCCCTCTCCTGGCAAACCTAGTTTAAAGCCCTCCTTACTAGATTGGCTAGCCTTTGTCCAAATATGTTCTCCCCCTTCTCTGAGAGATGTTCCGCATCAGCCCCCAGGAGACCAAGGTTTTGAGGAGTGAGTCCCATGGTCCAAGTAGCCAAAGCCCTGGCTGTGGCACCACTCCTTCAGGCATTCATTGTTTTTCCTGATTCTTCTCTTTCAAGCCCCTTACCTTTGACTGGAATGATTGATGAAAGTATTACCTAGGCCTCCAAGTCCTTCACTGCCTCTCCAAGGGTTTTGTAATCCCTTTTGATGCTCTTCAGATTGTTTTTGACTGCATCACTGGTGCCCACAAATCATTGATGGTGTTGAACAGGATTGGACCCAGTTTTGACCCCTGGAGTACACTGCTAGTCACTGGTCTCCAATTAGACTTTACACCATTGGTCAGCACCCTCTGAGCGTGGCCATTCAGCCAGTTTTCAATTCCACCTCACTGTCTGCTTACCCAGCCCATATATCAACAGCTTCTCTATGAGGATCTTAAGGGACACAGTGTCAAAAGCCTTGCTGAAATCAAGATAGAGAATAAGCACAGCTCTCCCCTCATCTACCAAGCCAGTCATTTCATCATAGAAACTTACCAAGTTACCTTGGTCAGTCATAACTTTTCCTTTGTGCATCAATGCTGACTACTTCTGATGTAGTAGGTCTCCACATGCCTGGAAACAGTGCAGGATTAGTTGCTCCCTCACCTTCCCAGGGACTGAGGTGAGACTGACTGGCCGGTAGATCACCAAGACATCCTTCCTGCCCATTCTAAAGTGACATTTGCTTCAGCCCATCCTCAGGGGCCTCTCCCAAGCTCCATGATCATTCAAAGATTATTGAGAATGGCCTTGCAATTACAGCTGCCTCAGCACTCATGGGCACATCCCATCAGAGCCCATGGACTTATGTATGTCCACTTTTCTTAAGTACTCCCTGACCTGATCCTTGCTCCAGAATTTCCTTACATCTTCATGTCTTTAGATTTCCAAAGGCAATGATATCTCTGTTATATTTATTTTCTAGGTTTCTATTTACAGCTCTTCTTCCCGTAAAACCAAGCCAGATTTTTTTCCTTACTCACTTTCATTTCAGTAGCAACAGCAGCATTCTTCAAGCCAGGTTGGGTTTCAGTTGTGGTTTTTGTGGTATCTTTTGTCACAGTACACAATCAGTAACCCATGTGCTTTTGCAGATGTAAACTGACTGGTTTTTTAACTTTAGTCAACAATTTTGTAGGTAATGAACAAGGAAAAGACTGTAGTTATTGCCTCTTGAGCATTTTGCAGAGCTGTTGGTGTGATCCTATGTAGCTCAGTTGATGAGAAGCCCTTTCCAGATACAATGTGTTATTTCAGAACAGGGCCACATTCTGAGGCGGAGTTAGCTATTGGGTAATGTCAGCCATTGGCTTCCGATACTTAGTTCTAGGAAAAGTTGTGTTGCATCATTAAAAATTGAATTAGGAGAATTTTGGGGGTTTGTAGACATCTTCTTTTGTAGTCTCTTTCCATAGAAAAAGCTGGAAAGGCTCCCAATAGATACTTGAGCGAGCACTACAAGTCATTACTTGTGGATTTTAAATCGCTTGTTTGAATCTCTAGAAAAAGACTGTAGAATTATATTATGTACTGATTCTTCAGGAATAACATTTTCGCCTGATTTTCAGCCTATGGCTTGTGACCATACTGCATGTCCATGTATGTGTGCATGTATGTATGCGCAAACATCCATTGGTTTGTGACTTCTGATAACTTTTAAATGTAGTTGACAGTCTCACTAAATTTGCTAAAGAACAGAGGCTTCAAAAATAGTGCATTGCTGTAAACTTTTTTAAAATAGGAATCTGAGGACAGAAGTAAGGTAACTTGTATTAGAAATTTACATACTTTTAATAATCGGAATCATTTGAGAAAGAATAGTTATAACTTTCTGACCCTTGATCCTTGCTCCAGCTTGGATAGCAACAATAAATTTAAGCCAAGAAAGAAAAAGAAACACACAGAAGGGGTTTGAAGATATTTCCAAAGGCAAAATTTCCATTCCAAGGATCAGAAATTTTAAGACCATAATGGGTACCACTTTTATACAACTTTGTGCATTACAAGATTCCTTAGTGTATCTCTACAGCTTCAACTAGTGACGTTTTTAGTCAAATCTAAACTGAAGGACAAAATGCAGTAGTCAAAAAGGAAAGTCTTGAGGATGTTAGTCTCCCTGCAGCTCTGATCAGATTCCTAAGGCAAGGAAGAGCTGCAGCATTACCCTTATGAAGTTACCTGCATCTTCTCGTAGGCTGAAGGATATTGTTATTCCAAAATCAGAACTTGAAAATGAAGACTTTGGTCCAACTTTTGTTCAGATCATAATTCTGAGCTAAAAGTGGAAAAGTCTTCAGCATGGACTGCTGCATTGGAAGAATATTTTTTTATTATTATTTTATTTTCTGAAGAGGGTAGAGAGAAGAGATTAAATGTGTCTTTGAGATCTCGTGCTTTGAGAATAGGAGTTGGTAGGAATCACACCGATCACATAATTTAATATCCAAAACTTCAGAAAGATGACAGCCCCCACAAAACATATTTGCTTTTCTTTTGCAAACCAGTACTAGAATTTGCTCCGTAAGAGCCATTTCTCATCAAATCCTGGAGATGAACATTGTTTAAATGATAGGGCATATTCTTGCTGTTGGCTAAAACCAGCTGTGTTTGCTCTGTTCCCCACAAACACTAACTGTTTTTACATGCAAAGGAATTGAAATCGCTTACTAAAACTGATAGAATTTATTTATATGAATCAGAGACAAAAACTTAGTACCATCAGAGATGGTAAAAGTTTATTTTTTATAAAATATAATTCTTGGTCATCTATCACACGAATGAACTACCACTGAATACTAAAAAAACAGTAAAATGCTGGAAAAAAGAAGTAATAGTCACAGAACTTCTGCATCAAAAGGAATTTAATTTTTTTTTTTTTTTTTACCTTGTGAATTTAAGTTTGCTTATCTTTTTGTATGCAATGAGAAAAAAGAAAATCATCATAGATGTTGAATGTTGAAGTTCTAGGCCACACTTTAGAAGTGTGGTGCACTTACCTGCCTAGAATGTTTGTTATAACTAATTGCTAGCATTATATTGCTTTGTAATTAAAAAAAAAACCCTGAACGCCAATTATAAGATTAAATTGTTAGATATATTATCTAAAAATAATTAAAAGCTGTGTTATTAAAATAACTGTGGAAGTTTAATGTGTCAAAGATATTTTTACTATTAATAGAAGGACCAAACTATTTAATTCTTAATAAAAAAAACTGATTGTGAATTTTGAACAGCTTGAACAGTCATCCTTTCTGTGAAAATGTGGAGCATTGAAAACACCCTTGTAGAAACATGTGTGAGGATGGGTTAAAGTCCGTAATAGCTCTGTTTGTTTATATTGCCATCTTTTCTACTTGATAGTTACCTACACTCAGATATATATTTGTACAAGAAAAGGGACATTCATGTTATAAGAGGGTACTGCATTGGTTAAACATTATGCATCCATGTCCCGAAAGGAAGTTTCCCACCAGAACATGTTCACAAAACAACAGCTCTGTGATTTAAGCTAAATTTGAGATGCGTTGCAAAAAAACCTAAAAGACTGTAATCCTAAAACCTAAAAATCCTTTGATTTTTGGTGGTGCTTAAATTCTGCATGTCTTGATTATTTATTTGTGGAAAAAGGTAATGATTTATCCATGGCTTGCCTTTCCCTTCAGACTGGGAGCTCTCTAGAGTAAGAGACATACCGCAATATGTTTGTGCTGTCGCAAATTGTCCTCTACACAGATTTGAACCTTAAATAAATTCTTTTAAAACTTAAATAATTATAATAAGGGACAGATAAAATACAGTTTAAATGAAAAATGGAGGGCTTAACAGTTTTCATCTATTTCCATTGCAATTTCTTAAAATTCACTTTTTAAAGTAAGTAAATTAACATGTAACCAAGGTTATTGTTCATACCACACAAGATTTTCTACATTTCAATTTGTTTTGAAGTTTCTTCTGAAAGAGTAGCCTAACGCTAATATTAGTTGCTATCCATATAATTACTGTGTCACTGCAGCTGGAAAAAAAAATAATATCAAGGAAATTAAGATGTTTAAACACACACTGTATTGCATAAACTTGGCTGTATTATATGTCAAAAAGTGAACATTCAATATAAATATTAGTAGAAAACATATATGCAAACTTCATATATTGCACTGGATTGCATCCAGACATACTATGAGGACTTGAATGTCTAATAAGTTGCATGTTTTGAAAAGCAACTTCGTTTTGTTCCCACTCTAGTATTAAAGTCCATATCTAATTACCCAGCTGCCTGCGCTAATTTTATTAGTCATTCATATTTCCGATGGACTTATGTCCATACTACTGATGCCAGTTTTGACAGTGGTCCATTCTGGACTCCTACTTCAAAAACAATTCAAGAACAAAATAAACTTATTAGCAAGAAGAAACAGCTAAACAAGTTTCTGTCTTCTTTATCCCCATGCAAGATCAGAACCTTCTTTTTATGTAATTATTGACTTTTTTCACAGTTTCTTCTTTCAGCCTATGGGCTGGTATTGTTCTTCAAATATTCACTATTTCTGATATATGTTGCATTGTAGCTTCCTGAGTTCCAAGTACCTCCAGCATGAAAGACACATGAAAGATTATATTTAGGTTGGGCATGGCTGAATAGTTTTGAATCTCAAGGGGAAACAAGACAGTTGGTGGCATGCTTTGGGTTAAGTGCTTAAATAAATTGTTTTAAAGTTAGACCAAAGAGTTTAGCACTTTGACTGCTGTGCAGAACCACATGCTGCTGCTATTAAGGTACACCTTTTCTACAGTTTGAGTATTTATTATCAAGATTTGTCCAGAGCACTTCAATGGTCACCATTTCATCCACACTTTAGCCATAATTTGATGTTTCTATTAGAGTAATGTCTTTCAAGTGATTTTCTTTGGCACAATGTAAATATAAAATTAATTATTTTTTCTCTTTTTTCTTTCCCACTGTCACTTTTTTTCTTTTGCTACTTTATTTTTCATGTTTTATAAACTTTTTGACTTTTTTCTCAAATTTACTTCTTTTTCATGCTCTTAATTTTCTGTAACAATTCTTATCCACACAGACAGATGCTGTGAAGCTACTAGACGTGAAAATGGAGGCCAGTCCCTGCAGCTGAATGCTGCTGGTTTCTCTTTCATTGTAGTCATAAGTTTCTGGTGCATGTTTTGATGCTCTTGATAAGGCAAGCAATGTGTTTTCTTCCTTTCCCTCTTAATTTTATATTTAAAGGAAAATAAACACAGACCTGTATAAAAAAAAATTGCACTTTTCTATAGCTCTTCTAAAGTTTCCATTCCAAATTAAAGTCCTAAATAGTGTAGTTACTTCAGTCTGTACATGCAAAATTCTTCATCTGGCTTTTTTGGAAACCTTGTCAGTTCTGTGAGAAATTCAGCAGATGATGCTTGGCTCTTCTGTCTGACAGAACTTGGAGAATGTGACTTATTGAATTTGATCAATGTGATTTGATTCTGTTTTCTCAGCTATATTTTGATTATAAGAAATCTATGCATAGACCTTACCATTGTGAGTCGCATGGCTTTCCAGGTATACCATCATTTGGTCTTTCATGAGAATATTTTGATTCTATATTAATCCTTTTCACAGAGCTGTGCTTACAATAGCTCCTTCCATGATGTACTTAAAACTTTATACTTAATATAGACATGTTTTATACTGTCTAGTGGATTTGAACAAACATTGCTTCCTTAATTTATAATCTATGAATTGCTTTAGTTCGTAGCATTTAATTTCATGCACTTTTTCTGTGCCTCTCTGCAGCCGTGCCTCAGCACATAAAATAGGTCCCTGCCCATGAAACTCACTTCTTATGACTGTAATGGTGCCACATTCCATTTCATGACATTTGTTGGACTTGAAGCTCCAGGGGACTCAATTTTGACCTTTAGTAAAGAATGGGAAAAGTGGTTTTCCTTTTTTACATGTTCAAAGAGTGGCTTACAAATTCTGCAACTAGAACAAGGTATACAAAACCTCAGAAAAAAATTAAGAGTCCACATAGATATTTTACTGCATATATTTGATTTTAGAATTTATGTAGTTGGCTAAGTTTATGGTTCATTCCTTTGTTGCTTACAGAATAAGCCAAGAAAGCAATGCACTTTAGAGCTAGGACAGAATTAAATATTTATTTTAAGATGGTTCCCTTCAAATTGTTGCTAAACATAACAAAGGTAATAAATTAACAGTATATGTTGATTTTTTTTCCCCCTTGTAGTTCATTTCTTTCGGGGTTTAATACAATTATCTTGTAACTTTGAAATTAGTTGGTCAAATTTAAGTTTTTATGTATTCACCCGTGTGATATATTTTTTTCTTTGAAATAGTGATTATGCTCAGTTTTGCCAGTTTCAGTTTATTCTTGGAAGTGTTTAATTTGAAAAATCATTAATAAAACCTCTTCTCTTCTAAAACAAGTAACAGTCATTTCAGAAGACTTGCCTATGTCAAAAGTAAGATGTCTTCAGAATGCATGTGTGTAAATGTGAAGACTTAATTTATTGACAGAAATAAAAATTTACGTATTTAGTATAATGAAATAGCTAGAATTCAAACAAATGCCATTCTAAAAATGTTACCTTCATTGTGATCTGTAGAAAATCTCTCACTGTGTTAAGTGGGGCCACTATTTCATCCGCAGCCCTTGGCACTATATTCTATCACTTTAAAGTAATGCCATGCCATTAATATTAACTGAATTATGTTGACATGTGCCCAGCATAGTATGGGGAAGAAAATAGAATTTCTATTCTAATTTCATAAGAGTTGTAACTTTGGGGTCCCAGTCAGACTCAGTTGGGTGAAAGCCTATTTTTCCATGCACAAACAATAGGAATATATGCATTGACTTGTTATTTAGTTTTATCAGTTTTATAAGTTATTTAGTTTCATATATTCTTATTAAAAAACCCTATTTATTTATTTAATGCGTAAGTGCTTATTGAACCTACAGACAATAATTAATGAAAGATAAGACTCTTAATATTAAGCTGTCTTTTTAAATGAAACTTTTCAACTGTGATACAGAGGTTTTGGAATTGCTAGCTACACATAACAATTATCAAAAACTTTCAGGTGTGAGAACACATTTTTAATTGAGTATAACTCTGACAAGTTCTATTGCTTATGCTAAATTTTTTTTTTTTAGAGGAAGAATCACCTGGGGCAAGAGCTTTTGCAAGAGGCTTTATTTTTTTCTAACCATTTCTAAAATCCAGATAGTGAAAAGGTTTGTTGTTGTCATTATTGTCACTTTTTTTCCCCTGACAACAAAACAAAAAAACTTGCAAGTACATCTCTACTTACAATCAGAGTACTGACATTTGGCAAATATGTAGTAAGTAGATGCTGCTTGTATTCCTGAGGGAAAAACAAAACAAAACAAAACCCTGCCTGAGTCTGGCCTCATTAGAAGCCTCTGAAAATCTCAGTTCACGACCGGTCAACAGCAAATAGTTTGATCTCCACTGAGTGTGCTTCAACACAAGTACACCATGATCTGCTCCCAAGAGCTCTTTCTCAGATTGCAGGAGCGCAGTGGTGCACAAACACCGGGGCTCCTTGTTGGACCAGGGGAACAGCAAACTCTTGAAAGAGGCTGTTGTCTGAAGTCAGGTCCCTTCTGCATTCTGATCCCATTGTCAGATAGGCACTGGATGCAAATAAGAAAACAAAATTTTCTCTTGTGGACACAGTAAAGATAGAGTGCCATTCTGAATAATAAAGAAAACCGAAATGCAGATAGAATCACAACTAGTAAGCACCTGCTGCTGGATTAAAAGGTCTTGAGTAAAACTTAGATGGTCTCATAGAATGAAACATAAAATAGGGTCTCATTAAGGTTGCACTAACAGTCTGATTCTGGTACTTCCTTATTTGCAGCGTTTTCCTGATTTCCTAAAATTTGAAACCTTAAAGCTGTTCTACTAAACATTTTCTTACATATTTTACCTGTCATATACTTATCTCTGTTCTTCCTTTTTTAAGAAAGCAAGACAGGAGACTACTACAGTTATGTATAGAAGTGGGAAAATGAAAATTTCTAAATAATTTTCCTACTCTGGCTAGACATACAGTTATAAATTTATTATCTTAACAAGTCATTCTAACATTGCAGATAAGTATATAAGAAGACAAGATAGGAATTAGGGCACAGAAAGTGATCGACTGTGAACTCTCCAAACATATTGTAAAAGAGCTAATGAAAAGCCTTGAGAAATTTTAGAAGCTAAATATACATTAAAAATGACAAGTTGGCTTTTATTCTCAGTGACACAATGCCAGTGGGATAAAGAGACAAATTTGGATAGCTTATCTTTTTTCCAAATGATAGTAGGTTCAGCTGGAAACTACATAAGTTTCCCCTGTTAAATGACAGAAATTTTAGATCTGCTCCAATTTATATTCTTCTGCATTAGGCATCTTGAGGTTATCAGATACTTTGAATATAATCCTTTTCTTTTGGCCCTACACTTCCCATCAATATCCAAAGAGGATGGGTTAAGCCAATATTATAGAGATTCTGCGACAGCAGAGCCAGACAGTTCTGGGCAGTGTCCCAAAACCTCTGTAATGAGAAAGAAAAAGAGGAAGACAATAATGTCCTTGGGTTGTCATGTATCTCCTGAGATGAATAACTAATACAATTTTGTTTGTATTTCGCTTTAAGAATATTTCATAATTCTATCTTTAAAAAACAATGACAGCAAGATTATTTTACAACATTTTATACAATCTGTGGGAAGATACAGAAGATTTTAAAATCTTGGCTTCCTACAGACAAAAAATGAGGAAAAAGTCAAAAGAGACATTTGCAAATTAAATTATAATTGGTAGGCATAGACTGAACAGCTTTAAAATTGTCGTTTAAACTGTATTAAAATGAAAAATATGTCTTCACAAATTGAATTTAATATTCTGCTGTCATTAGTACTTAAATGTTAGATAAGTAAATTTGTTCCTTTAAAAGTAGTAATTGTAAAAGGGATTCTAGGTCTTATGATTGACAGTGTAAAATGTTACCGTTTTTTCAACATCGTCACATATTTTGAAATGCTAATATTCAACTGCCTGTAAGACTGAAGTCCTAAAATATTTTATGCTAAACTTATGTCTTAAATCCAAATTGGTAGCATAGAAACTTACAAAGGGTAATGATTATTCTGTGATATAGCAGTATATCTCTAAGGAACAGTATTTTTAAAATGTTTTGATTTACAACCTTTTGAGTCTGATGCTGGCTTCTTTCCTAATCAGATTTTACTTGTTGTCTTTCTTGTTTCCAGAGTTTTGACAAGTTCCTAACATTTACAAACTATTCATGAATCAAAATATTTACATAATACAATTTCAAATGTGATCATTTATTACAGTGGGATTATTAGAATATAAATTACTGTCTGGTTAAATAGGAGAAATATTGCCCAGAAAAAGACACATATACTTCATACCTTTGAAATAAAATATATCCGTCTGTGTGGTTTTATGAGGTGTACAAAACATACTATAGCCAAGCAACAAAACAACGATACATTTAATTTTGTGGTGGAAGCATAAGGCCAAAAAAAAAAATATGGTATGCATATAAAAAATAGATACTTTAAAGAGAAACAGATAATTACATAAGTAACCATATGGCAAATATTCAGATTCCTGGGCCTTACCTTGTATTATCTTTCCAGCATGGAAATCTCATTCACTAAATTTAATAGCTCCACTGACATATGCATGCAAATGTAAAGTTAACTAATTAAGTCCAACAAAACAATTTTGTTTTTTTAAAAGAGCTAATGGAGACTCATATATCATTTGTGATTATGCTAGTAGTCTCCAATCTTCTACCCATTGTCAGGTATGTTGATGATTTCTAATTGGCCGTTTTTTCAGGATTATTAGGAGAAAAGGGAAAAAACTCTTACCCTTTAGGAAGTAGTTTGAACAATATCAAGACAAATATAGCTTCTGAGGTCTATAATGACATCACTGAAATCTCTGCTACATCTAAAGCTCATTTGAGCTTATTCCATTGTTCTTCATCCATCCCATTTCTCCAGGCATATAAGGAATCTTCAGTTTTCCTTTGTTACACATATATCAGGCTTAATGTAAAAGTGATGGAAGCTCATAGGGAAAACCATGTTCCTTGTAATGCCAATGACAAAATCCTAATAAAGCAAATGGTGTCAAATAGCAAGTGTAGAGAATCTACCAACTTTGCCTGTTTAGAAACAGTAGCTGTGTGGAAGCCGTATGTTTGAAAGCTATGTTAAGTTTAGATGTTTTACAAGAACTAGGTCAAGCAAATGAGGTACAAATATCCATTTTTGTTTACTTTTATATGTTCTGAAGTGCTAAGAAACTGTAGTATTAATTCTTGCCACCCATTACATTGTATGATATTAATAGTTCTATGTATTTATTTTCCATGTTTAACATTTCTAGTGAATATTTTATTTTCATATTATTTTAATTATAATACATATTAAGTGAGCTGTAATACAAGCAAAGTAAATCTAAATGTATGTTTCCAACAATTACATTTGAAAATATATACAATGTATTAAAAACTACTTCTGTGAAAAATATTGCAAGCACTGCAGTTTCTGTAAGTTTCTGTTTTCCAAAACAGTATGAAAGACAAGAAAAAAAGTCTGGATTTAAAGTAGTTTAATTTGTGAAACAGTGGCATATTTCTTTTTCATCTTGTTCATGTTTCACTATCATTTTGCTCCACTGATTTCTTTCATGCATGCAGTACTTGCTGTCATCTCTGCTTTCTCCCTGAAGAACGTGTGCATAGTGTAAATGTAATGTCCCTCAGCATCTTTCCAAACACAGTGTCAAGAAATGTATGTAACTTTGTGCATCTTTCATTTGTTGTTCAAAGTTCGTTTTACTTTATGCAACTTCTGTGTTCATATTTGTAATAAAGAAAACTGACTTAAAGCTTTTCTATCTGTTTTTTCTTTATTACTGATAAATGCTGTTTTTCTTGTATTATCTGCATTATTTCTTTTGTAAGAGAAGAGATTTTTAATGTTGTATCAATATTTTTGTTTCAACGGTAAACCCATGTCTTATCCAATAGTGAATATTAAAAAAAAAAAAGAAAAAAGAAAAAACCTCCAAAAAAAAAAAAAAAACCCACACAAACTCCCCCACCAAATTATTAGAATTTGAATTCCTCAATTTTTAGTTTGTTTCATATTAGGTAGCTGACATGCTATGCCTCTAGCAGAGCAAGTATGTGAGATGACTATATAAATACACAGCTTGAGCACTTGATTCATACTGATTTAATCTGCCTCCTTCAAATAGTTGTATCCCAAAACGCAGATGTTTTAATACTGGGAGAAAGTATATTTGTGCACGACACTTTTATACCAAGTACAACTCTATTGACACTTGCAGTTGTACCAGTGTAACTATTTCAAGTAAAAACGTGTACCAGCAGCACTCATAATATTAAACTTCTTAGTTTGTAGCTAATGGTATAAAATAATTATACATTTAAAATATTATTCTAAGTAATACTTCTCAAAACTCTTGTTTGTGCATTTACATGTGTCTTAAAGAACTAAAAGAAAGTGCTGTCAAACCTGAAATATTTTATCAATTCAAATATAATCCCAACATAGTTCGACTTTTTTTCAGATCTCCTGACTACAGTACTCTGGCTACAGCTGTCATCTATATAAAGATGCAAAAATCTCTCAGGTCTCTGTGGTATGTGCACAGTGTGATTCTGAATTCTCCTAAATAACACAATTAAAATAATTTATCCTTTTATGTAATAGTAGTACTGAAGCCACACATAAGTGTATGTTTTCAATACCCATGTCAATCTTAATTAATCTGCACAGGTTCTTAGAAATTCCTCCAAGAGATGTGTTCAGTAAATCCTCTGTCAGTTTGAGTGGAGGAAACTGGGTTACAGAAACTTACTCGTTTCCCCAAGGCCTTCTAAAACCTGGGTGTAAAGCTGATGCCACAAACTCCACAAAGTCGTTGTTGCACAGCCTCTCCCCCCTCAATGCACAGGAGGGCTGGGATGTCTCTGCACACTTTTCTCTGTGGCTTCCCATAGAAGTACGCAATGGTAAAAAAATACTCTTTACAACATTAACTGAGTAAATGCATGAAGGGAGGGGCTGTAGCTACCTGATAACTCTTTAGGCACATTAGAAATGCTTCTGAAGGCTTCTTAGGGATAGTTTGATGATGCCAGGTGTAGTTTTTTTTAAATTTTGCTTAAAAAACAATAAACTACAACTCCAAAGAATATTTTCAGAACCCAGCATGCTTTTTCTAGTTAATACGGCCTTCTTTCCTTTCCCTTCTTATCCCTCAGTGGACATGGACAAGACATTGTTGACAGGAACACTCGGGCTGCTATTTACATTATAATATTTGTTTTCTTTAGATATTTCATTTATGTCTTGTTTAAGACACCTTCATATGAAAAATGCTGTAAAAGGCCATTAGAGTAAATGAGAACTCAAGTCCTACTTACTGACTACCCAGAAAGAGACATAATAAAATAAATTTTCCTATAAAACTTTGAGGAAAAAAATCATTTCAGAAAACTTGTTGGCAAGAGGATCTCTGCCATAATAAAGAAAAACACCCTCACTTAAATCAGTGTCAGAAAAGCATGACATTTCTGATAGGTACCATTTTAGACACACTTATTTCAGTAGCTCACATCTCTGTAATTGATTATCCTGGTGGCACCACAGACTCCCTTGATCATGAATGCCCATCCCTCCTGTGCATCGTTGTCTATGGTATACAGCTGCTTCTTTATGGCTTCTCGTGATGCCAGTGAAATCATTGAGAGTCCACTTCAATCAGGCTCAGATTTCATTGGAGATGGTAGACAATGAAGATATGTCATTTATGGGTAGAAGAAAGTTAAAGGAAACCTCTTCAGTTAGTTGGTTACATCGGGATCAATAATACTGTCCCCTTATTTTTCAAAGCTACGTGTCAAGCATATCTGTCAGAACATATTACTCAGTCATGCAGTACAGAGCACATATCCTCATGTGCTTGTACACTGCCCTTCAGCAGTATCTGTCTTAGGAAAAAGTTATAGGAAAAATCACTGAGGAAGAAAAAGCATTAAAATTAATGTCGATCATAGCCTTGTTAGCATCTTTTTGTATTAAGGAACGGGATAGAAAAGAATATTACTTACTGTCATGGACTCTTTTGCATCATACATTTCCCCAGTAAATGTTGCACAGAATCATAATAATTTTTTTAAAGTTGATGCTGCAACTATATTGATTTGTTTATTTCATTAGAAGGTAGACATGTAGCTGAGGGCACTTACCTGGCTCAGAAGCCAAGTTTTATTGGTTTAAATTGCTAAAAGCAGCTTATGCAGCTCTGGCTATGGCAGCCAAATTATTGGAGTTTGTTTGAGTAGAGGAGAGGGATCATTGGTTTTTTACTCTGTTGTGCTTGCTGTGCTTTATCTCCGTAAGGAACAGGAGTGCTTAGAAATGGGAAGCTCTTGTACAAAGCTAATTATTCCACATGTAATTAATGTCGTCTTCCAGCATCATACCATTCTCACTAAAAAAGTTGGGTACGAGCTACCCAATATAGAGTTCATTCTTGAGTACCTGTAACTTGCAACATTTTGTGGGTGTCACGCGGTCCTTCATCCTGATCACCCACAGCAAAGGAGCTGGACCACACATCTCCATTTAAACCCCTCTTGGATGTTTTCTGTTGGAAAATGAAGGAGGAAGATTCTTTGACAGGTAGTAAGCAAAGTTATGCAAGTCCCACAATTTAGATATATCCACTTTCAATACAAGAAAATACAAAGCATTAAAAGACAGTGAAATATAGTTATTGGACAATTATTTTTAAAAGAGGAATTACTCTTTTTAGCTGCTATCAATTGAGAAATTATTTCCACTTATAATAAGGAAGCATTTCAAAGCATCTAGAAACAAATGAGTAATTGTAATGATTAAAACGAAGTCTTGTCCTTTGAGTATTTGCTACATACCCTGCCTCCAACAGCCACCTCATAGTATTTGTATACATTTTTATATCTGGGATGGACCTGTATTATAGGTGCATGTTACCTGTCTGGAATTCTATAACATTTCCAGTAAACCCTTTTGGTTTTGCCATTGTTGTTTTTCTCATGGTATGCGTGTTGTTTGGATGCGTATCCTTTTTTTTTTTTTCCCCGCTCCAGATCTTGGCAGTACTTAGCTTGGCAGTGCTTCTTCTAGCAACTGGTAGACAAACCTCATACAGCTGTTTAACTTTTTATAGCCGGTACTATATTATGATTGTTTCAGTGCTCATCAATAGATACTAATTTTTAAGATCTATGTTTTCTATCTTTTTAATAAGTTTTGAATAAGTATGTGCATCTTGTCAGCTTTTGATTCTATGAAAAGTTCCAGATCACATATAAAATCAAAGAGAACACTCATAGGTGGTGCAGAAATGACCGTCATGGTTGGACAGCCTTTTTAGGAGTCCATATAACAGGGCAGTTCAAAAGATGCTAAACAATAGTATGCTTTTTTTCTGCCACTATCCAGTGCAGTATTTTCAAATTCGTCCTCTAGCTTATAATTTTCAACTATGTTAGCTTGAGAGCAGTTCCTACTTTACCTTCAGACTGACCTGAAAGAAAGGACAAACTTATACATAATATCCCTCATACTCATTCACACCCATTCAAATGTGGCTGCCAGGTGCTACCCTAGGAGCATAGGAAAGTGTTTTAATACCATTGCTTTTTTTCATTAAAAATGTAGATGACTGTAATGTTTAAGGGCTATGTAGAACCATCTGTCCTTCATTTTTCCATGAATCCATGCCTGCTAAGGAGAAGAGGAAGGGAAAAAGGTGCTAACTTGCCTTTTTTTTTTCAACAAAACTTAGAATCCCTGAATGGATGAAATTGGAAGGACCTCTGGAGGTCATCTTGTCCAAACCTCCTGCTCGGGCAGAGTACTTAAAAAGCTTGTGATTATTATTTTATTGTACCAGCAATTGAATATATACAATGTGATTCTGTAAAAGTACAGAGAAATTCTGTCACATCAAAGGACATATATTCGTGTAACGTCAGTCTGAGTATACAAATGTTTCATATTAAGTTCCTGTCTCTTTATGCAGGACCAATAGCTTTAGTTTTCCATGTACAAATTGTACCTGTACACTCTGTGTACATATGTAGATGTCGGCTCTCTCTTTAGACCTGCTTCTTTTTGTAGTACCTGATGTAGACTCCTTAAAGAAATTCACCCTGTATTTACATTTGGGGGTCCAGAAAATTTATCTTTCCAGTTTGTTCTCTTCACTGGGAAATTCTGTTTTACTTGCCAAAGCTCTTTGCTCTTTCCCATTCAAATAATGATTTTTGCAAAAATGTTAAATTATTTTATCGGAAGTTAGAAATACAACTTATTGAATAAGTGACAACTCAAAAATTGTCAATACTTTCCATGACATTTATAGAAATTGCCTCAGGTTTTTTTGTTGCATTTCTGAAAGTTTTGTAATCTTATTTCCATAAATATTCATTGATAAGCACTTACTTGAAGAAGTGGATGAATGAAGTGACTTTGTTTAAAGCTGACAGTTTCCTTCATTATCGTGACAAGGTGTATTATATTATTTATGCCACATGCTATATAACAAAAAAAAAACATTTTAGATTCAGCATATTTTTTAACAAGTTATAATTAAAATTCATTCAGAACTATGGAACTTACACTTTTCTGTTTGTTTTTTTTTTTTCAAGCAGTATTTGAGAAGGCTCCGCTATGATTAGATTACTAAGTCAGGTATACAAAAGAACTTTTCACAAAATTGTTAATAACTGATTCTCTCACATTAACATTGAATTTTTATGATTTAAAATAACTGTGTTTTCAACTAGAGAAAAAAAGGTATATAGTGTATAAATAGTTTATTGTTGTAGAGCACAAAGTGGAATGTATTTTGCGTCCATTTGGTACATACTGGAACACTGTAAAAAAAAAAAAATTAAAATCATTGCTGTTTATAACGTATCTTTTTGTATTAAGAATTATTGCAGTAAAGCTAATTCCAATTTAATTTAGGGCAAAACTTTTTGATAACAAAGGGTTTTTTCAAAGTTGGTTGAAAAGCTATGTGTAGTACGACATTTACTTTTCATCCCATCACAGAATTAGTACTTCTATTGATGTCATAAGATATTAAGACAAAACTTCATATTGTTTTGATACCAGAGATATATTTAGACATGATTTTTGAAAGCTGTCAGGACAGGTCCACGTCTGCTTTAATAGTAATTGTCATTAGTTTTACAACTGAGTTTTGCGGAAGTAGACAGACCAGTACAAAGTCCCAGCAAGTTAGGAAAGAACAGAATTAAGCCAAAGGTGAACTTTTTAAAAACTAATTTTATATATTGTCATTAATATTCAAAATAAACCGTAACACAGATACTTTTAAAACCTCAGACAGGTGAGAAGGCTGATGACAGACATGCTCCTTGCCTTGCCACAGGATGTGGCCACATTCCCGTCCCTCCTTGGGGTGTGGGAGATAAAGGAAAGAAATGTTGGAAAAGTATTGATGATCATAAGAAATCAGTTTTTCAAATGTTGTGAAACATTTGCATGAACATTTCTGTGAACAAATGGGTTGCAAGTAGGAAAAATAGGACAAGTATGGCAGTAGTATGGATGGGGGATGCTGAATGAAAAGGAAATTATCAGTTGTAAAGAGATAGAAAAATAGGTGACAGTCAAATACTTAGCTCTCAGATGTCTCACCAATCCTAGGAAGATTAAAAATGAAAAAAAAGAAAAAGTCTTCCTCACAACTATGGCAAATGAATATACTTGTGCAAAGGAGCAATAATTTTGCTATAAACATTTGTTTCACTTGCCAGTGAAAATATTGTGTAGGCTTTTCTGTCACTGAATCATTTGGGATAGGAAGCTTGCCACATCACAGTGTTCCAGTGATACTGGTAATGATGTTTACATCAGTGAAAAATGCATCTCCACATGGTAAAGACCTCTTAACACTGCATTAAAAAAAAAAAAAAGGAAAAAACCCCTAAAAATACAACAGCAAGAAAACAACCCCGAATCCCTTTAAAACTGTGGATTAAAAGGCCCTAATTTTTCTCCTCCACATTCTATTTAGTGGCTAAAAAGGTATAGAGAGGAAATCTTTGCTGTATAAGGTCTTTAGAACTGGTCTCTATAGAATTTACTGCTATTGTATCTCTTGAAACATATGAGCTTCTCAATAAACTGGAGTTAAATATCCATTTATGTCTTCCTGACAATTCAGACTGGTAAACACAAATGACTGAAGTTTACAAAGAGAGTCATCAAATAGTTGTGTGGATGTATGAATAAAGTAATTTTTGGAAGATGTATCAGAAATTATAACATTTAACTGGGAATACTGATGTTGAAAAAAAAAGAGAATTCATGTTAAATGGCAACTTTGAACATTGTGAGTGGGGAAATGTATAAATGACATTATTTAATTGCTGTGCCATTATTTTTATTTATATAGTCTTTTTTAAGTCTTTCTGAAGAAAGGAAAGTAACTTTGAAGTAATATCTGTTTATCTGCCTGTTCATCCATGTAAATATATACATTGAATTCTGGCTTATTGCATAATAACATTCTGAAGAACAGTTCTATACAATAAAACAACCCATACAATTGACAATTATATCAATTGCACAAGAAGTAAAATGGTCCCCTTTTGAAAAAAAGTTTTTACTTTTCCATTTAAAAGTTCTATCACATAAACTAACAAAGCATATATTTCTGTTAGTATGTATTGATTTAGAAGTCTTCATGAAAATAATTTTCAAATTGTATTTGAAAACGTAAATAGATATTTTCTTAAAAATTTGTAAGCAGCAATATGAAAGCTTAAATGATATTCTTAATCTGAAAAGAGTCCACAACGTATCAGGGAGATGGAAAAGAAAGAAGAGGAAGATGATAGTAATAGCCCCATTAAAACATTTATATTATATTACATTCTATTATGTTTTGGTGTCTTTTACAACAGTATTCAAGTAATCTCCTGTCAGAACAATCTTGCTCTTCTTTTGGCAACAAGCATAGATACAGCTGCAAACGGAAATGTACCACTCCACTGCTGACTCATGCATCACTCCAAGGCATGGTACACTAAGTAAGCAATGCTGATGTGTGACACCAGCGTGCAAAAAGCCCAGTTCCACTCCCCTATGGAGTTTGCTCAGGACATAGCACCACGCAAGGCAATTGTCACTAGCAAATTTCTGAGCTAGACTGACACCTTCTTGAATTATCTGGGTGCATGAACCATTACTGAGGTGAATTTTTTTTCCCCCTAGTTTGTTGATCAGATACAAGTCCTCTCCTTTATAAGCGTCATCTAAATTCACAAACACAATAGTAGTTGTTCTTCCTAGAATCACACTATTCAGAACACTCTGTAGCATTGTCGTCTGTTATGGAAATGTCAAGTGAGTTGAAACATTAAAATATTTTTTCTGAGATTTGTGATGAAGTAAAATTAGCTAAGCATCAGCTTTCATAATGCAAATAAAGAAAGTAAGATCAGGTGGGGAATATGTTTATTTTGAAGTGTATGAATGTATTTTCAAGGTACCAGGCTATACAAAATGAGTTCCTAACCCTATAATCATTAAATAATATGTGTAATTTTCCTCATAGTAATTTATTTAAGAGTAAGTGTGTGCAACTGTTTGCAGATTAAATGGCTTTATTAACTTCTTTGAAGACTTTTTCATTCTATTTTAATTCAAAAAATGACCTTTACAAGAATAAATACTGTTTTGGCAGCCTCTTAAACCGTTCAGTAATTCTGCTTAGCACCACTGCTAATTAATTATATGTGGAAAATGTGGAAAATGACAACTTATATCAACTATTCTTATGCTGAACGTTTAAGATGTTTCTCTTAGGCTGCATACTGATACTCTCAGTGTTGGAATGTTAAGATGTGATGTTATTTTTTATTAAAAAATGTAATTTATTTAATGACATATGACCATATGGGAATCTTGGCAGTAGGAAAATATTGTATAGAGAAGATGGTTTTTGTGATTTTTCTGATGAGGTTGTATACATGCTTAATCTTCAGAACTGTTTATTTCCATTAATTTCTTAATGGTTAATTTCTAAACATCCTTTAGCCTCCTGGCCTACAGCTTAAAAGCTTTAGAAAATGCTGTTCTTTGGGATGAATTTTATTAATACATTTTAATTTTCTTTCCTTCAAGACACTCTTTTTAATGGTCTTGGACTTGGTGCTGTCATTGGCCTGGGAGTGGCAGCCCTTTTGTTAATCCTGGTTGTGACTGATGTTAGCTGCTTCTTTGTACGACAATGTGGATTGCTAATGTGCATCACCAGGAGGATCTGTGGGAAAAAGAGTGGTTCAAGTGGAAAAAGTAAAGAACTGGAAGAAGGAAAGGCCGCTTACTTGTGAGTATCAATCACAAATTTTGGAAACGTCATCAAAAGGAAAAGTTGGCTGTCCAACTTATATTAACTTTGCGGCCATTTTGTGGGGTGGCAAAGGGAATTAATAGAATGTTTCCATTACTTGGAAAAATGTTCTTCCAAAATGTATAGAATTGTTTGTGGTCAAATATTGCCTTAAAAGAAAATTGGACACAAAAGAGGTATTTACTATACTTCAGTATAAGATGCCCTCTTTGTGCAGCTTGACACAAAGGGAAGCAATTGTAATTCAGTAATAGTTGTAGGCACATCTTTGGTCCATGAAGAACAGGTTACAGATCATTTTAGCTCCATTTCTACAATTCCGCCTTTGAGCTACTAATACACAAAAACTCAGCATATGCTTGTGGCAGAGCCAGTAAATCTGGGAGTGAAGACATAGTATTACAGAAAATCAGTGAGTTTTTCTTCTCAGATATAGCACTTGATGGAAAATCTTGTTTCTTGCCCATAGACTTTAGCAATAGAAAGTATTGTTGATTTTTAAAAATAGGAGTGTTGTATTGGATATGGGTGAAATGCTGGTGAGCGTGATTGTTATTCACAGTAACAGTCAATGATTGCTAAACATAAATGGGGAATAAACAATCCTGAATCTCAAAAATACCCTTGTGTAGTGGCTAATTCATCGGACAAATGCGAATGAACCGATCATTTATGTGCAAATATGTTCCTTTAAATGATACAAGTGGATAGTGAGATCCCTTGCAAAACAGTTCAAGGACTGCTTGCATAATGTAATAGTACTTTAAAGACCAAATGTTTACAGGGTTTTCAAAAGGTAAGCTGGAGAGAGGATTACTTGTGGTCCCTCGTTTTAGGCAGTTCCAATGTTTTACTAAAAAAATGCTAATTTCCTCATTATGTTCATCTAATAGACTTCCTATGCATACACTGTAATATTTGTAAGAATGCTGTCTTTGTGTAGTTTAAATAATATTTGCTGGTCCAGTTCCTGTGTGCTGTAGCTTTCTCAGTAGTCAGGCCTTGCAGTTCATTCTCCCGCAGCTACCCAGATCCCATCCTTCCTCCAAAGCCTGTAAAACAGATCAGATTTTGCAGCCCTCATTATTCATAGCTGTATCAGGCTTCTTCACTGTTGGTAGTGGAGGTGTAAGTATCTTTTTTGGTGTTAGTTCTGGCTACTTGGGTTCAGAGACCGTGTCTTTCTTAGGTAACTCGATTACATTTTTTGGTTGGGTTCTCAACCCTTTTGGAAACAGCTCCATAGAACAAAGCCAGTCATAAGCAGGCACATCAAATAATGCTTCTGAATGGAATTTATGCCATAAAATAGCTGTTTCTTAATTTTCCACAGCTGACAGTAAGAGAAGGAATAAAAGCATTTTTTCTATTGTGTGAAGCCAGCTTGTCTGGGTCAATAGAATCAAGATGTGAAGCTTCTGGCTCTGACTCAGCTGTCCTTTTCTATTGAGCACAGCACTTCAGTTTATGCTTTCATTTCCCATTCAAGAAGTGACCAAGTACGAATTGGTGTACAGACCCTCCTGAATGGGAAGACTTTAGGGAGCTGAAGTTATAAATGTCACTTGACAGAGTTTATACCTTGCTATCAACATCTCATACCCAAATGTCATTCCATGCTGTCCCAGAAAAGTGTAAAGCTGGTCACTTAATATTAATTCCTCCGTGACACTTTTGCAAAAACGACTATCTTATTTAATTACATTTCTTTCCTTGTTGGGGTGATCTTCCGTCAGTCAGATCTTAAAATATTTGGGACTGTTCTTATTTTAGCCTTTTCTCTGTATAAATAATCTGTCAGGCTAAAATTTCAAGACAGGCTTGAAGAGTCAGAATTTGAATTTATTTCATGCCAACCGCCATTTCCTAAAAGACATTGACATTTCCTGTTTTAAATATGTCAGTTCGCATTCTGGATTTTTGAGTGGCTTTATGGTATGTTACATTTTGATTGTAGGATATATATAGTCAGTAATTATGTTCCATATCTAGTGAATGTAGATGATACAATGCATGTAACATATACATAGCCACCTGGAACAGGAATTACATAATGCATTTCCTACAAATCACTTTCACTTCTGTAGAACTTTTGTCACTCAGTTTCTATGTTCTGTACAGGTCAATTCCTCAATCCTATGTGAATGCTGTTCACAAATAACGTCTCTTTTAGGCTTTTGGTCATGCAATAATACATGTCTGTCTGTAGAACTTACAATTCCCTTCATCAGTCCTACTATGATCCACAATCTTTTCACAGATATGAGGTAGCCATGACAGTTATGTCCATCATTTACAGAAATGAGCATTGTATCCAATTCCATATCTTAAAGTAGAATTTCAATTGCAGAGCTGAATAAGCACATGCAGGGTTGTTGGTTTGTTTTTTTTTTAAAAAAAAAAAAAAAAAAAAGAACAGAATCTTTTAGACTTCTACCCATTAATTCTTCCCTAGTCAACTTCTTGGCTACACGTTTATCAGTGCTACACTGTTATTAACCTACAAAGATTTTCCTTGAGGATACCTACCAGAGGATGGTAGAATTTTCCAGGTACTTGCTGAATACATGGACTACTTCAGTTGCAACAGCCTGTTCATAATGATTATCTTTTCAGGAACAATACAAAAATGTGAGATATGAATTAGACAAGGTTTTAACTAGGCCTTTGCTACAGCACATAGCAGTCTGACCAGTCTCTAGAACATCACAAGTATAGAAAATAGTCTGTTAAATATAAAAGTGACTGTTTGTCTGTAACTCAGTTACGCTGTGTTTCCAGACTGTAGCTGATGAAGTTCCAGGATACAATTCCTGATCTGACGACAGTAGCAGGGGCGACATAATTACATGGAAAGAGGTTTTATTTTGAAAATCTCAAATATATCTTGGGTATCCTTTGATCTGCCTTTTGAAAGTAAAATTATATGCAATTTAATTAGTACTAATATTGTTAATAATTCTGTAGCAGTGAGCAGCTATTTCCATATCATGGCCATATATATTGAGAGCAGCCCTGTGGAGAAGGACTTGGGGTTACTAGTGGATGAAAAGCTGTACATGAGCTCTCAGTGTATGCTCACATCCAGAGCTACATCAAAAGAAGTGTGTCCAGCAGGTCAAGGAGGTGATTCTCCCCCTATACTCTGCTCTGGTGAGTCCCCACCTGCAGTGCTGCGTCCAGCTCTGGAGCCCTCAATACAAGAAGAACGTGGACCTGTTGGAGCAAGTCCAGAGGAGGGCCACGAAGATGATCAGGGGGCTGGAGCACCTCCCCTATGAGGACAGGCTGAGAGAGGGGGTTCTTTAGCCTGGAGAAGAGAAGACTCCAAGGAGACCTTATAGCAGCCTTCCAGTGCTTAAAGGGGATTTATAATAAAGATGAGGATAGGCTTTTTAGTAGAGCCTGTTGCAATAGGACCAGGGGTAATGTTTTTAAAGTGAAAAAGAGTATATTTAGAGTGGACATAAGGAAGAAATTTTTTTGCCATGAGGATGGTGAAACACTGGAACAGGTTGCCCAGTGAAGTTGTGGATGCCCCATCCCTGGAAACATTCAAGGTTGGGTTGGAAAGGTCTCTGAGCAACCTGATCTAGTTGAAGATGTCCCTGCTCATTGCAGGGGGGTTCAACTAGATGACTTTTAAAGGTCACTTCCAACCCAAAATATTCTGTGGTTCTATGATTATCAACACAAGCGTAATGACAATACTCACTGCTCCATCTTCCTTTATCCAATTAGCACAAAGGTTATTCATCTACTTTTCATTTACTTAACATGTGAGAGACTAGCATTTGTTCCTAAAATGGAGGAAATATGACACAGAAACAAAAGGTGTGAGCAGAAGGGACTAGATTCTAATCACACAAAGCCTCTTTCCCCCTTCTGGCAGCAGGGATTGTCACAATCTCAGGAGATTAAAGTACACTTCTGCAGTGTTTATACTGACATAAAGGCTCTTTACACTGCCAGAAAAGTTCAAGCATAACTAGGCATCAAGTTCTATATTTTTTATACTAGGTTAAGAAAGTTTATATCTACCACCATGAAAAGGCCATCATCTTATTATTTAGTCATAAACAAAACGCTCTTTTGAGATGCCAGTCCATGATGTTTTCAGAGTTAGGTAAGTAACCATGGATACAGGATGCTTTGAAGACTTCAGGGAATTGGGAACACACTGTTAAATTTGTTTCAGTTGTGTTAGTCACTGATAATTAGTTCTGCCTTTTCTTTGCTGACTTGAGAGAAGGGATTTTGGTAATTATTTATGTGCTATGTATGTGGTTAATATGATGATATGAGACTAAGACGTTTTTAATAATTTTTAGGAAAGATGGATCAAAAGAGCCAATAGTGGAAATGAGAACAGAGGATGAAAGAATTACCAATCATGAAGATGGGAGTCCAGTAAATGAGCCAAATGAGACAACTCCTCTCACAGAACCAGAGTAAGTAGCTTGACATTTCCTGGAGTTTCACACAAGCTTCTCCTGGCTGCGAGGACAAACTGGTCTTCCCGTGCTCTAAGAGGGACATACACAGCATCACCAGAATGGTGTGCTGCGATAATGCAGTGTACGATTGTGATTTTTTTTTTTTTTTTAACAATAATCAATCTGAATTATGATACCCCACTTACAACAGCTGAGGTTATCACTAGACATTTTCCTCTCCTTTCTGTGACCCAGAGTATAACCACAGCTGAGCATTATCCAGCCCTTGGATGACAACATCATGATAGCAGCAATCCTGAAGCATATCTTTACATCATGACCTGTTTGGACGTTAGCAAGTATCCAGGGAAATTTTCTAGCCCTCCCTGCTGCCCTGACTCCTGAGGAGCTCCTCTTCTGCTCCCCCAAACCTTGTGTCAAGGAGTGGGGTGCAGGGAGCCCTGCCCTGCCCTCACCAGCCTACTTGTCGCCCCTGCCCAGGGACCAGGAGCCCCACATCAGTTCCAGCCTCATCAGCAGCCAGTGTCCAGCCCTCGCCCTGATGGGGCATGGACCCACACCCTGCTGCTGCCCCCAGCTCTGCCCACTGTATTCAGGGACTGGAGGGTGAGGGCAAGACTCTGCCTGCACTCTCTGGCACTCAGGCTTGCCCCTGCTGCTCCTCTGCCACTCCTGGCTAACCTCCAAATCCTGTGGGGAGCCATGGCCAGCACAGGCAAGTCACTGCCCTGTACCTTCTCTCTCCACCCTGGCACCTGCCGTCACGTCACCCCCAAAGCCCTCCTGACCTCGCAGTGGTGGCTGAGGAGGGGTACAAGGATTTTTTCAGTGGGGTGTAGCTGATCTTTACCACCCACCCAGAAGTTATTAACCACTCTGTGGGACTAATTTTCTGTCTCTTAGGAATGGCCTTAGCTTGAGTCACACACACATCCCCACGCACACCCCGTATGTAGGGCACCATGATCCCATGCTCCAGAAACTCAGCTCCTCACGGGGTGGTCCCTTCCTGCTCTCATTCACATAACTGAGAGCTTAGCTCAGTATTGAAGTCCACGTGGTGTAATTAAATTGATAGCACTGAAGGGCAGGCACTTTGCTCTGTTCCCTTATGCCCCCTTCCCATCCCTGAAAGCTGCTCTTAGCACAGAAACTGCCGTGGTTCTCCCCTGGGCTCACAGGCTCCGGCTGCCTCCTGAGTCATGGGCACCAGCCCTTGTCTTGGGGATCCCAGGTGCTGGTGGTCAGGTCCTCTCCTGAGTTTTGTGCTGCAGCCCCTGGAACAGATTAAACTGGGTAGAGTGGCTGGTGTTTGTACCTGAATAGCACTTTTCAACACCTGCATGGGTGATAAAGTAGCATTTGTGACAGGGCACAAGCAAGCTGGTATTTTGCTAAGCTTATTATTACAATGGGATTTTCTTACATGCATTCTTTTTTTCTTCCAAGAATTTAGTTTGAAGAGAAACTATTATTTCAACAAAGGTGATGACAGTACCATTCCTTCTATTGAGAGCCCACCTTGTGGTGTTAAAGGACATGAACTGATTGCTCAAGAGTTTAATTTCTGAGCCTCAAAAGTTCATTGATTTGAAATTATTAAAGAAAGCTCCAAGTTTCTTTGGTTTTAGCCCAAAGCTTTTTATGTGTTGTGAAAATCTCCTGCCTCATGAGATCTTAAAGCTGTCGGGGCTATGAAGACACTTCTATAGTAAATATAGAAACTCACATATAGATTTGATGGATCACAGTTGTTATTTTAGAAGGGGATGTTCTTATAAACCAGTCTTTTTCTCTTTCTGAAAATACAGCAAAATTACCTTCTTTGCTATGATCTAGAACTGCAAAAGCCAGAACCTTTAAGAAGAAAAAAGCCTGTATTATTAGCTGTCATTGGCATTTGTAGTAAATTGTTAGCTATCTAAGGAGTCAGGGGAATGTAGGTGTAAACACTGTACAACTCCAGTTGGCTGTGGGCGTGTTAGTGTGTAAGGCACCAGGGCCTCATTTTTTTTGTGCTTCAAGACTATTTGTAGCACCAGATCTTGCAAATAGAAATGAGATGCATCTAGCAAGGGACATAATAACAGAAAAGATTAAGATCAGTTCTTCCTGCTCATCCCACTCATTAGAACAGCTGACAAAAGTGAAATATGAGAAAGTTAAAATCAAAAATGTTTTGTTGTCTTAGGGGAGGGGAAAGAATCAGTCACTGGTGGCACAAATAAATAACTAAATCATAGGAACAACTGATAAGGAGTTTGATGGGTATTATGTCCTTGGGAGAACAGGACTGCTAAGAGTTATTAATAATGACGACGGTTTCCTTCTTGGTAATTTCTACTTCCACAACCAATGGCAAAAAGCGGCAGTCCAAGGTACATCTGGACAGAGGTCAGCTAAAGATTCGGCACAGTGTCACTTAGGAAACCAAAGATGAATAGAGCATCATATAATCAGGACATCTGAAGGGACACTGGTACTAGTGGAACATGGAAAGACCTTCTGCTCAGACACAGGTCATAACTGATCAAACAGAGAAGCAATATAAGTATGTGTAAGATATCACTAAAGTAAAGATGGATGCGATAGGGTAGAAATAAGTCTCTCAGTAGGAATAACACAAAACCACATTGTCAACAAGAGGTGTTACCAGCCAGAAAGGCACATGCTGGGCAGGGCAAGGATGACCAGTGGGGATCTTGGAGAGAAGAGCTTAGCTTGCAAGAAGGAAAAGTTTCAGGGTAATTCCAGGCAGTCAATGTTCATACAAGGTGGGATTGACTCTGACTAATTATGACTGTCTTAAATGTATACAAGATAAGGCTTCGGTTTAATTTAGAGGATATATGTTGAATAATTAGTCATGTTATTTTGAATAATGCCAAATTACACCCAGAACTTTAAAAGCAATTTAAGCATTTGTGGGAAATAATTAATAAAGACATTACAATAATAGAGTGTTTTCATTATATTGCTCAGCATACTATTCAGCAATCTACGTTTTACCTTAACTCAGATGATTCTTGTCAAAGCCAGGTTTGGGATCCATGAATGACAAATGAGCACAAAGCACTTTGTTGTGCAAGTCAACAGGTTTCAATAATGCTGTTGGGAAATCAATTTAAGCTGTGCATTTCATATTGCATTTCTGTAATATGATTAAAATACCACATGCAATGTGGTACTATAATCACATTCCTAGTCTGATGTTGTCGTGTTTCTAGTATCACTTGAGTTTTTCTTATTATTAATGAAGCTAGGTTAATTCCAGTATCAAAATGGCTAGGAGCCATTTACCTATGAAATAGGAAAGTAAATATTCTAGTTAAAGTTTTGTAGGGGTAATATCAGCAGACTGTTGTGCTTAGGCCACATACAGTGCTAGAAGAAGTCAATATTATTAATAATTGATAACAGCCAGCCTCTGATTAAAGCAAAAGAACCTTTTAAATTTGTCTAGTTTTTTTTTTTTTCCAAGAAAGCTTTTGTTATAAAATGCTTTAAGATTTGAAAGGATTAGTCTGCCCAGATGAAAAAATATAAAATTATTTCAAATAGAGGTAACTAAAGAAAAACTAGGTATAGGGAAATTTGTGTACTTAGAACATGTAAACTTGATTTAGTTAATTAAAAGAAGAAAATGATTGAATCTGTTAATAGAGATTAAATATGAATCAATATTTGAAACAAATGGAGAGGAAAATTCCAAAATAAAGGAAATGTTTTCATAATCAAAAAGGACAATATATAACGATAACTGAACTGATAACTTCATATCCAAGAAACCCCACACTTTTAAAAAGACAATAAGGTCAAAGGATAATGGATGGACTTTTTGATGAGGAAAACTTGTAAAACTTACCTGTTTGTAGTTCTTTTTGGTTTTTAGCTTGCTTGTATTGATAGCAATGCTAATTTTATCCCACTGTTTGCATGAACATGGATTTCAGTACTATCTAGTATCCTTCAACAGGGTTCTAGCAAATCTTCCTGTTTCAAGTAATTTGAAATTATTTGTAACATGCTTTTAATCCACTTCTCCAAAACCGCTTTATTTAAATTTCCACACAGTATATTCTGTCAATTGCCCAATTTTTACATTGACTAAATATTTCCTCCCTTTCAGCACCATCTTTTGAGGAATTACTCTGCCTTTCTATAAAACTAGATTAAATTAGGTCTTTTTTTGAAATACTAGTTTAAGTGCTTTGCTTTACCAGGCCTTTAACCTGATAAAGTAAGCCTAAAATGCATCTCATGAGCTGCGCTTCTTCTGCCCCAGTGTTTTATCATCTTTTAAAAATAGATTTTTGACAATTCTGTTGTTTCTGTTCTTTCAGGCGTTATGTTATGGGCTGAAATCTGTTTCCTTTGGGTGTGCCATGTGAAACACACAATTGCTAGAGACCTCCCTCTGTCCTCAAAGCCAGACAGCTGATATATCTCTCACATTTTACTATAAAAGAACAAGTTATTTTTCTCTTTGATTTCTCTCAGATACAGTTTGGGCTCATTGTTTAACCTCTAGATAAACAGCATCTTTCTTAGTTCATTTCAGACATCCTAAATTTTGTAAGACTGGGAATTCGGGTATTGCTTTTTTATTTGTTGTTATTAAACGCTGTTATTACAAGGCATTCCTAAGGGATTCCTCAGGCAGGTTTTGAACAGTGTATTGCTCTTTGGGACATCAAAGCAATCACAGTGGAAGTTTACTGAAACATTTAACAGTTATTATGAATAAAAAGGCATCTGCACACTATTCCCTAGTTAAAAACCAGAAAGCCAACCCAAACTGGAATCACGATTAACAGCTATTATTCCAGGGAGACATTATTACAGGAACATATGAATAAACCATATATATTTTTGACAGCTACATTTTTTGACAGCTAGCTAGCAAAAATAAGTAGTAGAAGTTTCTAAGTTATAAAATAACTTCCATTACCTCCTTTTGCTATAAGAAGTTCTTTCCTTTACCTATGTCTCAGCATAACCTCCCATGATAGATGTCTTCTTTCGTATACAATTGAATTTACATTTAGAAAGAGACATCAAAAAAAAGAGTATAATCTAGATTCAGCAAAAGGCTTGACTGTAAGTGTTTGACGGTATCCTAGGGAACACATATCTCTGTACCGTCTTGGGTCAAGTTATTTGGCATTCTGTTGTTTCTTTTGCCTTAGTAAAGAAATTGCATTTTGGGCAGCAACAATGTTCTTATCATGTGCCATTTAGCTTTTTCTGGCTTTATAGAAATGGAAAGAGTTAATATGAAGTTCTTTAAAAGCAAGAAAGCTCAGTGCTCAAAATAAAATTATTATAGATTATTTTCAATAAATTATGTTTTTAGAAACACTGTAAACTGTATAAGCAATACATAAGTTGTAGACTTAAATTCCATTTTATGTGTTATCATGATTCCTCTTTTCTTCTGATAGGAAGCTGCCACTAAAGGAGGAAAATGGGAAAGAAGCTTTAAATCCAGAAACCATAGAAATCAAAGTTGCTAATGACATCATCCAGTCAAAAGAAGATGATAGCAAAGCATAATAAGATAAACTACAGCTGTCTGGATAATGCATTTGGATTGAAGTAACCCCGTGACCAAAACTTTACAGCTGACCTTAATTTCTTGGGAAACTTAAGCTTGGAATAGTTAGTACATGTGTACATATGATAAAACAGTTTCTGTCTACAGTTACTTTATTTTTTTTTTTTTTTTTTTGTTAATGGTTTTAGGATGTAGTTTTGCTGACACCAAGTCCCATGGTATAAATTTGAAAAATTTGCAGAATAAGAACTGTAATTTATTATATGACAAAGTATGTCTATTTAGAAGAATAGTTACAAAGCACCCCTAACCACAAACAACACATCAGGTCTTTCCAGATCTTACAGGGCAAGCTACATACATAAAGTGCCATATACTACTATATTTGTTTGCATTTATAATAAAACAAAAGTTTAGGTTGCCTTTAAAAAAGAGAAAACCAGTCTCAGTATAACATTTAAGACCTTAGCTTTGGCCGACACTCAGTAGTCATTCCAGCTGTGCTTATCACTTGAAGCAAACAAAAAGACACTCTTCAACATAGAGCCAGCTCCACCTGCAGTTTCACCTGGGTTCTTTGGTAAAATAAAAAGTTGATAACCACGATGTACAGATTTAAATAAAATCGGCTAAATATTTTGTAGCAGCTTGTTGGCCTTATCCTAACTACATGAGTGTGACTCTGAAAGACTCCAGGATTTTCAATGCTTTAGGTTTTCTGATTAAAGTTTTGGAGGTTGCATGTGAACTAAACTGCAGCAAAGGTGTGAAAAGAAAATCTTGGCTTCAAGCGAAACCTTACAATAAATGCAAGCTCAAATTATTTGTCCCAACATACTTATACATATACAGTATTTGATCTTCTTTTAATTCTAATCTTTTAGTCAAGGGATAAAACTGCATTTTAGTATACTAGATACATTTTCTCCCCAAATCAGTACATGAAATGTAAGTTGGCGTTATTAAAGTAGCACTTATTCCTTTATGATTTCATACCCTTTGTCTAAACAAGAAAACGGTAAGAAAAGGTGGAAAGGAGGACTTTGGCTAAACAGGAATAGTTTTAAATTATTAGTTAATAGAATCTTGTAGTAGACCAAATACATTTTTTCCTGTCAATCATTCCTTAAGAGAATCCTATTTATTATTCTGGTTAACATGCACTGCTCTGAAATTTGACTGATTTGTTTGATGCAAAATTCATTCATATTTATTATGACTGATTTAATGGTGCCACTAATTGGAGCAATACATTTTGTTTCCATTCCAGCATAGTTTATCCACACCTACCAAACTCTTCAACGTCTTGCTTTGGAAGAAGTAGGTAAACCATAAAGAAAACTAGATTGGAAAATTCTACTTGTCAGGAGTAAATTGTAGGGTACCTTGTGGATTTTCCACATCTAAGTCATACCTGACATTTAAATGTAGCTTTACTCAACAAATTACGTCTTCTCCATGCTATATCTGAATTTTGCTTATATTTGAAGTCCTTATACTTCCCAATTTCCCACAGAATGTCATCAAACCTTAGCTGATATATTGTAGTCATGGCAAAGTGGTTGACTTTTGTGCATTAAAGCTGAAAGTGAAATGTAAAAGTGATCCTTGAATTTGAGGAAAATGGCAGGTTAACCTTTGTGTTAACCCAAGCTTTAGTGCATTTGAAAGAGCTGAGGAGGATATATTTAATTCATAGATCTTTCTTATTTTTCAAAACCAAGTAATTTTATGGGGTTTTTTACAACTTTTCCTCAGTTTGGGAAATACCTACGATGAAACAAGTAGTTGAGGACAGAGGTATACCACTGGTGTGGCTAGGATAAGAGGCCAAGTTCCCACACAACCAGTACCAAAGTGAAAAGAACAGGTAAGAGGAGATAGCAATATGGGATGAAAGTCATGAAAGAGAATAGTTTAAAACTGCTGCAAAGAAGTTTCTTCAAATGCTAAGGCACTACTTCTGGGTGAAGGAAAGATGAAGACATTCCTTTATGACCTCTCACTGTTGCTCCCACATACTGAGCAGGCAGTACTACGAAATAGCTGCTTGTCTATTAAGTTTCTGTCCTGTTTCTTTCTGAGTAAGTATGCAGTGATCAGGACTGCCCCCTCACCTGTAATTAAGAGAGACCACTTGTCTCATTTATATATATGGATATATGTTCTTTCTACAAAGTATGTATTTGCAGCTAGGCTTTCTCCCTCTATCAAAATGCAAGAAAGGGACCTGGAAAATTCCAGCAGTTGAGAATAATGTGGTTGGTGTGGCTTGAATATCTGCAGCCCACATTATCTCATGCAGTATTTTTACCAGGATGAGGATGAAGGTAGGAAACATCCTTTCCTCTTCTACCTGCTATCACAAAATTAGGTGGCGCCATGTATATTTACATAAGCCATGCTTCTCTAGGCAAACAGTGCTTTTTCTGAAGCCAGCATGATCATTTGCACAAGGTTCCTATACAATGTGGGCAGAGCTAACAGTGTCTAGGCTCAACTGTGGATGCATTTCAAATTTTAGTACTTCTTGTTGAGACTCTACACAAGAAACCTTCACGGCCTAACAGCTATGTTTTGGGGGTTTTGTTTTTGTTTTTTGGTGTTACTTTTTTTTTTTTTTCCCTAATATGGCTTCTAATTACAATGTGAAGGGATTAGAGAATTTAAGAGGTCTTGTCAGCACATTTATTATTAATATGCCTGTGCTACTCTTTACAAGTAAAATATACTGCAAAATTACTTCAATATTGGAAGCAAAATTGTTTCCCACTATATTGGATTACAAATCAAAAGCGATTTCCAGGAGTATTTATTTTCTTTCTTTTGTTAAGTCTTTTGCCAGTTGGTCTATGTGAGGGCTGAGAATTAAACAGTTCTAAATTACTGTTGGAATGTTTCAAGTATACCTTTTGGTCCGTGGATTAATAGGTTATCTCTTGTGCTCTGATTCTATCCTGTGCAGGAGAAAGCCAAACTATAACTATGAAAGAATGCTTAAAAACACTGATATTTGCAAATATTTCCAAATGAGGGACAGCACATAGTAATTTGTAAGATATGTGTAGAACTGGAATAACATCGTTTCTTTATTTTCTTTTCCTATTCTAGACTAAAAAGAAAAAAAAAAAACAGGTATCTGTATAAATGTCACTTTTACTGTCTAAAAGTAATTCTAAGTGTTAGTATGAAATGTCAGAAGAGTTGACAAAATATAACTATTTGTAAAAGTAATCTGAATTGTTACACTAACATACTCCAGGGACGAGGGTGGGAGGGAGCCATTGAAATTATTAATTATATGGAATGTGGCAGTGACAATCTCTCTTCAACAAAAAATGAGTAAAATTAAGTAAAATTACTTAGAGATTCTTGCTATTATTTTTTTAGTAGACATGCATACTGATTTACCATGATAGTAACAAAAGTTTTAATTAATGTTTTACAATTTAGTATACAAATGTACTCTGGAGAGTTTTTTCTGGTTTTGTTTGTTTATTTGTTTTTTTCAACTTATGAGATTTTTTTTGTGGTTGCAGAAATATTTACTATTCTGGTGATGCTAATGCCTAACGTGTCAAAGGGTAATTTATTTAGGCCTCAGTCTTGCAAGAAATGTTGGGTGGCTGAATCTACCCCTCGTATGGCACCCCACTGACATCAGTGGGGTTGATGTGAGCAGGAGGATGGATGTACTTTCATAGGAGAGCCTGCAGGATTGGGCCTACTTTCTATCTCTTCATAGATATATACAACGTAGTTTCACAGTGACAGTCATCTACAAGGGCTGTTTGACAACAGTCCCTGGTATAGTAAATTCCACCTACTGTCTTCAGCCTCTGCATTGATGTTCATCCAAAAAAGTGGCTTTCTTTTTATGATGCTAATTACTTTGATTATTTATTTAAGTGCCAGTCATCAAACTGTAGTATAATAATCATGCCATTCTTCTGTTTCCTAGACCAGATAATGGAAATGTATTTGTG
This sequence comes from Leptosomus discolor, assembly GCF_034619465.1. NCBI lineage: Eukaryota > Metazoa > Chordata > Aves > Leptosomiformes > Leptosomidae > Leptosomus > Leptosomus discolor. Next base: position 107,622,332 of record NC_141391.1, on the reverse strand, counting down.
CCTTTTGATAGCATGCCACTCTGCTTTATTAAAGAAAAATCTTCAATAATTTGTCTACAAAGCTTGTTTAAAATGTTTGAAAGCTGTACCATGACATACTTTTATGCTCAAATGTGCTCAAATACTCATCTAAAGTAAACTGGAAATAGTATTCTCAAGTCACATAAATATTTTAAACACAAAATTTGCAAAAATATTTTGAGATCATAATTCTAGTGAGGGTCATAGTGGGTGTATTACTGCTGAAAACATTCAAGTAGATGGAGCACATGGGTGATGTGTACGGGTGTTTTGACCAATTTATCAAGTTGAAGAGTCAGATAGAAAGTCTCTTTAGTTCTATTTAGGTACTTAGACCTAAAGCATTAAAATCTTTTTTCAAATCTGAAAGAAGATGTGGAGCATCTTCCCACCATTTTACCTCTGGAGTAAAACTGCAGTGAATATTTGTTTCGCAGTCATTTGTGGCCTCACCATCTCTGTGTAAGCTGTCATAGAAAGTAATATCTTTGTTGAGTAATTGTTGTGTCTGTTGGGTGACATTCACTCCTGATTAAAGGGCCTCCAAAAAGACCATTTAGTGAAAAAGCTCAAGACCCCCCATCACGAATTGATCTATGGAGGGGTGTGAGAGCACTGCAAAAAGGGCCACAGTGGAATCCAGGTCTCACTGGGCTTTAAGACACAGACTGACTTCAGTAGGGCTTGAATTTCACCCATCCATCTCAGTAAGGCTCTGCATGTCCGTGGCTGATTGAGTCACTTTTGTGAATCGGACTTTTAGGTGTAAGTGCTACTCAAATGTCATGGCAGGCTCCTGCTAAGATTTTGCAGAGGAGGTTTTCCTATCAGGAGTTTGTACTGGTCAGGAAACGTTGATAAAAACATCTGATCACAGTTTTATTCCACACATTGCTATATGCCCAGAAATAAAAGAAAAAAACCATCATACTAAATAATTCATTGTGATTGCGATACTTCTTTAGGCAAGAATCAAAACATTCTAAGTAACATTTCTTCCTAAATCCCTTTGTTTAACTTCAGATACTTGTGCTGATCAATGCAAAGCTACCATGGTTAAATAAATCTTTTTTAAAAAGGATCCACCCCCTTTTTCAGATTTTTCTTATCATTTCCTGGAGTACCCAATCCACTTGACAGCAGTTCTGTAGTGGTGGGGGGAAACCACTCAGTTTTAAGTGATCTTCAATATTTCCACTGAGCATATAAATATGTTCTTGCATCATTTTATTTGAACCTGAGCCAAAAAGAAGCCTTTCTGTTACAAATCTGGCTTTAGATCAGGTTCCAAGAAATCAGTTTGCCAGTCTATTTTCCTCTTAGCAGGCATTGTAAGCCTCGTGATGTTTGACTTTCAAACTTGAATATTGGCCATTTTTAGCCCAGAGAAATTAAATAAATATTTATTGCCAAATTTGTATTGGCAGCTTCTAAGTCACAGGTGAGATCAGGAGCGGGCAAGATGACCAGGTGCAGTGCCAACAGAATTCAGGAAAGCCACTATCAGAGAGAACAGGTGCCAAAGAGCGAGCCGAGAGAGGGCTCGGGTACTGGGAGCATCTCTCCTTAGCAGTGACAAGGAAATGGGGAGCTACTGAAACAAGAGAGGCTGCTGGAGGGCATTGCCTGAAGGTAGGATACTCGGGCTGTGAAAACCAGAGGAGGGGCAACATTAACCCTGCTGTATCCTTTAGCTCTACTGGGTAAGTAAGTTACATTTTTAAACCTAAAATGCAGGGTTGGGGGAAGGGAAAACAAACCCTCAGAGTCTCTATAGATCAGTGACAAACCTGTAAAGCAGTCAGTCCCCCCAGGAAGATAATTTTGTTGCTCACAGTATAGAGTTCTCACTAAGGATTTTGAACTACTTAGACAAGGTTTTGAAAAAAAAAAAGCTTTCCTGCTACAATGAGCACTCGGTATGTATTTGTATGCTGTGTACAGTATAAGCTAAAGCATACCATGTATTGTTTTTGTTATTCCGTGCATTGTCAACAGCCCACTTGGGATACATACCACCTGAATTATATACTGATAAGTTAGCTACCACTGGAGCTAGTTTGTTTATTGTTTCAAAATCTTATGTCCCTATGAAATGCTATGTATATATATATCTCTATACTGTAAAAAGAAGTAATATCGCAGATGCTGGTTTTGTATTTATGAAAGACATTGAAAGTATGGCTTAAAGTATATCAATTATTTGTCACTCTTCACCATTTGTATATTAATAGTAAAGATACTTTTACTTTAATGAAGTGTTGTAGTTACATTTATTTTTGCTAAGTGTCTTTCTGTCAAGATGTCTGATTCATTAGGAGTCTTATTGCCAAAAAGAAACATAGCAATTATTTTCCTCCCATTATAGAAGTACTGAATAATGCTGAAGCAACCCTGCAATTTATTATTCTCTTTTCTGTCAAAATACATCACTGCTATCAAAAACTATTATTGTAGCGTCCTGAGTCTCCAGCTGATCTTGAGACCCATTATGATCAGCCCCCTAAATATTCGTGTTGAATGATATCTTTTTTCCAAAGAATATGAGTGCAACATTTTAAAGCTATTTCGTATATGCCATCAAAAGCTATTATCAGCAGAAGCTAGCTTGTTTTGCCAAACTTTGAGCCTTCTAAAAGTCTTGTAACTGTGGTAGCACCACCAGGAACGAGTGATAACAGGTCGGGCACAGTCTGCGATGAATTGGGTTTTTACTGCAGTGCTGGTTTGCAGGTTTGCATTCCACTAAGATGGAGGATGGGCAAAGCACGCCCCAGAAATACAGCTCAGCCACATCCCTGAAATGGCAGAGGAACGTCTATGGCCTCTGTTTTAAGACCAATAAAATGAAGCCTCCTAAGAGACTGAATTCCCCTGGAAACTTGCTGATTATGTATTCATGCCTAAGCACCAACTTTCTGAGGGACACCTAAGCTCCAATGAACCACACCAGCCAAAGAATGGAGGGGCCATACATAGCCAAAAAATAATGTTTCACCCACAAAGTCATCACAGCTGTAGCTTTATCCTTCCACAGATCCTTAAGCTCTGATCCTGCAGTCGTCTTAGGCATGTGCTTCCCTAAATGTCAGTGTCAGCATCAACAAATAGCAAAAATGTCTCCTTGTATTGAAAAACTGAGCCTGAGGGAACTGGTTCAGTGTCCTCTTAACATCAGTGCGCCACTGAAAGTTTTTCATATAGTCATGTGTCTTGGTCAGAAAAATCCAGACTTCATCAAATGATGCTTAAAATTAGTTCACGTATCTTGAGAGTCAATGAGTTCAGTGCACTGGCTGCAAGATAGGTCCCCCTTTAATTTACAGGTTAGCAATAAATACAACTATTGTGAATTACTGATAATGCAAAGATAATATATAATATCTTTAGAAACAGACTCAACTTTTTAAAATTCAGCCTTGCCACTATCATGGTCTGGTGTATTTCAGACACGTTACTCAAAATACACTAAAAATTATTTAAAAGTGTGTTCAGTACCTTCATAAGGACAAAATATTTACCAATGTCATTGCTAAATTAGACACGGATAACTCTGCACCAAAAAATTAAACAAAATGGGAAAAATATGTCATGTGTACTTTGCATTCTTGGCAAAAGATAACTGACTTTCTCATTTGAGCCCTAGCAGATCCTGATAAACAAATTGTATTTGTAAGCTCATTCCTCTGTGGAAAATGCTTGTGTTTGGAGATATGGTTAAAACTTAGTTGATGATTTATTCAACACTTACTACAAAAAAATAACTCTAAATTGAACTTAGTGTCATACTTAAATTTCTGTCAAAATCCTTTAAGTAGCAAAAAGATGAAACTGTTTTCAGTCAGATTAGACAAAGCAATGAAACACGTCCACTGTTGGTACTGATATAAAGTGTTGTCCATGGTGTTGCTGAAAAAGCAGAATGAACCACATCTCGCAGCAGGGTGATCAGGTCAGGCAACAAATTTCTGTAATTCATTCGGTCACTCTGATGATAAAGTGAACCAAAACGTTTTGAATTAGAAAGAAAAGCTTTTTCTACTACAGAAATGACATCTTTTAGGACTAAACTAGTGACAGAGAAATTTTATTTTACTATTTTCAGATTAAAAAAGGAGTTTCATTGTCTTAGTCCATGACATGACAAACAAATTTTACTTTGGCACTTATTTTTATCACAGAACAGAGAAAAAAGTAATCATTTACTTGTATCCAAAGGACTAAATCATGTTTAACCACAAAAAATAGGAAGGTGCTGTATACTGCTATTACACTTTTCAAAGCAATAAAAAAAAGAAAAAAATTATTTTTTTAAAGAATTGTTTTGAGATGGATTTGTGAACTACAGATATCTTTAAAAATAAAATAATTTGGAGAACATAATGACTCCTTGTACACAGTGTGCTTACTGCAAGTTTAATTGACAGGGTGCTTGCAATGAAATTCAAATTACTGTGTGATAAGTAGGGCAGAATGAAAGTGCTGATATATATTAGAGGTTTCCTATGCCAGGCTTTTCGTTATAGACAAGTTTTGTAATGAGACCATTCCCTAAGGGGGTGCAAATGTTAATTGTTGCACTGGAGTAATGGTTCTGCCCTTCTTAGTATTCATGACATGCCCAGCCACAGCGTTTTGTTCTATCCTTCTCTCTGTAAGTATATATTCAGTATAAAATAGTATCTTTTGAAAAATTAAAGGCATTTACTCTGTAAAATATGATTTTTGCTTCTGTGAGTAAAGGAAAACAAATAAACACCACTTGCATAATCTGGTGATATAATACACAGCTATATCACTGTCATGTACACTGTCACTTCTATTCTTTACCAAGGCAACATAAACTCCTTAAGCTGAAACACCCTATGGCCACCTGAAGGATCCATGCTTTTGTCTCATGCTGAAGGGTGAGGACCTGAACATGCTGCATATGTGACCAAGGAAAGTGTTTGATTATCTTCTGTGAATTTGACTCCAGCATCAGTCCAGGATTTCTGAAGTTACTGTTCTCTGTCTGCTGGGTATGGGCATGAAAGTGAAGCAGTAACGTACAGGCCTAAAAGTAATTGAAGAAACTCTGTTGATTACTGATGAATTTACTGCTAACTCCACTAAGTAAAAACAAAACAAAACAAAACAAAAACCACCAAAGCAACTAAAAGATAGTATTCAGTTTCTCTGATGCTAATGAAAGATAGCCAGTGTCAAGGTGCCACAAGGGCTGGCAGCTCCCTGGCGCTGAGGCGCTGAGGGTCCTGTGTGGGGTCTGGGAGGGTGTGGTAGCCAGGGTCTCTCCTACCACCCCCAGCTCAGGAGTAGGACAGCCAGTGGGGCAATGGGGCAGTCTCAGCCCAGTGAGCCCACCGTGGTGATGCAGGCCAAAGTCAAGCCAGGAAGTCAGGATCAACCTGATCTGTGGGAGACAGGGACAGGAACAGCTAAGGTGTGGCTGGGGCAGGGGCTGACAGCCCCAGGAGGCCAACATGGGGTCCTGGGTCATGGGCAGGGTGGAGGAAGCTCCAGGGGTTGGCAGGGACAGTCAGGGCTGCCAGGGCCTGGAGAGTCAGAGAGAAAATTCACAAATAGATGAGAAGTTCGTATATTCTCAGACTTCGGTTAAAAGTTTAGAAGGAATAAACACAATGTTTTGGAGATGGGAATTGGGTAAGTGTGCCCATTGCCAACACATTAAACCAGTAAGATGTTGATCATTCAGGCGATTCATGTTAAGCATGTTTCTCAGCTGAGAAAAATGTAGCGCTACAAGTAGACTAAATATGCTTCTCACAAGTTGATTTTGTTGTGTTTCTTATGAGATCCTTGGGAGATAAGCTCCTTGTAGTTTGTAATTTGTCTCAAGTGAGAGAGCAGAAGACTGACAGAGAGAAAGGCTGAAGTGCTGGATTAGGGATCAGAGGATCCAATTTCCATTTTGGGTGCCCGTTGCTTGGATTGAGCAAATCAATTGCCAGGAGAGAGTAATGTTTCTTTTCCTCTCCTTGTCTCTTTTGTGCTAAAGATTTATGGACCCATTTATCTTACTGATTCCAGTGAGACTACTCGCAATAAATATAAGAACAAGCATAAACTGTTTGCGAGATTTAAACCTTAGATTAAAAGTGGGTTTTGTTGGGTCTTGTGGAAGAGAAGTCTTTTTGCTGCAGCTTTATGAAGTGTTAGTATGCTTGTATTTTAACATAGCAGAGCATTCAGTTCTTATAATACAAATATTACTGATGGCATGTTTAGCACTTTAGTTGTTACCACTATCTAGGAATGAGGGCAACAGCCAAACCCTGGGCAGAGGATGCATTCTCTGTATGACATTTGAGAGGCAAGCTAGACAAAGCAGACCTATTATCAATAATTGTGATATTATCAACTTTATCTCAAGGAATTCTGAATTCTTTATCAAATTATGAGAAACTGAATGTCTACGCTTAGCTTCAAAAACCTATGATATCTTGACAGATTATACTGTCTGTTGAAACATATTGCTCTTAAGTGCTGCTAGTTACCTCTATGTGAAAGGGCAACCATGAATTAACTTATTGTTCAGAAAATAGAGACAATTTCTTCCCTATACCAGACCACCCAAATAATCCTAGAAATGCTTAAGTTAACATATCAAAGGGAACATTAACATAGTAGCAGTATTTCCCAAAACATCATTTTTGAGAACTTCCTTAACTATCTGCAACTGAAGAATTAACCTCTTCTAGAATTTTTTTTTCTTTCTTACTAGACATTTTTGAGGGCAGCTCTATAATTTCAAAGTGGTTAAGCAAATGCAGGTGAGATGTGACCATTTTGCAAATGGCTGGTGCTTGCAACTCCATTCTTTCCCAGAGGTAGGTATGTTTAGGTGTTGTTATATAGTTGTTTCTCTCTTGTTTCTAAGAAAAGGAGTTATTGGTAGAGAAACCGTAACAGGCAAGGTTTTTGTTAGACAAGAAATTGTTTGGATACTGCAGCTTGTGTTGCTGGAGTATCTAAAAGCCCCGGGCAAGCTGAGGTGGTGTGGAATCAGAATTATGGTCATAAAAAGACAAGAGTCAAAAAAAGGGAAAATGGAGGACGGGGGAGGAGGGAAAGCTGACATAATAAATCAACAGGAAATCTGTAATGGGGGCAAGAATTATGGGTTTAATTATTTTTAATCACATTTTATTCTAAAGATGAGTGGGAAGAGTGAGGGAATTAATAAAATAATTAGTGAGGACTTTAGTAAAATAGTGTAGAGCTAGGCAAAAATGTACTAGAAGGTTAGTGAGAGAAATAAGAATAAAAGAGAGTAGGAGGAATACAAGTGAAACGAAAAAAGAAAAGTAATTTGCTGGCAGAAAATAGGTGGTTTTTTACAAGGAAAAGCAAGTGATATATATAAAGAGATCTAACAGGCTGACCTGGAGAAGAGTGAAGTGTTAGATGGATACTAGGAAACCTTAACTTCTTGTGCTGTGGTGTTGGGTGGGTGGGCAGATATCTGTGTAAATAATTATTTTTGGAAGATGTGTAGACTTCCTGATCTGATACTTTTCACTGATAACCCCAGTTAGTGATTAGGAGAAGTTTACCCTAATTCTTCATAACTTTCTGGATATATCTTGTCATTTTATTCCCATTTTTAGGTGGGAACAGGAGGCTTTCATACAGTAGCTATACTTCCTGCTTAGCTGTTATGGTCTGCCTGAGTATGCAAATTGATGGTAGCTGTCTCAACCTCTCAGTGAAGTCCTGGTCCTGCCTTACCTTGGTATGCTGCTGAAAAATGATAAGCCTGAAGCATGATGCATTCAAAAGAGATTTCAAAAAAAAGCAGAGGAGAGTAAACCCTGTGTTCTCCCCTTTTCCATTCTTCAGCCTTGATTAACAGTGAAGCCACTGAAAGGCATAATTGATGACCTGTACTAAACCAAGCTGTTCTTTGTAGAGTTCTTTGGTTTTGGTGGGTTTTTTTTGCTTGTTTCAGGTTTTGCTTGTTTTGTTTTTTCCAAATATTCCTTTGGGATTCTGACCTGCATAATGTGAGCCTATTCTTATAGTTCTGAGCACAAGACTGTCACTGAAACATTTTCTTTTTTTCTGCAAACAATTAATTTCCTTCCTCTCAGGCTCTGTTTCACTAATTTTACCAACAGCCATGTAGCACCTAGGTGTGCTGGAGAGCCTTGCCTGTGGTGGAGTTTTTGCAGTGTTCACATAATTTATATTCCCTGTATCTTGTATTTTATGGATTTTTTTATAGAGTAGCTTTAGAGATGGATTAAGCTTGATTTATGGAATTGGATATTTATTCCACTATAGACTTTCTCTGTCAAACTTGAATCATAAAAAAAGACAAACACAAGAAGCACACTGCTTCTCCTTTCTCTCTCTGGGCACCGACCCTCTCTTGGGGCCTTAGACCATTCACAAACCTATGAATTCATGACCCTATTGCATGACTTCCAGTTCTTACTATACTCATGGTCGTAACAGCTCCATGGCTTCGACTTCAATAATGTGTCAGGCAGACAAGTTGTGTTTGAATTTGTATGTTTTACTTCCGTCATTTAGCTGAGCAAGTAGGCAGATCATAGCAGCACATTTGATAACAGAGTATATGCATCATTGGAAGATTTTGGAGGTACTTGGGTTTTTCATAGGAACTGCTGCCTCAGACAGTTATGCCCTCTTGGTCAGGGGGCCTGGGAGAGGATGTGATGGTGGGCTGCCAGCCTTTGTAACTGTTTACTCATTTTGAATTTTTATGGAAGCATTTTAAGACTACAATAAGTGTGTATATATATATATATGTGGGTTGTCTAAGGGCACAGGCACCTGTGATAAGGTAGGTGAAGAGTTTCTTATACTCTAATTGTCTCTACCAACAATTAATTTTGGATGGGTGAAACTGCTGTATTGCAGTTAGTCAGCAGTGACAGTGCAAGCTCGCTAAGCGCAATTTTGAGTTTCTCTAATAATATGAATTAGGCCTCTAGTACACAGTGGGCTACTATTGTGATTGCAGGAAGCCATAATAAAGGGGTTAAATTATTTCATTTGATTTACCATTTCTATTGGAACAAACTTATCTATTGGAATAGGGTTGATTTATTTTTAAAATTATTTCCGTTTACTTGGCTCTTATTAGACCTGCTTACAGAATGATCATGTAATACGTGTGTCTTAAAAAATCTCTTTACTACAGTAAAATAACAGGTTCCTATATAAAAAATGGCTAATCTGTGGGCATTTCATTATTTGTACACTTTCTTTTGTTAACTCTCACTCATATCACTTCAAGGAAGTTCAAATCAGGCTGTGATTTTCTAGAAGCAAAATGGACTGTGAATATCTCCCAATACCCTGAAAACATTGCAGTAGGTAATACTGTTAAGATAGTGATGGAAGTTGCTGCCTTCTTGTAGCCAAGGGTGCTTAGTAAAAATACAGTGTGTTTAGTAATACAAAATACTTTAAAAAAAAGTTTCAGCTCACATTAAAACTAATTTCTGTCCTGTGCTTTCTTTATAGCCAAACTGATCACTGCTTATTTGCCTCTTACTAGGAGTCCGTTAACAAGAGATTGTTAATCTCATGGGCTGATGCTAGCATGTGCTAATCAGGAATACATTAGAATATAGCAGAAACTTGCAATGACAGTAACAGTCTCTTCTTACTACTTTCGTGCCACTGGTACGTAAGCTGCCATCACATCGTGCTGCATTTAGAACTGCAAAGAATGAAAACTGCTTTAAAAAGAAATTTTGGCTTGTAAATGAAGGTATACCTCTGGACTTTGTTAGGTTTTTTCGGTTAAACATAAAATATAATAGCAGTATAATTTAAGGTTTTATTAGATTTGAGTTGGGATGGATGTAAGCTACTTAAAAATAGCCTCTAGGGGCAGCTTCTCTTCTGTACTTTTATGTTCTACTGCATGTTACTCTTTCATAGTACAAAGAGACAGCATTTTCCCCAAAGCAAAGGTTTTCAGCTTGTTAGGTACAGCCAGATAGATATGGATTGTTTGGTTTGTTTTTTTTTCCTTAACAGTTTAATTTCTTCAGTGAGAAAACTCTGTACTTGCACATGAATTAAGATAGATTCATCACTCACTGCAAAATATTTCAGAAATAAACAACATAATTGCTTCCCTTTCATCACAATATTGTACCAGCTTGACTTCTTTTGCCAGCCAACCTCCTCAGACCATCCAGAACTGCCAAAACATCTGAGATAATGCACATTCAATTACAGTATTATAAAGATGAACCATCTGTGCTAAGGTTTCCCACATTGCATGAGAATGAAAATAGGAATATGCAAAATCCCAGATAGGTTGTTATAAGTCCCAACATGACATAAGTGAATTGAGCTAAGTCAGTCCCTAGCATTGTTAAATAGCCATCACAGATTTTACCACCTACAATTAAAACCAAAATTAGAAAGACTATGTCAGAAATGCTATGGAATCCACTGAGAGTGAAGGGAAGTAAAATGCTTCTGTGTGTTCAATGACTAGCAGTAATTTTATCAAAGCTTTGCTTTTTTAATGGAACTAAATTCAATCCACATTTAAGGGGCCCAGAAGTAGGTTTTCCTTCTGTTGTGTCTTACTCCACAGGCATGGAAAGGATAATGGTCACTGTTCTCTATTAATACTTCTCCATACATGTTTTCTCCTATGTGTTGCACTTAACTTCAATAGATCTGTCTTTATACAGGTATAATGCATTCCTTATACTGCAATCTCTCTGAGATTCCTCACACTGACGGGAAGAAAGCTCTGAGCAGAAGATGAAGTGCTGTATGCCCCACAGTTGGTGGTTTATATTAATTGATGACTTATAAACAGGTCTAATTCTCAGTGCAGCTCTTGCCTAAGATTTTTACATACATGTATTTTGAGCTAGGTGTGCTATATTTGCTTAGCTAAAGTAAATTTACTAGTATAGTAGAGTTAACATAGTATGCCTATTTAAACCTATTTATTTTTTTTTAATTTCACTAGGATTTTTTTTTAAAGATATTTAACATCCTCCACTTGTGCAGCAGAATGGGGGGCTGAATAGAGGGAGAAGAAAAGTTTTCACTGCCTAGTTATTTATCCTAATGACATTCCCTTTGATTGAAATAGAAATGCAGTGTATACAAAATGTTAGCTAGAGATATAAAACTATTTCTGTTACATGCATAATGTGTTATGTACAAAATTAAGCAGAAAATAAATGGAGCAGGAAGGCAGAGGGAGAAGCTGTTGGTGATTTCACAGTGAAATTCATAGTGAGCTGCTGGAAAGAGAGTTGTTCCATAAGAAAGAAGTTTTGGGTTGGTTTTTTTTTGTTTCTTCTTCCAGTCAGAAAATAACCTCTTTGTCTGTGATCCAACATTAGCCCATGTCAGGGTCTGTTCACTTGGTGCACGATTTCCTATATTAGCAAAAAGAGGATGATGAGATGCCATAGCCATTAGATCCATCCCTCTTTGTATGGATAAGGGAACCCTAGACACAGAGTGGGGGTGCACCATCCACTCTCACTGACCCTTGGGATTACTTGGAAGCACAGCTGAACATCTCCAGCTCTGTCTGAATCCATTGGCTACAAGGTAATCAACAGGAATTCCTTCTCTTCTCACCCATTTCTTCAACATAGCTGCTGCAGGAACTCTGGAGAGTACGAAGGTAAGTTCTTCTCATCTGCTCACATTGCATGGAAGGTGGTTGTTGATAGCTTCATAGCTGTCCTGTGATACCACCTGTAAGCAAGAAAGACCCAGCCTCTGAAAAGACTGCACCGCTCAGAATAATATGGGCTGAGAACGAAAGAGCCACTTCCCAATGTAGGCATTTAGGATGCACATTCCTCTTTACACCGGGCACATTTAAAGCTGGAGCACTGTGAACCCTGTGTCCCAGGTGTTTGTTCTCAGCCTGTCTCAAGGCAAGGCTTTGCTCCATCCTCATTTGTGATTTCAGCCCCTGAAAAGACATCTAAACGTGCAGGGTAGAGAGGTCTGTTTTGTGCCCTAACCTGATGATCAAGCTACTGGTGTGTGCTGATACAGTCCCACCCAAGTCAATAAAGATCCGTCCAACTGCATTGAAAGGGCCATGCCTTTGCAAGTCTTAATAGAGCCTTTCTGCTCCTCTACCACAAAATTTCATACCTAACTTAGTCCTTCTCTTTCTCTACTGTGGAGAACATAATTTGCGTTTTTCATAGCTGACAAGCTGTCATGTGTGAAAAAATGTTGTGATGTGATGAAGCGCAAACTTCTTAAACTGGCCTTATATTTGAAAAGACCAGTTAATAATGTCTTATATTTAATAAGGATTAAAAGATACAGGAGAGAAAGCATCAAACCAGTTTCTCAGCAAGTCACATGTTGACTCTACTGTGTTAAACCACAAGGTTTCTGAATCATTTTATAGTTCCTCACTACTGCTGTGGAGGTGATAGCTCTGGATAAGAACTGAGAACCTTTAGTGGTTTTGGTTTTGTTTTTTTGCTATAAGGCAGTTCATTTAATCTCTTTTTTTCCTTAGTTCACTAAATTCAACACAGTTGTTTGTTTTGTTAATGTCTTATCCTGTCCCTTGCTTATCATACCTGATCAGTTTGCAACTTTGGAATTCCAGCTCTTCTGATGTCTATGCACAGAACCTAACACAACAGGACATGCAGTTCATTCGAGCTGTTGCACCATAGTTCAATAAAATAAACCAAGATGTACATAGTTATGAATTATTATAGAAAGAATATACCATATGCAAGAGAGGGAGCACCAAGAATTTATTGTTAACCAACAAAAAATGCTAAGACCTAATCACAATATAACAGTTGTTACTAGTCCAGCAGTACAAATCAGTACAGAAAAGCCTCTATAATAATAATGCCATTACAATTTTTGAATAAGATGACTTCTTTTGGTGTTACGCGTGCCCATCCAATAACTCTCTGGGTGTGATGGTTGAGTTTTTGAGCCTTCTCCAAGCAAAGAGGTGGGGACTGTCACAGCCTTTCGTCAGTGACTTCACCAGGTTGAATGTGATCTTCATGATCCCCTCTTCCTCAGTGCTCGGGTACACTTGGATTTCTTTTTACATGTTTTCCCATCCCCACCTGTTCCCTCCCCCCCTGCTCCCAGGGAAGGGGTGAAAGCTGCCCCACAGCCCCCCTGTACCCCTGGGGGCCGTTTGTCCGGCAGGGACTGCCTGGGGCTGTCAGCCCCTTCCCGGGCAGCACTCCCAGAGCTGGAGCTCAGACAGGCTGGGCAAGGGGCTCTTGGCCATGGGGCGCCTGGTAAACCCAGCTCAGCCCCGCTCAGGCCAAGGGCAGCCCAGACCTGAGATCTGGTCTATGATCAAGTGAACACAAAGCCTGTCAAATTTCACAACAAATGACGAAATTATATTTATTTGGCTAAGATATGAAGAATGGTCCTGTCTGAGTTTGAGGAGGGTATAACCACTATAACTGCTGTTTTTAAATTAAATTGACTGACCCTTCTCTCCCATTTACTGAAATATTTTTGTAACAAGCACACCCACACATTGCTGCTGACTTAGGAAGCTTTCAGAATGAAACAGTGAACCTAAATATAAAGATATTTTGAAAGGTAATTGAATCAACAGTATGACCCTGAAATTTTCAATGCATACATCAACATGCAATGGTCAATACTAATCTCTGAATCTGCATGCAAATCAAACATTGCTTGATAGTTCAGGATAATGATCTATATTTATTACATTTATATGTATATTCTTTGCTGAAATGAGGTCGTCTGCTGAACCAAAGCTTCAGCATTGTAAAATTCACACATATTATGGTGTGATAGTAAATGCTGAGCTGACCTGGTTACAAAGTTACTGTTTATTTAATGAAGAGTTTAGCAAGGTGGAAGCTGATACTCCATCAAATCACACCGGTTCTTTTTAGGACTAATCAAGTAGTGCTAATATAACATGAGGTAACTGTAAGAGTTTTAATCAGTCCTAATTTTTTCTCAAGCAGTGTTTTGTTTTGCTTGTGGACTGCTACTTATGTTTAAGAAAGTATTGCTAAACTTTTTTTGTGTCTGTTAACATACAAAAATGATTATAATTTCTCTTTATTATTGTGCTGCTCCGTAGTTAATAATCTTTCGAAGATACTAAGATTTTATTGTCGTCCACATATGAAACCTAAACTACGTATTTTTTGAGGTTTTGCATAGAAACCCTAATTGTGTTGGAGGCATTGGATCCTCTTACTCTGATTTTGGCTGGGGTAGAGTTATTTTTCTTCATAGTAGCTAGCATGGGGCTCTGTTTTGGATTTGTGCTGGAAACAGCATTGATAACACAGGATGTTTTCATTATCACTGAGCGGTGCTTGCACAGCGCCAAGGCTTTTTGTGCTCCTCACACCACCCCACCAGCAAGTGGGCTGGGGGTGCACAAGAGGCTGGGAGGGGACACAGCTGAGACAGATGACCCCAACTGACTGGAGGGATATTCCATACCATCTGAAGTCATGCTCAGCGATAACAAGAGGGATGAAGAGGGAAGTGGGGGATATTCTGAGTGATGGCATTTGTCTTCCCAAGTCACCATTATGCGTGTTGGAGCCCTGCTTTCCCTGAGATGGCTGAACGGATTCCTGCTGATGGGAAGTGGTGAATTAATTGCTTGTTTTGCTTTGCTTGTGCATGCAGCTTTTGTTTTACTTATTAAAGTGTCTTTATCTTAACCCACGAGCTTTCTCACTTTTACCCTTCTGATTCTCTTCCCATCCCGCTGAGGGAGAGTGAGCAGGCGCGGTGCTTAGTTGCCAGCTGGGGTTAACAACCACACCTCTGCATTTTCTTCTGTATGAACACCTAATATTTGGTATTTGTTGCAATACAAACTCTGGTACAGAAGAAATAACAGTAAATAATTGCTGTGACTTGGTTCTGTTCATTAACCAAATGAATGAATTTTGAGTCTCTTTCCAATTGCAAAAGAAACTCCATGCTAAACTTGCTGTTGTTTATACTTCTGGCTTTGGAATTGATTAACTCATCAGATGCTAAGCCAAACCGAACTAAAAAGTTTGAGCATGGAAGGGGATTTCTGAATACTTTTGTGTGTGCAGTTTCTGGGCATGTTTCTACGCATCTTTTTCATATGTCAGAAAAACAAGCTCCTTCGTCTCTGAATATTCCTCTTGTAAAGAAAAGTGAGAGGGGAAAAAGACTGTCTCTGCATGGCTCCCCCAAAGTAGTAAGGTACCACAGAGAGGTACAAGGAAGGATCAGGCAAGGATGCTGCTGAAGGAAGAGGTATGCGTGTAAGCCAGTGCTACCATTGTGAGAAGCAGCTGTGGACCCATATATTCAGACATCATCAAGATCCTTACCTTCAAAAAAGAAGGTTCCCAATGGGCAGCCTTCAGCTTAATGTTTAATGCTTTAAGCATTTCCAGAAATATTTCCATCCTGGAGAAATCTTTCCTGTATATATACTTAAATAAACACATGCCAAATGCCTGTATTCACTGACCATTCTGAATTTCTGGTGGGGCTCTTAGTTAAGATGACATGGGTCCTGGTTCATGAAGATGAAGAGAATGGCAGGAGAATCTACAGGGATTTTATTGTATGTTTTTACCTTCATGGCATAAATATTCTATTTTCCATCTAGCACTCTCTCTGAAAATTACTTCATATTCATACACTTCAAGAAATACAGTGTTTTCGAAGTCAATCATCCCTAAAATTCAGTGCAAATCAACTGTGCAGAAATGTTTCCATACATTTTTTTAAAGATGAGATGAGCAGGCTTCATGTTGTAAGCAGACTTTCTTGCATGAATATCATATTAATGGCAACATAATAATTGTAGTAGGTCCAAGAAAAACCTGAACTCCTGGCCTCCAAGGGGAAAAAGAGAAAATTTAATGACTTTTTTAAAAATCTGTGTATGTCCATTGGGACTCCATGAAATCCTAAAATGAAAACATCTTATAAAATACAGGTAGGGAGAGAAAAACATTTAAAAAAATACAGCTTGAATTCAAGAACATCAAATTATTTTTTCTTTAGGTAAAGAGATCCATAAAGAGAATTGTTTTACCACATATGGAGGTAGATGGTTTTTCTATTAAATGGTTTTGGTCTACTGAAAGAAAATAAATTCTCCAAGAATACAAGGAGAGAAAACATATATTAATAGTAAATCAGAGCGCATGTTGACAGGACTGTATTGTCAATTAAAATTTCTAGATTTCATAATTTTGTTTTGAATTTTTCCAATAAAATAATTTCAAAATTGGCTTACATTTAATGCTTTACTTATATAATTTATTATTTCCCTTTCTTTAATTTGAAATTTTTTGTTGATTCCTGTCTTGGTATTATTTGGCCTAACTGTGCACTTGCTCCAGCACGTAATCAGTCAGTGCTGACCCTGTAACCTGTTTGGTCTGTCTTTTTTCCCTCAGCTGAGTAGTAATTCATCAGGAAGAAGGACTTCAGAAACTGTGTGTGCACATACATATACATACACATATGCATGTGTGTGTATGATCGTACATATATATGTGTATATGTCTACATATACACAATTACACAGTTTTTCTGTTTGCTCTAACTTAAAAGTCCTGATCAGTAGTCACACCACAGAGGTCCCACAGCAACAATTTGGCACAATCTAAGAGTTTACTGGCTACTAATGAACGTTTATGAATTTTAATTTGCAGTATGAGGAAGTTTAAATGAAAATGAGTATTTGTACAGCAGTTTAACAGTGAAGGTTTCCTCTATAGGTTTGGTTTAAGATCATTCTAGAATATTTAATATATAGTCTGAAATTCAGTGCAAATGCTATTCACAGCCTAGATCTTCTATCACATTTTCCAAATGGCATAGTCAAATGTCATTGAAATAAAAGACCACAGAAAGGAGCTCATGTGTGTTTTGCTTTCCCCCTCCATTCTTTTTTAACAGGATAGTTTAGCCAACGGTAACTTCCAGAGAGAAAAAGACTAGAATGGCAAGTATGTTTAAGGGAAATATACACGTGTGTAAGCAACCTTAAACCAAGTGTCTTTTAATTTCAAGAGTTTCCAGAAACATTTTCAAAGTTTCAATGCATTTATAAACTAGCCATTACCACGCATATAGGCCCTTTACTCTTAAAGCTTAGTGACTAATTTCTAATTAATAATTCAATTGATTAATATTTTCCCTTTTGTCTTTTGAACTGATCAGGGGTACAATACAAAAGAACATCTATTTATTGTTCAAAAATATTAGATTAATAGTTTGTGCCAATATACCTTGCTCTGAAATGAAGCATTTGCCGACAGCTTCAAGGTATTTGGTGAGCTGGGCTGAATAGTACAAACAGAACGTGTGTTTAAAGCTGCTCAGAATATAACAAAATGTTGTTTTTTGTTTTTTGTTTTTTTTTTTTTTTAACTTGTACACATTTGGCAAAACATCACCTAAAATAATAAGCAGAAAAAATTAATTTGAATTGGCCTTTTAAAATTATTTTTTCCTCCTTTCAAGATAAGAGCAGGTTGTTTTTATTGGTTTGGTTTGGTTTGGTTTGGTTTTTTTCTGTAATTAGAAATAACAGCTTTTCAAGTTAAAAAATACCACACAGGAGATTATTTTAAATATCTCTTTACAAAAAAAAAAAAAATTATTTCAAAACCAGCTTTGTTTTAACTGCCGTGTTTCTTAATAAGTTGCTAAATTGCTACAAATACTTGTTACATGTTTTCAGGGGTTTTTCTGGTTGGTTGGTTTTGGTTTTGGTTTTGGTTTTAATTTCCAAAATGCTTATTTTGATGAAACAGCAGCTGCTAACTACACCAAATCTCTCAGGAGGAATTAACATGTAACACTTCTCCTGCATCCTAAGTTCCTGAATCCAGTTATATATTTTCACGTATATGTCACAAAGATACAGTACTTCTTTCCCCCAAATGTGGATGATGTTTTAATGAAATAGTGATTACCTGGGCTTATTTGCCAGTCTTTAACATGTATAATTCAAATCTCACCTTTTATTCTCAGATATATATAGGTTTTCTCAGTGTTCCAAGGTACCAATAGATGCAGTAGAATTTATCAATAGCATATTGGTGTCATCCCTATCCCCCCCTGAGTCGTTCACCTCAGCCTTTTTAGAAGCTGTGCATCTGCTCATAGTTTGATTAATAAGGATTAAATCTAAAAAATAATCACATATGTATACAGCTTCTTAGACCAAAGAAGTATAGACAAGAATATGATTGCAGTGGTAACATATTCTGATGGTTTTCAAGATCTCAACTTTCCATATGGCCATAGAATAACTATGAGAATAACTATGAGAAATTATTCTTAATGATGGTTGTTTAACTGAGACAATACCTTTATAAAGAGTTTTGTATTTAATGTATTTCATTCACATACTGAGACAGAGATGCTCTGCTCAGTTTATACACAAGTTGCCTGTGTTATTCTGTGGTATAGTTTTTATTTTCAGCTCTTGCCTTCTGTTGTTCGTTCCTCTACCTGTAGCTTATTTCAAGTAATCAGTTTCTTTTTATCTTATATCTTATTCCCAGTCTGTCGTGTGAACAACTGTAGCCAAATTCCAGATGGAGCCTCTGTTGTTATTGTGTAATTAAAAGTAATATACAACTGAAATTTCTACCATTTACTTGTATCTTTCTCATGTCTTCAGACTAAAATGTGGGAACATTGTTATTTTGCCCCTGGCATTCAGTATCCCTTTTCTATATTTTTAATCAGTTTCATTCACTTGTTTATTTTTAATAACGGTGGTGTAGATACACGTTTTGAGGTCATGCCTATGTGACACAACAGATACTCATGTTAGCTTTAAATGAAGCATGATTTCTCTGAATCCTTAAATTTAGTGTGTCCACAGGTAGAAATGTGATACTTTGGTGTTTAAATTTTAAACCACACAGTTTCAGTCTGAAAGCTGTCTGAAATCTGTCTTCAAAGTAGGCAAGAAAGGGGCTGTGAAAAAATGTTTATCTTCTCCATGTCAATTTGCAGTTCTACACTAGCTGAAGTGTGTTATTTGACATGGTAACCTTGAGTCACTTATAAGATTTTATTGACAACTGCAGCCCTTTGCCAAATCTCTCTTTATTTTTACACAACTTCTGGCTGTCCTTGTTAGGATACATTAGTGTCAAACTGAGGAATGCTGATTAGGGAAGACAAGTTGTGTATCATACACAGGCTTGCTATCACAGTCCCATTTGAATGAGGGTATAATATCTTTTGGCTCGCTGGAGCTGATATAATTTTAGATGCCTTCTCCTTCTCCCTTCCCTCTTTCCCCCACTTTCTTTGATAAGCAATAGTTTGTTCAACTAAAGGCAATGGTGAAAACTAAATACCTGCCAAGGTTAAAAATAAATAAGTCTGCACAACCAGGCTTGGGCTCAAAGCAGGATGGTAAAGAGGAATAGACTTGTTTTGGAAATGTGCAGTGACTGAGGCTCAGACCTCTGTGAATCATTCTTAAAGGAGAAGAACTGAAAGCTTGTACCTGAGCAAAGGCCTAAGCCTGAATGTCAGGAGAGATGTACCTGAAACACTTTCTCCATGGAACACTCTGCCAGCTGTCCGACTTCAGATTTTACTCAGGGCTCAGTAATTGCTCTCTATTTTAGCACATTACTAAGACTGCTCTACAAAGCATGCCTGTTGGAGCGTGTGTGTTTGTGTGTTCATACATGTGTATGTACATACACACATACATATACATTTGATTGGCCAGTGCCCCTAATCCTAGGAAACTATGTTAGGGCTGAAAAAAACCACCGATTTTGATTAACAAGACCTATACTAACACAATAATTACATTCTTGTTCTACATTTCACTCATTTTTACTATGTTTTGGTGCTAGATAATTCATATACTGTAGTTAAAGATTAGTGTAGGTATTCTTGTTTGAATCATGTATAATGTACAACATCTCAAGGTGAATGGCCAATAATTAAACCTTTAGAAATTTGTGTATCTGAAGCTTGCTTTATGGGTATTTGGTACTCTGAAAGTTGAAGGAAAGCATAGCTTGTCATACAAACAGTCTTAGATAAAATCTGTATAATTATGGACACTTTCCTGAGTGAAAGGGGAATTAAAACAGAACAAACAAAAAAAACATGCAATATATGGAAAAATAATTTCCAAGACATTTATCAGGGAGGAGGTGTAAAGCTAGTGATACTAAGCTAAATAGGTGGAATAGGCAGAAAAAGATGAGAGGTATCATATTAATGATAATTTTATTATAATCCTGGACTGCAAGTAGGAACTGTAGGAATGTTCATTTCTTCCCATTTGTGGCTCCATGGAGACTTCATTGAGGGCTATATGAATGCTGGCAGAAGTGGGGGTACATAATCACAGTATTGGAAGTGGACTAGCTATTGCAATGCAGTCAAAAATGTCAGTAAGCAGTTTTCCGGAATCCAGTGTTAGTTTGAGAATAGGTTGCATGCTGACAGAAAAGTATCAGGAAAAAAGGAAATGTATTCATGCAAAGAAATATAAGGGAAATGTTTTAGTGCCAAAGATCCAGAATTTCATAATAAAAATACTCAAATGTTTAAAAAGTTTGGTAAAATAACAGGAATTCAAACTTGTGGATGTCATCAAACTAATGCTAGTATATCCAACTTCTTCTTCCTTTCCTGCAAAAGCTTGTGATGGCAAATTTTCTCAGGCTGAAAACCACAAAAAAAATGCATTTTTGCATTTCATTGCATTTTGTGAAGGAATTCCATTTAGTTCCTTTCATAGGCATATTTTCTTTTTCCTTTTATAAATACACCTGTTGGAGTGATTTATCTCATGTGTTTGGCTGATATTAGTAATAAGACAAGCACTCCATGTCAAGTCATCAGCTCCTTCTAATGTTGATGCAATTCTGAAGTTCAGAGTCCTTCCAGCAGTTTATAGTTCGCTGTTGTTCTGCTGTAGAAAATAGCTTGGCACAGAAACCGTGCTTCTGAACATCCCATCTGCAGGTATTGATGTAGCTTTTTGGCTTTTCACCTCCTTTTTTTTTTTTTTTTTAGAAATATTATTCTAAGAGGATACAAGCTGTCACTGAAAAATCATACACCTGTAAATGATTAAGCTTTACCTATAAAATAGTAAAAAGCCCATTTACAGAATCACAGAATGATTGAGATTGAAAGGCACCTCTAGAGGTCATCTGATCCAACCCCACTGCTCAGGCAGGGCCACCTAGAGCCACCATGTCCAGGTGGCTTCAAGGAGGGAGACTCCAAGATCTCACTGAGCAACCTGTGTCAGCGCTTGGTCACCCTGACAGTGAAGAAAGTGTTTCCCTATGTTCAGACAGAGCCTCCTGTGTTTCAGTTTGTGCCCATTGCCTCTTGTTCTGTCACTGAGCAGCACTGAAAAAAGCCTGGCTCCATCCTCTTTGAAGCCTTCCTTCAGGTATTTATATACATTGATAAGATCCCTCTGAGCCTTCTCTTCTCCAGGCTGAAGAGTCTCAGCTCTCTCAGACCTTCCTCTTGGGAGAGATGGCTCCAGTATCTTAATCATCTTTGTGGCCATCGGGCTCTGTCCAGTATGCCCATATCTCTCTTGCAGTGGGGACCCCAGAACTGGATACAGCACTCCAGGTGAGACCTCATCAGTGCTGAGTACACAGGAAGGATCACCTCTTTCCACCTGCTGGCAGTGCTTTCCCTAATACAGCCCAGGATATTATTCACCTTTGCTGCAAAGGAACATTTCTGGTTCATGTAAATGTCTTCACATGCCTTCTTGCTAGCTAGATTTCCCACTTATTTCTTCTTCCTATCTAAAACTGGAAAAAAAAATCTGCAGGTTTTCTTACTTCTGAAGAATCAAAAGATATCTGAAAAATGATGAAGCTTAAACCCTTATTCAGATAAGACAGAAATCAAAGATAAAATTTTGAAGATATTTGTTTCACCTTCTTTTCCATAAATAGAAGGTATATTATTAAAAATATAATTGTAAGAAGCCAATGCAAAATTTTCAAATTACAAGAAACATTCATGTGGTTTTAAAACAAAACTAGAGAGACATAAACAAACCCCAAAAATATTCTGAGAAATTGGTTCAGGAAAGCATCTGGTTTTGTAGCTCTGCTCTTGAAAATTCAGAAATTTAATGTTAATGGAGCTATTGCAACATTTGCCAGAAAATTAAATGGGGAACAAGAAAATAAGAGAAAATCGCACTAACCTAATGGCAAAGTAAACAGTAGTCACCTTCCGAATCAGTCTGTGCCAATGACATCTCAGTGCTGAACTTCCCAGAATAATTTAGACATAGCTTTTTAGGAGCATCTCAGTTGTGGATGAGATGATTTATTGCAACAATGCTTCTGCAGATAATATGGGCAACTGCAGAAAACAGTACTTCAGTGATCATGGCTTTGGTCCTGCTACAAAGCATTTGTTCCACAATGCTTTCAACAGAGGTGAGTTGCAAATGTGTTTGCTACTCAAGTAATTCATTAGTTAAATGTCAAAATACAAAAACATCTGCACATACTTGAAAATATATAGAAGATTTCCTTAATGTTTAGAACCCTGTTTTGGTTTCGTGTCTGGCGGGGTTTTGATAGCAGAGGAGGGGCTACAGAGGTGGCTCCTGTAAGAGGCTTCAAGAAGCTCCCCCTGATATGGGAAAGTAGAAAATATCTGAAAATATTCTTTTTGAAATATATGATACGCTTTAGTGTCTTCAATATTAGCTAGCTAGCCTTGTCTTTGGTAAACAAGAGTGTAACCCCCTGCCCTTGGCAGGGCTTAAGTAGGGTCTTGATCACTTGAAGGCCTGCTTCATTGTTTTAGGTATGATGGGGATGGGGGAGGAATTGTCTTTGTGCAACAGACCATGACCACGGAGGGGGATGTTGTCTTGAGCAGTGGTCGCGGGTGGAGACACTGCCCAGCTGCCCCTGAACTGCGCTCTGGACGATGAGTTCAAAAGGACAATCATGATGAAGACTATCGAAGAACTCTTACTTCCTCCCCAAGACCACCAAGAGACCCCCGAAAGGGAAGACTGCGCCTGTGCAAGGAGGAGAGGAGATCTAATTTACATCCGAAGCGGGACAGAGTGATAAATATGTACTAGGCGATGACGCAATCTTGTGAATATGTAAGTTTTGTTGCTTTAAATAGGAGGCAATTACCGCGGCTCGGGGTGCAAGCATCCTTAGGGCACCTGACCCTTGCTGCGCCCAGCGCAGCAGAGCTGTAATAAATATACCTGCTTCACAATCAACTTGGATTCCGGAGTTCTTTCGCAGATCACCCCGGCTCCAATTTTTGACTCGCCTCTGGCTAAGGCCAGACCAATGGCGCCTCTGCGAATAACTATTTAAGAGTGAAGGAAGATGGTGATTGTCGGCTTTTGTTCTGTCGGTCTGTGTTGGTGAGGGGGAAACAGAAGGGTGACGGGACAGAGAGGCAGCCCTGCGGACACTCCGGTCAGCGAGGAGGCAGGAGAGGGGGAGCTGTGCCGGGGCAGGGGTTCCCCTGCGGCCCGCGGTGGGGGGGCGGCTGAGCCCCTGCAGCCCCTGGAGCCCCGCGGCGGCCCAGAGGTCGCCCTGCAGCCCGCGGAGGGCCCCGGGCCGGAGGGGCAGGGACCGGGCCCGGAGCAGAGCGCGACTGCGGCCGCGCTGGAGCCGCCCGCGGGTGGGAGGGCGGCAGCCCCGGGAGGGTCCCGCGCTGGGGGGTTCTGGGGAGCTGCGGCCCCGCGGGAAGGACTCGCGTTGGGGCAGCGGGGGGAGGAATGTCTGCCGGGAGAGGGACCCCGCGGTGGGGCAGGGGAGGGCTGCGAGGGCCCCTCGCCCTGAGGGGGAAGGAGCAGCGGAGACCCCTTGTGCCGGCCGGGCTGTGACCCCCATTCCCTGCCCCCCGCGCTGCGGGGGGGGGGAGGGGGAGAGGGAGCAGAGCTGAGCCCGTGGGGGTGGGGGGGAAGGGTGTGCTTTTAAGACCTGGTTGCATCTCTCGTTCTCCTTGATGGTGGTGGTTTGTATTAAATGTGCGTTGTTATCCCCAAGTTGAATCTGTCTTTTGCCTGTGACCACAACCGGTGAGTGAGCCCTCCCTGGCCTTCCTCTCGACCGTCGAGCCTTTTGGTTGTATTTTCTCCTCCCCATCCCTCAGGGGACGGGGCAGGGGTGAGCGAGTGGCTGCGGGGGGCTTTTGTTGCCGGCTGGGTGGGCTTAAACCACGACGAACTCTGAATTGGCAACGGTCTACAGGTTGAGGTATAAATTACAAATTGACTAAGAATTATATCTGTCAGTATTCATTGGCATGAAAAAGCAAAATTAAATTTGGGCTTTTCCTGGCAGGTTTCAGCTTTCCTTTTCAACAAAACCTGAGGTGTATTTTAGTTTAGAAGAGTTCTTGTCTTCCTTCTGTGCTTATGGTAGTACTTCTAGTATTGAGAGTCTTAAGTCTTTAAAGGGGAAAGATTTTGATGCCACAGTCAGAAACGAATCACTTCTACTGTTGTCGTATGTTTGTGCTCTGGTAGTGCATGGAGGCTGGGTAAGTTATGTTATAGGGCCCCATTGTGTTAGATACAGTTTACACATGCCTCAAAAAGATGTCCACTTAAGAGCATGGCCCAGTTTTGAGAAGGTGTAATTGTGCATTTTATTGTTATTTCTTTATCCATATATTATTATTCATTTGAATTAAAGTTCAAAAATCTATGAACCGGCTAATTTTGAATTTTAAATTGTACATGGTTTTACATGAAAAGAAATTCATGCCTTTGTCGCTAAGGAAGTTGTTGGTACAAATCTTGGTATTAGTGAGTTATGGCTCCCCAGTGGGAATTTTATTAGAAGTTATGGTAATTCCATAGTTAAGTGTAACAAGTACTATTGCTGTCATGTTATAATCTGATAAATACATATAGTCAACTTGTGTCACTACAGCAAATACACTTCATCAGATCTGGCATGAAGGGGAGAGATTCGCTTTTGTTGTTACTCTTCTGATAATTCACATTTTAAAAATCTCATTTGTGTAAATTTCTTCTTAAGTAACTTTAAAAAATAGTTCTCACTTTCAAATTACATGTTCAGTAATTTTTTTTGTAAGACACAAAAAGAAAAAAAAACCAAACACTTTGTTCCTGCACATCATACGCTGCTCAGCAGTCTTAACAATGTAGGTATGAAAGGAGACTTGGCAGAACAAAGATCTGTCACTAACTAATGTGCCCCAGAGACCCTTCCAGCCTTGTATCTTGTTTATTTTGAAACTAGCTAGTTTGTATTCCTTCATCTCAAATGTGGCAGTATCTCTGAAAAAGGTAAACTAACTCTCTGGTTATTGGATTCCAAACCATTATATTATTTCTTCCAGTGACTGCTAGTTTATATTTATTGAAACAAGTCCTTCTGGCCTTAGCTCCAGTTTGGGAGATTATCACTGTTTAGGAAACTGCTCAGGCCACTCTTCAGAAAGGCACATAAAATATGAATAAGAATACTCTTGTACCTTTTCCTATGTTGGAATATTTCCATGTTACCTAATAAACAGGTAAGTAACAGGATATTATATATAAAACAATTTGAAATTTAGGCTTACACACAGTGACATCATAGAATGGTTTGGGTTGGAAGGGACCTTAAAGACCATCTTGTTCCAACCCCCCTGCCATGGGCAGGGACATCTTCCACCAGACCAGGTTGCTCAAAGCCCCATCCAGCCTGGCCTTGAACACTGCCAGGGAGGGGGCAGCCACAGCTTCTCTGGGCAACCTGTCTCACCACCCCCACAGTAAAGAACTTCTTCCTAAGATCTAATCTACATACCTTTTCAGTTTGAAAGCATTATCCCTTGTCCTGTCACTACCCTCCCCGATAAAGAGTCCCTCCCCACCCTCCCTACAGGCCCCCTTTAAGCACTGGAAGGCTGCTATAAGGTCTCCCCTGAGCCTTCCCTTCTCCAGGCTGAACAACCCCAACTCTCTCAGCCTGTCCTCATAGGGGAGGTGCTCCAGCCCCCTGATCATCATTGTGGCCCTCCTCTGGACCTGCTCGAGCAGGTTCATGTCCTTCTTAGGCTGGATGCCCGCCCCAGAGCTGGACGCACTACTCCAGGTGGGTCTCACGAGAACAGAGCAGAGGGGGAGAATCACCTCCCTTGACCTGCTGGTCACACTGCTTTTGATGCAACCCATGATGTGATTGACTTTCTGGGCTGCAAGTGCACATTGCTGGCTCATGTTTATCAGTGATATCATCCATCAATGATGTTTTAATCTGATGCCCAGTAGGAGCATTCATACTAGCAAACAAAGCAGGAGGATTTATGGATGCCCAGAAGCCTGTCCATCAGTCCTTGTCTCCATATAATGACTCTGAAATGAAGGTATTTCAAGTAAGCAAGCATTTTAAAACTGTAATCATCAGGGCTGTGATGAATACTGAGTGAATTGCATTTTTCTCCCCTATACACCACTTTAATTAAAAAACAGATATTTGTATGGTGCTGCAGTTCTTCAAAGTTGTGATAACTTTGAATTGACTTTCATCTCTGTTCAAGTAAGTTCATTCATGGTAATAACTTTTTATAGTCTTTCCAAGTTTTCATTTTTACCTGTTTTATGAACACCTTCATAACAACGTAAAGGGCTCTTCTTCTATGCCAGAATGCTAATCAAATACCTCTTCTATTACTAATAAAAAATGTAGGATTTTTTCCCGCTTTAACTAAAGCTTCTGTGTATATATAACACATTTCCTGATGAGACTATGAGGAAAAAGGATAAAAGAGTTCACAAATCCCTCTATTAGCTTGTTAATTTCATATTTCAAAGAATATGAAATCCATGCAGGAAAGCACATAGCATGTGAGTTTAAGCGTGTGCTTATGTTCTTTTCTATTCAGCACAGTACTAAAATAATGAATTTAAATTAAATATATGTTTAAGAGTTTAAATAAGTGCTTAATCACTGTTCCCATTAGGGATACTATTTTGACAGGCGGGCTCTAATTATTAAACACCTTGCTGAATTAGAGTCTTAAGCATCTGCCTAATTTAAGCAGTAAATCCTATTGAAGCCAATGGGACTTATCTTGATTAAGTCTCTTACTGAACTAGGGTGAAAGTGAGAGAGCAATAATCTTGAGCAACTTTAAAGTCTGGCAAGCAGGCACTGAAACTAGTTCAGACAGTGAAATATGAATTATGGCTCCCCAGCTAGTCGTGTCTGTAAGCACAAATTTCAAAGGGTGCCAATCTATTTAGCAGATGAATCATGCTGGAGAACAGCTCTAGAATAAATCTATTAAAGCAGGTAGCTACATGTAATCTGAAAAAGCGAAAACATGTTAAACTGCTTTTATTCAGTACCTCTGTTCCATGCTTTCTTCTCCTGTGCTCTGGACTTTGTCAGGATTCTGCTTATGTGTTTGTTTTCCCAAGCTTCTTTCCTTCTGCCTTTCAACATTGTCACAAAACAATCCAGAGAAAAGGAACAGAAGATAATACTATGTATGTTTCCTGCCACGTGAAATGGTATGAATCTCTCTACTGCAGGACAAAACTCTCTTCCATGATATCCTGCACCCAAAGAACACAAGGTTAATGGTCTTATACACATAGGTAGAGGCAATATGACCAAAATTGACTCCATCCCAACATAGTGGAGCTTCAGAAGGCTCGTGTTCTACAACCCAGTACATATGGTACTGCCACTGCTTGGGGCAAATATCAAGCTGTGTCGGGTTTCTGGGCTGCCCTTGGCCTGAGCGGGGCTGAGCTGGGTTTACCAGGCGCCCCGTGGCCAAGAGCCCCTTGCCCAGCCTGTCTGAGCTCCAGCTCTGGGAGTGCTCCCCGGGAAGGGGCTGACAGCCCCAGGCAGTCCCTGCCGGACAAACGGCCCCTGGGGGTGCTGGGGGGCAGCTTTCACCCCTTCCCTGGGAGCAGGTGGGGAGGGAGGGAGCACAGAAATGTTTGTAAACAAATTCGAGTGGACACTGGCACTGAAAAGGAAGGGACTTCACCACCAGCATCACACCCTTCCCAGTGAGAGCTGAGGACATTGATGAGTGTCTGTGACACACCCCACCTCTCTGCTTGGGGAACACTGAAACTGTTGACCATCATACCCAGACGGGCTTCAGGAGCATGGGCACAACATAGAAAGGAAAGACTAGGAAGGTCTTTTTTAATATAGGCATACAGGAATATATGTATAGCAATTTTAATCACTGACTTTTCTGTATTAGGTAATTTGGGCTAATAGAATGCCAAAACGTTAACTAGACTGATAACAAATTCTTGGCTCTACATATACAGTGTGCTTACTTTTACCCATAATGTGATTTTGAGTGTAGCATTCCCTCCCAGCAGGTGTTGGAAATGCACATTTAATTTTTTTGCAGTCTTATATGAAAAGCACATCATTCCCAATTCACAGGGAAAGTGGGGAGAAACACTGCAAATTCAGTTTAAAGAAGTTAAAATCAAGAAGGTTGTCCCGTTGCCTGATTTTGGATCTTTTTGGTGTTTAGATTTCTTTTTCATTTGGTAAAGGGGAGTACGTTTCAGCTGAAAGCTGTCAGGAGACTACCTACCATCTGGAATAACACTTTCCATTTTGTTGTCTATTTAGTGTTCCTAGGGAACTTAAGGTGTAATTACAAGACACATGTTTTTGGCAGCTATTGCTCTTGTTCTTCTGTTCTGTTCTCAAAATGACATTGACTTCTGCAATGTTGTCTTCTTTGCTTTGTGGCTACTTTGGGCAATTTGGTTTTTCGGTCTTGGGTGGGTTTTTGGGTTTTTTTTCTGTTCATTTTTAAAAACCACAGCTGGTTTTGAGGGTGGATATGGTGGTGTTTTGTAAAGTATTTGCAGGTGCTGTTCAGAGACCCCTCTCAAATAATCTGGTTTGGAAGTTTTCAACACTTTTGTACCTCCCCTTGCCTCTCCCCCACACAGGAAATAGTGTCTGTTAGTCATGAGTATTATTTTAACCTAGGTAATTTTAATGATCTACTTGATAGATGAGCCTCAGAAGGAGCTGGGGTGTTAGGAGCTTTCTGTATAACAGTTAGGAAAGAGCTGTGGTCTTTTTTGGACTGCATATTTATTTTTGCTCCTGTAATGTAGAGCATATGGAAATTCCTAAAAACCTTTAAAATCTGTCCCTTAAGATTTCTTTTGTTCCATCAAGAGAAGCAAAGTTCCCTCATCATCTAGATTCAGTTGCTCTGAGAGAGATCACCTTCTATCCAGTTTTCCTGCCTTGGTGTGTGATGCTTAATTGAACACCAGGAGGGACAGCATATCCTTTCTCTCACATCAGGTCGAGAACTCTTAACTTGCTTCCAGCAAAAAGCTTGAGTTTCAAGTGTGTATGTACGTGTGTGAGTTCTCCCCCATTCCCCTGATGATTGTTCCAGTGTTTTAGTTTTAATTAATTCCATGTTATCCATGAGACAAATTTTAAAAAGTGGGCCTGTTTCTGTTTAAAGCTCTGTATGGGTATTAAGAGGCAGGGGAGAAAAACATGCATACAAACAAAAAGTGCAGAAAAAAAAAATTACATCTTTTGAGGAACAGTGAGGAAAGAATATCCTGGTAAAAGCTTATTTGTGTGTGCTTCCAATAGGGCCCTTGGTGTAACAAAATATCACCCAAACCATTCAGGCCTGCAAAAGTTTCTTATATAAGCTTGCTTGGGAGTTTTATTGTGGTCTAATACTTTACCTTTTCATTTTATATCTGGTACTAAACTGCAGAGCCAGTTTAGTATTTGTCTCATTTTTGGCATGCCAGAGTACAGCTGGAAGATGGATGAGAAACTTTAGTTCCAAATTAGAGAATTTGGCTTTTTTCTGTCATAGTTGCACATTGCAAGAGGCTTAAGGCTAACTGAATTCAAGAAAAATAAGACCAAACACAACACCAACTTCTCATGTCAGATATAAATATATCAATTCAATAGTTAGCTGTTGGTTTGCCTTTCTTCAAAAACTGAAATTCAGATGTATTGATATGCTTGTTTCCCATCTTGTAACCTGTTGTGTGGCAAAAAAAACTTCCTGTACTCAGCTCTTATTGGAGGCTTGCATTTTGATGTCTTCCACTGCCCTTGTTTTCTTTGCGCGCTATGAAATAAAACACTATTTCCCAATTATGACAGAAAGAGAACAGCTGAGCTACTGCAGGCTTTTCCTCTTGTTGGATTTAGTAAACAAAGTACTTGATGATTGTAGCAGATGTCTCTGATTTGGGCCTTTTACCTCTTTCCATGGACCAAATGCTAGGGATGATCAAAACCTGGAGATGAGCCCACAGATACCAGGAGCGATGCATTAGTATGGCTAGCAGCCCTAGGAATTCAGCCATTATTCCCAGCAGCTTAATCTTCTGATCAACCATGCTGATCGTACTTTCCTTTTTTTTTTTTTTTTTTTTTTTTTTAAATAGTGTATTCTGCTGTTCTCTCTCCTGGCAGGCTGCTCTTCCATCTCCTATTAATTTATATTTGAGTGCATCTTTCCCTCAGTCACTGGGGGACTCCCTTGTACCCTCACGATCTTTGTTGGTGACATGGACAGCAGGACTGAGTGCACCCTCAGCAAGTTTGTGGATGACACCAATCTGAATGATGTGGTTGATACTCTAGAGGGAAAGAATGCCATCCAGAGAGACCTTAACAGGCTTGAGGAGTGAGCCCATGCAAACCTCATGAGGTTCAACAAGACCAAGTGCAAGGACTTGCACCTGGGTTGGGGCAATCCCCAGTATCAATACAGACTAGAAGGTGGATGGAATGAGAACAGCCCTGAGGAGAAGGGCTTGGGTGGTGGTAGACAAAAAAATTAAGCACGAGCCAGTAATGTGTGCTTCTAGTCCAGAAAGCAAACCATATCCTAGGCTGCATCAAAAGAAGCACTGCTAGCAGGTTGAGGGAGGTGATTATCCCCTATATTCTGCTCATGTGAGATCCCACCTGCAATACTGCAATCAGCTCTGGAGTCCCCAGTATGAGAAAGACATGGGCCTGATTGACTGGGTCCAGAGGAGGGCCACAAATATGATTGGGGTCTGGAGCACTTCCCCTAAAAGGACAGGCTGAGGAAGTTGGCGTTGTTCAGCCTGGAGAAGAGAAGGCTCTGCAGAGACCTTCTAGCAGCCTTCCGGTGCTTAAAGGGAGGCTACAGGAAAGGTGGGGAGGGACTCTTTATCAGAGAGGGTAGTGATGGGACAAGGGGTAGTGTTTTCAAACTGAAAAAGGGTAGGTGTAGATTAGATCTTAGGAAGAAGCTCTTTATGGTGGAGGTGGTGAGACACCAGAACAGGTTGTCTGGAGAAGCCGTGGCTGCCCCCTCCCTGGCAGTGTTCAAGGCCAGGCTGGATGGGGCTTTGAGCAACCTGGTCTGGTGGAAGGTGTTACTGCCCACAGCAGTGGGGTTAGAACTAAATGAACTTTAAGGTCCTTTCCAACCCAAGCCATTTATGATTCTATGACCCTGGTGCCTCTCTCCCTAACTCCACAGCACGAGTCCTTGCTCCCTGTGTGACAAACCAACTGCAACAGAATGTCCTACCACTGCCACTTGAATAAGTCATGTTTTATTGTGCCTCAGGATCAGTTTTGGGGTGGAGGGGACAGGAGGTGTTGGGATGGCCAGCTTGGTGCCAAGTGCAAGTGTTCTCATGCTGTTTGTGGGTGGCTGTTTCTTCCGCCAGGGCATCTGGTGTGGTGAGAGGAAGTGCAGCTCTTATGTGGCACCTCGTCCCCCCATGAGGGAGGTGGCAGTGGGGGTAAGTGGGCCTGGGGCACTTGGCCGTGAATTGTATGGGATGTGTTTGCTTTGGTTTGGTGTCTTTTGAAAAAAGAAAATTAAAAATAAAAAAGGTTATACTTGCTACTAGTGAGATTTGCTGTAACCTTGTTTCTACCCTCCCCTCCTTCCCTCTCTGCCCAAAAATCCCCTGATTTGGCAGCTGTCTTGCTGTTAGAGGTCTGTGTTCTGAGCGTCACCTGTGAGATGGTAGGGACTGCAGGACATTAGCAGCGTAGTGTTTGAGTTGTGGTGGTATTGTGCTTTGGGGGTTTTTTGTTTGTCTTTCATTTTGTAGGTGTTGCATTTGGTCTAAGCTTTGGTGAGCCTGCTGTGCCAGTGGGGTGGTGAGCTAAGGGTGGTGAACACCCAGATGTTGTAGATGCTCAGTACTTGTGAGGCCTAGACTTTTGTTCAGACAGAGGTATTGGTTGAGGGGAGAGAACATGAGACTGGGTAGATGGGAAAGAAGACTAGAAAGTGGAAGTGTGTATGAGTGTAATAGATGAAAGTGAGAGGATGAAAGCATGACATGCAAGGTCAGTAAGTAGTCATGATGAGAACCAAGGCAGAGGGGCTAGATTTGCTGATTGAATTCAGTTTGACTGTAAGGAATTTGCATTTTATGGTGAAAATCAGAAACCATAAGTGCAAAACCAGTATTTATATAAAGTGGTTAGGGGTGAAAGAAGGCAGTCATTGGAGGAGAGACACCAGTTTATATTCTCTAAACCTTTGGTGCTGGGCCACAGAAATCTAATCACAACCTATATCTGCTGTCTTTATTGATGTTTCAGTAGTAACTGTTCCAGGAGCACAAAAGCAGAGTAAAGATATTCTTAATAAATTTACAACAACTTGAAATTTGTTCCACCACTATTGAGGTTCAAACATAGAATGGTGAGCAGTTACGGACTCAACCTTACCTAAAGCTACTAGCAGCTTTGGCCATTGAGCCAAAAGAAAATAGCTTTTCCTTTTTTTAATATCCACTTGGTGAATTTTAGCCTTCCTTACAAAGAAGGAAAACAAACTTCCGTTTTTATGGATGATAATTGAACTCACGCTGAAGTTGACTCATGCTTCTGGATAGGCTGCTGGTTTTCATGAGTGAAATACTGCCCCCGCCCCCCTGCAAACAAAAACAGGGGCAAAATACAGACAATATAGCACCTAACAGTTGGCTAACATAGCCTCAGAAGTGTGTGGTTCTGGCAGAGGTGGGGATATATTTTGTATGACCGGCTGGAATGATTAAGGCTGCTATTGAATAATGGTACAGAGTGATCTTCAGCAGAGACAGTAAAGACTTTGTTCTCCTAGTGGAGCCTTCAGTAAATGTGACAATATATGTGTCGCAGTATCCACTGTTTACAAATTCATACACAATGTAAGCATACTAATTTCTGGCGAAGCAACTCTTGTGCATCAAGTAGCAGAGTCAGCTGCAAGGTTTTGACTTTGTCATCAGCTCGCACTGACTGCAGGCAGTTCACTGCTGAACTTCTGCTGGGCTTGGCAAGCTGGCATAGCTGGATTATGAAAGTCAACTATGTGAAGTGCTAAGTACTGTTTTACAGTAAATATTTTTGCAGGTCTCCATTTGTTTATTAATGGCATTTGACTGGATGAAATTAAAAATCTTGTTCCCTGTTATTATTCTTAAGAGCATAACAGCCATTCCCTGAGTTAGTGTTTCTCTAGAGGAATGGTAAATATACCACAGAAAGCTCATGTGGGGCACACTTTTTTTCTGATCATCAGGCTTTTGAAGCATCAGATTTCTCAGTTAGTAGTTATCAGTTGCCTTGAAAGATTTTGAAAGACATGATTTTTGCCATGTTCATAAACTTCTGTGGCTCCTTGGCGGGTATGTATGGGGCAAAAATAATCTAAGTGTATGACTCCTTCAAGAAGCAAGTATAATTAAAACTTACCTTTCTTTTTTCTTCATGAATACCTTAAATTGTTTTTGTCCTTTTCCAGTTTATGTGCTCCTTGTTGACTTGTTAGTATTACTGTAGGTCACTTTCAAACAGATAAGTGGATGATATAAGAGAGAAAGGGGAAATAATACTGGTTATAAAAACAAAGCAGAGAGCTGAATTGTAGCTCCTGTAAAGGGAATATTCTTTTTGGGGTCGTTAGAAATAGGAACATATGTGTGCTACGAAGTATGACTAAAATAAGGCGATGAAGTATCCCAGTGTTGTTACCCATACTCTTTTCCTATTTCTTTTTCTTTTTCTTATTTTTCCGTTGTGGGGTTTGTTTGTTTTTTTTTTCTGGTTTAGGAGTCATGTTTTCTAGGTAAATCACATACGCTTAATGAAGTCCATAATGGGATTCTGGAGCTTTGTATCTTTTCCATTTCCTAAATTTTGCATTATGTTTGTTCTTGTATGTATATTGGGTAATAGTGATGGTTGTACTGCATGTCTTAATTCAGTGATCATTCTAAAGCTTATTCTCAGTAGGACACATATTCATAAGAAACCTTTTGGTTTCTTAGCCTGCTCTTAAGATTTCTGCTGCAAAAGGACTAACACCATATTGGAATGGGAATGACCAGTGATACTGAATATGCTCTTTAACTGGAGAGAACCTTGTACTAAACACAGCTAGAAGATGTCAGAGGGATTAGATGAAATAGCTGCCTGGTCTAGCATGCAACTATAGTGTACTTTTAAGTTATGTGGCCCCTACACTATTGCTCGTTTTTTCCCCTTCAACCAGCAGGTTAATCTGGAGATGTGTTAGCTACTTTGCATAGAGCTTTTTTTAAGTAAAAAGGGAGGTGTTCCTAACAAGATGAGGTTTGAGGTGGCCATATTTTTCCCACTGGTATTATTAGACTGCTGAGGGTAAATGCTGAGCTAATTAGTGCTGTGAGGTTCCTCAAGCCTTTCTTTAGAGAAAGGTAGTGCCAACTCATTAGGTGTTGAGTGGCTGGAACGTAACACATCATCTAGAATGTTTCCCTCTTTCCTCTTGAATCTTGAATTACTTTGAGCCTGTCCAGAGATGATATGGGCTGAATTCATTCAGGAATCACTAATAATGAATGTGGTTGGAAAGCGTCGTATCATTGGCAGTAAAGAACGTGTTCTCATTAATTCTCTCATTGGTCTGTGCAAAGTTGAAGGTAAAGGGGAGGTAAAATACGTGATTGAGTGACTTTTTGGAACAGTAATAGCCTGGTTTGGCTGGGACAGAATCACAACCCAGCCATGCTAGGCAGGCCATTAGCAATTTCAAGCCAGCCAGGGCAGCTGACCTGAGTTAGCTGCAGGTGTAGCCCATACCATGATGTCATGGTCATTATAAAGGGGGAAGGTTTACTATGGGGATGCTGCTGAGGTTCCTTCTGTTTCTCCTCTGGTTTCTTCTGAGGATTGTTCTCTTGTTGATTGCGGTAACTGGATATTAATTTGGCCGAGTATGACTCTATATCTCTGTTGGTATTTGTGGTGTTTTCATTAAATCTGTTTCACTTCCATCTACAGGTCTGCTCTCCTTTTCAGCTCTCTTCCCTGGCTGGTGAGGGGTTGTGGGTGATAGAGCAACTGTTACAGTTTAGCCCCAGATACAGGGTAAACATAGACAGGTAATCTGGAGAAAAAAAGGGGGTGTGTGTGTGGGGTGTGTGTTATAAGTAGCAACTCACAGGACTAATTAGGTGAAGGAAAACTAGAGCTGTTTGCTTTTCTTTGCTATACTCATGAGCTATCCATATGTGCAAATGCTATCTTGTCTCATATGGGTGGTGTTTGAAACTTGTGTTCATAGATGCAGTTTCCAGGAACAAAAAATTAGCATCTTTCGTGCTGTCTTGGCTATCTGCTCTGTGGTATTTGATGTTTGATGTGGTTATCACCATTTTGTAAAGTTATTTCTCAGAAAACAAAATCTTTTAAGGTTTTAAAGTATTGAAGAAACTGAAACTTTTGTTTGTGACTGGATACTTACTGTGTTCTTGGATATTTTGCTTATGTAAAGTTTTGCATGGTGACACTTAAAGAAACTGACATCTGAGTGGATGTGTAGTTTTTGAGGATGGAACTTAAAGATGATGTTATCCAGAAAGATTAGCAAGTTTATTTGTACAAACCTGGTTTTAATGAATTCCTTTCAGTCAATTTTTTATCCTAATTCCATATGCTGAGAAAGGAGACTATTATAGGACTGTATTCTGCTCATCTGTTCTTCAAACCACAGTTCAGTTTGAAACAAATTTAATGGAAGTCTTGAGGACACAAAGTTAAGAAAATCTTGGAGGGAAAACAAAACTGAGGACTTAATTGGCGTAAGGTCAATTCCCAGTTGGGTCCTACCTAGGAGTAAAAGTCAGCTGGCTGATGAGGGCATGTGTCATGACCAGCCAGTCAGCACATCCAGAGCTTGGTGGTGTGCCTGCCTGCAATTGCTCAAACTTGTCCAACACGCAAGGTATTAGGGCTGAATTGGCAATGCTGTGAAGGACTGAGGGAAGCACTAGTTCATACAAATCATAAGAACGGTCTTGATTAATTTTGCATCAAACAAATATCTTGCTTTATTGAAACTTCTTCACTGTGAAGGTGGCAGAGCACTGGAACAGGCTGCCCAGGGAGGTTGTGGAGTCTCCTTCTCTGGAGACATTCAAAACCCACCTGGACGTGTTCCTGTGTGATCTACTCTAGGTGGTCCTGCTCTGGCAGGGGGGTTGGACTAGATGATTTTTCAAGGTTCCTTCCAATCCCTAACATTCTGTGATTCTGTGATGTTTGCTGGTGCAGAGATAGCTGGATCCATTTTGTAGATAATGACCTGAATATTTCTTATGGTTTCTTTGCTTTTGTGATCATTTTGCCTATAGCAGGGATGAGAAAAGGTCTCGAAACTTTATTTTCTTACTCTTGAACCTGTCTGTTGGACCTCTTACAAAAAGCTTAATTTTGTTATTCCAACATCATGACTTCCATTAGTTATGGGTGCAACAATGAATAAGTTTAAAAATTAATGAATTTCATAAATCCTTGGCGTGTAATGAAAGGAGCTCCTTGTGCTCTAAGTGTAACAAAAATTGATGCTGGGAATATAGTTCTATGGAAATGAATCATTCAGGGTATGTTGTGAAGGATGAAGATATTTCTACAACTTTCAAATGTAATATTGGAGCCCCAAAAAAGTTAGAAGATGGTGGAAATATACTATTTTTAAGAGAAAATGAATTAGGCCTTCTCTAACTCTGGCATGTTTGAAAAGGACAAAATAGAAACAGCAGATAAAATCCTAATGGTTGACATAAAAAAGACTGATAGTAAAACTTTACTTGATAATAAAACTTTTTTCTTCTGAAATGACAGGTTAACATCACCTGCAATAAAAAATGCATGTTTTCTCAGAAGTTTTAGAGGGTTTTGTTTCAAAGCCAAAATAGAGGTGTTTAGAATTCTTTTGCTTCGTGAGGAAAAATTGCACTCTTCCAGATGTCTTCACAACTGTGTGCTACAGTATGAGATGTTAGTCTAGCATATCTTAATATAGTGAAAACTTAACTCAATTGTGATGCTTCTTTTGTTTCATCAAACTTTGGTTGCAAAACAGAGCTGTATTATGGAGAAAAAATAAAATAATTGTTTACAAGTTTTGTGGGGAAGAGGAGTGGATTATAACAAAGATGAAAATTGAAGAATAGAACTGTCTGTAAGACTGTGAGTAGAAATTATGTGTGTTTGTGTATATGTTCGTAGCTCTGTTTGAAAGAATAAAGTACAGTGAGAAAAGCAGAGGAGGAGTGAAGAGGTTGCCATATGAAAAAGTAAACATTAAGTTTAATGACTCCCTGACTTATTATCTGTTAGAAATACTTCTAGCAAAGAGTGAATATCTTCAGAGGGAATTTTAGCTCCCATTGGCAGTGAATTTTTGTAAAGAGGATTCTTATTTTCCCTGTAGAAACATATCTGATTTTAATCACTCTGGTAAGCAATTGATTTCCTTTATGGGTTTTAATCCAGCATGCTTTATGAGTCCAAACCTTTCTTCCTTGTGTGAGTTTTGGCTGGGTGAGGCAAGAGGAATTAGGCCCTTAAAATACTCAGTTTAAAGGTGTTCTAAATCATACAATAAAAGCGTTTAGAGGTTCATGCTCTCCATGGTATGCATATGTAATTCCTGTAGACATTAATGGAAATTCTTACCATTACTTTCAAGGTCAGGGTTGTATTAAATGCTGAGTTGGAGCCCTCAGAGTGTCTTTGCACTCCAGTGGTATCTCTGACTTACGTCAAAGGCAGTTGCTGGTAGCTTTTTACATGTGAAGGACAGAAAGTGTAAATTACAAGGGTCAGCTTGAGTGCTGTTGAATAAGTTTGTGTGTAGATTTTGCTCTTATGCAGGGACCTTCACTCACTACTTGTCTACAGGAAAGCGAGAAGAGCTTATGACCGTTCCCAGAAATATTCCTTAATTTATGAGGTTGTTGGAGCTTCTAGGCAGCCTGTCTTTGTGTAAGATAAGCTGCTTTTGTAGACCTTTCTGATACCAGGTGAATCTGCCTCTTAATTTCTGCAAATGAATTCATTGCTCAGCTAGATCAAGGGTAAAATTTGATGGTTGTAAGCATTATGTTTGTGAAGAGGAAAAAAAAAATTTGAGGGGCTGGTGCAGTGAAAGCTTTTTTTTTTTTTTTATTTTTATCATATGTGTTCTATGAGAGAGGCATGCAGTGCTGTCAAGACCAGTGCTCTCAACCAAAACTGTAAACCATATATCCCAGACTTCTGGGATAACAAAGCAGTTTGGGATATCTGCAATTGTCGACATTCAGGCTGAACTTATTTATGCTATCTAAATACATTTTCAAAATGTATTGCTTACTGTTGACTGGCATTACCAATTATACCCATACTGCTGAAGATGGCTTTTTATTATATAGCAAAAAAATATTGTAGATTGCATTGTTTCCCTTGGGCTTCTGAGACTAATACCACAATTCATAATGTACTGCAGAGAATGTACTTAAGCACCAAAACACTTTGGTTAGAGGCACAGAATGAAAAGCAGTGCCATTTTGGTGATAACACCTCATTTTAAGTGGTGTTGCTGGAAAAAGCCATGTGTGTCCACATCCCCCCAACCTACCAGCAAAAATAAATCCTAACAAAATCAAAATTGTATTTCATAGTTTCTTTCCATGCTTCTTTTTTATTGCACTTCAGCAGTTTGAGTAAAGGAGAAATAAGCTTATTTTGGCAATAAACTGAGTGCCTACTAGTAGCCAGCTAGGAAACCTACACACAACACTGATTAGTTGTGTGTATAATTCATCATAACAGTATACTTGGTCTGGAAGGTGAACTTGTAGGACTGAAAATAACTTTTCAGTATCTAGTATACTTAAGAAGGAATTAAGACACTTCATAAGCCATTGGCAAAAATGAGCAACAATGTGTAATTTTGAAAAAAAAGAGTTAAAAAAATAAAATACATAAAGTTCATCTGCCTGCCACCTTGCATTATAGCATCTCCACAGTAATTGTCAAACGGATCCTAAAGAAAATTTCAGGCATGACTTACTAGGAAGTAGCAAACGTAACTCTGTTAAGAGTTTCAAATGGCAGTAAGCAAATCTAATCCTTTCAGTTCTCTTAGAGAGCAGTTAAGTATGTTTTGAAATATCCCATCTTAGTGATTCATGTTCAGTGTAGATGACATAGATAAGATTAGTTAGTATTGGATAAGGTCCTGGAAAATGACAAATTCTGTATGAATGTGTGCAATGTTCTTTTCCATTTTTAAGCGCTTACTCTGTATTCTAGATTCAGCTGCTTGCATTGCTTTTGTGCTGGGTATGTATTTTAAAGCCTCGATTACGTACAGGAAACCTAGAAAATAAAGTGTTCTGTGGTTCAGTTACAGCAGAAGCAGCAGTACGTTGCTTCTGTAACAGGGCTGTTGACCCCCAACAATGCTTTAAAATACCAAGCCACCAAAATATTCTTCTGAGCAGGGTAAATGCAGATTGGGTAGGAGAAATTAAATGATACTGTAATTTAAATGTCATTTGAAGAAAGCACCGCATATACCTTTTGGTTTGTAATGTTATTGTTACAGTCTGGGAGAGGTATTTATGTGCAGTACGTGAATTTTGCTTCATGTTAGGGACTCTGTGTGTTGGTGTCAGACTGCAAACTCCATTTTGAGTGTGCATTTTGTTTTCTGCCATGACTGACTGTTTTCATATTGAGCTAAATTCACAGGAGGTGCCAGAACAAAATCTTGTACCTGGCATGCACCTAACAACAGGGGATAGCCTAATTTTAACTGTCTATTCAAATGAAATATGCTTTGGAGAAAAAGATGGCTATTGTCCTTGCTAGTTCCTGCATAGGGTGAAACTTCAGGTCTGAAGTTGAATATCAAGGTAAGCAAACGGTGTATCACCTGGTGGGAAGCTGTGATCTCTCTTGGCTAGAGAATTTCTGATCAGCTTTGACAGGTCAGCCGGAAAGTTTTTACAGCCGTGTTTTAATAGGAAAATGAAGATGTGGTTAGATGTATATACATTCTATTTTAGCTCAGTTTGATTACTGTAGGTAACACCAACAGTGGACTTCAGTTTGTGCTAGTGGTCAAAATTCACTACATAATCACTGGAGAGCTAGCTGCTGCTATGTGCTGGTGAATGAGAACACATGTTGTGACAGCTCACTTGATATTGACAGTGCTGTTGTGTGCTAATCTATCCTTCAGGTACCCTTTTACTTCTCTTCATTGTTGTGGCTACAGGGATTACCTAAACTCCTTTACAGGAGAGAGATCCAGCGCTTTGTAGAGCGAACTTTGCGGAGTCAAGGGCTCTGACTTAAAGCACTAGTAGTCAGAGTATGATCAGAAGTAGTACGTGAGCTGAGACAAGGAAATGCATTTGTATTTTTGCAAATCTTCTGACTCAAAGCTGTTCTGGGACTTGTTGCAGACCTATGTGCTTATTTGCTTTCATTGATGCATACCTGCAAATTATTTGTAAGAGACAACTTTGGACAGTTAAGAGCCTGAGTGAAGGTGGTTGAGTCTGGGCGTTCTTGTGGATCTGTGACAGGTGGAGAGCCTGTCTCTAGGAAAGCACCTGAGAATCAAAGACAGCAGAGAGGTTGCAGCCTGTTGAGGCTGATAGAAACTAGTCACATGTGAGTGTCTGGTGGAATTGTAGTACTGGTGGTAAAGCTCTCCACAAACACATTTGCAGGCATCCTGATGTGGTTTTGGGAGGACAGATTTTTGTTCTTGTCTTTTTTTAAACAATGGTCAAACAGTCTGAAAATACTCCCTCAATCTTCAGAGAAGTGCAACAGCATGCTAGAGTGAAACTGTAGGCAATAACTTTTAAAAACAAATCACTGAATTCCCTGAAGTTTTCTGGTTATAGAAATCCCTGGGAGAGGGGTGAGGGGAGGAGAACATCAAATGGACTAAATTACCCAAGCCTTTGATATACAGGGAAGAAAACTAAAATATTTTGGTGTTTTTTAGATTTCTGTCATTATTTGCTTTTAAGGTATTGATTAGATGAAAACATCTGTGGTTGTTACGTAAGAGAGCTGGGGAAGCTGTCTGTCAGGGGACGTACTGTTGAACAGCAGAAGTGGTCTGACTAATGAATAATTGAAATGCATACTCCTGACTGTTGTAGAAAGACCTTTGATTGGAGGCCTGACAAAAACTCCAGATGACAAAATTGGAAATGTTCTTATAAAATATAGTTCCTATATCACCTGTCTTGCCTGTGACTGTTGTTGCCATGTTTATTTTAAGATGTACTCATAGTGATGTGAGTGTGGGCTCTCAGTTTTGTTTTTCAGTTTTATCCCCTTCAGCTTTTATGCTGACTGCTGATCCATAAGCAGGCTCTGTTTGAGCTTCCTGGCTCTTCTAATGAGGAAACTCAGGCAGACTGGCATCAACTGGATCACTAATAAGACTCAGAAGCATCCAGCCAGACTTTGTTTTTTCTCACTGCTGGTCTCATGCCCCCCCCTGCCCTCCAAAGGAGGATGTCTCCTCCTTTTAACTTTTGATTTGAGAAAACTATTTGTGTATGTATCTAAGCAGTAGTCTGATTTCTTGTGCAACTAATAGATCTTAAGGTATTCAGAGAGGAGTTGTGCATAGCCGTGAGAAAAATGCAGGTCTGTCTTTCATCTGACTAGGGCATTTTTTAAATTTTTTTTTTGCAAACTTTAGCAACTGTATTGCTGACTGGTTTTAATGTAATAGGCAAATAGTGTAAATTTTGAAATGGGGAAAGAATCCCATAGAAAGGTGTTTACACCTCAGGTTATGGATGGCCTTTTAAGGCAGCACAGCAAACCTACCAGTGTGTAAGGACTTTCAGGGTCTGTTTTAAATATGTCAGGTCGCAGACAGTGTTGTATGCTACTAGAGTTGTGTTTCAGAGGCTCCTTCTGAGCCCAGTGAGCCTTGGGAATGAGGGTAATGTTTTGTGTGGCAGGATTCCAGAGCCCATCCTCAACATCTGCAGTGATTAGGGAAAGCATGAACATGAAGTGCACAACCTTCCTAAATGCCTTAGATCATCTGTTGGATCAGAAACGTTGTCCAGCGAGTTATGCATATGAGTACTCAGCTGGGGGAGAGGGGAAGCTGAGAAGACTGTTTCAAACATTCTGCTAATTTCTGGTACTTGAAAGGGCAGAGAAGTCCTGTTTTTTGCAGAACATAATATCTTTCATTGAGCAGAACCTTGTATTAGTTGAGCCTTCTGGTCCCCCATCTTCCAGCCTGGGACATACTGGGGAAAGTGGGGTCCCTGGCAGTCTAGAGGAGCATTCTATGCTCTGACTCTGTGGCACAACTGGTCAGGTACAATGGTCAAGAATTTCTGCTTGACAATTAGGATTAGTAACAACATGCATGATCACAATCCAGCAGTAATTTTCTAAGATGATGTGGCAAGACGTGGTATCCTTTACAAGTTTTGCTTTTTTGTATTAGATCAATCTATTGTTTCATTCTTCTTCTACTTAACTATTTATTGATCGTGAGTAATTTTACTTGTCCTGTTGCAACAGCTGTGCTGAAAAAGTTGCCCCCATCTTACCTGCAGGCCCCCTTTAAGTACTGGAAGGCTGCTATGAGGTCTCCCCAGAGCCTTCTCTTCTCCAGGCCAAATAACCCCAACTTTCTCAACCTGTCCTCATAGGGAAGGTGCTCCACCACCCCCCTGATGAAATAATATGTTGTAAGTTAATCCTGAGCTAGTATTTAAAATAAACCAAGATGTTAAGTAAATTTCAGACCTACTGTGTTATGCTGTTTAAGACATGCAGTAAAAATATGTAAAAATATTTAAAAATTGCACAGGCCGACACTGGGATGCTTAGAGGTATTTTTCTGTAGAAATGTGTCTATTTTTAGATGTCAAAATGGTTACCCCTTTTTCTTTTTAGACTTGTTTTTTACCTGTCTTTTACATGTATTTGGGAAATATTTTGGTGATGTGATTTAGCAAAATACTTGAGATCACCATGTGTCATATGTATGTGAAGTCACACTGATAATACTGGCTATAAATTTTATACTTCCTTTCTAAGTAGAAATGACTACCTCTGTAAGTCTAGAAATGTCTGTAGTGCTACAAAATGGAGCAATTACTCTGTATCCAAGCCCCTATCGTATTGAGGTAGAGATAGTATTCAGACTTTCCCATCAGAAAAGAACAGGTGAAAATTTTTGCCATACTTGGCAGGCTTATACCAGGAGCACCGTGCCTTGCCGTTTTGCTCTGTCTGCAATTCTGGAGGGATGCTGGAGGTTGAAGGAAGCAACCCCAGTGCACACTATCTGTCCTGCTGGCTGCTGGGGGAAATAAGCTGTCTTTGCTTATAGAAAAAGAAGGGCTGCTTTGAATTGCATCAGCATCACAGTTTCTTGAATGTTTTCTGACAGTGCAAACCTGCTCTACAGACACTGTTCAGGTAAGCTGGAGTTCTGGGAGATGTAGTCCTATCTTTAAATAC
The DNA here is from genome assembly GCF_034619465.1 of Leptosomus discolor. NCBI lineage: Eukaryota > Metazoa > Chordata > Aves > Leptosomiformes > Leptosomidae > Leptosomus > Leptosomus discolor. Next base: position 107,578,437 of record NC_141391.1, on the reverse strand, counting down.
TTGAAATAAAAAGAGAAACATTTTGTGACCGGTAAGATTGACATAGTCATCATTGAACTGTCAAAGACTGATGGAGGGCTGTAGGAGTGACTTATTATCTGTGTTCTCAAAGGGCGTTCATTCTCACTTCATAGTTAAAGGTGAGGGGATTTTTTTTAATATGAGTATAGGACAGGGAGACTTACAACAGGGCAGGGCATCTACAGCATGTTTAGAAATGAATTGTCAAATATCAAAATGTTTCAAACGTTACCTTCTGGTGGAGTTTTTTTTTATTGGCAAGTAGTTTCCAAATTATTTAAATTCTTTATCAGTTGTGTACATTACACCTTTAGCTATTTTAACTTACTACTTTTTATTTGTTGCTCATAATATTTTTGATGTAATTGTAAGTAAGTTGGTTTTTTTAATCACTAATTTCTGAAGAACGGGGAACTCTGAGGTTTGAGAAGATGGAGAAAAAAAAGACAAACACATTTTCTGTAGTATTCACAAGGGGGAGACTTCCTAGATAACCCTAGGAAAGATGAATTTCATTGACTTAGCTCCCTGTAAATAGTATTTTAAAATGCAGCCTCCTGGTAAGGTAAGATGCTCTGTTTCTTTCAGATAACCTGGCTTCACCATTTGGGAGAGCTAAACATTAGGTCCATCAGTTCCGTAAGATTCATCTTACGGAAGTAGTGACCTTCATTTCATTGTTAAACTATTAATTGATAAACTATTTGGAAGCTTGTACTGCTTGAACATTTTTGTAAGTAACACACATATGCATTGTGCTTTCACATGTGTGTATTTGCACAAACAATGGCACCTCCTCCTCCCCTCTTATCTTTAGATGCATTCCCCTGAATGCATCTCAAATCACAGAAGATAGGCTGGAAAATAGTGGAGTATGTATCTTGTATTATGCTTTTGGGAGTTTAGGAGAAATTAATGAAGCAGATATGCAATAAAATGCAGGAGACCACAACGAATCAGGCAGTGTTAAGGAAGATGGGGTGGAAAAAATGAACTGTATACATCAAATTTGCAATGTCCTGAAAATGAGGAACAACTTTAAACCAGTTTCATAAGCTAGCATTCTCAAAGTACTTCAGAATAGTATAAAGCAGCTGAAGTGTTGATACAAGCTTAAACAAAAGCTTAAATGAATAAAGAAACAAATATATTTTGCTACCTTTCCCTGCGTCACTGGCTATAATAGCTGCCTGCTGCAGCTCCTCAAGAAGTGATGCGCGTTGCTGCATTCAACTTGCTGCAGCACAGCCAAAACACGGGATTGTTTTGCGTGTAAGAATGTGCAAGTAAGCATGGTCCTGAGAGCTCATAGAAGCCCCCCTGTGAAATAGTGTGCCCTCATGGGCCACATGCTGCTGGGGCATCCAAGTGGGTTTCTTGCATGCCACCCGTTAGATGGGGCAGCATGCCATGTTTGTAGCTACTCCAAAGGCTGCTCTGAGGGGCTGATGAAGGAATGTTTGTATCTCCCTCTTGCTTTTCTGTTGCATTAATGGTATACTGTTCACATGACAGCCTAATATATGTATTTTTGTAGGGTAGCATACATATTTTGACATATCTGAAACCATGCTTAGCCTCTTCAGTCATATTACTTGTTATTTATTTCTACCTTCTTGTTAAATTTATTAGAATGGTACATGTTAAAAGCAGTAACTAAGCTGTCAGTGAATAATGCTGCACAAAATAAGTGACAACGCTGAGGTAGAACTTGATGATGCTTTATTGGCTCATTATGCTTGAATTGTTGTTTCTCATACCCCCTGCAATATACAAAAGACCAGTTGAAAGAGCTCAAAGGCTGACAATATGACTACTTGGGAAAGTCAGGATTGCATGAAAGAGGTCTTATTTTGGCTCTCTGTTTAACATCATGGTGGATTAACGTCTGAACAAAAGCATTTGCTGCTACGTAATTGGGCACAAGGTTTTCATGAAGATTTGCAGCCTGGTGAAACTCACTGCAGGATCCCAAATAGCATTTGGGTGGGATTGTAACAACAGAAAAGATTTTATCATAACAATTAAAGCAAGTTACAGGCAAGGTAGAACTCTGTTCAAGCGTGTACAGAAACTGTTATTCCTTTTGCTCAGATAAAATGTGCAATTTGACTTGGGTAATTGTTTACATGACTCAGAATAAAGCAAGCAGAAAGTTTCAGTAATACCTGCATTGATTATTGTTTTGGGAGTCCTCATCTGGGTAAGCTCATACTTCTCTTATGCACCATGCGTGAGACTTTCTTAAGACGAAGTGGCTACAAAAATAACACATACTGTGCTGTTTATCAGTTGTATTAAAAAAAAAAAAAAAAGGCAGAGAGGAAGACTTGTTTCATCTGGATGAGAAGTACCCATATATGAATAAAAACATAGTATGCACGGATCACTCTCTTGCAGAAGCTGTTCTGTACCTTTGTGCTACAGATATCAGGTTTGCTTTTCGCATGCTATTCTTCCTCTGCTACATGCAGTATCTTAGCTTTGGCTGTTGCAAGTGGTTGTAGAAGAGTGTGTTGTGCTTTGCAAGATGAGTTTCATGGTAAGGAATCTGATAAATAATATTGTACTGAACCTAGAACACAAGCTGAAAAGTCTATGTAAAACTGGAGTCTTCCTTCTGGCCTCAATGTTTTCCTGGTTATTGAGTTTTTTCTTATTACCTTTATTATTATTTACCTTTGCTTGCTACCTTTGTTCAATAAAACATTGTCATCAGCCAGATAGAGACGTACGTCTATAAGAGATAGATAGGAAATTTGGTAACTGAATATAGAACCTGAAATCCAGATAATATCACTTAAGTTCAAGAACAGCTTTTTTTTTTTACAAAAAAGGATAACTTACAATGGTTTAGGCAAATTTTACATGGTTTTCCTGGTAAATTTTTAACTTCTTGGGAAGTCTTGTAGACAATTGTCTCCTTTCTATGTCAGGATAGTGTTTGTAGTGTCTATGTCTCGCATTACTACGCTCACAAGCTTTTCTTTCCATCCTGTGTGCTATCAAGTTGAAGTCAAGCAGGATTTTTGTTGGTTTATCCATTTCTAACTTTCTTTATTACACTATATATTGCGTGAAAACCTTTATGAGAAGTAACTTCCACAGGTATGTGTTTGGATACTCATTGAAACATGGCCTGCAAAGTAGGAACATAGCTAAATCCTGTCCACAAAATGACAGAGTGGTTGAAGTTGGAAGGGACCTCTGGAGGTCATATGAGCTGCTTTCCAGCTGGGTGACTGCCAACCGTATACTGGTGCCTGGGTTGGTTACTCCCCAGAGGCAGGACTTTGCACTTGGCTTTGAACTTCACAAGGTTCCTGTCAGCCCATTTCTCCAGCCTGTTGAGGTCCTTCTGGATGGCAACACAACTATCTGGTGTATCAGCAACTCAAAGTGGGAACTGAGGAGACTCAAACCATTTTAGAACCTGAAATGAAATGTCTTGGCCAGAAATCTGTTAACTGTCACAGCAGCTCTTCAGAGTGCATTGAGTAGACTTGACTCGGAAGAAATGGATCTAGTCTTTCAAGTATAGGTATCCAAATCCTTGGATCCCAAATCAATCACTTATTTTCAAAAATTCAGGAATGCAGCCCCAATGATTTCTGAAACTTGCTGGTTTAAAACCACAGGAAAATATATAAATCCTTTGATTTATCTATTTGGGAACAGTTTTAGTTGTGTCAGGAAGCTAGGAAGTTTTGAAGTCCTATCTACACACACAGTGTCATAATTCTGTCACAGATTATGAACACAGTTTTCCTCTGCCTTTATTTTTTGGATTATGCTGATAATTGTTTACATAGCATTGTAAAGTGTATGACTCTAAAATAATTAGAGTAGGACACAGGTAGGAAAAACGCAGAAAGTGCTTCAAGCAAGTTACAGGTAACACCCAAAGTTCAAAAGAATAAGAGTAATTTCAATAAAGAACAGAAGCAGATGACTGTTAATGCTGGGTTGTTTGCTATAACAGATGGATTTTGAAGAAAGCTGGGAGTATGGGGCTGCTGGTACGCTTTATTTGTCAGGCAATTTGGTATTAAGGCCTAGAGGGTGCCTGGCTGGTATGAGATTGTCAAGGGACATTCACATGAATAAAAACCTTGTTTAGTTTGCTGGTCTATCTTGGTTGATCAAGGGAAAAAAAAAAAAAAAAGGTAATAATCCTATGATTTGAGATGTGGGAACATAAATTATAGATGAGACAATAAAAGAAAGCAAAATAGCCTGGACATGTTTGGGTTTTTTTTACTCTTCAAGAGCATGATTGCTGCATCAATGAGGGACCTCTGGCTGATGATAAGAAACACTGGATTGAGTGAAGTAACTGATGTGGTGCACTGTATACGTGAATGTAAATATTCCAGTGGCAATTTGTGCCCTTGCCTGTTCAAATGTAAAGTTCAAAGTAGAAAGAATTGGTAGAAACATCTGTATACTGAAATTTAAAGCTACAGTTCCTTGAGTTCCATGTAATTATAATTTCCTTACAGATTTGATCGTAACAGTAAACAGTAAAAATTTTAATTTGCTTAAATGTACAAATATGCAAGAATCAAAAAGATCATTTTTTCTGTTTCAGATGCATTAGTCTGTTGGAAATTTAATTGACAGGACACTCTCGAGAGCAAGACTTGATATCCTTTGGAAAAAATTTTGACAGTGAGGTTTCATAAAATCAGATGTTAATTCTTTAATAAGGATATTAATGTCTGTCTAAAGCTTTTAAAAATTCATGGAGATCAATTTAAATATTTATTTTGGTGACATTGACCCAATCATTATAAAAGTACAAGAAGCTATTTATTTCTTATAAATAAGGAACTTGTTTGCACATAAGAATCTAAAGCTCATTATCTCTGAAGAAAGAGATATAGTATTGTATGTAAGGGTTAGAATGAAGTAAATAAAATTGAAACTACTGAATTTGTTGATCTAAATGCAGTGAATACTAAGTCACTTAATGAATCACATTTTATCATAGTTTTGCTTCACTTTAGACAACCTTGTCTTTGTCCTTAGAGGCATGTGATGCACACTTTATTTTTTAGCATGACTACTACTCTGTTTATCACACTAGTGCAATTTCCCGCTGGGGCTGCTTCTTGCCATTTGCAGAAATTGACTTTGTGTCTTCAGCAGTGACTCAAGCTGATTCTTCCCCTTTTCTTTGTTAATCAGAAAGTGAACATGTCGTTAGAAATGGGAAAGATGGTACCTCTGGCAATAGTGCCCTTTGAAATTTATCTTTTTCAAGGAAAAGTACCTTCTTCAGGTCTCTATTGGAGACCTTGTCAGTCACGGAGAAGCTTTCCCCCAGATGTATGCCAGGTCAGGATGGACAGAAAGAGCTTGCTCCTCATTGCTCTTTTTACTGGTGCCTAATAGGGCCTAATTAGCTTCCTGTAAGGACTTTTTTCTTTATCTCTTAGGGCTGCTGTTGTTTGCTCTAGGCAATTCTAGGCCCCATGTGGGAATCCAGTGGCAGGCTTTTCCATTAGCTCTTTGTGGCTACAAAACATTGTCAGAAAGAGCTGTAGCTAGCAAGGCATGTGTGTTGTGTGCTCTCATTGATGCCCAGAAGGACAATGATGCACTTGAATCCTTGCAGCTAGGTTTTGCCTTCTTTCTTTTTCTTGCCTAATGTGAGGAATCCTAGAAAGAATGATGGCTTCTGTTTTCACTCAGTTGAACTCTGCTACAGCTCAGAAATCAATCTTTCCTGAGACTGCAGGTATTTCAGCTGGGCAGCATACAGTTGTTACTGCGTCCTAGGCACGACAAAACATTACTAGTTTTCTTTTTCATCAGCTACCTGATGAATAGGTGTTTTCTTGGATTATCTGTGTTGTGGGACCTTGGAATCGATACATTCTGGAAAAAACATATGCTGTATCTTGATTTTTCTCATCAAGAAAGTTGAATGCAGGGCCAGCAAATCTGTATTATGTCTAAAATTCTGCACACTTTAATTGCAATATTGATATCAATTGTATATGGCAATAGATTTTTCTGGGCAGATCTGGTAGAGGTGGTGGTGGACAAGCCCTGTAGATGACATTACGTGGGTAACAACATTAGAAAATAAACATAAATTATTGTATTCACTGAAGAATTCAAATTAAAAACCATTGTACAATAATGATCAGATAAATAGCTCAAATTATCTGCTGCCTAGAGAAAAACTTGCAATTTTGGTACCATGTTATACGTAAGTCTTACTCTGTGTATTAAGAGAAACCTTACGTAATCTGAAAGGAAAATACTCAATACTGGGATTACTTGTGGGTGCAGTGGTCGCAGAGTCTCTGATTAAGTGTTATTTTTTTCTGTTAGAAGATCAGCTTCCCAAGGGACCTACAACTTCACTGTAAAAATTATTTCTAAGTGAAACTTCCTATGTAACCTATTAGCCTAGAAGCATGTGTAATAAAATCATGCTTCCATGTAAAAAAAAAAAAAGAGACAAAAGTAGAATAGTTCTACTTTAGGTTAATCTTTGCCTTCAAGTAAATCCCATACAACACCAATTTATAATAGCTTTGTCTAACAGCTTTTGACAATTTTGTCACATTGAGATTTCTTCTTGAAGGTGGAGACAAGAAGCCGTAGATAAATGTTTAACTGAGGAAATTCATAGCGGCTTTTTTAATGATACCTTCTCTGCAATTTGTAAATGTGGGGTTTCCCAATATTGTGTGTAATTGCATTCTAAAAGGTAATCAAGTAGCTCTTAATTATGTAGACACACAAATATATGTTTTATATATGTTATATATGCTTAGTATATAGTTTATATACATACTATATACAGATGAACTGCTAAACTAAGTAAAAGATTTCTTCACGTGTATATAAAAGTATGTGTATGCAGTGTGTAAGATAAATATGTGCATATTAAGACAAAGTACAGGAGAGCTACTAGCAAAAGGATATGTGTTTTTTTTCAAACAGATTTTGGTACAAATTGTCTTGAAACAGTTACATGGAAATTACCCAGACACACAGTGCTCATTTGAGGAGATATATATATATATATGTGTGCATTCATTTTGTAAATGCTTGAGCTTTGTGTTTCCATATCATTATTATTCTCATAGGAAGAATATTCTAAGTTGCTATTCATAAACCACATAGACAGTCTTGACCCATCCCGTGTATGGTATTTTTTGCTAGACAGTAAGTTGAATACAGTTTGTTTAACCCTCAATCAGTTCTCTTTGGGTACTACGTTGAAAAGTGTTTTCACCATTTTTTGCCATTTATTACTTTATCCTTTTACATAATGTTGTACACTGAATCAAAAACATCTTTTAATGCTCATGCACATTTTGCCTAATTACATGAATTGATAACTAAAGTTACGGTGTGGAGTTTTTTTTTGTAATACTGAATGGCCTACGTAATCACTAGGATACAATGTGGGAGAGGCACTTCAGTTTGAAAAGAACCCTGAAAGGGTTGATGGTCTTTGTTTTGTTTTCTGTTGGCAAAGGTGTATTCTGAATCACCCTGATATCTGGAGGGGGCAGCATAGTGGTGCAAAAGCTATAAAGGAGGTTTCCAGAGCACATTGATAACTTCCTGACACTGGTGGTGGAGAAGCCAATAAGGGAAGATGCACTGCTAGAGCTGGTACCTAAAAACAGGGAAGGACTGCTTCAGGATGTGGAGGTTAGGAACAGTCTTGCTGTAGTGACCATGAGATGGTGGAGTTCAGGATCCTGAAGAGCAGTAGCAAAGGAAATCATGCCTGATGAACCCAATAGGTTTATATGATGAGGTGACTTGCCTGGTGGATGAGGGAAAAGCTGTGTATGTTACTGGTTTCAGTCTCCCATCGCATCATACTTGGTAAACTGATGGAGTGTGGCCTTAAGTAAATGGGCAGTGGCATAGGACTGAAAGCTACCTAAACTGCTGCGCTGAAAGGGTTGTGATCAGTGGCAAAGTCCAGTCCTTAGTGCTGACCTCCAGGGGCTGATGCTGGGTCTGATATTGCTTAATATGCTCATTATTGAGCTTGATGATGGGACAGAGTGCACCCTTGGCAAGCTTTGTAGATAGTCCCAAACTGGGATGGTAGACCAAACAGATGTTTAGTTGTGCAGCCTTCCAGAGGAGCCTTGATGAATTGCAGAAATGGGTGGAGGGCAACATTACGAAGTTCAACAACAGGAAACATGGAGTCTTCTTGGGGAGGAATAACCTGGTGCCTGTGGACAGGCTGGAAAGCAGTTTGGACAAGAAGGTATGTGATTGGCACAGGGTGGTGTTGGTGATATCCTGGTGGACCCTAGGTTGCCATGAACAACCAATGCACCCATGTGGCAAAGAGGGGTATTATCATCCTTGAAGATGGTCTCAATTTAACTGTCTGTTTTTCTGGGCATCCTGCCTTGTGAGTCAGGGACTGGACTAGGCAGCCTCCAGAGATGCCTCCTAACCTCAGCCATTCTGTGAAGATCCTTAAGCCTATAGGCTGCCAGCTCTGTTTTGGTGATAAGCAGGTTCCTAAATGTTTTGTGATAACTAGCAATAATAATTTTTCAATTTTGGAAGTTTCTTCTGAGAACAGATACATTCGCATGTTTAAGTATTCAGGTGCGGTAGTAATGGTATCCATGGAAGTACTTTAAATACAACGGTGATTTGTGCTTTATTTGATTACAAGTTCTGTCTTACTGTATCAAGTGTCAACATAGATTTTCAAGTACTTGAAAAAAATCTGTTATGAATTATTAGCGTATGTAAAAATTTGAGTATGTCAATATAATCACATAATTGCTGTACTGTATCATTCTTTTCATCTTTGAATATTTCAAAATAATGTAACAAATATCATTAATTATAAAGGTTGTTTTTACTGTTGTTTGTATAGTAGTTGTGCTTAATCACCTGTGTCATGCATTGCACTACTTTGTTTCTATGAATAACTTTTGTGTAACCAGAGGCAAACCATATATTGCTGCTTTGTTTCAGTTAAATTTTTTCTGTTGTGTTTACTAGGAAGGAGACAGCACTGCTTTTCTTTCTTGAACAGAGGGACAGATTAGTGATTCTGTGTTCATTAGTTTAGCTCTGTGATATAGCAAAACTCCATGCATGGATCATTGAGGAGCAAGGTGCAAAATCACTGGGAGATAAGGTATCAAACATGTAAATTTAGAGACTAAATGGCTGATACGTCTGTGTAAGTACAGAGTAGTGATATGTCAACTGTTGCAGCTACTAAGCTGCTCAGTTTTTGAGGGGTAAGCCATCCTGTACACAGAAGAACTGAGCTTATGCATAGTGGTCTGTATTTCTTTTCATGAACTGTCACCAGAATATAAGGGATAATAGTCACAAAATCCAGGGGTGGTTTCTGAAAGGGGTAATAAGAGCTGTATGTTTTTGAGGTTCTATGGAAGGAGGAGAGATTCAAAGAGGAAACTCTCACCAGCCATTTCCAGCTTTACATTATTTTTAATGTTTTAATATATAGACATTAGATGGAGGAGGAAAAGAAAGATTCTCAGTGCCAAAACAGACAATTCTAAGGTCTGTATCCTCCAAAAAGCCATGGTATATGATTAGCACTCGTCATTGTAAGGAACAGTAATTAGTTCCTGTGTATAGAAGCACAAAGGAAAAGTATGCAATGTGCTTTTGATATTTTAGAGCGAGAAAAGCTTCTAGCACAATCTAAACTATTCCTTGTTTGATAATAATGAGAGCCTATAAGATATCCATCCTTTGATTTTTAGAGATTGGTGAGACAAAAAGGCTAACGGCAAATATTTCCTAGGTGTTTCACTTACCATCACAACCTTGTTCAGTTTGTTTTCCCTAAATTCCAGAAAACATAAGCAGAAGTCAGTTAACTCTAGCAAACTTTCAAACACAGTTTTGTTTGGCTTGGTTTTTTTTTTTTTTAATTGAGAATAATAGGCAGATATATTTATCTGCTCTAATATGTTCTATTTGTCAAGTGTGGAGGTCTTTATCCATGCATATAAATAGTACGTGCGTAAGTGAACATTTTCACTAGGTGTTCAGTAATAAGCATTTCGACTGTAAATTGAAATAACATACAATTCTTCCCAATGTAACTTTAAATGGCCTTTTAAAAAATAAACTGATTGATGATATTTCTAATTAGATGCCAATAAAAACAAATGAAAGACTATCTGCCTGTCAGTATTCCCTACAGTAATTAGTCTCCTTTGAAATATTACATCTGAAACAAATATGAATTCCCAGGCACTATAACATACTTTTTTTAGAAATATTTTTGTGTTGTAATCTCCTGTTTCTAAGTACTTCCTGAGTCATGCTCTTTGAGGATGGATAGTTTGAGTTGTGTATGGACACACAAGAATTTCAGAACCTTAGATTCAGTATTGTATACGATAACGTAAAACTTCTGTTCCCTGTGGGTACTGTGTTCAGGTTAGGTTTAAGATGGAGCAGCTATAGTGAATGAAATCAAAGGTCTAGTAAATCTGTTACTTTTGGAGTTGATCAGAAATGTCAGTCTTCAGGAGAATTGATAGAACACTGATACAGGAGAATCCAGAGGTGAGTTGCCAGGACACAACCATGCCACTTCGTGGCAGAGAATCCAAGCTCATCTTACTAAGTGGGATGAGCAAAGAAGATGGATAGCAATTTTTATTCTAGCACAATTCTCTTTCCCCAGTAAAGGCTTCTGGTTCAATTTTAACCAGCACTATGGACTCAAGGGAAGAGGACATTTACTCAGTCTCTGTAAGGTGGGCTTTCTAACTTGGATGGTTGACAAAAGCTGCCAGAAGCTCTTGTTTGACTTCAACTTTGCACTCCACTGACTTTGTTAATTTGGTTTACCATCACCTTCAGGCTTCTGCCCGAAGTATGTCATGAGGTTGTAAAATTGTAGATTTGATCTTTGCTGATTTGTTTTATTTTGATGCCCACCCTGCACACCAAAAGCAGAGCACCCAACATGTCCCAATTCTACTAGAATTCCCTACTTATACTTCTATGTATACATAAGACCATCTGAAAACATTGATAAGCAATAACACATAATATTGCTAGCTCTGTATTAAATATACTTAACTCTGACTTCTGTAGCTACTGGAGGATGAAAACCCCTTGAATTTAAAGATAACTGTTATGGGGAGGTTTCACTTATCTGTGCTTTGTGTATTTTCCCAAAGCATACCAAAATCATCTATTGAGATAAAGCTATGATGGAGAATATTGTCAAGGTCTCACTTAACTGAATAATACTTGCGGGTAGCTGTATAGTGGTGCTTTACCTAGAATACACCTTCCCATTTCCAAAAAGCTGTTGAAGGACTTTGAACTGTATTTTGAACTCAGCAGTTTCAACACTGAAGTGAGGATGTAATTCATGTTCATAATAAAGTGTTACAGAAATCTCATGAATTGTTCTTGTTTCTGAAAAAGATGATGGGTTTGGGTTTTGCATTTGAGGTGGAACCTTAATTTAGGGATATGCTGTGCGTGTACAAATGTACAGTACTGCTAGAATGTCTTGTCTATTTTAGCCTAGATACTTGTGTTAGACTTCCTTGGGCTTTTTATCATGTCAGAATTATGTAATAAATACACAATAAAAAAACGTTTATTAAGTGGAAAGCAGTCTTTAAAACAATTCCATTTCATAAGAATAAACAAACCCTCTCCCCCAGTCGGAGTACTAAAGCTTTCTACCTGGTGTACTATGTCCAGCTATGAAGTATTCAGTACAGGGAAGACATGGACCTGTTGAAGTGAGTTGTAATTGGTTTGCATGGCAAGGTTTTGGTAGCAGGGGCGTTACGGGGGTGGCTTCTGTGAGAAACTGCTAGAAGTTTCCCATATGTCCAATACAGCCAATGCCAGCCAGCTCTGAGACAGACCTACTGCTGGCCAAGGCTGAGCCCATCAGCAACAGTGGTAGCACCTTGGTGATAACGTGTTTAAGAAGGGGAAAAAAGTTACTGTGCAGGAGCAATTGCAGCCAGAGAGAGGAATGAGAATATGTGAGAGAAACCACTCTGCAGACACCAAGGTCAGTGAAGGAGGAGGTGCTCCAGGCACCAAAGCAGAGCTTCCCCTGCAGCCTGTGGTGAAGACTATGGTGAGGAAGGCTGTCCCCCTGCAGCCCATGGAGGTCCACAGGGAGCAGATATCCACTTGCAGTCCATGGAGGACTCCACAATGGAGCAGGTGAATGTGCTTGAAGGAGTCTGTGACCCTGTAGGAAGCCCAGCAGGCTCCTTGCCAGGACCTGCGAACCTGAGGAGAGAGGATTCCATACTGGAGCAGATTTGCTGTCAGGACTCATGACCCTGTGGGAAGGACCCACACTGGAGCAGTCTGTTCCTAAGGGACTGCAGCCTGTGGGAAGGCCTCACTCTGGAGAAGTTTGTGGAGAACTGTCTCCCATGGCAGGGACCCCACGCTGGAGCAGGAGAAGAGTGTGAGGACCCCTCCCCCTGAGGAGGAAGGAGCAGCAGAAACATGTGATGAACTGATCACAACCCCCATTCCCCACCCCCCATCACTCCTCGGGGGGAGGAGGTAGAGAAATAGTGAGTGAAGTTGAGCCTGGGAAGAAGGGAGGGGTGCGTGGAAGGTGTTCTGAGATTTGGGTTTATTTCTCATTACCTATCTCTGTTTTGATTGGTAATAATTAAGTTAATTTCCCCAAGTTGAGTCTGTTTTGCCTGTTGATGGCAATTGGCGAGTGATCTCTCCCTGTCCTTACCTTGACCCATGAGCTTTTTGTTATATTTTTTCTCTCCCCTGTCCAGCTGAGGAGGGGTGTGATAGAGCAGCTTTAGTGGGCATCTGGCATCCAGCCAGAGTCAACCCACCACGTGAGTCCAGAGAAGGGCCACAAAAATGACCACAGGGCTGAAACACCTTTCCTATGAGGACAGCCTGGAGAAGAGAAGGCTCTGAGGAGACCTTACTGAGGCCTTTCAGTACTTAAAGGGGACAGACTTTTTAGTAGAGAATGTTGTGATAGGACAAGGGGTAATGGTTTTAAACTAAAAGATGGTAGATTTAGATTGGACATAACGAAGAATTTTTTTACAATGAGGGTGGTAAAACACTGGAACAGGTTGCCCAGAGAGGCAGTAGAAGGCCCATCCCTGGAAATGGTCAAGGTCAGGCTGGATGGGGCTCTGAGCAACCTGACCTAGTTGAAGACATCCCTTCTCATTGCAGAGGAGTTGGACTAGATGACCTTTAAAGGTCCCTTCTAACCTAAACTATTCTATGATTCTAAATCTCTTGGAATTTGAATGGCTTAAACCAGTCACTTAAGCTAAACCAAATTATTTATCAGAAGTAGAATAGAGAACTCATGAGACTTCTGTCATCAATGGACACATGTAGGTAGTGAGTGAGGTGGGGGAAGAAAGTATTTAATATCTGTTGCTGTGGTAAGAAGAGTTGTGCTGGAGTTTCGTGCCTGTTAACCAGCTTTCTTGTAAACAATACGCAGCTTCTCATACTTTCAGTATTTGAACTCCTTCCATGTAAAATCAATAACAGTAGTTGAAAATAGCTTCCTTCTTTATTCACACAAATAGGATGGTGCCATGCTATTAAGATACAGAGGAATCTCCAAATTTCAATCTTCTTTTAGTCCATATGGCTTTGGCCTCTTTTTACGACAGGATGTTAGTGGTTGAAGTGATGCAGAAGGTTACTTTAAACATGATTTTTTTTTTTTTGGTCTTGGGGGACAGGGAGGAATTACAGTCATTCAGTGTAAAATAACTATGCTTGCAGTATCTAACATGGAATTTTATCTACCCTTTTCTGACAAAACTTGTCCTGCAAATCACAAATATACATGTCTGTCTGCATATGGGTGAATGTAATAATAAAGTTTATGTGAAGTTATCACAGCCACAGCTTTATCCTTCTGTTAAGATACACACCCTATTTATCAGAAGCTTTGCCTATACTAGAAAATGTGGTTGTGGTAGGGGGTTGTTAATATCAGTTTATTATTGAATGGATAATTGAACAGAGAAAAGGATTAAACATACACTGTTGTGTTACGTATATGTAAACAATCAACTTTCTCCAGAGAGATTCTGTCCCTTTCCCTACCTACCCAATTTGGTCTGAAATGGCTCCTATGCTATCTCTTCTGTACTGTGCTATTCTGGGAGTTTAGGTAGGAAAGTCAGGAAGGAATGAGTAAGGACGTGGAGTAAAGAAAACACAATAATGCAGATGCCTTAACTACATTTTACAGTATCTTTATGGCACGTTTCAGGTCCAGTAATGAAAAACTTTCAAAATTTCAAGAAGCTTTTAGTAGTATGTTTGATTCACTTCAATTATTCTTCATTATACTTACCAGAAATTTTCTGTTATAATTGTTTAAGAGGTAGCAGTAAAAAATTAAGGCACCCAGATTCAGGAAAACTGGTCCTTTTATCTAGTTAGGAAGGAGATGGGCTGTTCAGAGGAAACCTGTTTACCTCTACAGTTTCTCTCTCAGTCTCAGTGAATCCTAGGACTATGCAAATTGCCTATCATATCTTTGTTCTGGTGATACAAAGCAAGTCCAGGAAAGAGTTAAAAATAAATGTTTCTCTTTTTTGTACTTAAAGAAGTTTCTCACCTAGCTATAGCTGGAATTGGCACAACTACTTTTGCTACTTCAGTTGATCTCCTCAAAAGGTTCTTGAATATAAAGACTCTAAGACTAATTGAAGAAGCTGTCAGACATTGAGTGCCCCCATGATAGTAATCATGGTTCTGATAATGGCATTTTTATGGGGAGGGTTCTTTGAATACACAGGAGGTGGTTTTCCACTTGGTCTGCAATTCCATTTGCATTGCTGCAAAGACACTTTTGCCATCAGTAACCATCTTCATGAGCTATTGTGGGCTCTTGGGGCTGACTTAGTATGCATTCAGTGGCCAGACAAGGTGTATTTGTTATAAATAATTCCTCTGTTTCTTGAAAAAAGAACATAACAAAGTGAAATATACTTCAAACAACTAAATTTCTTGTACCTTACAGCATATGTTGTTTTGGATTAATTTATAGGATTTCCTAATGCTATAGTTATAATCAGTTTCACTGTACTGGTCCTGTCTCAAAAATCTTAATTTTCTCAGCTAGTTGCACTTGCTGCTCTGAACAAATAATGCCTTATTTCACCTATGAGGGGAAACCTATCCTGCATTCTGTTCTTGAAACAGTATGGTAAAGGACCTCTCCTATGTTTTTGGTCAATATCAGAAATTCTGATTGGTATCTTCTTGGCATGATTTAGCTTTTCCATAGACATATTTGTGTCTTCTGAATTGTTTACTGCTCCACAGTTGTATTTATATTATTTGTTGTTATCAAACTGCACTTATAGTACTTTGAATAACATAGATTTGGTTTGTGGAGATGCACGTGGGTAGTAGAATTTGAAATTAACTTTATTCTTTGTTTCAGCAAGACATTTGGGACTTTTAGATTGTGTTAAAGGTTCAGGTGCCTCTGAAAGAAACCAAAAGACAAAGTTATTTAGAAACTAAAGAAAAGAGGAGAAAATGTAAGAAAAAATAAGATAGAATCCCTGTAATTTTAATCATATGCAACAACTTATGCTTTGGGATATAATTGTCACATATCACCTTAATTGGAATAACAATGAAAAGTAATGCAGAAAATGTGCTGTCTTGTATTTCTCAAGGGTTAGTGTGGATATAAACATTTCCTGCAGAAAGAAGATAATTTTAAAAAGTTGACAGCTAGAGGTAATATTGTGTAAAGTAGAAATGCAGTGGAATGAGGAATGGTGTTGCTAGATAAAAACTATACTTACTGTTTAAACTATTAGGGCTTTAACATGCCACTGAAAGGTCAGTCTTCAAGAGTAATGGAGAAACTATTGGAGTGAAGGCTAGGAAATAAATTGCAAAGGATATCCTGTGAGTGTGTTCCAGCTCCCAGCTCTAACTTGTTCATAAAGTGATGATAAACTAGCAGCTAGATTTGTTCATTGCTTTTGACTATTTATTATTTTAAAAAAAAAGGCATTTTCTAAATGTGTCATTTTCTCCGAAACCACTGGTGAGTTTTGGGGTTCCTACATGTCCTTATATGCTTTTAATCAACATCTTCCTATATTTTCTAATTTGATTCCATGAAAAAAAAAAAAAAAACAAACAAAACACCCCAGCAAGAGTGGTTCTTTTCTTCTTCTGCTAACAGGGGACAGCATGGGTAACACCTGCTAAGCGGGTGTTCCCAGTGCGTACTGATACCAGTATTGAGAAATATGGTCTTGGACAGATGCTCAGCGTAAAGCTATGTCCTCGTTAGGATTTCTGTTGTATATAATATATACATCATGTAAAGCCCGCCCTATATGAGTAGTTCTGATCTACTCGTATAAAGGCCTATTGATTTTTCTTCTGTTCGTTAAGGTCAGTTATTTTAGAGACTATTACGTTTTTTCCACAAGATTTGTGTGTCCTCTTGATTGAAAAAACTGTACATAGAGGTTCATGGCTGTTGCTGGTGTGGAGTTTCCAGCTTGTCAGCTTTAAGTAATGTGCATTAATGTCTCCAGAGATGTGGCAGGGACACCTCTGCATGAAACTTTGAAAACATGTTCCCTTTACTTAGGCCCTTAGTTGTAAATGCATTAATGGTCTCCTGGAGTGTTTTCCCCTCACCCTGTCTCAGGATTTGGCTGCTGGTACTTAAGGTCAGCTCTAGTATACTGCAGCTGTGTGACACTGAATGTGAAAGATTTGTCAATGTGTGTGAACACCCAATGGGGTGGGGAGTAAGCTGATGAAGCCAGACTTTTGTCAGTGGTTCTATGTGGTATGACAGGAGAAGAGGCAATGGGCATGAAATGAAATAAGAAATCCCTTTTTTACTGTGATGGTCATTGAATACCTGAACAGGCTTCCCCAAGGTGTATTTTCATCCTTGGAGATGCTTACAATCTGACTGGATGTTGTTCTAGGCACCCTGCCTCTTGTGCTTGTTCTCCGAGTAGATTGGACTAGGTGAGCTCCAGAGATGCCTGCCAGTTTTCAGATGCTCTGTAGTCTTGGGTCTGTGGATGCTAGGAAGCTGTCTGATCAACAGTTTGTGTACAGTGAAAACATGGCATAATAAATATGTTCAAAGTGACAAATACAAAGTGTTTTTTCTCTTTTAGCTTCCATTAAAACAAGAGAGGTGGTGACAGTTGGAAAGTAAGATGCATGGAAAATACATGCTTAGTTTGCTCATGTTGTAGCAGTGGCAGGGGCCACTTCTAGCTGAATGAAGAGACATAAAACATACAGTAGATGTTATGACAGCTTTGTTCTTTCTATTGATGTCCAAAAGATGATTCCATAATACACTTCCATGGCTGTAATTTTATGGGTGTTATATTCATTTGCCTTCCATAGGTACTCCAGAAACTGCTTAAATAGAGGAATAAGAATTACTCAGAAAAAATTTCACTGATGCTGGGCTTGCAGTACAAAGTATTTAGCTATTACACAGTGCTCTACCAGTAAGGTTTAAACCATTGAAGTACTTTCTAAAATGAACAACAATGTTTTTCCAACGCAGTCAGGGAAGCAGAGCTCTTCAGTTAATGAGGCACTTGGGGACTGGTTATACCCACCAAATAGGTCGTTTTTTGGGGGGTGGATCTGATTTTTCATTTTTTATTCTTTCTTTGGTATTGTTACTTTCTCGCATATTTGTAGAGGTTTTTTTGGCTAGTTATTTTTTGTAAGAGAATTGTGGTGCAGATCTAGGACTAGAACTGAATTATGTAGTATATGATTTTGACTTTGTAACATCCTTTCCCTGTGAGAATGAAAGTCCATAGGTCTAAAATTCCTATCGGAATGTAAGAAATTTCGTTATGCTGAGAAACAATGTAATCAATGAAAAAATCTCAGTTTTTGCAATTTCTGAAAACATTACTTCGTTTCTCAGTATAATGAAGTTTGTTACATTCCGATAGCCATTTTAGACCTATGGACTTATGTTCTTACTCTAGATATGGAATCAAAGTGCAGGGTCTTTGTTCCTAGTCCTCTTACTGATCTTTTAAGTCTTTGTTAAATTACATGCATGATGAAAACCTTTGTAGTTGTAACTGCAGTGTTTAATTACGTTAAGTAATCTCAACATTACCTTGCTATGTGCTGATGAACTGATGGTTGGTGTCTTGAGCTTGGCTAGGATAGGGTTAATTTTCACCAGCAGCTGGGGGGGGGCACAGCCGGGACAGCCAAATCGAAGTAGCCAAGGGGTAGTCAATACCACGCTGACGTCACGTTCAGTGTTTACGGGGGAGCGGCGGGAAGGCGCGCAGCGCGGTGCGGCGGGCGGTGAGCTGTTGGGTTCCGCATCACTTGCTGTACATATTATTTCATTAGAATTGTTGCTGTTACCGTTGTTTCTTGTCTCTTTGTGCTGTTCCATTAAACTGTCCTTACCTCCGCCCGCGGGGTTTGACCCTTTTCTCCCAATTCTCCTCCCCAGCCCGCCGCGGGGGGCGGGGTGAGCGAGCGGCCGCGTGGTGCCCGGCAGCCGGCGGGGCCTGAACCGTGGCGGTTGGTCGTAACCACGTTCCTATTTTTCAAATGAAACATTTATCCAGAGGTTTGAGAAAACACTTGTTTTTAAATTCTTAAAACCGAAGCATTTTAGATGTATTAAATTAATTCAGAAGATAGAAAAGCAGAATCACCTTCTGAAGAGGGCTAAATCATAACACATCATAATGTTACAAGCTTTAACACTTTATATCATTACTCAGTTGGCCAATAGGGCAGCAAATGAGAAATTAATATCAGTTGAATGCCTTTGTTTCAGTCATACAAACAAAAAGAGGGAGCTACAGCAGAACACACTCTTAAGGTTTAGAGCAAGGAAAGTACGCCAAGAGGATCATTAAAACCTTCTTGGAATAGATTGCATGCATTTATTTGGATAAAAAAAATCTGGGGAAATGGTAGCTCATTTTTGGTGGCATGAGGAAATAGTTTGGTACATAATACTAAAAATAAGCTAACCCGTATTTCTGATGAAACTTTGTGTATTGGGGGAAAGAAATATATGCAAATATAAGCACTTGCTCTTGAAAACAGGTGTGGGGTAGGTTTTGTTGAAAATAAGATACTTTAAGTTTCTTCTAAGAAACCTTAGTTTTGAGAGTCTAGACATCCTTCACTTCCTGTGTCAGTGAGGTTTGCTGGATGTGATGCTATGGATCTGAGTATCTACTGTGAAGTGCAGCTCACAGATTGAGCTGTAGTCTCAGACTATGCCCAGACTGCAAGATAGCTTCTAAGCACGTGGTTTAGCCAGAGCAAAAAACCCCAGGAATGTGTCTGTTCTTTCTCAGTACAATATTTGAGTATTGAGAAACTGGTTTTTACTTTCCAAGTGAAAAGAATTAAAATTGGAATAGTATGATATACTGTGTAATTTTTTTTGTTCACATACGTGTAGGTATTTGAAATCTTCAGATAGCAGAAATACTGTTTAGGTTTTTCATTTTATATATACATGCAATGTTGTCCGCTTTCTGCTGTCCTCCAAATGTCAGTGTTGATTAGTTCTTTGTTCTCAAATGCTGGATAATACTTTGACTAATGCATTCTTTCAGCGTGCGCTCCACCAGTAACAAGAAAATAAATACATCTATAAAAAGCATGTATGGGATTATGAACTCTTAATTCTATCCATACTGCTACACGCTGCATACATGTCATTTTCT
The DNA here is from genome assembly GCF_034619465.1 of Leptosomus discolor. NCBI lineage: Eukaryota > Metazoa > Chordata > Aves > Leptosomiformes > Leptosomidae > Leptosomus > Leptosomus discolor. The sequence goes on along the minus strand of NC_141391.1, from coordinate 107,558,650 downwards.
TAAGCTGAAAGTAGGATTTTGCGCTGTTTTCATCTGAAACTTTTCTGACTAAACTGATTTGAAACTGTTCATTAAGCTTTCCAAGTAACTGAGACTGATCTCTAAAATACTTCTATATAGGAGGTATGTGAGCCTATGTGTCTGTCTGCAATTCATGGTTAGCCTTTTATTCACTGAAATTTTCTAGCAAAATTGGTAATGGCCTCAAACCTCCATGAAGTTTCTTTCTATCATTTCATATTATTTTAAAAATGGTTTAGCCTTTTTCCATCAAAGATTGTTCTTTTGCCCTATATACAACTAATATGACTGAATTGCAGAATGTATTTGTTCATGTTAATCCACAGTTTTGCACTGTTGTTACACATCTTTCCTCAAAAAACTCCTAGGAGAATATCATGGCTCAGTGTGACCTACTTCTTATATAAAAAGCTGACCACTAAAAATTACTGCCCTTAGTAGCAGTCTATATTTATAAAATTGTGTCAGCACTAATGTGCTGTCAAAAACCTTGCCAAAACCCAATGCTTGCAGAATGACAGACTTGATCATGAAGTGCATTTTCAGGCAGAATTCAAAATAACTTTTTTTTTTTTTTGTTTAAACAATCTATGCTGTTCCCAAATTGGTTTCTGAAGGGAGTGGAAGGCCCAATATGCAGGCCAGACCTGCTACATAGGGGAGTCTGCTGCCTACCTGGGGCACAGGCTAAGGATGTAAAGATGAAGTTTCCTTCCCTAGTATGGCCCTTAGATTACTGCCCCCTTTTGACATTTCAGGTAGGCAGTGATGAAGTCATGAGAAGTCCAAGGGCAATTAAGAAAGATTTCAGGGCTCTGGGACAACTGTTTGGGAGCACAAGTTTTGTTCTCTGTGCCTCCAGTTGAGGAGATTGACGAGGTGGTAAATGGGAAGAGCCAGCAGATGAATGCCTGGCTCAGAGACTGGTGCCACTGGCAGGACTTTGGGTTCTTTGATCATGAATTGATCTACAAGACACCAGGCCTGCTGTGAATGGATGGGAATAGCTTATCTCACAAGGGGAAGAAGATTCTCAGACAAGAATTGGCAAGGCTCATTGAGAGAGCTTTAAACTAGATTTGAAGAGGGATGAGGATGTTCCTGGGCCTGCCAAAGAGGGGCCTGGTGGTAGTAGCCTAGTACTCACGGGGCAGCATGCTAGTATTTTTGAGAACCAAAAGGCCTACAACCCCTTGAGGGAGAAATCTACATGCTCAACTCCCTTCCTGAAAGGGCGGGAGTTACATACACCAATGGGTGAAGCATGGGGAATAAACAGGATGAACTGGAGGTCTGTGTACAATCACAGGGCTGTGATCTCATTGTGATTACTGAGACATGGTGGGATAGCTCACATAACTGGAATGTTGTCATGGATGCTATTGTCTTTTCAGGAAAGACAGGCAAGCAAGGCAAGGTGTTGGAGTTGCTCTCTATGTGGGAGAGCACCTGGAATGTATCAAGCTCTCACTGAGGGCAGATGAAAGAGCAAGTGGAGAGCTTGTGGGTGAAGATTAAGGGGCGGGCTAACATGAGAGACACTACTGTGTGTTTATTACAGGCCACCTGATCAGGATGGGGAAGGCCTTCTACAGACAGCTGAAAGCAGCCTCGTGTTCACAGGCCTTGGTTCTCTGGGGGGACTTCAGTCACCCTGATATATGCTGGGAAGGCCACACAGCCAAGCACACTCAGTCCAGGAGGTTCCTCCAGTGTATTGATGATAACTTTTTGACTCGGGTGGTGGAGGAGACAAGGAGAGGTGTACTACTGAACCTAGTACTGACAAACAAAGAGGGACTGGTGGAGGATATTAAGGTTGAGGGAAGCCTTGGCTGTAGTGATTGTGAGAAGACAGAGTTCAGGATCACGGGTACTAGGCACAAAACAAGAAGTAGGACTGCAACCTTGGACTTCAGGAAGGCTAACTTTGACCTCTTCATGAAACTGCTTAGAGAAATCCCATGGGCCAGGGCTCTGGAAGGTAGGGAGGCTCAAGAGAGCTAGTTGATATTCGAGTACCACTTCCTCTGCCCTCAGGATTGGTGTATCCCTAAGAGCAAGAAATCAGGCAAGGGAATCGGGAGACCTGCTTGGTTGAGCAGGGAGCTTCTGAAAAAGCTCAAGTGGAAGAAGGAAGTTTGCAGTATGTGGAAGAGGCTGACCACTTGGGAAGATTACAAGAATGCTGTCAGAGTATGCAGGGATGAAACAAGGAAAGCCAAGGCCTCCTTGGAGTTAAACCTGGCAAGGGACATCAAGGTCAACAGGAAGGGTTTCTTCAAGTATATCAGAGGCAAAAGGAAAACTAGAGAAAATATGGGCCCACTGTTGAATGAGGTAGGTGTCATGGTGACGGAGGATGCAGAGGAAGTGGAGTTACTGAGTGCCACCTTTGCTTCAGTCTTTACTATTCAGGCCAGCCCTCAGGAGTCCCAGAATCTAGAGGTAGCAGAGGAAGCCTGGAGGAAGGAAGACTTTCGCTTAGTTGAGGAAGACCAAGTTAGAAGTCAATTAAATAAACTGGATATCCACAAATCCATGGGTCCTGATGGGATGCACCAACGAGTGCTGAGGGAGCTGGCAGAAGTCAGTGCTAAGCCACTCTCCATCATCTTTGAAAGGTCCTGGAGAACAGGTGAGGTGCCTGAGGACTAGAGAAAAGCCAGTGTCACTCCAGTCTTTGAAAAGAGTGAGAAGGAGGACCCAGGAAATTACAGACCAGTAAGCCTCACCTCCATCCCTGGAAAGATGTTGGAGCAGCATGTTCTGGGGGTCATGTCCAAACATGTGGAGGAAAAGAAGGTTATCGGAAATAGCCAACATGGATTCACCAAGTGAAAGTCATGTCTGGCTAATCTGATAGCCTTCTACAAGCACATGACAGGCTGGATAGATAAAGGGAGAGCAGTGGACATTGTCTACCTTGACTTCAGCAAGGGTTTTGACACCATCTTTTACAGCATCCTCATAAACAAGCTTAGGAAGTGTGGGTTGGATGAATGAACAGTGGGGTGGATTGGAAAGTGGCTGAGAGAGAGAGAGCTCAGAGTGGTGTGGTCAGTGGCATAGAGTCTAGTTGGAGGTCCGTAACAAATGGTGTCCCCCAGGGGTTGGTACTAGGTCCAGTCTTGTTCAATATATTCATCAACAACCTGGAAGAAAAGATAAAGTGTACCCTTAGCAAGTTTGCTGATGATATAAAACTGGGAGGAGTGGTTGACATGCCAGAAGGTTGTGCTGCCATTCAGTGAGACCTGAACAGGCTGGAGAGCTTGGTGGAGGAGAACCTAATGAAGTTCAACAAAGGCAAGTGTAGGGTCCTGCCCCTGGGGAGGAATAACCCAGTGCACCAGTACAGGTTGAGGGTTGACCTGCTTGAGAGCAGCTCTGTAGAGAAGGACTTGGGAGTTCTGGTAAACACCAAGTTGATCATAAGCCAGCAATGTGCCCTTGTGGCCAAGAAGGTCATTGGTATCCTGGGGTGTGGCCAGCAAGTTGAGGGAGGTTCTCCTCCCCCTCTTACTCTGCCCTGGTGAGGCCACCTCTGGAGTACTGTGTCCAGTTCTGGGCTAGCTGGTTCAAGAAGGACAGGGAGCTACTGGAGAGGGTACAGCAAAGGGCTACAAAGATGATTAGAGGACTAGAACATCTCTGTTATGAAGAGAGGCTGAGGGACTTGGGGATTTTTAGTCTAAAGAGAAGACTAAGGGGGGCTCTTACCAATGCTTATAAATACTTAAAGGGTGGTTGTCAGGAGGAGCCAGACTTTTTTCAGTGGTGCTCAGTGACAGGACTTTGGGGTAATGGGCACAAACTTGAACATAGGAGGTTCCATCCAAACATGAGTGGGAACTTCTTTATGTTAAGGGTGGCAGAGCACTGGAACAGGCTGCCCAGAGAGGCTGTGGAGTCTCTGTCACTGGAGACATTCAAAACCTGCCTGGACATGTTCCTGTGTGATCTACTCTAGGTGGTCCTGCTCTGGCAGTGAGGTTGGAGTAGGTGATCTCCAGAGGTCCCTTCCAACCCCTATCATTCTGTGATTCTGTGATTTCTTTCTGGTGAAATGATGTGGAGTACAATGAAGATCTTTACCATGGAAAGAATGCTAGGTATATGAGTAAAAGTAGAAGGCGGAAACTTACGAGATGAGTCTGACTTCATTTTAAAGAGTCGCTGACAAATCATTTATTCATGACTTCTACTTAAACTGTAAGTGGTGACCACTTCATTGATTTGTGATTAAACACAAGATCAACAGAAGCTGGACTCTGGGTTGCTGGGGGTCCCGGTTTTTAACTCAATGAGACTTAAACAATGGGTGTTATATTTTATCTTTGTTAGAAGTTGCTTGCCTTTATTTTTTTGGGGAATGGGAGCTTCTTTTTTTGTGCTTGCATTTTCTAATCTCCAAGTTTTTATTTATGAAAGGATGTGAAGTCTGTTTTACATATACCTTAAGCATATATTTATCTTTCACTAACCTGTTTGAGTGTGTGCATAGATGCACACAGTAACTTTTGAATATAGGGTGTGTTCATGGAGTGAAACAGTAATGAGTTGCTTCTTGTTCTTGTTCTGTGATTCATCAGACTTCGCTACATCTTTTTACAAAATGTGTGATTAAACAGCAGTCAGATGGTGATAATCTTAAGCATTGCTTTTGTGGTTAGATTTGGACCAGTGAAGACTAAGGAGTTTCTATAGTTGATTATTGATGTTCAGAACTTTCATGGATGTTGGAAATACCTTCTGTAATGCCTTCTTTTGTAAATAGATGCTTTTCTAATACTCTTGGATGGTGAAATAGTTTCCTGGAGCAATTTAGATGTTTCTTTTTGCTTAAAAGGGTAAGGGTTAATTGAGATTATGTTGTAAGCCTGCACTAAAATCTTCATTTTTGTTCTGCTCGAGTATTTACAATTTTTTTTACTTGTCTGCATTTCAAAGGATGCATGCACAGTTTGATAGTCTGTGATGGCTCAAGGCCAAAAGGGTTTCCAATTACATAAACACTATTTTGGTAAGATTTTCTTATTAGTGTGTTATTAGGTTATAATTTCTTTCATTATCCTGAAATGGTTTTGAAAGCATAATTTTGTTTATTTGTGTGCTTGTTTTCTTTGCACCAGGACAGAATGTGACAGGGGTAAAACAGAAATATTTTTTTTAAAAAAGTGTCTTAGGATATTGAAGTCATTTCTAAGTCAAAACTTTCAGTCTGGCACTGAAATTCCATTCACTTACATGATCTTTAATTATAGATGAAAATTATAAAGAGATGAAAATTTAAGAAAACTTGCATTTTGAAATTTTCCAGTATTGTCTTATGGAGCTACAGTTGAAAGTGTGTTAAGTTTTCTGCATCAGTTGGATTCCTTTGTGAGTTTCCATTGCCTAGCTCCATGTCCTTTTTTGTGATAACAAGAGTCGTCAGGATGCATCATGGGAGATGAGGCCGGGCACACATAAGACAAGGAAAGCTAAATTTTCCTGTTCCTTGATTCTAGCTGCACCTATGGTGGCATATTTGCCTTTTCAACAACAATAAAATACTCTTCTGGAGACAGTAGAAACATTTCACATAAAACTGTAATATTATGAAGTCTTTCATCCCATTGAGAATTGCTTTTTTTGAACAAACTATGCTTACAATAAATGTTTTAGTCATTGCAAATTGCAATCCCCTACTTTCAAATGAGTTTTTTAAATTTTCTAATGATGCTTGTGATGTCTTTTTAAGTATATTCTTTCCTCAATAAATTTGCAGCATTTGAGTTTGATAAATGTCTAAAATCTTAGGAAAATAATGGTAATTATCTCATTTCTGATAATTTCTGGAAACTAGTGTAACTTATTGAAATACTGAATACTGTTCGGAACAGAAGGACACAATGTGTGATGATGTCAAGTGTAAGATAAATTAGAAGTTAATGGAGAGAGTATACAGGAGGAAATCTTTGTGAGAACTGATAGATTTGATTTGCTTTTCCTGGATTCTTCACTCTGCAGTTCTGATTAAGTAAAAGGCCAGGCTTCAGAACAAACTTACTCTCTTGGTGTTGTTTTTACACTAGAGTTTAAATGTTACAATAATCATATTTAGATGCTTTAATGGGATGTCTTAGCTTAATGAATGCTAAAGTCCTTTCACAGAGCTTAGCTGTAGAATGTAATGACTTTTCATTTTAAAAGAAATAGTTTCTCTCACCTGTGAATATGTTTATTGGACTATACCTGAGAGCGCTAAATCTGTCTCAGTACTCCTCTACTGCTAAATCATACGTTTTAGGCTGTGGTAGGATGTATTGAGTGTATTTCAATACACAATAGTGAAGCAGCACACTTCACTTTTTTTTTTTTTTTTTTTTTTTTTTTTTTTAACAGATCTTAATATAATGTAGCCCTAAAGCTTGCTAAGCCGGTTTAACCTTTCCTACAAAATAATCAGCATCTGGATGGAAACAGTTTTTGTAGATACCTTTTTAAGGTCTGTGGCATATCTAGCAAAACTGTTTGCAACTGTGTGGTGTTTCAAAAACTATTTACAGCTAATAGTAACGTTATCTCTAGAAGTAATTATAATTCAATTTCCTTATCGGTTGTGGTTTACAAGCCATTACGGGTGGCTGCTACATAACATTTCTTTTATGCCTTCTCTGAATGCAAAATGGAGAAGCCATGAAAAAAACCCCACTGCAAATGGATGTAGTTGAGGTATGTGGCTAGAGATGTGTTAGCATCCTGCTTTCTGAGAGACCTTAACTACCATTTTGGCCATATTCTACACCTTGTGGTACTAGTCCCAGGACTTGCTGTTGGGTTCCCAAAGCACTATTTGAACCAAACTTTTGCACTGCCAAGATCCTATATTGATAGGTGTTAACAGGGTTCGTTACCCCTGTTCTCAGTCTGCCTGTCCCTAGTACCAAGTCAGAAAAGATTTCACAAAAGTATTGGACTGTTTTATTGCCAGTTTATGTTCATCTGAGTTTTATTTGCTGAAGACTATTGTGGCAGATGTTTCTCTGCAACTATGCAGAAGTTCTCTCTGAGATTGGGAGAGTAAAGGATGTTCAGTTGACTAAATGACATCTTGTTGCTGAGCTGGTTGTGCAGGTATTTTCAAAAGCACCTAGATAAATGATTAGGTCTGTGCTTTTCTTGTGCTTTACACATCTGATCGTTTCTGAAGAACTTATGCCTATAAAGAAAAACAAGACATGAAAAGAAATGACGTAGATGGGAAAATGGATCCACAAATTTTCTTATAGTATTGTTTTTATTGGTGTAATGTATGCTGCATCCTAGAACTTTTCTCTGTTTTTACCTGTTCATTGCTTGGTTTTGAGAGTTGATTATTTATAAGCATGAATTAATACTGGTCTTTATAAGTGGCATAAGTATTCATTTAACGTTGACCACATTCGTGCAGTTGTGTACTGGTTTTTCTTCATTCCTTCTAATGAAAGGGAACAAATGGCTTGCTTTATTAGGGCTGATATATTTTCCAGTTAGTGGGAAAAGGGGTGGCTTCTGAGGTCCTGAAGGTATCAGAGGAAAGCTGATTAGCCTTTGTAGTTGAGAAAGAAAACGTTGCTGTTGAAAAGGAGAGGAAGAATATAGGTGAATGACTTGAAAGAAAAACATTAATCTTCATGTGGATCAGAATTTAGTATATAGTTAAATAAATAATTTAATTCTAAGGAACCTTTACTGGTATCACTGTTGTTTGACATGCCTGTGGTCGTTTAAAATACAAAGAGAGTATTTGGAAATTTACTTCGTTGAAATGTATTTAAGCATAGTGTAAATGGTCAGGAGTGGTAATAGTTACTCCTGCTGTTACTAACTGCCTGACTATTTTTGAACTCCTTGGTGTGCAGATTTGCTTGTTACTTTACATTTAAGTTTTGTTGGTTTTGTTCATACAAGACAAATGTTGTTAGGCATGGCATTTAGTGGAGGAACTGCCTGAAGTTGTTTTAGGTTTTACAGCAGCCTAGGCTCAGGAGGAGAGTAGCAGGTCTCAAAACAAATAAATAGGGAAAGTATGAGAACATCAAACAGATAAGTGTTCAGTGAAGTTCTGTGGTATAATATGAGAAAGAGAACAATAGAAAAGATTAAATTTATAAAAGTAATGCAGCGATCAAAAAAATCCAAAAAACAACCCAGCAATTGTTAGCTTTCCATGGGGAAGTGGGGTGTGTTTACCAGGACATCTGCTGAAAGGAGCATGTGTTGAAATTCTCTTGTTATTTTGGCACATGCTTATGAACTGTTTGAACAAACTGATCTTTATCCAATTCTGGCCTGGTTTTATTATGAAGTTCAGAGGGGGGGTTGATTTTTTTTCCCCTCTTTTCCTCCCCACTCAGTCCCAAGAGACAAGACTCATGTAAATCTTTTGGTGCTTTTTTTTTTTTTCTTGTCTCTGACTGCTGAGTAGGCATTTTCAGCAATCAAGCTACTTGGTCTTATATCTAAGAATTTAAATAATTTAAATGCTTTTTTGGTTTTTGAATAGTGACTTAATGTTTGATGCCAGGTTTGATTACTCAAGTCAGTGTTCCCTATCTAACAATAGCAGAGCCAGCATTTCTAGAAGAAACTTGTCAAGGGAGGCAAGGCCTGTAAAAATGCAGTGAATTTCAAAATTCATTTGACAGCCTATAAACATTGCTAAAACTTCGAAGTAATATAAACGTGAACATGCATGAAGAATTGAGCTTTGCTTTCATATCATACAAACCAATTGCATAATCACATGCCAGAGGCTGGAATTCAGGCATGCCATTTCACTTCTAAGCTAAATAGGTGCAGCTGTGCATAGCTAAGGTAAAAAGGGAAAGGAGTCCCTTTTTACTGCTGTGATTTGACTTCTGCTCCATACAAATGAGAACCTAAGCTATGGCCTACTGAGTCAGACTTGTGGTCTGGCTAGCCCATTTTCCATTTACCAGTGACAAAAGAAGCCATTTATCTTGAGATCATGCTCACTGTCTGCCTTCCATTCCCTCAATTTGCTTAGTGTCCAGAATGATGTTATGGGCATCAGAGGCTACTTCCCTGCCTAGTCCTATTTAATATCCATTTATGAATCTATGGTCCTTTAATTTGTCCAAACACCTTCTGAACCTGCCATTAAAGCCTGCCTTCACAACCCAACAGAAGCAAGTCCCAGAAGTTTGCAGCCTGCTGTGTAATACTTCTTAAATCTGCTATTAATTGCCTCCTTCCTTCCAATATTGCAGGATTTGGTTGTAACAGTTTTGCCTTTACACTATACAGTATCTTCACAGTTTTTGAAACAAGATCATACCCCCTTCAGCTTTTTGGTCTTCAAAATGAGAAGTTGCAGACCTTTCTAGCTTTTCCTCATGAGGCAGATGCATTTTGACATGGAGATCAGAACTGCCTGCAATATGGGCTTCTGTTTTGTTTTCTCTGTATCTTTTTTTTAGTGATGCCCAATGTGTGGTTGGCTTTTTTGTCTGCCACTATATCTTGATTCAGAGATTTCAGAGAACTGTTGGTGGTGACTCCAGGATCCAGAATTTTCTGCTGATTCAGAGTTCAGCATCACATAGGCATGCTTCAGATGAGTTTTTCTTTTTATCTGCCACTGTGCACCTGCTTACCCTGAAGCTCATCTGCCATCTGATGCTCAGACACTCAGCTTAGTGAGGTACTCGTCATTGTTATGGCATCTGTCTACCTGGAAAAGCTTAGTATTGTCAGTAGACTTGGGCATCTGACAGTGCGCTTCCTTTTCTGTCATGAACGGTGAATAAAATGAGTCAATCACAGCACTGATGCCTGGAGGGCCCCAGGACTGGCTCTTCTCTGCCCTGAAAAGGGAGCATTAAGCTCTTGCTTTGCTTCCTCGCTTTTAATCAACTTTTTAATTTATGGAAGGATCCCAAATCATATGGCAGCTCAGTTTCTGTAGCAATTTGTGTTGTGAGACCTTGTTAAAGGTCAGATGTTATGTCTGCTGGATGTCCATATGCTTATTGACCCCTTCAAGAGCTCTGTCAGGCTGCTGGGCCAGGGTTTCCTTTCACAGAAAGCCATACTGTCCCTTTCTAAACAGGCTGTTTATGTGTAGACTTAGTGACTGTATTTTTTACTGTGGACTCTCCATCTTATCAGAGGTGGAAATCTGTAGTTCCTGGAATCACTTGAAAGTCCCTTTTGGTAGACAAGGGTTACCCTGGCAAGCCTAGTAGTCCGCTGGCAGAGCAATAGCTCACACACCTGTCTGTAGTCTTGCAACTGCTGTATGAATTCCCTCGGAGCTCTTGTGTGAATGTTGCCATTCCACACCTAATTTATTTGTTTGATTTAACAATACCTTTTCCTTACAGAAGGACTACAAACTAATCTAGTTGTTCTGCTCTGTCTTCCTCAATGAATGTATGGGGAATTTCCCCATCACCCTGAGATGTTAGGAGTAGTGCATAAATTCTTTGCTTATGCCCTTAATGTTCTTGTGTGCACCTGCTATACTTTTGTCATAGGTAGTCTTGACAGATCCTGTCTGTTAACTTTTGAAGTATTTAAAACACCTTAAAGTCACCTTTCAACTTCCCTGTTGCTGTTACAAATTGGTCTATCTGTAGGTTAAGTTGATATTCTCTCATGTCCAAATCTTTGAGGGAAGTGTTCATCTCAGTACAACTGAATGGAATGAGGCCAAGAGCATTAGACAGATAGACAACTCTACATATGGAAGCATCTGGAAGCTGCTAGGACATACCACACTCTGGATCACTGCTGCTTTCTATTAGCAATTTAAGCATATCTGGTGACTCTGAAGTACCGCAGATGAGAGTGTAGAAAAAAACCTAGTAAGTCTCTGGCATTAGTGCTTTTCCTCTCTAAGGTGGAAGATTTGGAAGAACTGAATAAGCACTGTAAGGACCATTAGATACAGAAAATACTCAGTACAGGTAGGATAACCTGAAAAGCATATACTACTGATGCAACTTCAGCCTAAAGGATGAAAAGAAGGTAAGTCTTTAACACCAGTCAATGGTGCACAATCTTTTTCTTATTTTTACTGATTTTCATGGACAGTTTTTAACCTACTGTATTTTGGGAAGCAATTTTGGGTTTATATTACCAAAACCTTAAATACATTTTTGTGGTTAAAGTCTCTAGTTTACTTTTCCCAATTCACTTTATTCCCTTCCGTAAAAGTTTTGATTAACTGCTGTTTAAGGGTAAATACAGCAAATTCACATCAGTAATTTTATGAACAAACATTTGTCTCAAGTGTTATTTAGGATGTTTTATCTTCCGTGTTTTCCATGCAGCTTTGTGAGGCAGATGTTGATTTGTAAGTCCTTTAACAAGTTGCTTCTATGCCTGAAGGAATTCAGACAGAGACCTTATGTTTGCTGGGAAATTGGATGTTTCTGTTTCGCTGCTCTGCTCCTAAATGTCACAAGTACACATTCTACATAGAAACTGTGTAGAATCACAATATGAGCTATAAGTTCATATGAAACTTTCCAGAAATAGAAATCCAATGGATCAATATCAATTTCATCTTATACAAGTTATTTCATCAGCTCCTTATCTCGGCAGTGAGGAGGAAAATCCAGAGCAGTTTTATAAAGAGCAACTGTTTAATGACAGTAAGACTTAAGATAGTGGAGTCTGAGAAGCCTGTGTATATGCAGTAGTAGTACAGTGCATCACTGTAGCTATACAGAAGTACTGTGTGAGACACTTGTGGAGATATGTTTATTTGATTTATTTTGGTCCACTCAGGACTTCTAACTTATACTAACTGATCTGTGATACCTTTCACCTGATATTCAGAATATAGCTAGGTACCTAGCTGCTTTTCTGTCTCACCTTGTTGGAAAAACACTGTCTTGGAGCAGTTGCAAGAAAAAAAAAAAAAGATTATTTAACCTTATATTTATTTTACTTAAAATTATCCTCTACTTTGTTATCTTTCATTTTTTTTCATATTTAAAAACAGAGAAAGGAAAGGTGCAGGTTACCCTTCCTGGACCTGTGGTCACACACAGCTGTAGGTGCTTCAGACTTCTGTGTAGTTGTGCTGCTCTCTATAATCTGCTTAAAAAAAGAAGTGGTGCATGATTTTGACACTATTAAGAGGGTGGATTGGAGAAACACCAGAACAAGATTCCCACTTCTGCTCAGAATTTGGGTGGGTGGATTCATAGAGATTGTACAGTCTTGTCTAGATTAATAAAGACTTCAAGCTGAGCTAAATCCTGCATCCTGAACAAGTTATAAGGGAAAAACGTCAGCTGTGATGGTGAGACTTTTCTTATTAAACCATTCATTTCACATACTTGTTTAATTGCGGAGTAACTTTCCAGAAAGCAGTGTCCAGCAGATATTCTATAACTCTGATGTGACTGTTGTTATGGTTTACCTACTTTCTTTCAGCACTTCCTTTCCCCCATCTTGATGGCAATTTCCTTGTCAGGAACTAAGAACATCTGTAAGTAGTTTCTGTAGCTTAAATATAACCCAGCTGAATATCTGAACTGCAGACAAATAAGTAACTTCTATAGATCAACCAAGCTTTTTTTATTTTTAGCCTAATTTAGGCTGCTCAAAGTGCAAGTCTACTACTAATAATCATTGTAAGTAGATACAATTATCTTTATATACATTGTAAGTTAGACAAAATTACCTCAGTTTTTATAGTTCCAAAAGTCTCAAGAGAACAACCTGATAGCCTTTTATGAAGACATAACCAGGTGGATAGAGGATGGTAGTGCAGTGGATGTGGTTTATCTTGATTTCCGTAAAGCATTTGACACCATCTCCCACAGCATCCTTGCAGCTAAACTGAGGAAGAGTGGTCTAGATGATCGGGTAGTGAGGTGGATTGTGAATTGGTTGAAGGAAAGAAGTCAGAGAGTTGTCGTCAATAGGACAGAGTCTAGTTGGGGGCCTGTAAGTAGTGGAGTCCCTCAGGGGTTGGTACTGGGGCCGGTACTAGTCAATATATTCATCAATGACCTGGACGAGGGAACAGAGTGAACTGTTAGCAAGTTTGCTGATGACACAAAACTAGGAGGAGTGGTTGACACACCAGAAGGCCGTGCTGCCATTCAGAGAGACCTGGAGAGCTGGGTGCAGAGGAACCTAACGAGTTTTAACAAGGGTAAGTGTAGAGTCTTGCATCTGGGAAAGAACAACCCCATGTACCAGTATAGGTTGGGGACTTAGCTGTTAGAGAGTAGCGTAGGGGAAAGGGACCTGGGGGTCCTGGTGGACAGCAGGATGACCATGAGCCAGCAATGTGCCCTCATGGCCAAGAAGGCCAATGGCATCCTGGGGTGTATTAGAAGGGGGGTGGTCAGTAGGTCAAGGGAGGTTCTCCTTCCCCTCTACTCTGCCCTGGTGAAACTGCATCTGGAATAGTGTGTCCAGTTCTGGGCCCCTCAGTTCAAGAAGGACAGGGAGCTGCTTGAAAGAGTCCAGCGCAGAGCCACAGAGATGATTAAGGGGGTGGAGCATCTCCCTTATGATGAAAGGCTGAGGGAGCTGGGTCTCTTTAGCTTGGAGAAGAGGGGACTGAGGGGTGACCTCATTAATGTTTATAAATATGTAAAGGGTGAGTGTCAGGAGGATGGAGCCGGGCTCTTCTCGGTGATGTCCAGTGACAGGACAAGGGGCAGCAGGTGCAAGCTGGAGCACAGGAGGTTCCACATTAACATAAGGAAAAACATTTTCACTGTGGGGGTGACAGAGCACTGGAACAGGCTGCCCAGAGAGGCTGTGGAGTCTCCTTCTCTGGAGACATTCAAAACCCGCCTGGACGCGTTCCTGTGATCTACTCTAGGTGGTCCTGCTCTGGCAGGGGGGTTGGACTAGTTGATCTTTCGAGGTCCCTTCCAACCCCTAACATTCTATGATTCTGTGAAAGTATGTCTAGTGGTTCTGTACCTATAAAAAGTATATTGCTTCAGTGTGTTGTGCTTGATTATAACTAGCAGAGATATTTTAAATTTATTTCTATCCTTTCATCTGTAGTCTCCTGTTGTTATCATAATAGCGTATTAACACACATTTTCCTGCAATTACTACATTTAATTTTAAATGTGCCTTCTGACGTTTTCTGCCTTCAGTAAAAAATAACCTTACTTCATCTATTTGATTTGCTGACATGAAGTACACAAAATATATTGAATTTTCTTATCTGAACTTTTTCATTTATTTGCACATCAAAGAAAACACCTAAAAATATGACTGGAATAACCCTGTTTGCTGAAGTGGGCAACAAAAGCTTGAAGACATTTGATAGGAAGTGAAGAATTGCATATCAAATGTCTAATTTAAATATTTCTAATGCTGGTATTTCTGATATCCTGCTGCTTAAAAGTTATTAAATCTGCTATCATTCATGGCCAAGATAAGAGGAAACAAAATATGAAGCAAAATGGAGTTTTCAGGATGCAATAACAGTTTTTAGATGCATTTTAAAAACAAGAACTGCAAAGTTCCTCTGGGCCCCTCAAGTAAAAATGATATAAACTCACAGATGGCAGTTTAGTGGGTTTAGGTAAGAGGATGAGGCTGTGGAAAATAAAGATAGATGGTACAGAGACCCACAGATGGGTTCAGCTACTGACTTTAAAGATCAATAATGGCAATCATGATGGTGACTTACTGCTAGAGTTACACATTTTGATGTTATTGAGGGCATGTGTAACAATGAATAGTCAGAAGATGGATTTAATTACCAGATATGTTAGCCTACCAAGTCAAGTCTTACTGTAGTTATGTGAATAAAAGCTATATTGCCTATCTTTTGCTTTTGTTCTGAACTACTTGCTTGGATTGGTGTTTGGATAGCTCAGATTCATAATGGAGCTTTTTGTAAAACTTAGGTGAAAAACATTCAGACCTATATCTTCTGACCTGTGCATGCCAGGACTCAGTAAGAGTAGAAGGAAAAAGTCTCGGCTTTGCTCAGATCGCCATGCCTGGGGTGAGTATGCAGAAGGAATTGCATCATGCGTAGTATTTTTGGTTGCAAAATAGTGCAAGTTTCCTCTGTAGCTAGAATCTAAGGTGGATGGACTCAGCGAAGCAATACTTTTTCACTTGTAACAAATTGGTAGAAAGTTTGTTTCCAAAATATTGATGTTTGTTTCACTATTTCCTGAGATACAAGGGAAGGATTTTTAAGGGGTTACAGTCAAAATAGTACTAAGGATTGCAAGCAGTAATTTTTTAAAACCTTTATTATGAGACTTTTCAGTAATGTTAATGGTGTTGCTTGTCTTTGTTAGATATTTGATTGCAGCTTTGTTTAACCCACTGAAGTACCCTCCCTGATTTGCTGTTTCTGGAGTAAATCGTGTCCTCTTTAAAGCCAGAGTTCTTTTCCTAACTTCAGTAGGACCAGATTTTCATCGTCAGAATTTAAAAATGAATAGGATATTTTTAAGTTCTTCATAATACTCTGATTGTCTAATCTTTCAAGAAAGTTTTAGATGACAGATTTTTTTTTTAAAGTATGTTAGGATTTTAGGTTTCAGAATTAATTTTTATCTGCCTGTTTTAAGAAAATTACAATCTGCTATATTATCTTTACACTTTATTAATTTTTCTGTTTCCAAGAAGATGATTTTATTAACAGATAAGTCAGGGAAAAGTCTAGTTCATACAATTACTAGTACATAATAATGATTATTATTATTATTATAAGTATTATATATATTATAGAACACACTTGGTTTTGTTTCATTGTTTATAGAATCATAGAATGGTTGGGGTTGGAAGGGACCTTTAGAGGTCATCTAGTCCAACCCCACTGCAGTGAGCAGAGATATCTTTGGCTAGATCAGGTTGCCTAGAGCCCCGTCCAACCTGATCTTGAATGTTTCTGTGGATGGGGCATCTACTACTTTTCTGGGCAAACGGTTCCAGCCTCATTGTGAAAAAATGTCTTCCATATATCTAGTCTAAATCTACCCTTCTTTAGTTTAAAATCATTACTCCTTGTCCTATTGCAATAGGCCCTGCTAAAAAGATTGCCCCCATCTTTCCTGTAGGCCCCCTTTGAGTACTGAAAGGCTACTATAATGTCGCCCCAAAGCCTTCTCTTCTCCAGGCTGAACCAACCCCAACTGTCTCAGCCTGTCCTCATAGAGGTGCTCCAGCCCCCTGATCATCTTTGTGGCCCTCCTCTGGACCTGCTCCTACAGGTCCATGTTTTTCCTGTGCTGAGGATTCCAGAGCTGGACACAGCACTCCAGATGGGGTTTCACCAGAGCAGAGGGGCAGAATTGCTTCCCTCAACCTGCTGGCTGTGCTATATTTTGTGCAGCCCAGGATGCGATTGTCTTTCTGGGCTACCCATGCACACCGATGGTTCACGTCCAGTTTTTGATCCACCAGTACCCCAAAGTCCTTCTCTGCAGGGCTGCTCTCAATTCGTTCAGCCCCCAGCCAGTATTGATACCAGGGGTTGCCCCAACCCATGTTCACAACTTTGCACTTGGCCTTGTTGAAATTCATCAGGTTTGCATGGGCCCACTCCTCAAGATTGTTAAGGTTGCTCTGGATGGTAACACTTTCCTCAAGCGAATCAACCACACCACTCAGCTTGGTGTCATCTGCAGACTTGCTGAAGGTGTGTTCAATCCCACTATGTTATTGATGACAATACCAAACAGTATTGGTTCCAGTACAGACCCTTGAGGGAGACTTGTCATTATGGTTTCCACTCGGACATTGAGCGTAACTCTGCACTTGGTCGTGCAGCCAATTCCTTATACTCCTAACAGCCCACAAATCAAACCCGTATTTCTCCAATTTAGAGGTAAGAATGTTGTGTGGGACTGTATGAAAGGCCTTACAGAAGTCCATATAGATGACATCTGTAGCTCTTCACTTGTCCGTTGATGAAGTCACTCTGTCATAGAAGGTCAGTAAAACAGGGTAGTTCGGGTCTGTATTTTCATTTTTGACAATATTATGTTAATCATAAAAAAATTGTGCATAATCCAGGGTTATTATCATGAGATGTAAGCAATCAGAGTTCAGTCTGTAACTTTCTTATCTGAGTCTTATTTGATTTTAAGTCAAATTTTATAAATTTGTATATGAGTAATATCTTGTGTAATTCAAAAAAAAAAAAAAGAAAATGGTGAAAAGAGACAGAACAAAAGCTGTGTTTTTGCTCTGCCTTTTGGTTTTCTTTTGGGCACAGAACCAAAGTGATAAATCTGCTGTATGTGGAGTCTAGCTGATTTGTGATCATGAGATTTCAGGACTTTTCTTTACATTAAAAAGGAGAAGGTACTGAATATATATCCTGAAACTACTGCTAATATTAAAGGTTCTTTTCATTGCAAGAGCTTCATGTTTCAATATGTTAACAAAAAAAAAAAAGTTACTGAACAACCATCTTTGATCTTCTGAAAAAGATTTTGATGGGTAGGAATAAAGGGTATTACAATACATTCAAAAATGAAGAGGATTAGATGCAACATCTTGAGAGTTACTCAGTGAATTAGATGTTAAAAAGTAGTTCTTTTAAAGAAATTCTGCAAGAGAATAAAAGGTAAATTATTTGTGTTGGATTACGAGGCTCTCAATTAGATTCAGTACAGGGACAAAGTGATAGACTGCTTAATCTGCTTTGGAGTTCTCTTGAGAAAAAAGAGAAGAAGAAGAACAACAAACCACCCCAAACCAAACCAATTCCACAGGAAAAAAAACCCACAGCTGAGTAAAATTTGAAGCCACAGCTTGAACAACCTGGTTTGATTTGAGTTAGGGTATGTGTTTATGCTATATCACATATGTCACTGTGTTAATAGTGTTTGAAAGTAGGTATGATTGAACAAAGACTCTTTAACAAGCTGCTCTGTGATGAGTTTCTTTCTGAACTCCTAAAATATTTTGCATTCTAAAAAGTGAGGTAATAACTTCTTAAAAAGGAATGTTAAATTTGATTGCTGATGTTGCAACTTTGTGAGGATGCGTAGCTAGATTTTACAAGTATTATATCATGTGAAAATATATAAATATAAAATCATTTAATACCCTTTTCAGAAGGGCTTAGATTGCTGTCCTCCCTTGAAATCAACAAGAATTAGGTGTCCAGACCCAAGTATCTTACACTATTTATCTACCTATGCTCAGAAACCGGAAAGAAAATGATGCATCTTTGGTTACTTTCAACAGAACCATATGACTGTAAATATCTGGAAAAAAGCTATATTTTTCTAGCTTATCTTTGCGTTTCTTCAGACATCACTCCTTCTTCAATGTCTTCTTTTCCACTGTGGTGTGTACTCAGAAGCACCAGTGTTTGGGTAAAATACATTGCTTTATTTGAAATGTGCGTAATCAGGTTTTCTGCAGCCAACTCTCCCAAAAGGTCAACTCTGACAGCTGTGTGGCTAGGCTGGACCTAAAACATGGGAAAACCTTGGATTTACATTCTTTTTTTAGAACTTTTTTTTTTTTTTTAATTTTTATTTGTTTTTTCTTCTCATTTCTGGAAAGCTACCCTTAACTGTCAGGTGTACAGCTGGAGGGTGGCCCTTAATCAGTTTCTGGGCAGAGGGAATGAAGTATCATTCAAAACACCTGGGCTCCCTTGGTGCTCTGTGGTGTTCCTGCTTAACTGGGCCCTGGGTCTCCTGCTTGCTTGTGCTCTTGCCTCCTTCCCTTGCAGCACACACTCTGTTCACAGCAATGACAGTAGCTATTTTGAAATGAGCAAGCCTTTGTGCAGTATAAAGCTATCAAGAAAAACAATGAGGGAAAAAATATTCATTAAATACTTTTTGTGTTGTTAAATAGGAGTGGGTTTTGGGTCAACCATTTCAGTAATCCTATAAAAAAACCCAGTCAACTTGATATATTTTTATAATGATGAGATCAAGTCACATATAATATTTCAGTTAAATGGAGGAATACAGAATGTTGTTAAATCTGCTAATCCCTTGCTTAAGAATAATCTGAAAATATTTTTTCCCCAAGTTGTCCAAGTACAAACTAGCTATTTGGCATAAAGTCTGAGGATCGAGAATTATTTGGCAGTTGTAAATGAGATTGAATAAATTCCTTTAATTACAAATAATTCTTGCAAAGGTGAGGAAATAGAACAAATCTGTGTCTCAGTGTACGCCGTTGTTAGCATTCAGAGTTATATAGGCAAACTTCTACAAAGCCCTCAGACCTCTGCAAACTGCATTTTCTCCTGACTCATACAGTTGTATTGCATTAATTTACTCTCATTGACATTACTTTCACTTTTTAGTACTTTTTTCAAGAGTTACCTAGAAACAAGATTGAAGAGCCTGGAGGACTTTTAGGTGAAACTACTGTTTGGTTATGAAATGTGTGAAAGTGGAAATATATTGATACATTTGGGAGATAGAGCTGGTAGTTTGAAAACAAGGCCCGTGCAGTACTTTCAGCTCATCAGCCTGTTCTCTGTGGATGAAGAGGGAAAGATATAAGTATCAATTGCTTTCAAATTAGGGATGATACCAGTATTTAGAGGATGCCAGATGTTTTTTCCTGAGTATCCAGAAAGGTACAGTGATGAACAGTTTTGGTTTATTAACTGGTTTTGGGGTTCTTTATGATAATCAGTGTTCTAAAAATTTTTGGAATTGTGGCCCAAAAATGCTCAGTGTTTCAACATCTGTTTCAGCTAGAGAGTTTTCAAAAATACTACTTTTACTTATTCCAGCATTTTAGTAGGCAGTTCTTCTTAGCACACTAAGATCTCGTGATTCATGACAATGTTAATCAGTAAGCATTTAAAAAAAAAACTATGCAATTTAAAGATTCAGTGGATACTATAGCTATGATACAGGCAATGTGCTATTTGGAAAGGAGGCAAACAACAGAAGGGCTATAAACAGCTTTCTCATCAGCCAGAATTAGGAAAAAGTTGCAACAAAACTCATGAAAATATTTATGTGAAAGTAATAAAATTTTTGTGTAGTACCCTAATGAGGTCTGGAATCGTGTATTCTCACCATCGGTGGTTAATTTCAAACATTTCTTCTTCCCTGGAAATGACATTGTGTCTTAGTACAGTATTAGAGTACAAAATCTGTTTCAAGAAGCAGAGAATATTGTCAGGATGATTTTCTGCCTTTCACTCTAAGACAAATTCATATAGGCTTACTGGCACCCTTGTTTCCCCAGGTCTACCAATTTATTTGACTATCCAGATGGAATAGTATTGGCTGTGTATATATTTTTAATAGCAGGTCTATAGAAAACTATTTACCATAGATTTCCAGATTAGGTGTCAGGAATGTAAAATTTTGACTTGTCCAAGGTGAAGACAATGATGAGCAGTTTGCTATCCAGGCAGCTAAGTCTGTGAAGTGCTGGTTTCCTCCAAGCAGAGAAGAATAGCTACAAAGGTTAAGTTGCACTTACAGAGAGATGTGACTCCATTACAGTCTGAAAATAAATGGAAGGTTCGAACAGCTTTCAAAGTACCAGTATTGGAAAAGGGAAGAGTTAGTGCTATTACCTTGGGTTCTTTCAGTGCCTGGAGTTTTTGGGCTGTGGTTGTGCATAGTTTCAAGTACAGCAGTTTTAATGATTGCGTTGTTCTTTACTAAAGTATTCCAAGGGGAAATTAGTGGTCTACAGCTACTTGAGGGTTTTTAACAATCACGTTAACTAAAAGTTATGCACTTTGTACAATGATTGTATCTCTGAAGTCACGCATACTTGTTCAAACTAGCTTTAAGCAGTTCTTCAACAATACCTTAAATGCTTCCTGATGCGTGGCCTAAATGAATCCATTTAAGTGTTGAAATTTTACTTCAACATAATTCAGATGTAATTAAATTAGGTTTCTTTTAGCTATTTTCCAGAACTATTTTGTCTTTGTTCAGGAAAAAAATATGAATGAGATGAGTTGTTTAGATGTACTTGTCGGTAAAGCATGACTGTCTCTTCTGTTTTCGTTATTTCGGTTTTAATACAGCATTAAATAGAACCAAGGACTTAAAAATTGTATACAAATATCCTGCATTTATCCTAGATTCCAAAAAGTACTGACATTGTTGCTTTATTGAAAGAAGTTATGTGACTAAGTACCATGTAGTCCACCATAACTTCATTTATTTTAATTATGTTTTCAAATTTCTACTCTTTCTGTAGTGGTCTTTTTCTTAAGGTTTTTGGGTGCCTGGGAGAGTAGTCTGTCACCCAGTTCTGAGAAGAGGTTTTAGTGGAATGAGGACATTGTAAAGGTCGCTTTTATTCTGAACTGTTACTACAAAATGTACCTACTCTTGTTCAGAAGAACTGTAGGAAAGGAGTAAAGCTGCGTTACGAAGTAGGAGTATCTACTATTTTTTTAATTTTGCAGCTGAGATACTTAAATTTCTGTGTATAGCAGGATTCCTGTAAAAATTATGCCTGATTATAGAATATTTGAGAAAACAAAATTAAAGAAGAATAAAGTGAATTTTCCAGATGAGAGAAATACATATCAGTTCTAATTAATTGACTTTTGTGCTTTAATAATGGGGTTGGATAGATTACAGAGAAGTTTTAATTTCTCTGGCAGAATATATGACCTCCAAAAAAAAAATGTGTGGGCTCTTACAGAAATTCCTGTGTGACTTTGAGGTTCCTCAGTTAGTTGAGTTGAGCGATAGTCTTATAAGGCTGCTGGAATGAGAATTGTGGAAGTGCTTAAACCAAGTCACGTAAACGTTAATGAGTGCTTTTATTACAGTGTTTACTACTTAAAGTGTAGTTTATAATTTAAGGAATGACAAATATTTTCTTCTGGCTGTTACCATTGACAAGTAGCAGTAGGGATTTCCATGGTGGTGGTACTGCTACCTATGTGTGTAAGTGCTTCCTTAGACCAAATCACAAAAGCTGTTTCATGTTAGTGGGTGACTTTGCAAATGGATAAAATTCTGTGCAGCAGTCCAAGTTCTACTGCATTTGGTAGGAGAAGGGCCTTCACGCTGTATGTTCTTCTCTAAGTCTTGTATCTGTGTTTATATAAGTGTATTTTATATCTGTATTCTCCCAACACCTGCAGCTGAGATGATATAATATAGCTACACAGGTGTGTATGTGTTTTCAATAACAGGGTTTTTTGGGAGAAGAAAACCTCAAATTGAAATGAGTCAAAGCATTCACCCATAAGTGAAAACTTACTTCTCTGGCTACGATGCCAAGATGCTTATTGCTGTGGCTCTTGAATGTGGCATCCTGCTTTGCCCCATGTATGCAGAAGACTGTTTGATAACTTGTTTTCAGTGATGCATCAAAACTAGAATTATTCTGCCTGGCTAACTAAAATTTTGATTATTGAAAACAAGGATTCAGAGAACGATACAGTTTAGTCCTTACATGGGAATCCTAATTTCTATGGAGCTCCAGTATTTTGGTAAGAATATTTGAGGCTGGTTTCCAGTTCGTGCTCTGTCAATATATCAGCAGTCTGTAGTCATGCAGTCTTATCAAGATCACTATATTATGAAAAAAAACATAAGAACTACTCCTGTTCCCAAAAGTAATACAGAAAAATGGAATGCTAATAAAAGGGAGGAAGTTTCAGGCCTTGTATCTATGTGCAGAGTTTCTCAGTCTCAGCTTACAGCAATTCTAGGATTTCAATAATGACTATGTGTTCTAATTTGTGGTCACTTTTTATCAGTGGATGAAAGGAAAAATATCTCCCATGATGTATTGATTTAGATGATTCCCCCACCTCCCTCTGCAGGTAACATACTACCTGAGGACAGGAAAACATCTTAGTGTATTATGCATTCATGAGCTGCCATTATCATATTTTAGAAACATTGCAACAGTAAAAGTCTTTACAAATGCCCTACATCTATGAAGTTGTAGCACGTGTACCTAGTCTACTTCTACTGTTTTTTGGCAACTTTCTTAATGATGGGGAACATGTCAGACATAAATAGCATTTAATGCTTTTAATTGCAGTTATTAATGTATTTTACTATTCTATGAGGTATACAGTAGCACTTTTATGGAGGCTTAAGATCAGTTCTGGAATAAAAAAAGTAAAGGCATCATACACTCAGTGGTTTAGATTTGGTGCATAGGCTTCATCAATGCATTCAGACATCAAGAAAATTGAATAAGATGTGCTCTGGAAGCTGCTTTTTAATACCTTTCTTCTTCTAGATGAAGAAGTGTGTCAAACTATGACAATCTTTGCTTTTCCTGGCATCCAAAGCCCTGGAGACTTTATTTTCATGAGTGAGATACATGTAGCAAGTGGAAGGCTTGCAGACTTATTATCCAAGCTCCAGTTGCCAGCACAGTTTGTCGTCGTTTTTTTGTATCATCGGGGAAAACAGGTATATAATCGTTAACACTGGTTCTAACAGGAGTACTTTGTTTTCTCTGGTAGGACAGGGTAACCTCGTGCTAATTTAGCCAGTTTACTGAAACTGTAACTTCATCTGTAATCAGCACCACAGGGGAAGAATTTGTTGATTATTTTTGTTGGAGCATTTTTTATGATCCTGAGAAAAGCCCTACATCTTTCTGAAGTTTACCAAACAGAGAAACATGGTGGTCTTTGGCTAAATTCTGAATTGTCGAGTCAGCCTTAATTATGACTAATCAATTAGATCTTTGTGGGTCAGACACTATATCCATCTGGAGTTTGAAGGCTCCCTTGCAATGGGTCCACTTAACTGAGACAAATTAGATTTCTGTTGTCAGCCATTGAATTATTTTCCAACGTTCCAATTCTGTGCAAATTAGTATCAAATTATATACTCTTTGTAGTGAATTTAAGACTGTCTTATTTTGTGAAGCAATTTGACAATTTAAACTCTGGGATTAACACACTAAATTCTAAAAAGGAGGATTTCTGTCATTTTGGTTAAATGTATACCTGTGTGTATCTGGTTTTTCACTATTTGACATTTATAGTGTTTAATACAAACATTCAATTATAGTAGTACTTCCCCCCCCCCCCCCCCCCCCCGGGATCATACTGCAGAAATATTTAAAGAAATCTAAATCTATGAAGGTATCTGACTTTTTTGGTTCATGCATGTGTTGGCAGAATCAGTAATATTCTTATCCTGTTCGACTGTCATAGTCTCAGATTTGGCCTTTAAATATAAGGGCTACCATGATTTCAAAATGAAAAAGAAAACCTCTTGATTGTGATTGATAGTGTAGAGTCAATCCAGGTCTGCTTTTTACTTTGGGAGCTTGTAGGATTGAAGTTGCAGATTGCATTACTGGCAAGGATCCAGATCTCTCGGCAGAACTTGATGGGATTTAATGGAATTGATAATTAGGACATGTAGCCCTGCCACTTGGATTGCTGAGGGTAGTGTCCTGGGGCCAGCTCAAAATGTGAAGGCAGGCCCTGTACAAGCAGGGGAGTTTTCTTAACACCAAGCTCATCTACATAAATTTGAGGAGAAAAGAGAACACCTTTATATACTTAACGATGCAGTTTCATAGGTGATTAGTAGCCATTTATTTGTACATTTAAGGATTACTTCACTTCCACAAATCTTCCGAAAGTCTTCCAAACAAAATTTTTAATCTCATCCAATAGTTGCTTATTCCTCTAATCCAATAGTTGCTTATTCCTCTATTACTTTTAAGCACTTTACTGTTTCACAACACAAGTGGGAACAGATATTCATTAAACTGGACACAGGAAAATGTGAAAAGAGTTAAGCATTAAACAGTAAAGATTAAAACTACTGGTGATGTACAAGGAGAATGCAATGGGACTAAACTATTGAAGATGTGACTCTGAAATGTGTTCCATATTAGAAAGTATCTATTTGGAGAATTTACCTTAAGGAAAAGGTTTTACACTTGTGCTCTTGCCTCTAGAAGTACTCTGGCTCCACAGAAGAACTTGTAACAGCAGACAGTATTTTAGTGTAAATTTATATTGAACTGAGTTACTTATCATGGGATTTAGAGGAACATATGTGGATGCCACCATGAGCTCTCCTTGTCTCTTGATTGCAGGAGTCTTTTCCATTTTCTAGTCCTTGATACAAATTCTGGGTTTCTCTTCTATCTACAGGCGAAGTTGTGGACAATAATCCTCCTTCATCATGTGTTACACCATTTCAGACAAGTGATTCATTGTGTGTAGTTTATATGAGAAAACAAGGAGATTAATGAGTGTAGACAGGAAGTAAATGTAACAGCATTTGCTTGATAATAAGAAAATGTATAATTGTATTTAAAATGAGCTAAGAGAGATGTGGTTTGGTTTAACTGAAGGCTAGATACAGCTTTCATATCACTTTAAATTCATTAGAAAACTGAAATTGGTTTATTATTTAAATTAGTGATGGGAGCTCTTTACTGCTCTATTTTCAGTTTGTCATCAGTTAAAGACAGTTCAATCTATTTATCACTACATTAGTCACTTGCTAATGTGGTTAACATAATGAGCAACCCAGCATTTCATTATATTACATTTATTTGAATGTCTAACTTGAATACATCATATTTAATTGAAACAATAATTGGGGAAAGGTTATAGGTTAGAAATGAGAAGGGAAAGGAAGTTTCTCTTGCATTGTGTGTGCAGTTCCTATTTTTGGTCATAGAAGAAAAAAAAATAAACTAATCAGTTTGAATAGACTTAATTTTAGTCTTAAACAAACCAACCCAACAAAACCAAAACCAAACAAAAACCCAAAACCAACAACAAAACCAAACTGAACAAATAGGTACTGGTGCACCTCTTCTGAAGCAGACAATATGTCTGCTTTGGTAAATGATTTGTTTTCTACCTTTGCAAGGAGAAAAAGGGTTTGTGGTTCTGTAGTGAAGAGGATTAATATTTAGGAGTTGATGGAGCGGCAGTGTCTGAGATCTCAAGATTCTACCTGCAACTTTCCTTCCCTAAGACCTTGCTTTCCTCACCTGACAGCCTTGCAGCCTAAGTAGCAAGTACCATGATCTTCCAGAGAAGAAAGGTCCTGCCTGGGGTGTTTTGTACCCAATCCTGAATCAGCCATTTGCTGTGTCTGTAGTGGGAACCAGAAGTGCTGTGTCCATTTATATATTGTGAATGTAGATGTCTGACTCAAGTACAGTGATATGATGCTTTTTGAACAAAACAGAAACAGATAATGGGGGTATGATGTTATGCCTGAGATTGCCCTTTTCGGAGGCTTCAGCAACAAAAAGCTCTATGTTAATGTTGAAGGTTAAAATTTGTTAAACTGGAAATGCATTTGGCTCCATTAAATGGAAGTTGTATTACTGGGGGGAAAAAACACATGCCTCGAAAACCTGACTCTGCAGCACTTTTGTATTAGTACGTAAAACAAGTATGTTCACTTTGAAGACTATTAATTCTTGAGGCTCCTATGTACAAAACCCAAATAGCTGCTGGACTGGGGAATCAGTTGAGCTGAGAGCTGAAGTACAAGGCTTTCACTTTGTTAGGTAAGCTTCTGCATTGTGGTAAAACACAATGATGGTTTGCAGTAAAATGACTAACTAGAAAAATGAAGATGTACAGATATGTTGTGAGAAATGCAAGCATTTTTTGCATGGAATTTGAAATGAGGAATTTGTGTGTACTTAAGGATGCTTACTGCCATGGCTGTCTTGCAGTAAGTCCTTCATGATCACAAGGATTGCTCTACATGAAGTTTATTGCAGAATTGAGATTTGACTGACTAAATTTGTTTGGTAAGCCCATAATATTTCAGAGTAGTTCTGTGCCATTTAATGAATTGATAGGAAGATATTTTGTGTCATATGACATCTGTAATGACTGACACTAAATTTTTTGCATCACGTATGCCTCACAGTGGCATCTGCTTGCCAATAATAGAGTATTTCTATGGTAAATAACCTGTAATGGCCAGAAAATACTGATTCTTGATAGGTTCTTCTGCACACCAGGCTATTAAGGAGCACAACAAAAATAAATAACTATACTTGTCAAACGCTGATTAATTTTCATACCAGTATATGAAGAAGCTAAATTCAATGACACTGATTTTACAAATTTGGAAGTGAGGAAACAAGAGTTTAAAACGTGTGCAAGGAACTGTCAAAGCACGCTGATAACAGTGCCAGCAATATTGGCTATGGTCTGCGTTTTCAGAAATAGATACTCATTAAAAATTTGTAGTGGTTCTGCTTTTTAAAAAGTGTCTACTCAGCACTTTCTGGAGATGAAGTATTACTCTGCCCAAGAAGGTTGAACCACCTGAAGTAACATCATATTAAAAAACCCAAATAATACAGCCCTCCCAAGAACTGAGATATTCCAATTTGTTACTATGTACTATAACTACAAATGTGTTTTGTCTTTTCAAAATGTTTAACAAGATGCTACCAACTTTTAAGACTGCACTTAGCTAGTTCTCAATAGCAAAACTTAAAATTTTGTTGTAGTGAGAGTCAGGGTGTTAATTTTTTATTTATTTGTCAGTGCTCTTGGTTTCTCCAATATTGACAACAGTGGTAGAGGGACAGCTTTCAAAATGTAAGTAAAAGGTGCATGTCAGAAAGTGGTAGCAGCAAAGGTACATGTAGGAAGAACTATGACACCAAATTAGAAAGATATGCGTGAGCATTCCAGCATTCATTTTATTTCAGCTTATGTTTTTATAGAAGATGTGTGGGAGAGATGATCTGAGTTGGTAGTCCTGCTCCAGGTTTTTGGAAGGGAAACTTGTCAAGAGGAAAAGCCAAAGTGCATAAGCACTTCTGTTTAGTGAGTAGCTGACCTTTGAACTTGAAAGTCCCTGTTCTCCATTATAAAGAAGGATGCAATGATGAGAACTAAAGCAATTTCGGGTAGGCTATGGTCTTGCATATATAGTCAGTAGAGGAAGAAAAATAAACCAAAATAATTTCAGAACTTGTTTGCATTCCATTTTGTTTGATTTTTCTCCTTTTCCTTTGAGAAGGCCAGGTTTAATACAGAAGTAGAAAAGAAGGATTTGTTTGCTATTTTTTTGCTTGTGGGGGGAACACATTGCCACCCTTGGCTATAAACTCTTTTATACAAACCTGTCATCAGTGTTAGGCCCAGCCATGTCTTATGATAGTGTGGAAGGAGCCTCGGGTAACCAGTCTTCTGCCTGGGAATGAGTTCAAAGGTACTGTCAGCCCTCTGTTCTCTGAAATATATAGTGCATGTCCTGTTGGTGATAGGAAGACACTAGGACATTTTCAAATGTTGGGTCAGGACTACCCTTGCTTTAGAGAAACATTTTGACTAAGTCTGAAATTCAGGTAATTTTTAGGAGGAAAAACCCCCCAACCATGTTGCTTTGGGAGTAATTATTGCTACTTGTGTTACAGTTGCTAGTTACATGTAGCAAAGGTAAGCTATAGGTGTTTTGATTTACCACACTAGAGTGTAAGACTGTTTTGTGGAAACTGTATGGCTAATAATTCATCTAATGATTTTTTTTAATTTTTTTTTTTTTTGCGCTACCATTTAGGCTGTGTTTTGTGTTCAAAGATTGATTAAAACAGATGGACTATGAATGATGTGCTAGCTTCTGCATTTTTGGTTCCGTCCATTTATCTCCACTCCCTTGTTTAGCAGAGTTGAAGACTAAATGAGGACAGTTAAGGTGGAAGAAAACTTGGTGAAATCTCTGGTGCCTCTTCTACAGTTATATAATCAACTACTGCAGACTGTAATTGTGATAAAATGTGATGCTTTAATTTGAAATCCGTAAAAACTCATTTACTTAAAGATTTCAGGAGGGATGCAGGAGGATGTGAGCTAGTGAAAGAATAATTTTTGAGAGAACATGAACTTAAGGATGTAAGCAAGCATCTCAAGAACTTAAGGTGATTAGTGCAGGAAATTACAAGCTCCATCATCTCAAAAACCTACCGTTATCAAAAGAGATTAATTCATCAGCAGCTTCCCCTAACACTCAGTGCCTTTGCCAGGATTTGTAGCATACATTGGCACATTTGCATCTTGTCAGCTCTCCTTTGAGACATATTTAAAAGCAGATTTCATCACAGTGATAGAAGAGTGGAGTCCTGAAATGGTCAGTGTCCTTAAAGGATGGCTACTGACGTTTGTTCTTTCCAATCACAACTGGTCATCCTCATATTTTATACATAAGAATGAGGGCATGCCATTGGGTGTTATTAACCTTTCTAAAAATCAGCCTTCTACATTTAGCTCTGGGAAATAAAGAAACTTTCTTGCTTGAAATGTTTAAATACCCTACAGTGAGATGTTTTACTGTCAGCTTGTGCTTATTTGTCATTCCAGAAAATTTATCTTAAACCTTTCATTTGTGAGATAGTACTGAAAGTATCAGTAATTTTCCTTTAATATTACATTTATTAATTCATGCTGTGAAATGTGAATATTGTAAACTTAAATGCACTCTTATATGTAACATTAGTGTCTTATTCTAAAGATTAACATTTTGTTTATGGAAACCATATGGGATTTTTCAGCTGTGAATTTGGTAATGTATGGTCTGTAGAAGAGACTGCATTAATCTGTCATTGTCATATTAGTAGCAGTTTGTCACTTCCATTTTTCTTTGTATTATTGATAGACAAGCTGCTTGTGTTGAATTGAAATTGGAAGTTAAGAGTGAATTAGATGTGGAAGACAAGTTCAAGATTCGAATATTTTGGTTTGGATTGTAAAAAAACTTCATTAGATGCTTTAGTGATTTGAAAATGCTGTCTTAACATTTGTTTTATTGTCTGAATTTTCTCACTTCTCAGTGTAGTAAGCAGAAGAGGCAATTCCTACAGTTAATGGTTATTCACTAGTTTAGTCAGTCTTATGTGTTCTTGTATTCCAATATCTGCAAAATGCCAGTCTTTCTTAGGTGATTATGTAGACTTTGTCCTCGCTGCATCAAATAACTGTTTTGAAGTTGAGTTATTTGTGTCACTGGATCACTTGGCTTTGTATTGCTAGATCAGGATCTTCTCTAATCTCCACAACCTTTGAATGATGATAGTCACCTTGCGAGGACAATGGTGATTTCTCAAGCATGCTTGAATGTGGCTCATCTGATCCCAGAGATTGGTATAAATCAAGCTTTCTCAAGTGATCCCCTACTTAATTCCCATCCAATGCTGGTACTTTCCTTCCTTGAACTTTCACTACACGCAGAGGCCTAGGAGACCTTGTTCTTGAGGACGAGACAAAGACAACGTTGGGTACCTAATCCTTAATCTGTCTGCTGTTAAATCACTTGCTCCATACAGTAATGAGTCCACACTTTCCTTCCTCAGCCTTCTAGTGCTTGTGTAGCAGTAGATGCTGCTCTTGTTGCCCTTAATGTCCATTGCAAGTCTCAGATGCAGAAGAGCTTTGATTTTGCTAATGGGATCACTAAATGCCTCAGCAGTATTTCTGAATTCCTTCTGTGTAATTGTCTTTTTGCTTTAGATGTCTATCATGAGTTCCCTGCTTTAGCCATACTGGTGTCCTGATATGTCTACTTGTTTTCTGCAGCATGAGGATGAACTGTTCCTTGTGCTTGTAGGTTTTTAAATACCAGCCAGCTTTCTAGAGCTCTGTTGCTGTTCAAAGCTGCCCATGGCAGCTGCCCATTTACCAACTGTTTGAATAAAGTAAGATCTGCTCTCTTGAAGTCAAGGTTCTGTGCTCTGCTATGTGCCTTCAGCTGTGGGGATAGTTGCTAAGGTACTACCAAGATTACCACTGATTACCCCATGCCCTACTAGTTTCTTTCTTGTTTAGTGAGTAGCAGATCCAGGTGTGTACCATCCTTGGCTGTTCCATCCAGTACATGTGTCCTTGGGATCCCCTGACATCCTCCAGAAACCTTTGAGCTTTCTAGTGTCCCATTGTGTTGCATTCCCAGCAGATGTCAGGGAGGCCAAAGCTGCCCATGTGAGTGAGGGTCCGTGATACAGAGACTTCCTCAAGGTCTTTACACGTTTCGTCTGTTCCCTCACCTCGATCAGGTAGTCTGTAACAGACTCCAACATCTCATAGGCTGTCACCCTTAATGACCTCCTAACTGATCCTAACCCATGAATACTCGGCAAGATTGTCTCCCATCCTATAGAAAAGCTCCCCGAACCTGAGGTGCTCTTTTGCACAGAGGGCGATTCCCTTCCCTGGTCTTCCTAGCCTTTCTCTCCTGAAGAGCTGGAGTCTGTCTGTCACAGCGTTCTAGTCATGCAGACTCTCCCAACACATCTCAGTTATTCCTACAGTCAGAATTTTGTGAC
Source organism: Leptosomus discolor (assembly GCF_034619465.1). Classification (NCBI taxonomy): domain Eukaryota; kingdom Metazoa; phylum Chordata; class Aves; order Leptosomiformes; family Leptosomidae; genus Leptosomus; species Leptosomus discolor. The sequence goes on along the minus strand of NC_141391.1, from coordinate 107,527,399 downwards.
CACATTTGGAGCTCTGGTCCTTTCTGCTTGTTTCCCAGACTGGGGGCACTGGTGTACATAAGTTTGAGGAAAGCAGACTTTTGCCTCATTTTATTGTTACTGAGGTCTTTACATGTTGCCCCACACCATTTACTTTTGACTGTTTAGTTCCATTGCCTCTCTTAATTGTGGGCTGTAGTCTCTCTCTTCCTCTTGAGAATTGCTCCTTTTGAAATCTATCTGCAATGAAAGTCTTTCAAAGAATCAAAATATCTTTTACAATCAGTAAAAAATAAAATTTAGTGCAGTTGCTTATTACTTAAATAATTTGGAAAGCTCTTTATGAGTGAAGTTTGTTGACCTTTATTTTCTCCAGGTTATAAAGTAATTACCTACTGGACAGTTGATCCTTAAGCCAGAGATTGTGCAAGTGGTAAGATATGTTGCTCTTGTAGTTAAATAGATGTTAACTGTGATTACTTTAATGCTTTATAAAAATATGTATTAGATTTGAAAGCAGAATAGTTCTATAGTTCTTTGATTTACTGAAGATGTGTATTACGTGTCTAGTAATGGTCTTCTGTGATGTATAAATATTAATATTTGTACAATAGGCCCATAAAATAAACATTGTCTCTTGAATGAGACCCATAAGAATCATTAATAGAGAAACCCAAGTAGAATAGTCTTTCATAATATATAGAAAATATATTTTCCTAATTGAGAGTATTTTTAATTACTCTGATAGCGTTTGCACTACTTAAACTCCTACAGCCTACAATGGGCCCCTGCTGTTCCTGTTGCTATTATCAGGACAGTTGATTATGGTAGCTGCAGTAGGACTACTCTTGTTGAGACACAACTAGTGGCTGTTCCAGCCAATGTACTTATCGAGTTTTTAGGAAATCCATGACTCCTTGTGTGGATAAAAGCAAAGTTAGCCTGTAAGGGCGCTCTTAACAGGTGCATTTTATTTTCAGGATAGTATCTGTTCAGTTTTTCTTCAAAGCAACATAATATATTCAGCTGTTAAGCAGGCAGCAAAACTGCAGAGGCTTTTTGTTGTGCTACAACCTTTGAGGTCCAACTAAAGTGGATGAAGGCAGTAATTTTTCTAAAACTTTTCAGCAGGTGGAAAGATTTGGGCTTGTCACAAACAGTGCCTTGTGCTTCACTGCGATGGAGAGAGGGAGGGGATTGTGGAGAAATGTGTACATCTTGCTCTGGTCTTCAGTGACTGGGGTTACGGTAGGAAAACCAGTCCCCAGGGAAATCAGGGGGTTTTTTGAGTGATTAAATAAAAGTAGAACCATAGTAAAAATATAACTAAACCTAGGAATATATGTTTGATTTTTAATAAAGTACTAGTTTAGTTATTTATACAACTAAATATGTGACTACATATATAGGTCATTTAAGTATGCAAGTAGTTTTATTGATTATGTTGTAGTTTCTTGTGTTGAAGTTGAACATATGTTAATATACCTGTTAATAGTAGAAGAGTAGTTACTTCTTCAAAAGAATTACAAGATCTTTTGTTAATATCTTGCCCCAGTAATGTTTGTTTTAATGATCTGTTTTACTTTTTTCTTTCTTGGTTATAGTCGATAAATAGTACATTACTGTAAATACATCTTTGTTTAGTAAAACATGGTAATTTAGGAGTGAATTATTAGACTGAAATGTTCTGTGCTTCATACTGCGTTACTTCCTACAAAATCACAAGCTGAAAACTGATGTGATTTTTATACTGAAGAGGGCTGATGAAGGCTATGGTAAGAACTTAAAATTCTGGAAAGCAAAGTTGAATTACCTGCACTTAATGTTTTCTGATCATCTGGCAATAGAAACATGAAATTGAGAATATGGAGTTACTTTACTATAAACAGCTTGCTAGCTAACGTTTGTTACGTGAATAAGGACTATCTGCTTTACATCTCTGCCTGCCTTGTTCTTTCCAGTCTCTGTGCAGAAAACAATAACTTGGGTTTAGTAGGAAGTCTATGACAACTATTTAATTCTGTAGCTACAGAATTTTGATCATTTAAGGCAGTTCTCAAATGTGGATTATCAGCATTGCTATGGAATATGTGTATATGGATGAGAGTTGTTTCAGGTGCTGTAAATGGCAGTTTGGTGTAACTTTGTGTAAACACCATGGTGTAACAGGGAAAGCAAGTCAAGTGAATCTGTTGTAGGGCGTGAGTGTCCATTCCTGGCACTAGAGGATTTTTTTAGAATGCAAATCATATGTGTTACTGAATTTGTTCTTAAAGGTTAATGTAAGTATTGGAGTTACTTATTTGTTCAAGGCTTTGTTTATTTTTATTGCTTATTCAATGACAAATACCAAACATCTGTATTTTGAGACAGTACTGGATATTTAGTATCCACAGTAGTGTTTGCAAATTACCATGCCTACTCTGAGAGCTGCCTGCTAATTTGAAGCCTAATTGGGCTGGATTACATGGTAAGAAGGGATTTTCCAGGTCATCAAATGATGTTCCTTCTTGCAGCTGCTGCATCATACAAACCCTTTCATAGACCTGTGAAGCTCGAAATCTTGCACTGAAAAGAAAATATGCAGTTTTGTGTGCATTATCTTCCTAGTCTGTTGACATGCCTTTTCTTAAGTGGTATGTCCTTCTCAGGAGTGAAAATCCTAAAAAATTCTAAAAGTTTTTTCTTTGAGGCAAAAATATCTAAGTATATATAACACCAGACTGTGCTGAAAGATTTCCTGCTGAGTAAACATTGTTAGGCTTCTCAGGCCTATGAGTTACTTATAGTCATGACCCATAACCTTCATGGGTGGAAATACTTATTTCTCCATATATTTCTGCCAGTGCACTTGTGACACTTCAGTCTGTGACAAACTTGTGCTTTGAGGTGTGTCCTCACCAGGACAACTGTGAGATGGATGTAGGATGTGGGTAACTGAAGTTTAGGGTGAGACTCCCATGTATTACTTCGTTTCTCCTTATTATTGAAATAGGATTTCAGTGTGCTGTTAAAGACTAGCAGATTAAGTATGCAGGACATTACCATGGGAGAATATGAAGGGTGTCATCAGTCCTATTTGACCCAGGCTCTTTTAGGATTCCCTTGGCATTAGTTTGTTGTGGTTTTACAATGTTCTTTTGAATTTTATACATTATGCTTCTTGTATGACCTGATTCTTCGTTAAAACTCTATATATTCCTTGGAAAAATCTTACCATATGTGATCCTGCTGCTACTACTGCATCGCCAGGATAGTGGATAAGTCTATTTTAATTTGGCTAAAGTTTAGTCTGTATATGTCTGTGTGCTCTATTCAAGTCAGATTCAATTACACAGTAAAAGAGCTCCTGAGGGAATAAGATACAAACTGCTTGAAGGAGAGAGAATTGTTTCTAGGAAACCTACCTAATTTTCTCCCAGTCAGCTTGGACAGGTGCTGGTAAATTCAGTGTCCCCTTTAGTGCTTGTGGTCCAGATGATGCTAACTATCTTCGGCCCTGGGAGAGCTTTCATCCTTGCAGAAAATGGGACAGCCTTCAGGAGTCAGGGCAAAAGCTTTGTGGGGAGAAGGGTGAAAAAAATTCTTCCCTGTCAGGGAAAAATGTTTCAGCTTTTTTCTGAGCCAAAGTGGAACAATCTCCAAATGTTTACTGTCCTATGGCACGAAACTTTCAGTCTCCTAACCAGCTATATTATCACAGGAATGCGTACTTACTGAAAACCAGATCTTTAAATATTAGTGTAGCAAAACAAAAGTTGTTGGGAGATATGCAGCTATGAAGATGAAAATGTGGTACCTTTAGTGTCCTTAGTTTGTGTACTGCGTTATCTTAGATAGAAAAAATCCCAAGTGTTTTCTTTCGTAAGGAGAAAAATAAATGTTTAATAAGAATAAAACGCGTTCTCTGATTTATGCTGAGTGACAACAGTGCTCAAGGAAGCAGATGGTTGTTTACAAGGTTGCTTGATGGGAGCTTACAGGAACAATTGTTATAACTTTGGTCAAGTTTTGAAGTTAGGGCATGTTTTCTGGCAAATAGTTTGTGTTTTGAGGTATACATGCAGAACAGAAGTAATTTGGAGAAGACAGAAGGGGGTAGAGAAGAAGATGAGAAAGTGAGAAGGAAATATATGTCCCAGAGACATTCAGTGGGAAGTGAAATGAAATAAAGATTATTTAGAGGTTTATTTGCTCCCTGGTAATCTTATAATTGCTTAAAGGGTGGACAATTTTAGGAACAGATGTTTACAAGGGAGTTTAAGATTAAGTTAGGTTTCAGCTGTATTGGTAGCATACAGATTTTTATATCTAACTGCTTTTTTTCTCATTTGCTAAACTCAGCAGGGAGAGGTGAGCTATAAGAATGAAGTATTGTTTGATTACATGAAAATTATTTATGCGTATGTGTATATATGAGACTTTATAGTAAGTTGGCACTAAAGGTTAAATACACAAAATAACAGATATTTAAATGCATTCCATTTTCACTTTGGTGAAAATCATGATATCCAGAACAAACAAAAATTATGTTGACATCCCCTGTCCAGATAAACTTTGAATGAAGGTATCAGAAATCTGCCTTGGAAAAAAAATTTAGCTATTGTGGGCTGAACACAGACAGCAACTAAACAGTCACCAGTCTCTTGTTCATGCCACCACTGTCACACAACTCCAGCAGGATGGGGAATAAAGAAGTCCATAACTTGAACTTTGTCTGTTGTGGTGGTCATTTGAGAAGGAAGAGATGATGTCTTGTGTTGAATTGTTGAATGCAGAAGCCAGCTCAGTTTGCATCACTACTGCATTGAGCCTTGTAAGAAACCTGCTAATCTTTTACTGGTTTGGATGGCTCCTGCTGTGATACTTTTCAATGAAATACAGCTATGGTGACAGCTCAAATAATGGGTTATTTTTCAGCCAAGGTTAGGTCTGCTGGAGATACACATCAGACTTCTCCATCCTCCTGCATTAACCACCAAATGTACCTGAGTCCTTGAGCAAAATCAGTCTCATGAATGGCTTTACCTTTTCCCAAGGGAAGGAGTAACTCACACTTTCTCAACCAGTTGCCTGTGTGTGCCACAGGAGCTGTATCTCCTTTCACAGTACATAGGGGTTTTGTTTGGGCAGGACTGTGGATGTTAGCAGATCCTCTAGTGTTTACCAGACTTGTGGCTTCTGGTAAATGTGCATCACAGTGCTTGAATGTACAAGTACCCATTGCTGTCAGCACAGTCTTTAACGGTCCATTGCATCATTCAGTCTTCCTGGAGGCTAATACATGATAGGGATGTGATATACTCAGTAAGTGCTGTGTTTCTTGGCTTGAATGTCTATGAAGTGCTTTCAGAAATTAGTCTTCTTGTCTGATTCAGTTCTTTCTGCAGTGTTACGCCATCATAAAACTTGTTTTTCAAAGCTCAGGGTGTTTTATGTGGTGGTATTGGTTACACATTATGTTTCTAACCATCCAGTAGTCACTTCCACCACAGCAAGCACATGATGTTTGCATCAGCATGTTCGTGGTAGTGTGATGTATTTAGACTGTCAGGCCTTCCTGTTTGGTATCTCAGCCACTGTCCTCTGTGTCAGAGAGCTGTTCCCTGTTTGACTTGCTTGATTATGGCAACATGTTTTTCATTCATAGATATTGTGTGTAGTCGAGTCCACTCCTTGAGCATGATACTGCATGTTGTGTCTCTTTCTAAACATTCTGATGTTTCCTTGGGTCCATCAAGCTATGAGTAGCCTACCTTTACATTCCCAGTCCAGGTCCACATGAGGCAGTTCAATTCTAGCAGCCTGGTCTATACCTGTTGCTTGTTCTGATGTTCAGCAGTGGTGTGCTTCTCAGGCATATGAGCGTCTATGTGTTGGACCTTTGCAACAAGATTTTCTACTTGGGCAGCAATGTCCGGCTACAACATAGCAGCCCATACATGTTTACCCCTGTGCTGCCAGTTGAATCCATGAGTCTGTGCAGAGGGAGAGCTTTGGCCACATTTATCATTCAGTGATATCTAAAAGCAACTGGATAGCTTTCACCTCTGCAAACAGACTTGATTTGTCTTTTCCTTTGGTTTCTGTACTTGTGTGGGACTCCATACAGCAGCTTTCCACCTAAGTGGATTCCCACAATGTGACAGGACTCCTTGGTAAACAGAGCATATTGCTTCTCATTTTCTGGCGACATATTATATACATTTCGACCTTTTCAATGTGATTCACTTCCTTGGCCAATTCTCTGAAATTTCTGCCTTCTGGCCAGTTCATGGTCTTTACCAGGATTTATGGGTAGTTGGGGTTCCCTGTTAGAGCCCATTGCATGATCAAAGCTACCCACTTATTCCACCTAGTGTCAGTTGCATGATGTGTAGAGAGGACACTTCATTTGAGTATCCAGTACAGCAGAGATATTTGTGGTGCCAAGAAGAGCTCTGCTTCTGTATCAGCTACTTCTGAAGCAGCTTGAACCACTTAATGTCATACTAGTATCTCTGTTTCGGTTAGGGTGTAGTGGGCCTCAGATCCTCTGTACCCCAGCTCCAAAACTCTAGATGCTGACCTTGAGTCTTTCCAGGTGCTCTCTGCGGAGGTTCTAGTTGCAACAATGTTTCCTGGCTGTGGTGTAGACTATGCTTCTTGCATCTGGTCCTGCCCAACTGGCCTAAGGACTGCTGCATGAACTGTTTCCTATTTGAACTCTTCAAAGATTTGTTGCTGCTCAGGGTCTTGGTTGAAATACTTGTGTCTCTCAATGGACATGATTCCCAATCTGACTGTAACCAAGGATATGCATTATCCAGAAACCCACCATGCCTGTATTTTATTTCTGCTAGCTGGTGTGGACATGGCTGTTAGTGTATTAATTGCATCCTTTTGGATGCGGTAATATCTATATGCCATTTTATTTCCTATAGCTAGGTCTCTTGTGCAGGTCCTTTGACCTTGATTTGTTTTGGGCAAAATCGTCTTTTAGGAAAAATAATAACCTAAACAATTGTTTCTCAAACACTTCCTTCATTGCATTGTCCCACATCATGATGTCACCAATATACCACGAGTGTTGAGGTGTTTCATCCTGTTGCAGTGCAGTCTGTATCAATCCATGACAAATGGTAGGGGTGTGCTTCCACCCATGGGAGAGCCAGTTCCAGGTGTTGGACAGCCTTCCATGTGATAGCAAACTGTGGCCTACAGACTGCTGCCAAACAAATAGAGAAAGAAGCATTAACCATAGCAGTGTGGTATATTACCTGCCTACCTTTGACTCCAGTTTGTATTGGAGTTCTAGTGTGTCTGGTACAGCAGCACTCAGCGGTAGAGTGGTTTTGTTCGGGCCATGATAGTCTACTGTTAGCCTCCACCCTCTATCAGACTTTTGCATTGACTGCATGGGACTATTAAAGAGTTATTAGGTCTTGCTGATGACTTCTTTGTTCTTCAGTTGATGAATCAGCTCATGGATGGGAACCAGGGGGTCTTGGGTGGTGTAGTATTGCTACCAGTGCACCACCATGGTAGCAGTTGGCATCTGCTGTTCTTTGACACACAACAACCCCACAACAGAAGGATCATCTGAGAGGCCAGGCAAGGTAAACAGCTGTTTAATCTTCTCTATAGTCATGGTGACCACACCAAAGGCCCACTGGTACACTTCTGTAGTATCCTCTTCTGAGGTAGTCTATGCTAAGGATGCCCAGAGCATCTGGGTTGGTCCAAAATAGGGTACTTCTGCCACTTTTTCCCTGTTAGTCTCACTTCAGTCTCCAACAAAGACAACAGTTGGGATGCCCTGTCACTCCAGAAATCCAGATGGGTTCTGCCCCCATGTACCCTGATGGCATTATGTTACATTGTGCACCAGTGTCCATCAAAGTGTTATACTTTCATAGGTCTGATGTGCCAGGCAATCTGTTCCATACAGTTCAGTGAACCTAGTTGGTCCCTTTCCTCTGCTTGACTGGATGTGGAGCCCTTCTGTTGCTGTTTGGAGCATTCATTACCTGATTCCTGTAACTGCAAACCAGAAATCTCTTAATCAGGATCAGAAGTGGAAGTGTCTGGAGACCTTCTGCTGTGTCTGGGGGAGTAATTTTCTTGGATGTGTGCTTTTTGGCTGCTGCTTTTCCTCACAATTCATCTACCTTCAACCTAGAAGCCCACGTAGGTGCATCAGCCCTCTTCTTCATGCCCTGCCAGTGGTCATGCAGGTAGAACCACAGGATGGCACATGGCATGTACTCATGGTTCCCTTTGCCTTTGCTCTGACTCTCTATAGCACTTGTGATAGCTGAGACGCCAGCCTGTAGAGGAGATGATGACTTGTTCTTTTTGAGTTGCTGGACCTGTTGGGACACTCTCTTCAATTTAGCAGGGCTGGCCAGCCTATACACAGTTGTTGCCTCAATGTCTGCCCAGTCTGTTGTTATCAGGATGATGGCATTGTCAGCAGCTCCACTGAGGATACTGGGGTTGCTGCCAGTGTGTAAAGGCTGTGTCTGCGTTGGCAAGTAGTGTAGTACAACAGGTGTGAACTTATAACAAAATGACTTGTGGTTGAAGACATGAAATCTGCATGTTTATGTATTTATCCATGTTTCAAGGGATTTACCTCAGACTGACTCTACTCTGGTCCTGTCAACAGCAGTTGAAGATTTAGGTGCTTCTGAAGTACAATGTCAGTTTACCCTAATTTGAAAGGGATGAAACTTGTCCTCTCAGACTATTCTGCAACGCAAACCAAGGCAGTGTGAAAAGTGATGAGATGTTTGGTTCCAAAATGTATCCCCGATCTAAACTAAAATGTTAATGCACTTAGTTAGGCATGCAAACATACTCTACTGTAACTTGAAGAGCTCTGCTGAAAATGAGCTGAACCAAATGGCATCATGCATGACTTACTAGTTTCCATATATTCCAACCATAAATACTTCCAATGCTGAGCCCACTGTGCCTGTCTCCTATAGCTCCTGTCTGGTACAATTCATATAAGCAGGTATAACGTACTGTAATCCACTTTCACAAGGTTTTTTTTTAAGCAACTACATTTGTGCATGTGAAGCTAAAATGAGATAAAAGAATGCAAATTGATATCCTTTTAAAATTGGGAGTGTTTTGGGAAGTTTTTTGTTGCTTCTGAGGTTCGTGTGTCCCATTAAATACATGAACTTAACTAGGATTTAAAGAAAAATAATTTGGAATAAACAAACTGTTGGTGAACAAAGTATATTTATGTAATAGAAAACAAGTAAAGCTTATTTTAGAGAAAGCAATGTTGAAGAGATATGTGAAACAATGCAAGGCTTCCATGGAAGATTTCTATGTTATAACCATGCATATGCTTTTCTTCTTGTGAGAGAGTAGCATACCACCTCAGTTATGTTTAATAATTTCTGACCTTTGACTTTTATGAGTCTGTGTAAGAAAGTTAGACTTCCTCTTAAGCTACTGGGAATTCTGAGTTGAAGTTGATGACCTATAGCTTATTAAGAAGTCTGATTGTTTCATCGAGCATAGTTGGTGTTGAACCTTAAATTTCCTTTTTTGTCAGGTCAGTAACAAGAAAAATATTTCACTACTTAATGTTATAAAAGTATAAAGATGTGAGTGAATATATTCCACTGGGGAAAAGTAGAGTACTGTATACTATTGATTGTAATGCAAGAAAAACTTACTGTGGTAAAACTACACTAGTAGTTCTGGAAAGCAGCACTAATGATCATGGTAAAAGATACCCACATAACTGAAAGGTATCTTAATTTATTTTATGTGTATTTAGCAGCAGAAAAATGCTTTGTCCTGCCTTTTAATTCCATATATAGTACACAACTAAAAGCTGGAAGTAAATATATTTGCATTAAGTTCTGCTTTACTGTCAATTGAAAGAAAATAACTTTGGGAGATATAAAACAGATAACTGAGCAATTGTTTGACTCTTGTAATTGAAATTTCAGAAAATGCTTTTTCAGTTTTTTTCTGACAAATTGTAGAAATCTTTCCACAGGAATTTCAGATAGTGTTACCAAGATGCATATGCTTATCATTTTGTCTTTGAGAAAATCTGAAATTACTTCCCATGAGCATTACCAAGCCTGTGTGGCTTCTGGGTTTTCAAGGACAAAACTTGTAGTACAGTTTTTGAAATATGAAAAACAATGAACTGTAGTATAACATTTTTTTATCACTAAATTTGTATTTTTAAACTGTAATGAATATTTTATTGACCTTAGTCTTGACTATTACCTTTTAATAGGTCACTCTCCCACAAAAAACTGAGTACCATTTATGAACTTTTTGTTCAGCTATCGTGTGGACAGATGTGTTCTGTACTTGCTGTGCTAAAAGCTAAGTAGCTGTGTGATTTCCACAGATTTTAATACCAGTTAGGCAGAATCTTGGGACCACATTATCTTTCATTGAAGGCTTTTAGCTAGCACAGCAAAGAATGAAGATTTTCCTTCTATAACAAGATGCTTTATTGTTCAGTATCTAGGAAAAAGTCTAATGTTCTGATCGTTACTTTTTTTCTACTTTTTGTACTAGTAGTATCTATTGAGGAAGATTCTACTTCTTGCGTTTTGCACTCCTTTTTAGCTTCTAAATGCTTCGAGTCAGATACCTAAGTATGGTTACTAATGTCTTCTTATGTTATAGTCTGGAATTGTCTTACTACCTGGACTAGAAACTTTAGAACATGCTAGAAAAATAAAGTTAATGCTTTTCCTAGAAAACTTTGGAGAAAAACACAAGTGTAACATAGTTAAATATGGTTAAAAACATAGTTTAATGTGTAATACTACAGAAATATTCCATGTACATGTTAACACTTTACAGGAAACCAGTGCAGATGTACAGTGTGCTTGTTTCTTACTTATATTAATAAGCTGCGTGTGCTTAATTATTTTCAAGATAGCTGCATTTACACTGAGCAAAAACTTAGGATGTTTAAATCTGTGTTTCTGTATCAACAGAACTTAAGCAGAACAAAATTGAAATGCTTTAAGAAATGTGATGTTAACACTGTAAGATATAATTTGATTGGTAAAGGGGAGAAGACTTTTTTAAATTAACTTTTTTAAAAGGAAATTTGTCCATGGCTGTACGTGCATAACAGATGAATAATCAGAGCTCATCTATGATGTTCTGTTTATTTCTGAAAACAGTAGATGTAAATTTTTGCTCCAGCTATTGAACTGTCTCCAGTTAGGCTTCTCAGAGCTTTCCAGTGGGAGTCCATTTCTAGCTTGTACAAACTGTTTACTTTTATCTAGTTCTCAAACCATGGGCAAAAGGAATGTTTTGTGGTGCTTCAAGGCTTCTGAGCATCTCCTGTGCCACTGATGCACACTTGTAGTATAACCTGGTCACTTAAATTCTGTAGCTATGCACAGTTGTTGGGTGTGAACAGTTTTATAAAGTTACAGTCCTATAATGTAGCAAGATGGAAGATTACAGCAGTATGGAAAACAATGTGGTCAAAATAAAAGTTCAGGCAGAATAATTGTGGTAACTTGATCACTGAAAATATATGAATGTAGTCTCTGTTGTCTTACAAATTCAAAATGTATATTTAACTTGGTTGTATGATGTTGTCAGGAGAAGGTTCACTTTTCCAAAAAAAATTTATTAATTTAGAAGTTATTTTGTAGAAATCAATGTTATCTGTGGAGTAAAATAATGAGGGAAGAACCTGCCCATAGTTTTTCATGTTAATTAATTCTGCACTGCCTTCTGAGAAATTACACATTATTATTTCTTAGATTTATTTTTTAGACTGGTAGCTTGCAAATGTTTGGTACATTTGATTTGAATAATTTTGTACCCCATCAATACAATATTAGTCATTCTCCTTGCTCAAATACTGCACTGTTTTGAGAGAAAAATGTATTTTATGGGTCTAGCCATTTTGTTCCATCAATAAAAGGAAATTATTTTGATAGTAGCAGTAATAATTTCAAACTTTTTCGTAGGAGATGATGCTCTTCATAATTTTTATAATTTAAGATAGAGATGGTTAATTTTTATGCCTTTGCATATTGGAGTCTGAAAAAGGAAAATGTGTGGGTTTTTTTTGTTTGTTTGTTTGTTTTTAAGTTACAGAAATATATTTTTAAAAGATTCATGGGCAACATAAGTTTCAGAGAAGTTCAGTCAAAACTCCCAAATAACTGCCTTTTACTTATGAAAACAAACATCTGCATGACAGGGAAGTAATGCTGCCATGTCTTCAAGTCTACTTAGAGACAGCGTTCTGGCAGAGACAATAAAACCACCCAGATTTTTGTAGCCAGGGCATTATATTTTTTTTAATACTTTCTTTACATCTTTATGGTTTTCTAGAGGCAAAAAAATATTTCTATCCAGGCCATCCAATAAGTCCTTATGTCTAGTAATCATAATTGAATACTCATTAGATTTTTCTCTTTGAGGAATATCTTGAGTTCTTACATTCCTACTGATCTTATGTCCATCAGCTCATACTGATGCTTTTTCGGTTTCCATAATATTAAGTATATCTAATGGGTGATATGATAGATACACAAAAAACCCCAAATTCAAATTGCTTTATATAGTTGTGTGTAAAGATGTTACATAAATAAAAGGTATTTCTGATAATTGATCTCTTTTAAGGAAAAACAAGCTTTTCAACATGATAGTTTTTCATTTGCACTCACTTGCCATGATTCTGGAATAACCTTACATATGGTACAAGTACTATTTCAGATTTAGAAGGCAAATTTACAGAAATTTTCTAGACCTCTGAGATTGTCTTGCAAAGATGGTAAGTCTTTAGAGAAAAGAGTGATAAATTACAGAAGATAAGGTAATCAGGCCTTTGACTTTTTAATAAAATGTTTCCTAGTCCCACCAGATCTCTCATTTGTCACAGTTTTCGATATTTTGTTAATCTCAAAGGAAATAAATCATCGTCTTATCGCATTACTTTTCCTCATCCACAGGTGCATCAGCATGCATTGCACATCTCAGTAAGCAAGCACACAAGGAATTCTCAATCGAAGCTTAAGATGCAGTGTTCTACTACCTAGCACTTTGATTGATGGTGCCAGGTGTAGCATAGACTTTGTGTTTGCTCTCATCAAGCTCAATAAATTTAGAGTAGGCAATGCAGTTTAACTGAGAAGTCTCTTGCCACCAAAAGTATGTCTCCTTTAAAAAAAAAAAACAAAACAAAAAACCAAACAAAAACCCAAAACCAAACAAAAAAGTCTCCACAGAAAAACAAACAAAAGAGCCCCCTGTCACTTTAGGTAAGCTGTTCTACCACATTGTTTCTTCCAAGATTTTTAAATGGATAGCTCAGGGTCCATTACACAGTAAATTAGCAGTATGCTCCTTATTTTCTCTGGTGTAGGTGATTAAAATTTGGCAAAACAAATGAAAACCAGATTCAATTCTGTTTTGAAGGCTATTTATTCTTTCCAATTCCTACAGCTCATTTATTTGATTAAACTATGTTCTCAAAAATGCATTATGACTGATGTTCTCAGGACCTGGAAAGATAAAAGCAAAGGATAAAAATTAGTTTAACTGTTGTCTTGATCAAGTGACTCTAACACTGCAGGTCTGAGGGACTGTTGTAACTAAATGAAAAGTTGTTCAGTGTAGTTCACATCTATTGTGCTGCCTTGAATGTAAAGGATCTTAATGCGGACAACCCTATGTGTCAGCTGTTCTGTATTGATTATGTGAGCTTTCCCATTGGTGTCATGAGGAGCAAGATTTTCATGAAGTCTTCTTGGCTGTAATTTAAATAGTAATAATATTAAAAAGTTATAATTTCCTTTAAGCTTTAAGGCTATAATGAGTTTGAGTTTGTGTGAATTTGGATCGGATGCATCTGTGTGTATTTGAAATCCCTGTACTATGAACGTTCTTTAAATATGGCTAGACTTTTCAGTTTGGGGAAATGTAGGAAAAGTGCTTTAAGGCATCGTGAAGCTGTCTTAGTATTTGACTTCTACAGATTTGGAGTTCTTAGGATTTTTGCAATGTATTATTGGAATTGTAGTCAATATTAAAAGAGTAGATATTGGAGTATCCTTTTTATTAACAAATTCTCAAAGGTCTCTTCTGTTCGAGTATTGTATAATTGTAGTCCATGAGACAGGTAAATATAGGAAGAACTCTTAATTCTCTTTTCATAGAATCATAGAATGGTTTGAGTTGGAAGGGACCTCAAAGACCATCCAGTTCCAACCCCCCTGCCATGGGCAGGGACACCTTCCACTAGAATAGCTTGCTCAAGGCTCCATCCAACCTGGTCTTGAACACTGCCAGGGATGGAGCATCAACAACTTTTATGCTTGGAAAATGGACCACTGGAGAAATTAAATGGACCTCCATTTAATATATGTGTGTTTACATATTGTTATAACACGAGAGGTGTGTCAGATTTAAAGGTCTCAATGCAGACATTCTTAAATTCAACTCATTAGTTTAAATGTGCTATCCTCTATTAATGTATCATATCAGCATGTAGTCTTACAGTTTAGAAAGTCTTAGTTTAGATCTATTGGAAACTTAAATGTAAAATCTGCTTATGCTTTTGAGTTGAGCTTCAGTTTAATAAAAGCTCTTGTGAGTTCTAATATTCTTTAGGAAGTATTTGCCTTGTCCGGCAAAAGGTTCAGAGAAATGGGCTGTGGAGATTGTGCTACTTCAGAAGTTAAACACTCCAGGTTCCTTATTTTTCTACCACATTTGGAACTGTCAATTGCTTCAATTTCAGCAAAATACTCAATGAAGTCTGTATTCTGATGAAAATATTTCCATTGCTGTTTTCTAACTTCAAATCGGAGACAATAAGCAAGAACATGGCTACCCACAATTAAAAACTGTGGGTATACTGTGAAGCTGCTCGAAGCTGTGTAGTTCTGATAGCAGGCTTGAAAGCAGAATGGTTTTATTGCTGAAAAATTAGGACAGCTTTAGCATATAAACTGAAGAGTATCTAGAATGTCAAATAAGCATAACCCCCATTATTTCACCTTAAGCCATAAAATGTCAACTAAACCAAGAAACTCTTTTAGTGTTGTCAAATATTCTTCATGGATGCAGGGCTTAATCTTTTACAGTACAGTGAGCTTTAACATGAGTTCATCTGTTGAAATTAACTCTGAAAAGCTAATGAAAAAAATGTTTATATTCACAAATGATATATCACATCATTACAATTGCTGCCTGTAAATTATTCTGCAATGTTTTAATTTGCTTCTGACTGGTTCTTTTTAGAAATTCCTTTAGCTCAATTTACTTCTAACATTTTATAGTCAAAGCCCTTGGGAATGCAGAACTTAATTTCAGAAATGGATTTAGGGTGGTGTCCTGGTTTCACTGGGGCAGAATCTAAGGCCAGCCATGGCATTGCAAGCTGTTAGCAGTTTCAAGATAGCCAGGTGCTCAGGCTAGGAGGGGCAAAAATTGCCTAACACGTGTATCCCATACCATAAACATCATGCTCAAGGAAAGTTTTCTTGGGGGGGGGCGGGGCTCTCATTTCTTGTCTTCTGATTTCTTCTCTTGTGGATTGCTTGTCCCTGGAGCAGCTTGCTCATCATTCTGCTCCTGAGGACTGCTCTCCTGTTTATTGTGGCTGCTGTACATTTGCTGAACTGAGTATAGCTTTGTATAACTTATGGTGGCATTAATATTAGTTTTGCTGTTTCGTTAAATTTGTTTTCATTTCAACCCCTGGGTCTCTTCTCCTTTTCATGATTCCCATTCTCAGCCGGGGAGCGGTCACTGGGTGATAGAGCAACTGCTATAGTTTAGCCCTGGATTTGGACTGAGTGTAGACAGTTTATTTGGCACCCAGTGTTTACTTGGGGCCAGCTTAAATTGCTCACCCGGGAGACTTGCAGACCTCTAATTCGAGAGTCTTGAAAGGTTGAAGTTTTAACGGATTTGAATGAGTCATTACGAGCATTCATTATGTTGGTCTAGATTGGTGACTGGGTGGAATTCTCTAGAATTTTTTTAGAACTGGTTTTAGAGCTGTGGGTGGCTTTATTGCTGTTTGTTACTGGGTTTGTGCAGTTTATTGCTTTGAGGCATGGGCTTAGATGCGTTGCTCTGCTATGTAGTTTGGCATTAGGTTATAGTATTATAAGTTCTTTTGTAATTATGCTGATTTCTGTGGAATGGTAGTGGGTGAAGAGAATTTGGAATACCCTTGGGATGCTTCCACCACCATGCTCATATTGTCAGGCCTTTTGAATGTCTTTCAGTTCTTGGTCTTGCTTAGAGTAAAAGAGCAAGGTGTAGAGATGGGTCCTGGGTAGCTACTGCAACCCCCGCAGTGGGCCCTGCAGCTACTTCAGCCCCCATGAGAAGCACTGCAGCTACTCAGCCCCCAGTGACAAGTGACATAGAGTCTCAACCAGCGCTGGTATCAGTCGCCCCTGTACAGAAGAAGGAAATATACGAAAAGAACAGGTTGCAAAGGTCTACCAGGGACATCACAGGAGGAAGAATCAGAGGTGACCACTCAATCTCTATCCCTGAGTTGCAATATATGTGTAAAAGTTACAGCTGTCACGAAGGCGAGCAACTTGTTACTCGCCTGTTCTGGTGCTGGGATAACAGAGCTGATAGTTGGGGGCTAGGTGGTGGAGCTAGCAGTTGGGATCAATGGCTAGAGAAGTGGATATTGACAGGGGTCTTCAAAAACAGGCACGTTCCCTCACTCTCTGGAGGTGACCTCTGTTAAGCATGAAGATCAGTTACCCCTTTAGGGATGATGTCATATACAACCTGGGCAAATGGACAGCTGTTGAGAGGTCCTAAGAACTTGAGGGAAATAGCTGTGCAGGAGCTGACTTGTTTTCCAACCTGGAAAACCCTCAGACACCTTTAGCTCTAGATACAGTCATTGTTACCAGGCCCATATGGCACAGTGGAAACTGAGTGTACCGCTATCCTGCACCAACATATTAGCATTGTTTGGCTGGAAAGAATATGAGGCACCAACGGTGGGTGACATAAATAATTGAATGTGGGAATATGCAGACAGTCTCTCTTCCACCCTATAGGCTGGCATTTCAACTGTGGAAAAACCATCCTGACAAGCACTTGGTTCAAAATTAGATGGGCCCTGCTTCCAGCCAGGTGGAGGAGAGGGACAACCATGTGGATTTGATGGCCTGGCACATCAGTACCACAAGAATATAAGGCTCTAGTGGACACCGGTGCACAAGGGACCCTAATCTGTCAAACTATAAAGGGACAGAATCCATTTGTATTTCTGGAGTGATGGGGGGATCCCAGGAGCTGACTGTAGTGGAAGCCGAAGTGAGTCTGACTGGATGTGAGTGGGGAAAGCACCCTGTTGTGACTAACCCAGATGCCCTGTGCATTCTTGGCATGGGTTATCTCAGGGGAGGTTATTCAAGGACCTGGGGGGGGGCGTACTGGTGAGCATTTGGGGTAGTGGCTCTGGAGATGGAGGAAATTAAACAGCTATCTACTTTGACCAGTTTATCAGAGGACCCTTCTTTTGTGGAATTGCTGACGGTTGAGAAACACAAGGTGCCCATTGCTACTACAGCAGTGCACTGGTGACAATACAGCACTAATCGAGACTCCCTGATCCCCATCCAGAAGCTGATCCATCAACTGGAGGACCAAGGTGTGATCAGCAAGACACACTCTCCCCATAACAGTCACATTTGGCCAGTGTGGAAGTCTAATAGAAAATGGAGACTGACAGTGGACTACTGTGGCCTGAATGAAGTCACATCTCTTCTGAGTGCTGCCATGCTGGACATGTTAGAACTTCAATATGAACTGGAATCAAAGGCAGCCAAGTGGTATGCCACAACTGATATCGCTAATGTGTGTTTTTTTTCTATTCCTTTGGCGGCAGCAGAATGCAGGCCACAGTTTGCTTTCACCTGGAGGGGTGTCCAGTACATCTGGACTTGACTGGCCCAGGGTTGGAAACACAGCCCTACCATTTAACATGGACTGATTCAGTCTGCACTAGAAAAGGATGGAACTCCTGAACATTTGCAATAAATGGATGACATCATTGTATGGGGTAATACAGGGGAAGAAGTTTTCTTCTGAAAGCTGGTTTTGCCATCAAAAGAGGCAAGGTCAAGGGACCTACACAAGAAATTCAGCTTTTAGGAATTAAATGGCAAGATGGGCATCAACAGATTCTGATCGATGCTATTAACAAAGTAACAGCTATGTCTCCACCAACTAATAAGAAGAGAACTTTTCTTGGGTATTATGGGTTTCTGGCAAATGCACATTCCAGACTACAGTCAGATTGTGAGCCCTCTGTATGAAGTGACTCAAAAAAAGAATGATTTTAAATGGGGTCCAAAGCAATGATAAGCCTTTGAACAAATCAAGCAGGAGATTGTTCATGCAGTAGCCCTTGGGCCAGTCCGGACAGGTCAAGATGTAAAAAACTTACACTGCAGCTGGAGAAAATGGCCCAATCTGAAGTCTCTGGCAAAAGGCACTAGGGAAGACCCAAGGCTGAACCCTAGGGTTTCGGAGCTGAGGATACAGAGGATCAGAGGCCCACTACACTCCCACCGAAAACCAGATACTGGCAGCATATGAAGGAGTTAGAGCTGCTTCAGAAGCGATCGGTACTGAAACACAGCTCCTCCTGGTACCCCAATTAGCAGTGTTGAATTGGATGTTTAAAGGGAAAACTCCCTCCACGTGCCATACAAATGATTCTGTGTGGAGAACGTGGGTTGCGTTGATCACTCAGCAGGCTAGAACAGGGACTCCCAGTCGCCCAGGAATTTTGGAATTAATCATGGACTGCCCAGAAGGCAGAAATTTTGGAATGTCACCAGCGGAGGAGGCGATGTGCGCTGAGCAGGCCCTGCCATACAATAAATTACCAGAAAATGAGAAGTGACATGCCTAGTTTACTGATGGATCTTGTTGTATTGTAAGAAAACAGTATAGGTGGAAAGCTGCTGTGTGGAGTCCTACACGATGAGTTGCAGAAGTGGCTGAGGGTGAAGGTGAATCAAGTCAGTTTGCAGAGCTAAAAGCCACCCAGCTGGCTTTAGATATTGCTGAGCAAGATAAATGGCCAGTACTTTATCTGCACGTGGACTCATGGATGCTGGCAAATGCCTTATGGGAGTGGTTAAAACAATGGAAGGAAAACAATTGGCAGCACAGAGGCAAACCCATCTGGGCTGCCCCATTGTGGCAAGACATCACTGGATGACTAGACAAGCTAGTAGTAAAGGTATGTCACGTAGATGCCCATGCTCCCAAGAGTTGGGCCACTGAGGAACATCACAACAACGAGCAGGTGGAGCAGGCTGCTAAAGTTAAAGCATCTCAATTAGTTCACTTTTACATTGCAAATCTAGGTCTACTTTTAGCTCAGTGGGCCCATGATACATCAGCCCACCAAGGCAGAGACGTGACTTATTGATGGGCTCATGACCGAGCGGTGGACTTGACCATGGACCCTATCACAAGAACGTGAAACATGTGCTGCAATTAAACCAGTCAAATGGCTAAAGCCTCTGTGGTATGGAGGGTGTTGGTTGAAATATAAGTATGGGGAGGCCTGGCAAATTGACTAGATCTCTCTTCCATGAACACACCAAGGCAAATGCCGTGTGCTTATTATGGTGGAAGCCACTACCGGATGGCTGGAAACGTATGCTGTGCCCCATGCTACTGCCCGTAACACTATTCAAGGCTTCAAAAATCGAATCTTGTGGTGACATGGCCCTCCAGAAAGCCCTGAGTTGGACAATGAGATACGTTTTCAAAAAAGCTTCATAGACACCTGGGCTAAAGAGCATGTTATCAAGGGGGTATATCACATCCCCTACCATGCACCAGCTGCCAGTGAAGTTCAACGATGCAATGGGCTATTAAAGACTAATTTTTTTAAGATGGAGGGACTAATGAACTCTCCTCTTGAAAAGGTTATGTCTATTCCTTGGCTGCTGAAGTAGTCTGGAGTCCCAGCCTGGCTGGATACAGTAGTAATGTGAAAAGAAGGCTGACAAAGATGTGCGTGTCTCATGACTATTTCCTTTAGTGATAAGAACTTTTTTCTTAGTGAACCCTTTGGTTTTCTAACTGTAAAAGCTTTGCTAGCTCTTTATGGCTTACATCCAGTAACGTAAAGGAAGGAAGTGGCTAATAAAGTATAGTGCAGTTATAATTCTGAAATAAATCTAATTCCATGGATTTGAGAATGTGGACTGTAGAAAGTAGAAGACCTGTTCCCCCACCTTCACCCTAAAATTTTACCAGTGGTGTGCATCTGGTGTACAACTTTAATTGCTTATTGATATCAATAGAAAGTAGTTCCCATCACAAGTCTTTCTCACAGACCTGGTGCTGAAGTGAGGTAGAACTTCAGTGCTGATCTCAGCTGGAAAATTTTGGTGCGTGTCGCCCCCCCCCCCCCCCCCCCCCCCACTTAGAGACACGTGGACTTACTGGATTCCAGTGTACTTTAAATATGGCAAACTGCTCTAGTTTATATATAGATGACAAAAATGTATTTGATAGAAAAGTAGTTTCAGGCATTCTTTTTTCAGTACACCAGTAAATAATCCTGGGTTTACCTACTATCTAGGCAATTAGAGTTGCCCAAATTTGTAGATATATGCACAGGCAGATTTTAAGCGTAATTGTTACTATAAGAACTAATTTTTAAAAATTAATATTATCCCTCCATTATTAAGTAGTGGATACAATAAATTGTTGTATTTAAACCTGTGAATTATATTTACATCTCAGGATATATTTGGAGCACTGACTTTGTAGTTGCTAAAACTTTCAGTAATAAGTTGCTGTTTAAAGCTAAACCTTCAAGTCCTGTTAAAGTTGAGGGGCTATTTTCATTACTAGCTTACTCCCAGAGTGGCTTATTACCACAAATGAATGCTAATTAAGTATCATCGCCACAAGTCATATTCTTCTCCCACTGGTTTATTCTGGAAGAGATTTTGCCAATATAATCTGCTTGTGTTATTAGAGTTTGTTGTTGAAATAATTGTGATCAGAAGTTTTTATGACTCAAAAAGATGAAAAGGACAGCTGTTAGAGCAGAGTAATGCCTTCTGCCAAGCATATGTGGCAGAGGATGATTTATCATGAAGTTATTCAATAAGAAGATACCCAGCATCAAGGACTTCAATTGTTGTTTTATAGAACATAGTCAACTTTTATTTGCTGATATTCAAAATTGCACTGTTCTTCTGTGTAGTTTTAGACTTTATTTTAAGTGGAGTACTTGGGTGAAAATATTTAAAGAAACCACAAAGCATTCTTGAATTTCAGAATACTCTTTATGCTCCGAGTTCCATTTATGAACAAATTGTAACATTCCTAAGATATAAAATATTAAACCTGCACTGCATAATTTCTGTGAACATTAATGGTTATATTCCTTTGTACAGTAAGGTGATTTTTATGGGTGATATCATAGAATACTAAAAACTTGGAGAGTAGCTATTGTTTAAATGTAGTTGTCAGGCACATGATCACTCTTGTTTTTCATAAAATTATACTTCACCTTTATTAATCTACAAAAGCCTGGGATGTAATTTCAGTCCTGTAAAAATGTTTGAAGCAAAGTCCTCACTTGAGTCATTTAAGCAAATACTTAAAAGTAAAACGGACATGTACTCAAAGGCACTTGCCACTTAAAATGATTTGTTTACAGCATCAGCATTTTCTGATGCTGATGTCTTAAGTAGTAGACATGTAAAATTTCCAATTGTTGAGTTGTTTTAGAAGATCGTTATTTTTAAAATGCAAAAAGCAGTAATTTTTCTTTAAAAAGAGATGTTTGAGCTGTGTGTGAGGGGCTGTAGATAGACTGCAAAAATTCTGTGAATTCGGATGTAAAACCTTTATTTTGTGAAACAACACTTGCATGTAAAAATCATTCAGGGACTCAACAAGAAGACAAATAGAAAAAATCACCAGGTATGTGGATGAGTTAAGGACAGAATTAATATCAGAGCAAATCAATTATACAGATACTAAATAGATGGAAAGATTTCAACAATCTGATAAAATTTTGGTAAGTTTTTAATTTCGTATTTCATAACTAAATGCTGGCATCTATCTATATATGAATACACAAACTCATATATGTATATATCTCTATGAAGTTTAGAAGAGTTTACTGCGAGGGGGGGAAATGGATTGTTGAGATTGTCTCTTTGCTGTCTATGCTGTGTGATTGCTTGTTTAATTCATGGTGTTTTGTTCCCAAATCAGAAAATTGGAGCTCTGTAAATGAGAAACAGTAATACACCGTCAACGTACATTTTAAATGTTGCTCATTCCTGTAAAAAATGTCATTAATCATTAAGTGTTAATGAAACTGGAAGGTTGAAGTAGGTAATTGTCTTAATATACGTAGAAATTGTAAGTAACTGTGAGGTCCAACAGTGCAGTTGAATTAACAATCCCATTATTTCAGATTATTAATAATTTTAATAACTTCTTCCAGTTACTCTGGAATTTAAAGCTATAACAATGGAATTTATTGATACAGATAAATTGTGGAACGCTGTGGGTTAAAGCTCTCAGTGAGAGAAAAAATGCTCAGGGCATAGTCTATCCTTGTCTATGCTTCCAGGCAAATATAGTCTGAGAGTCAGTGTCCAGTCTGCAAAACTCTACTTCTGTAAATTAATAGTTGTATTATAAACGTGTCTCATCTACCCATATTTTTATGAACATTATTGGGAATGTATCCCAGGGACGGTACCTCATTAGCACTGTATTAATTTGAGGCATTCTGGGAAGTTCATAACAGGCTGCTCGTCTGTCTCCTCCAGCCCCTGTTGTGAGAAGGTTCCACATCTCACGCTGTGCTGATGAGGAGCATTTCCAATTCATGAGTTTCACCTATGCTGCACTGTGGGTTGTGTGTTGTGTTTATACCACCCAGGATTTGTATAGAAAGAGGCTGAACCAAGTCAAGTGTGGAAATTTGAAATAAAAATTTGTGCTTCATAGGAGGCATAAGTGGCTTCTGGTGCTCAAGAGGAATAATGTCATGGAGGGGACAGATCTTACTGTAGATTGTCTGTAGACAGATCAAAGGCTTCTGGTGAGGACAGTTAGCAGAGTGTGAGCGAGCATCAGGTTGTACAGATGATTATGGTAATAAGCAGCTGTGGTGCTACATGTTTAACTCCCGAATAAATAATTTGGAATTTTATGAAGAATGCCCCTCTGCTGCCAAGCCAGGCTAACAGTAAAGGTCATAGCTGATGCAAAATGGCTTATCAATGATATCTGGCATGGCTATTAGACCATGTCAGTTTGACACTAGAGGCTTAAGTCTCAGTGCTAAGACAGAGGAGATCTGTGATAAATAATGGGTGCAGGGAATTGTGGTAATTTGTTATACACAACTGTTGTGCCTTCAGGTAATAGGA
This sequence comes from Leptosomus discolor, assembly GCF_034619465.1. Lineage (NCBI taxonomy): Eukaryota > Metazoa > Chordata > Aves > Leptosomiformes > Leptosomidae > Leptosomus > Leptosomus discolor. Next base: position 107,503,979 of record NC_141391.1, on the reverse strand, counting down.
TGCTATAAAAGAATGGGTTTCAGAAGTGATGTTGTCGGCAACTGTTAATATAAACTCAGAGTTAATCTGCTCTTAACAACAACAACAAAAAATGAATTTGCGTCTTCAAAAGTTTGCTTTGTCAGTGTTCAGTCTGGCCAAGTGCAATGTTGCATGTTATGTGAGCTATGTTAACTCATGAGGGATCTGGCACTTCCCTATTGCACAGTGTTATTGCTCTTTACAAATAAAAAATATACAAATGTCTATATATTTCAGCACAGCAAAGGTATAAAAACAGTTGTCCGCAGTAGAATGGGTTTGTCTAAGCCAAAAGCGTTGGGGATCTCATTGCTAAAATTTTATTCACCATTTACATGTGAGAGTCATCAACAGAGAAAGGTAAATGAGGGACAGTAAATTATCCCTTTCTTCTTCTCTTGCTGATTTCTTTAATTTCAAGGTCAACGTTGGGTTGATCAAAGCACAGAATGAAATTAGGAATCCAACTCAAGAAAACAATCCATTTACTCTAAAAGCACATTAGTAGTAACATGACTAACCAGCAAGTATTACGTACTGCTACAGTGTGGAACTACAGAATGCAACTTCTGTTCATGGGCAGTGGGGGTGAAGGCTGATGTGCTTAATGCTGTTGTGCTCTGGTCTTCACTGACGAGGTTACTACTGGTGTGTAATAGAACAAATGCTGGCAAGAAACTTGTGTCATCCTTAACTAAGGAAAAAGGATTTAGAAAATGCTTATGGGAGTTAGAGGTCTTCAAGTTAGCTGAGCCTGTTGAACATCATCATCAGACATGTAACAAACATGTGAAATCTCAAAGGTGTTAGCAGTTGTGTTCAATAATTTGCAAAGGACAAGTAAAATACCAACTAACTGAATAAGGGAAAATATTTTGCTTTTTTTTTTTTTTTTTTTTTTTAATGCAGAGAAGAAAGAGAGAACTAGAGTGTTATAAATCCTTCTCTAAAATATCCAGTGAAGTACCAGAGGAAACAATCACAAAATTGAGCTGTAGTCCTAGAACGTAGTGAGAATAACAACAGAAAGCAGAATTTCTTGAAGAAGGCCATGTTTCAGGATATGTGACAGCTTTGAAAACAACAACAACAAAACCCATTCATATATACTATATAGAGTTCAGCATGATTTTCATGACCATATTCTATTTAAAACTCTTTCAAGATGAGATAAATAATACACAGAAAACTCATTTGGAGTACTTACTGTCTGAAAGAGTATATCAAGTGAAGCTCTGTGATGATCTTTGCTTCTGTTTTGTGTTATGTTATTAGTGATCTGGATGGTCGTGTAGAGTGACTTACTACAGTTTCAGATGATACTGAGTGGGAGAACAGCAATGTGGTTTATTATCAATTTCTTTGTTACAAGAAAACTCTTGATCTTAACCTGCAGTAGGCTGAGATGATGCCACTGGTGTTACATCTAAACTTCAGAAATGAATGGTTAGTAAAAAGTACAAAATCATGGTAACCTCAAATTAAGACTTTTTTTTCTTGCTGGGGATGAAGGGGTAGAATTAAATTGGTGTTGGAGAAGACATCTCACATAACTGACTTGAAAAACAGCTCTATGAGATGCTTTGAAATAAGAGAAGCCCATCTCTAGATAGCTGTATAACTTCCAAAATAAATCAGGCATGCTTCTACTAGAGCAAGGCTATCTACTCATAGAAGGGTAGTTATTGTGTAGACAGTGTATCCAGATGCCCTGCTGACATGGAGAAATGAGAATACAAACTATTTTACTGATGTCTTTCCTCCAAAAATTAAAGAACTGGAAGGAGGCTTTGGCCATTCTTGGGTCAGTAACTGGAGCCTATGTGCAATAAAAGCTTTATCTGCTTCATGAACTATGGTAATGTAGCAAATGGCAGTTGTGGTGCTGAGCTACAGCTTGTATGTGTTTCCCTTTGTCCTGTATTCGAGGTGAGTGCAAACCTACAGGCTTGCACTGTGTGGGGACTTCTGAGGAAGGAAAGGTCCTATCACAAGCCAGTGCCATATTATTAAATCTGGTACAGTGAGTTTGTTTACCCTTGCACTGATCAGGGCTAGGAATTAATCGCATGCTTTAAGCTAGACTGGCTGTCAGTCAAACCCCAGAGTGCTGTGGGCCAGAGCCTGTGTTTTGAATACTCCTTTAAGTACAAACAATACCTCAGAATCTCATTTAAATGCTTCTGACATAAGGCGGTGGCTAACATAAATAGGGATGTCAGAACATGTACCTCTTCTCAAAGTGTTCTTTTGTTACTCCAAGTGGCAAACAATGGGAAACCTTGCTCTAAATCATTATAGTGCATGTCTTCTTGTCTATACTCTTACATTAGCACATCCTGTGTCACAACAGATCTTGCATCTTTCACTGAGCATGATGAGCTATAGTAACCACCCCTGTCAAATTTTCTTGAAAACAGGCACTGCTGACATAATGAGGTACCTTGTTACTATGTCAGTGCAAGAACATTAATAATTGTTTTAAATGGCAATGTGGCTGTATACTTTGAGGCCCTGCAAATGTATCTTATAGGTGTGTTTCTGATGTCTGTGAGAAAAAAAAAAACAGTTACAAAGAATGTTTATATGAAAGAAAATTATACTTCTTCCTGTATCATTCTGCTTTTTAGAGAAACTAGAGAAATACTGAGCCTGATGGGCTTGCTTATAACAATTTCAGCAGAGAAGCTGGTCTGATCACAGTTTATGAGTTGGTATAACTGGTAGTCTTAATTTCTCATTCTGAAATGGGTAAGGGCACGTGTCATCATGTTTATATAAAGGTGCCTTATGTAAGTTTAGCTTATTAAAGACTGTGTATTTAAAGTATACGATCAATCCCTTTTATAATGTATTGAATAGTGAGGGCTCAAAATATTTGAAAATGGAGCACTACCACTTTGCTCTGAATTACAAATTAAATACTCTTTTGTTGATGTTAGCTCACATCCTAGTTTACTCTGCTCTTCCCATTAATTTTTAAGAAGTTAACTGTGAAATGTTAAAGGTAGTTAAGCCTACAGAGCACACTGTGGGATCAGAAGCAGACATGCTAGTGGATTAGGACATGATATTTGAAATCAGGGTGGTTCTTCAAGTGCCAGAAGCAAAGCTTAATATTTTTGAATCCTTTTGGGTCAGCATTCATGCTGGTGAGCACTAATGGAGCTCCTTTCCTTTTTGAGTACTTAAAAATAGCTAAGTATAAATAAGTATGTTTTATACAATAGTGTGAGAAGACATCTGCATAACTTTGCAGATGGCCTGAAATGCTAGCTTGTTAAATATGATTCTGCTCTATCATTGATTGAAAATGTTTGCTCAGTATGCAGTTGCTGATGATCATTTAATAACTATTTTTATCATATTGCTGATCAAAGCACCTAAAAAGGTTTAAATTATTTCAGTAAAATCTACTGGGAGGAAAGTTTTGTTCTGCCATCCTGGGTCAGTTCACTTTGGTTTATGGAGTGCTTTTTTTCTAAATTGGATCCTTTTCACACAAAGCTACTTTGTGTGAAATTGCCAAAATATTTACCAGACAAATTAAAAATGTTGCGATGTCAAGTGCACATGGAATGTGCTGTGAAGATTAGTCTAGCGGGAATGACTAATGACATTGATTCAGACTCTGCAGGGTCTTTGCTTTAGCAACACTGCTGCATGATCATCTAAGCCTATAGTTGCCTTAAGTTTAAGTCATGGGAGGACTGGGTTGTTGGGAGGTTCTTTTGTTTAATTACAGGTGCAGTTTGCCTGTACCATTCATTTCGAGTATAATAGGCGGTGACCTCTTCTGTATTTTATTTCTATTCATTTTGGCTTATAAAATATGATTCTAGTCTTGAATACACCTACTAGGAGTATTTTTCAATATGTAAGACAAAGAGAAGTAACTAGATATAAAAATAGAAAATCAGACTGTAAATAGCTGTAATTCTGCAAATGAAATGTTACATGAGGAAACAGGAGGTTCCTGGACTGTATGGAAGATAACTTACCAGCTGTGCTGAGTCTACCATGGGAGGTGCCTTGCTTGACCTGCTGTTCACAAAGAGAGAAGGACTGGTGGGAGATGTGATGGTTGGAGGCAGTCTTGGGCTTAGCGACCATGAAATGATAGAGTTCTCAATTCTTGGTGAAGTAAGGAGTGGGGTCAGCGTAACCACAAACATGGACTTCTGGAGAGCTGACTTTGGGCTGTTCAGGACACTGATAGAGAGTCCCTTGGGAGGCAGTCCTGAAGGGCAAGGGGGTCCAGATAGGCTGGATATTCTTCAAGAAAGAAGTCTTAAAGGCACAGGAGCAGGCTGTCCCTATGTGCCTTAAGGTGAACTGGCGGTGAAGATGACCAGCCTGGCTGAACACAGAGCTTTTTCTAGAACTCAGGGGAAAAAAGGAGGGTTTACCACTTTTGGAAGAAGGGGCAGGCAACTCAAGAAGAGCACAGGGATCTCATTAGGTCATGAACAGAGAAAATTAGAAAAACAAATCCCAGCTAGAATTCAACCTGGCCACTGTCATGAGAGATAATAAGAATCTTTTTTGCGAATATGTTAACAAAAAGAAAGCTAAGGAGAATGTCCATCCTTTATTGGATGTGGGGGGGAGAATTGCCACCAAGGATGAGGAAAAGGCTGAGGTACTTAATGCCTTCTTTGCCTCAGTTGTTAATAGTCAGACCAGGTATCCTCAAGGTAATCAGCCCCCTGAGCTGGAAGAGAGGGATGGAGAGCAGCATAAACCCCCCCATAAGAGGAGGCTGAGGGGAGACATTGTTGCTCTTTACAACTACCTGAGAGGAGGTTGTAGAGAGACGGGGGTTGTCTGTTCTCCCAAGGAACTAGCAATAGGACAAGAGGAAATGGCCTCAAGTTGTGCCAGGGGAGGTTTAGATTGGACATTAGGAAAAATTTTTTTACTGAAAGAGTGGTCAAACATTGGCACAGGCTGCCCAGGGAAGTGGTGGAGTCACTGTCCCTGGAGGTGTTCAAAAACTTGTAGAGGTGGCACATCAGGACATGGTTTAGTGGGCATGGTGGTATTAGGTCAATGGTTGGACTTGATGATCTTAGAGGTCTATTCCAACCTAATGATTTTATGATTCTATAATTCAGGAGGAAGCAGTTAATGACTGCTGTGCCACCTGGACATTCACAGCTCTATGGGGCAGGATGGGATCCACCCAAGAATACTGAGGGAGCTGTCAGAGGAGCTTCCCAAACCCCTCTCCATCATTTATCAGCAGGCTTGTCAGCCTGACATCAGTACGGGGGGAGACGATGGAGCGGTTAATCTTGAAGGTACTTGCATGGCATGTGTAGGGCAAGCAGGGACTCAGGCCCAGCCAGCATAGGTTTGTGAAAGGCAGGTCCTGCTTGACCAACCTGGTCTCCTATGACCAGGTGACCTGCCTAGTCAGTGAGGGAAAAGCTGTGATTGTTATCTGTCTGTATTTTAGTAAAACCTTTGACACTGTCTCCCAGAGCATCCTCCTAGAGAAGCTGGCAGCTCATGGCTTACACGTATGTACTCTTCACTGGGTAAAGAACTGGCTAGATGGCCGAGCATAGAGAATTGCGGTGAACAGAGTTAAATCCAGCTGGTGGCCAGTCAGAAATGGTGTTCCCCAGGGCTCAGTATTGGGGCCAGTCTTGTTTAACATCTTTATCAATGATCTGGATGAGGGGATTGAGTCCTCACTCAGTAAGTTTGCAGATGACACTAAATTGGGTGGGAGTGTTGATCTGCTTGAGGGTAGGAAGGCTTTGCAGAGGGACCTGGACAGGCTGGATTGATGGGCCAAGGCCATCTGCATGAAGTTTAACAAGGCCAAGTGCTGGGTCCTGCACTTGGGTCACAACCCCATGCAGCGCTACAGGCTTGGGGATGAGTGGCTGGGAAGGTGCCCAGAGGAAAAGGACCTGGGGGTGCTGGTCGACAGCCGGCTGAACATGAGCCAGCAGTGTGCCCAGGTGGCCAAGAAGGCCAACAGCATCCTGGCCTGTGTCAGAAACAGTGTGGCCAGCAGGAGTAGGGTAGGGATTGTGCCCCTGTACTTGGCACTGGTGAGACCACATCTCAAACACTGTGTGCAGTTTTGGGCCTCTCACTACAAGAAGGACATTGAGGTGCTGGAGCGTGTCCAGAGAAGGGCAACGAAGCTGATGAAGGGTCTGGAGAACAGGTCTTATGAGGAGCGGCTAAGGGAACTGGAGTTGTTTGGTGTGGAGAAGAGGAGGCTGAGGAGAGACCTTATTGCTCTTTACAACTACCTGAGAGGAGGCTGTAGTGAGGTGGGTGTTCATCTCTTCTCCCAAGTAACAAGAGATAGGATGAGAGGAAAGGGCCTTAAGTTGTGCCATTGGATATTATGAAAAATTTCTTCACTGAAAGAGTGGGCAAGCATTGGATCAGGCTGCCCAGGGAAGTGGTTGTAGTCACCATCTTTGGAGGTATTTAAAAACTGTGTAGATGTGGCACTTCGGGACATGGTTTAGTGGGCATGGTGGTGTTGGGTTGATGGTTGGACTTGATGATCTTAAAGTTCTTTTCCAACCTAATGATTCTATGATTCGATGATGAGGGGAACTTGTATCTTGGCTTTACAAATTTGTAATCTGGTCAGATCATTAAAAATAATGTAGCGGTTGAATGAATATAATACATAATTATAGGCCTTTGGAATTCCAAGGAGCTTTTGTATTTCCATGTCAAGGTTCAGTTTTGAAATTTGCTGAAAGTTCAACTTACTATATGAAGTTCTACCTAACACATGAAAATATTTGCTTATTAGGCATCATCATTTATGAGAATACTGATCTACAATACTAAATTAAAGTGTAGAATGGACCAAAACAGTAGTAATTACCATTTTTCTAACTGGCAACGATGAAAAGAGCCAAACATACTAATAGTATTATTCTACTCTAAACAATGACTTTTTTTTTAATACTAGAAGATTTAGAGGGATATGTAGTCAGCAGATTCCTCTGCTTTTTGACTGATCAAAAGGGCCTAAAATTGTAAATGTAAAGACTGGAAAATTTTGTACTCTGTAGCAGTAACTAGCATTAATCTTTCATTTTCCGTGCTGACTTTTGCAGCTGAGCTTCTAATGGCCATTGTGGGTTACTGCTGTTAAACGTGGCACTTCTTAGGTTCTACCTCTACAGTTTGGGTTTATTTTATCCATTTAACATTCCTGGCTTCCAGTCACCAAAATTTGGAGTGTTATATAAAAAAGACATTAGGAAAAATGCCTCAACTGTCTGTAGCTGCCAGTCAGCCTTTGAGTGTCTCTGTGGATTGTACAGTCCATGCTGATTATAACATCTTCATGCAAGTACTTTCCTGTTATCAGTGGACCTTAAATCTCTCCTGTTCTGTTTATTGTATTCAGCAGACTACTAAATAGCTATTGTGAAATGGAAATGCAATAGATTATAATAAATTCCAAGTAAATGTATCAGATTGTTGAAGCTAAGTAAAAAGCAGACAGCTGAAATGGTGTAACTGTTTTGAAGTAAGATTTTTTGAATGCTTGTTTGAATGCTTAGGCAGGTTTGTCATCCAGACTGTTCTGGTAAAGGATAAGGCATAATAGTGTCCTGTCCTGTTCCCTCCCCCATGTTTACATAGCCTTTTGGAAGGGCTGAAATCATGATGAGGGGAGTCAAGTCCATGTGGCAATGCTGGTCTCTCTGTGAGTTCTTTAATGGCAGGTAAAAAGCATCCTGAAGGAACACAGGGAGAATCTGAGAAAGCATCTTAAAAAGATGCTCTTTTCTCATCCCCCACTCTGTGTCTTGACCAAAATGTGATTCCATGGCTGTATCTACACTAATGAAACTAATTGCTTTGCTTTGAGCGTGTTGTCTCTGCTGGGAGTTTTGTTATAAATTTTATAGCCCATATATGAATCTTGGTTTTGATATTGAAGACGAAGTCTCTGCTAGGTAGCAGATTAATAGTTTTGCCTACCTCTTTAGCTATATGCACTGTTCCCTGCTAGCACTAAACACATTTCCCCCTGTACCAGAGGAGAAAAGGCTGAAAATATCACTTGAGTTTTAATTTCTTAGCGAACGATTCTCCAAAGGGAAAGTAGTAACGCTGGTCATTGAAGCAGAACTGACTACATCCCTAATAGAAAAAAGTTTCCTCAGGCTAAGGAAAGTTGTAGCAATAAGGATTGTTAACCAAATGTCCAGAAAACACCCAGGCAGTACGTTCCTAAAACTGACAAATTTTGTGTAATACAGACTTCTAAACAGATTACAGGCCATTAAGGCTTAATGCTTCCTTTTCTTAAATCTTGTTTGTCTGATACCAGGTCCTGGTATCTGATAGTCATTAGGGTCACAGCTTAGTGGTGGACTTGGCAGGACTAGGTTTGTGGTTGGACTCAATGACCTTAAAGGTCTTTTTCAACCTAAGTGATTCCATGTTTCTAAACAGAAACTACATAGGTGGTGTTTTCTATACATTGGTGGTGGTTTTCTATACATTGTGCTGTAGAACATGCATTGAATGATCGGAACCTCTCCACATTCCTTCAGCGCTAACATTCCCACAAGTACATTGCAAAGCTTTGTCTGTTGTGGCAGCTGTGATTCATCAGTTCGTTAGTCTTCTGAGATTTTTACTTGGCAAAAAGTTTAGTGGTCTGGAGACCACAGAGAAAAGTGGATTATTATCTGGAAAAAATGTAGTAGGATGGCAGTTTTAGATCTTCAGGGTTTTTCAGAAAGCGTTTCCAACATCACTCCTCAGAAGCATGGTCTTCCCTTTTTTCTGCTTCTTGGGTATGTCTTCTCAGTTTCTTCTCTCCTGGATATAGTTAGGACATGCATACCATTTATTAAAGTTGTTTGTACCACAGGAAGATACTGCCTTGACCTTGTTCATTTTAACTAAACTGGAGCTACTACAGATGTTAAAGGACTGAAGTTGATACTAACCGCACACCGCACTAATAAAATATGCTTTTGAAGACAGAGTTGGCATCTTGCTTTCTCCCACAGCTAAAAACTAGGAAAGTTTGTTAATGTTTTAATTTCCTTTGATTTTGTAGTATTTGCATATTTTTTAGTATTTGCTTTGTCACTGTTCTCTATTGTTGAATCAATTCTTGAAGACACTGCACCTTTGTCCTTCAGTGGAAAGACTGACCTTCATTTAATTAATGAAGATTACATAGAAATTAAAATACAGTGTTGATTAGCTGAATGTCATGGGAGGTCACTGCATAATTTCAGATGGTCAAGAGAGTTTTCCATATGCATAATAGACATCGTGACCCTGTATTAGTTGAAACGGAAGTTTGAACAAGGGAGCAAAGGGCACAGCTTTCCAATCTAGTTACATGAACTGTTGTGAAACAGAGGCGTGTCCCCCGGAATAGGTAGGCATTATCTTACAGAAACAGTTAATGCTTCCACTGTTAAACAAAAAGTTTATCTAGTGTGTCTTTAAACATTCTTCTAATCTATGTTGCAGGTCTAGCATTCCACTAGTATAACTAGAGTATGGTGTAATTAGATGTATGGGTCTAATGAGAACAGAAATGACTCTTTTGAAAACATAACCAAATTTTATTTTTTAATTAACTTTTAGTGTAATGTTTTTATAGAAGCAGAGAATTGCCGATGCCAATTAATGCCATTGAGCTGATTCCTTACTAATTGGCCATTGCCAAATAATTAGTCATTGACTGGATGTGTAGTTTAATCCTTTCAGTTAACGAAGGACTGATCATCTTCTGGAGGAAAAATCTGGAAATGCTAATCTCTTCTAAAACCCTGCAGTGCTCTGAAGTCTGTTATGCTGAAAAAAGTCAAGAGAAATTTTACTTCTTGGAGAAAATATTAAAGAGCATTTTCCTTTTTTCATCTGTTACAGATGTTGTATTTTGTCTCTAAATACACTTTGTTTTAAAGTGATTTGTATTTTGCAGGAGTAAAATTAAAGTTAAGATGAGATTTTTGGAGTGCTTGTATTTCATTTCTGAAATACATGTGTTGTTTTCATGATGTTCATAGGTCATACAGATATTAAAGGAAAACCTTCAAGCAAAAATCAGTTACGTCTCTTATGTGGCGGATAACCAGCAGGCCACCTTCTGAAGGCTATTTTGACTTTGTGAGCATGAGGGCACTTATGGAGTACCAGGCATCAGCTAAGATCCAAGATTCTTGAAGGGAACCAGGATGTTGCCCCAGGAGCATTTTGAGGTTAATGATCTCTAATCAAGCAGCAACCATAGAAAGCAGGATGTTCTGTGAGCACAAAAGTACGTGGAAACCTTGTTGCTCAGGTATATAGATTCTCTATGTATAAGGTAAGAAATTGTTTAAATTTAATTTGACCTAGATATGGGTGTCAAGGCTAAAAAGAATGATTTGTCCTGAGGAGCGTGTGAGGCAAACAGTAATGTAACCACTATGGACCAGATGGTTTTGGGACCTTATGGAGAGTAGGACCTTGAAAAGCAAAGAGTGGCTAGGTAACTCTTAGAGGCCTATGGGTGCTAAGGGAGGGCTTTCTGGCCCTGAGCATTCTCCCCTGTGACTCCACCTGTGCTGCCATGGGACCAGAAGCCCCATTTCAACTCAGCCTAGGGCCGTCACCAGGTGTCAGCCTCACCTCTGTGCCTGGGAAGATAATCGAGCAGATCCTCCTAGAAGCTGTGCTAGGGCACATGGAGGACAGGGAGGTGATATGAGACAGTCAGCATGGCTTCACCAAGGGCAGGTCCTGCCTGACCAACCTAGTGGTGTTCTATGGTGGAGTGACTATATCAGTGGGAAGAGCTACGGATATTATCCATCTGGACTTCTGCAAGGCCTTCGACACGGTCCTTCACAACATCCTTCTCTCTAAGTTGAAGAGATATGGATTTGATGGGTGGACTGTTCGGTGGATAAGGAAATGGCTATATGGTCACATCCAGAGCATAGTGGTCAATGGATTGATGTCCAGATGGAGACAGGTGATGAGTGGTGTCCCTCAGGGGTCTGTGCTGAGACCAGTGCTGTTGAGTATCTTCATCAGTGATATAGACAGTGAGATCGAGTGCACCCTCAGCAAGTTTGCAGATGACACCAAGCTGAGTGGTGCAGTCGACACACCTGAGGGACGGGATGCCATCCAAAGGGACTTGGACAAGCTGGAGAGGTGGGCCCATGCGAATCTCATGAGGTTCAACAAGGCCAAGTGCAAGGACCTGCACCTGGGCTGGGGCAATCCTCATAATCAATACAAGATGTGGGCTGATGTGAGAGAGAGCAGCCCTGCTGAGAAGGACTTGAGGGTACTGGTGGATGAAAAACTGGACATGAGCCCACAATGTGTGCTTGCAGCCCAGAAGGCCAATCGCATCCTGGGCTGTATCAAGAGAAGTGTGGCCAGCACATCGAAAGAGGTGATTCTCCTCCTCTACTCTGCTCTGGTGAGACCTCCCCTGGAGTATTGCATCCAGCTCTGGAGCCCTCCATACAAGAAGGGCATGGACCTGTTGGAGCATGTCCAGAGGAGGGCCACAAAGATGATCAGGGGTCTGGAGCACCTCTCCAGTGAAGGCAGCCTGAGAGGTTTGGGGTTGTTCAGCCTGGAAAAGAGAAGGCTTCAGGGAGACCTTATAGTAGCATTCCAGTACCTGAAGGGGGCTTACAGGAAAGCTGGGGAGGGACTGTTTACAAAGGTATGTTGTGACAGGACGAGGGGCGATGGTTTTAAACTAGAGATGGGTAGATTTAAATTGGACGTTACGAAGAAGTTCTATACCGTAAAGGTGATAAAGCACTGGAACAGGTTGCCCAGAGAGGTGGTGGAGGCCCCATCCCTGAAGACATTCCAGATCAGGCTTGATGGTGCTCTGGGCAACCTGATCTAGCTAAAGATGTCCCTGCTCACTGCAGGGGGCTTGGACTAGATGACATTTGGGGGTCCCTTCCAGCCCAATACATTCTATGATTCATCCCACTGACACTGGAGGTGGGTCTGTCTGCAGCTCTGTCATAGCTGTGCCTGTTGCCTGGCTGTGGACATTGTTGTCCTGACCTGTGGACTCTCTTCCTGACTTGATGTTGGACCTGCCTTGTTGCTATTGATCTGCCTGGCAGCCATTGGACTGTCTGAACCTTAGTCAGATCTTGACTCATCACAGACTCCTGTGGCGATCTGGACTCAAGCCTTGGCTCCCTCCACCTAGCCTGGCTTGCTCCCTCCATGCCATGTGGGATGGGCCCTAGGTGGCAAGGCCCATGCTCTGGCAGGCTGGGGATTCCCCCTTGGCTTCCAGCTTCCCCGCTGCTTATGGAGCAGCTGGTCCCTTCCTATGCCGTGAAAGTAACTATAGCTGTATTTACTATGTATCAATAACATCATATAAAGCTGTGATTGACCGGGTAATGACATAAGAAATATCAGATTTAGGTACAGATATGGAAAAGCTGTAAAAATTAGTTAGAGCAGGTTTTTTATTTGTTAGGAGACATGGTGGTACAGGAAGTCAAAAAGGAAGGTCCAGAAAAAGCAGAGGAGGAGGTATGAAGTCACTTGATGAACAAGGGTGACTTTCTGATGGTAGGAGTGCAGTTTTTTGCAGAGGCTGATCTACATTTCCAAGTCCACCTGGAGGAACCCCCTCTTGGTCAACCTACGGAACTGTCAGATAGGTCTGCTTTCAAAAGACTTGACGTGGGAGGCTAGAGCAAAGAGGGGTAGGCCTCCACCCCCATATGAAAGAGATCTGTAGTTCAGTAGTGGTTATGTATGTTCATAGGTTTTAGGATCGCTAATTAGTAGCCTTGTAGTTGTGTGTGATACCGTGCACAATGATGTAATTGCAAACTAAAAGTAGTGGTGTGTCTACTAGTTAATTAGGTTATTGGTTGTTTGATTTATTAGTTTTGTAGTAGTTTGTTGCTTAAGTAATCAACAACATGCTCTTCTAAACTGGTCTTCTCAAGCCTGCAGTCTAAAGAGGGAGAATTGGACCTCAAGGTGACATTCTTAGACCTCTGTTGGAAAGAAGTTTCTCTCTGTTATTGTTGGCTACATATTACAGTATAGCATACAGGAGTGTTGTGAAGTATCAGACTTCTTCCCAACTTCCATTTGTGACTGCATGTTCCAGGAGGAAGGAAAAAGGGGAGTTTCTTTCTTTACTTCTTATCAAGATCATTTTCATTTTGGTTTCAAATGAAGAGTTCAAATGCGACTCTGATACCCTCCTTTTACCGAGAAGCACAACTTTGTACTAATACTCTTTGTTATATTTAGAGATACGTTTTGATCTTTACAGTCTTGTCTACTTCTTGAACTCATTTCTTTGTCTTCTGGGGCTGCCCAGAGCATTTTACATGAAGCTTTCTAGGTCCTCTAAACATTGTAGTTTGCTCTGTGCATACATGCCTTCCATAGATTTAAATATATCAAGTAATTTGTATAGCCTTTCTTTTTTGCCTTTAAGGAAAAGAAGAGAGGGAGCTGAACTTGATACTCAGATGTTGAACTTCATAGGTTGTATTGCCAACGTGGTTTAATACATGAAAATATAAGGGCAATTGTGCTGTATGTGTTTGGGTTTGGATGTTTAGCGATGTTCTAATTGTTGCAAATGTCAAAATATCCATCAGAAAAAAATTTGTATCTTCAATTTGTGTACATTTAGGGGAAGAGAAATTATGAACAATTAGTTTGAATGAAATCCGTGGATTTTAATTTATTGTGAACTTTTAAAATAACTTTTCAGTGTGTATTTTATATATTTGTATTTCTTTCTTGTTAATGTTTGTGGAAATTGGCAGTCTGATCAGTGTCTATTCAGATAAACTTTTGTCACAATTGTTTCTAGATCTTACAGATTCTTTGTGAAGTTTGATTATTTTATTGTTTTTGTTTAATGAGTATTATTGCCCATGGTTGAATAGTCAAAAAGAAGTGGTTTTAGTGTCTATGAAACTAGGCTGCTGAGGAGTTGAAAATTTTTCTTAATTGATTTAAACATACAAAACTCATAAATGTTGAGTAGTGATGGTGCAGCATTTTTCACTGTTGTAAGAACAACACCAAAAAGGGAAATTAATTGCAATTTTGTTTTATTTTTTGCATAGCTTAATTTTAGAACTAATTTATTTTTCTGATAGTTTGTCCTCACTAACAGTGTTGAATTGTTGAAGATTTTGATTAAGCCTGTTATAAATTTTTAACCATGAAGCAAGAACAAGACATATTAGAAAGAGGAATAGTAAGATGTTATTTGAAAACATTGTCTACACATAATCTTCCTCAGTTGTTTAATGATTATTCAATATTGTTTTCTTTGCTGCTCTTCACGCAATATATAAAAAATGAAGGAACATTAATGTGAAGTTTTCAAGCCTAGCAAAACTGCTGTTTTATGTGAATTCTAATAGCCTTCAGAATGTAGAAGACATTGAAAGTAATTTCTGAATTCACAAGCTATACCCTCCAGGTATATAGCTGTTTAATGCTGCTTGTATACATAATTCCTTTATGCAAATATTTAAAGGTTTGTATAATATCTTTCAGAATACATTTTCAGCTCTGACACTTTTCTATTTCACTTAGTTGCATTTTGAGTGTTGAATTTTATAGGTGTGGATAAAATTGAAAAAACAGGGCAAAACTTAGGAAATGTTTGGTTGCTTAGTGTTGTTCTTGGAAATGTAGGCCTAGATGGTATGGCTTATTTCAAGAAATATAGCAGTTTAAATAGATTTATTGCCAATAAAGCATTTAAAAACAGTGATTAGCACTTTCACAAATGCATGAGTTGCAAACATTTTTAATGCTAGTTTAACACAGAATCGTTAGTAGACTAATGAAGATGAGGTAACCTATTTTATTTACTCTAAAGAATTGTCCCTACTTTCAGCAAAAAGGCAAAGTAAATAAAACAGGAAAGTTATTCTGTTTTCCTGTGAGATTTAAAGTACTTGTTCATTAAACCTTTCTTCTCTCCATAGCTTCTCACTTCAGTTACAGTCTTTTGGTAACAAATTCTTTTAAGACAATGAAGACTGTTCTTCCAAGATATAGATGATAAATTACTTAAAAATTACCACAGCAGTCTCTGTATTTTACCCTGTTTCAGCTTTCTGACAATGTCAATTGCCCCAAATTAAAGCATAAAAGAACAAATAGTGTTGACAGTATGTTTGTTGGTTTGTTTGTTTGTTTTTTTTTAACAAGGAACTTGTCAATCAGTTTATATGTTGGGTTTTTTTGTGCCATTTATGCTGATAATCTGACAGTATGATCTACACAAGCCTCACTAAAATTCAAACAATACCTAATGCAGTTGAGAAATATGTAAGATAAGTTTAGTGAAGGGACTAACCAAGAATTAGAATATTGAGTACCACTACATATGCAACCTTCAGGTGCAGGAAGGCCCAGACAAAAATGAACGCTATTTCTTGGCCTGTTTTTCAGATATTTTTTTTTTTTTTTTTTTTCAATCTGATGGTAACACTTAATGCATTTATGCAGAAGGGGTAGTAATCATTACAAACAAGGTCAAATCCTTTCCAGAGAAATCCTACATGATTTTTAGGGATAATCTGAAACGTTAAAATAGTGCTTTTTGGTAACAGCTTTAAGGCAAGATTAGTTCACCAAGGTGCTATTGCAAAGGCAAAGACTGATTCCTGTGAAGTGAAGAAGTTATGTATGATTAGACAATTCACACTGTAGCTATAACCCCCTATTGACTGGCTTCTGCTTGAAAGAGTTCTGGTCATAGGTCCTTGTTGGATGTGTTGCTGCAGGACTTGTGTGGCTGAGGTCACTTTAGACAGATACCACGTTTCTTACATCGCCCTGGTGTCTTCTGTGATTTGTTTTTTCAGGCTTCCTGTACAAAAGGTGTTTGCTTCCTCCTTGGCTAGTCTCTGCTTGGAATTTAGGGAGGGTGTTTCAATTAGGAAGGTCCACCTCTTGCAATCATAAACGATCATTGCCCTAAAATGCCTACTCTTTATTCCAAGCTGACTT
Source organism: Leptosomus discolor (assembly GCF_034619465.1). Lineage (NCBI taxonomy): Eukaryota > Metazoa > Chordata > Aves > Leptosomiformes > Leptosomidae > Leptosomus > Leptosomus discolor. The sequence continues at coordinate 107,487,932 of NC_141391.1, read as the reverse complement.
CTTTCCAGATCCTTTGGAATTTTGCCAAATTGCAGTGCTTAACCTCCTTCAAACAGCCCCTTTAAGTGGGCCGTAATTAGTATCACACCCTAGATTTAAAAACATTTCAGTCTATATAAGCTCATTCTGGGATCCTCCTGTTGTTTCTTTTATTATGGCCATTGTTTTTGTCATTTAGATAGTAATTGAAAAGTGCTCTCGTCTCTAAGGTCATAAATCTCTGGAGGAATGATTATATCACCTTGACACTTCAGATTTCTTCACCTAAATATTTCAAATTTCTTTCAAGTTCGTCTCCTATCTTGCAGTTGGTATTCTTTGTCCAGTTACCTTTTCTTTGGTATTGAGCTATATACCTCAGTACTGTTCAATAGAGTTTCTATCAAAGACACCTAGTCTACACAGATCAAGTGGACGATAATCATTCATTCTCCACTCAGGTTAAGAAGTGAAGAGTTTTAATTGTGTTTTGACATTTTGACTAAAAAGTTTTCCCTTTTTAGCTGCAAATATTACAAGTGTTATTGCAGATATTGTTAGCTCGTTCACTTTGAATATAACACACATTTTCTTTAACTTTCTAGATTCTTTATGGTAGTGTTCCACCAGGATATGCCTTTGTTAGGATCTCATATGTTTTGATTGAATTATTCTAAGGTTTTTAAAATCCCATCATTTACCTTACTCTTTTCATCATCTTCCCGTAAATGGCTGTCACAAGCTTCTATTTCCTAGCTATTGTCTTAACTTAGTCTCATCTAATACTGCTCTTTCCTTCTTAAATAGTGTAGTTTATTTTGGGGCTTGTTTTACTTCTGCCTGCAACTAAGTGTCTTTCAGTACTTAATTTTAGATCTAGTTTTCTTTGCTATTCTTTTCATGTATCCTAAGTGTCTTCTCATCTATCTACCCCTGTAAAGAAAAAGGGAAACGCATCAGTTCTGCTGGAATCTTCTTTCACTCTGTGTCGTCCTAGGTCCCTGACTTTCCTACTGTGAACAACAGAATTAAAATTTAATCATTTAATTCTCATTCAGTTTTCCCCCTTTTCAAAATGTCAAATTGGCAAAATACAGCCGCCCAATAACATAATGCAGCTTTTTGGGAAGGTGCTTTACCGGCAGTTGTATCCATAAGATGCTACTGATTGAGCAGCTAGTGACTTAGTGGTATTAGGCTGGTTTGCTAAATGGCAAAACTAAAAGTATCCAAAAGTAGTAGAATAAATAGAAGACAGATGCCTTTAAGAAGTGGAAGAGAATACAGGATAAACCTTATAATTTTTGACTTGTTTTTACAGTCTTTTTATATATTATTTCTTGGGGAAAAGAAAGATTAAATTTCATGTTGTGCCATATAATGCAGATGAGGAGTAAATCCTTTTCTGTGTTACATTTATGGTGTTACTCTATGCCAGTACGTTTGTGATTTAGAAGAAAAGTTTCTTCAAGATGAGTTCGTGAAATTTTACTCCTGGAGAGTTAGCTAGTGCTTAAGCATATGTAAATTAGAGCAATCAAAATGCATGATTAACTGAATCTTTGGAACAAGCAAGTAGAACCAAGGCTAAAATCCATTTGAATAGGGGAGGTATATATAGTTTAGGAATTTCCTGTCACATGTAATTCTTCTAGGTGAAAAGATGCAGTATATTGTTTTAATATTTTCCTCTGTAACCAACACAATGCACAATTAGCGCCTAACTCAGTGTTGTAGAACATTTTCCCAGGCTTAAAATAGCCAGGGTGCTAAGTGCTTCATGAATACCAAACACTATCTTTGTTTGATAGATCAGGATTTAATCAGACAGCCTAATACCATCTATTTGTTATTCAATCTAGATAAAGCTTATTTTATTGTTTTCCATATATATAAGCTATAAAGGAATGCTTCGATCAGAGCATGGAACAATTATTTATTTATTGTGAAACTTCTGAGGAATGTGCTGTAAGCATCTCATAAAAGCGTGTCAGACTTAATTTGAAAATATCCATAGAAGCAGTATCACCACTTCATGTTGACTTGCCCCATCAAATACCCAAAGCTACTAGTTCTTTATTTTGAATTGGCTAATCATAATTTCTGGCCATCCATTCTTGTTCTCTGTTAAACTGGAGTCCATTGTCTGAAGTCCATTTTCTGCCTGCAGAGGTGCTTCTCTGTTGTTTTGTCTGTTTTGATTCTTAAGAACATGAACTTCATTATGTTCTGCCTGTGAGAGTAAATCACCTTATTTTTCTTACTGTTCTTACACGTACCTCTAAGTACTTCCATCCTCTTTTTTTTAACTACAGCATGTCACTAAGAACTCATTGAATTACATGTTCATTTAGACCTCCAGAGACAGCATTTTCTGGAAGATAGTTCTCATTCTTTAGTATTTCCCCTCATTTGCTGTTTCTAGCATAGTGTAACTTAGCTGCATTTAAGCAGACTATTTTAAATAGCTTCACTATGAAAAGAAACAAAATTCTTCTGATCATTACTCACAAATCTTACCAGAAGTAATTTGGTCTTTAATTTTCTTCCATAGCTCTGATGTAACAGAGTTGTCATTGAGTTTAAAGCATGATATTTGTCATCTGGTTCTATGTTTTGCACCACGACAGAGATACAAAACCGGGAATTCAGGTATGTGTTCATAGTCTCACAAGAATCTATGTACTTACCTTGGGGACTGAAAGCAAGAATATAGCCTCTCTATTGTTTCCAGCCCTACTAATGTAGCTGAATACTCTGTATGAGTTCTTTTGCTTCTGTTTTTCCAAGACCACGAGCATGGGAAGCAGTAAACATGGGGCATGGAAGGAGAGTTTGCCATGAATGTGCGTTTCCTGAGGCTACAAGGCTCCAGGGTGTTTAGTTTCCCAGTTTCTTTAACATGGAAATTTGTTACTTCCTGTGATTGTTGAATAGTATATAAGGGATTAAGTAAATGTAAAGGAAAAATGTTTTTATGACAGTTGGACTACAGAAATAGGGGTGGTTGATACAGTCTTCAAAATCCCTAATTAAGAAACTGTCATAGAGAGATGTGTAATTTTTATGAGTAAGAGGGATAAACATCAATGACCATCAAATGGCTGATAGCCATCTAATTAATTTCCTTCTGTTTCTGTTACTGCTGTAAAGCTGCTGCATACTTGTGTGGCTGTTGGGGACAGGGAGGCACAGTTACTTCAAATTCATTACACTTTTCCCCCTGCAATAGGTGTAAAAAAATGTTTAAGACTGCTCAAACATCAGCTCTTCTGGGAATATTCAAGTACAGAACATTGAAGTGAATTTGGAACTAAATGACAAGGAATGTTGAAGTTTTGAATACCATCCTATCAAGTATGTCAAATTACAGAAACAGAAAAATCCCTTCTAAAGATAGGAATTGCTTACACATTAGTGGATTAAAGGGGGTTGCGGGTGGTGCTTTGTTTTTCTTAATTCTTTGTGTTGCCACAGTTTGATATAATGATGTAGACAGCTAGTGGAGGAGGGTAATGAGGGGTCATTATATCCTCTTTTTTTCTCTGTGGATATGGCTGAGCTTCTGGCTAACTCTAACCGATTGTAATCCCTAATTGTGATTGAAACTACCCAGCAAATAAATTGGCTATCTCATGTTTTAATGAATTATTTATAGAGTCATCCAAAATTTTCACACTTGCCTAAAGAGACAATAAGAGCAGTATAAACATGATGGTATGACAGACATGCTTGAGTGAATTAAACCTATGCTAATTTACTGGTAGCCTCCTATGTATTTGTATTGTGAACTGAACTCTGTGAGTGACACACTGACTATATGATCAGACAGTGTAAACAAATTCTGACGGCAGCAGCTTTAGTCCTGCTGTGGCTTGCCTCTTCAGCCTTGTTGTTTGACTTTGGGTAATCAGATATGCTCTGGTGCATCTCTCTTCCATCCTGGGAGGTAAAATTAGTTAAAAATCAGCCTGATTCAATGTAATTATTTAAATAACCATTACGGCTACCAAAACCATGGCTACCTGACAATACTTAAATTGTTTGAGTACATTTGGTGCAATATATGGGCACAGGATGGGGATTGTGGCCTCTGTGCACTAAAGCAGAAAGCTCCTACCTGGCTGATAGCAGTGGAAAGGACTGCTGGTAGGTGACAGTGTGGTTGGGAAGTACCTGCTGGTGAGCTTTGAGTTCATCTCATGTCTCTATTGGTCCTTCCTCCTCAGGGGGGGGACTCCTCGCACTCTTCCTCTGCTCCCCTTCCCTCCTCCAACAGGACATAGTCCTCCATGAATTTCTTCAATGTGAGTCCTCCCCATGGGCTGCAGTTCTTCATGAACTGCTCTAGTGTGGGTCCCCCACAGGGTTACAAGTCCTGCCAGTAAACCTGCTCCAGCATGGGCCTGCCTCTCTCCACTGGTCCATGGGTTTTGCCAGGAGCCTGCTCCAGTGTGAGCTTCCCATGGGATCACAGCCTCCTTCAGGCACATTCACCTGCATTGGCATGGGGTCCTTCAGACTGCAGGTGGATATCTGCTCCACCGTGGACCTCCATGGGCTGCAGGGGGACAGCCTGCCTTACCATGGTTCTCACCATGAGCTGCAGAGAAAGCTCTGCTCTGGTGCCTGCAGCACCTCCTCCCCCTCCTTCTTCAATGACCTTGGTGTCTGACGGGCTGTTTGTTTCACATATTCTCACTCCTCTCCTCCAGCTGCTGTTGCACAGCAGGTTTCCCCTCTTAAATATGTTATCACAGAGGTGCTATCACCGTTGCTGATTCACTTGGCCTTGGCCAGAGGTGCGTCCATCTTGGAGCTGAGGAAGCTTCTAGCAGTTTTTCACAGGAGCCACCCCTGTAGGCCCTCCTCTGCTACCAACAGCCCACCACACACAAACCCAAAACAGGTTCAATGTTTTGGTCTTCATCTAAAAAAAAAGTTGTAAGTTGATATTTCAGTATACAATGTCATATGGGAAAATGCTGAAGTATGACCATATCCACAAAAAAATTACGATTTTTACTTTAAATGCCATGAATTTCCTAAATTCTTGCCCCTCTTGATTCTGCTTTCAACCTGTGGTGGATGACGTTCTGTGGTTGTTTTGTAAAATAATTACATGATTAGTCCTTTCTGTCAGTAGCTGGCCCAAGTACCACTGACCAATAAATGTAGCATATGCCTAAGAAGTAGCAATCGTGTACTCAGAACAAATAGTGATGTATATGTTTAGTCTGCCTGTTTTCTTGGGAGGAGGTGGACTCTCCCTTGATAAACAGTGAACTGAAACATCAACTCAAGTCTAACTACAGGGCATAGATGGACAATTTTTTATTTAACACTGAAAATCTGGGATGAGTGGGAAGCAGAAAACTGCTTTCTAGCAATAAATAGATGATGTGATGAGTATATACACGCGTGTGTGTGTATAGCTGCTGAGTGTACCTGACCATCCTACCACTTCTTGTGATTTCCTGTTACTGTATCATAAAGATATCCATTCATACACCTACCTCTAATCGTTACATCCCTCTTCTTTCAGGGAGGTATGGGGCAGTACAGGGCAATGTGCAGTGACTGCAAATACCTTACAAAAAAGCAAATAACTCTGTTGTCTTGTTTATGTTAAAACCAAAATGAATGTGGTTGTCTGATGATCATGTAGCAGAAAGAACAGCATATGATAGGTATTTATGCTAGTTGTGAACTAGTAGTGAATGTGAATTGTGCTATGCTTTATGGACAGAGGAAGCACGTTCCCACTGGTTCAACAGCACTTGTGGTTCTGTCCAGGGTTCTTCTCCCAAGTTGCTAGTAGATTAGTGAGACTTGCTTTGAATTAAATGAGATCTTATGATTCAGCATGCTAAGTAAAAATTCTGAAGTTATTTTATAACTAAAGGATCCTTTTCATTTAAGAAATCTCTACGTCTTTTTGTGGAGAGTCTACTCAGTGCTCCAATGATAGTTGCTACAACATAGTTGCTTAGTATCCTAAGTGTCACTTATGTTATGGAAGCATTGCACTTTACTAATGTCTCTTGTGGTTGTCTATATTCTCCTGATTTTTAGTATCTTTTTGTGTATTTTATAACCTAGCAAAACTTCACATTTTCTGATTCCTCTGTCACTAATGCTCGGGGATTTTTTAACCACTAATGCTCTGGGATTTTTTAACCTCTAGATAAACTAGTACATGGAAAACAAAGGAAACTTCTGTTCTCCATGTGTGCTTTTAACTAGTAAGCAAGGTGGATTTGTTTGGGTTTCTTTTTCTTTCACTCTGTCTCAAGATAAAAATGAGTAGAATGCATCATTATCTCCAGCATACGCTGATGACAGGCTATACATAGGATTATTGTTGGAGTCTCTTATTAATGTTTAATTTCCATATGCCTCAGAAAACAATGCTGGATGTAAATCTGCTGTTAGAAGTCACAGGAGAACCCCTGACCTGACTGTATGATTACAATATTAAGAATACAAAGCATTAGCTTAAATCAAATTTTAAACTTGTATCATCACTGAACTATATATTTATATGTATTTAATTACATGTGCATTTTCTTATTGTTAGTAAATTTTCACCCTGTAATCAATATATATTTAAACCCCACACAAAATAACTCCAAGCTTATTTTGTGGTTGACACTTAATTTTGACTAAGTTTTCCTCAAACAATTTCAGTTGATGCTAGACTAAAGAGAATGATCTAGTAGTATTCAAACTTGGGAGGAGATTGCTAGGAAATGAAGTACGTTTGTAAACACAAATATTTCATACACACAAGGTAAGGTCATATTAGGAAAGTAAGAAATTTAGCACAATGGTCTGCCTATGTTATAAAAAGGCACTACCAAGTTCTTGGTTGCATGACTAAACAAGCACGTTTACTGCCAAGGAAAGTGGAGGAGTATGTTATAAAAGCCAAATTTTCTTATTTTCTGCTAGACATGATAAAGTGTACCTTTCAATAGAAAAAGGATTCAGCTTTTATTTAAGGAAGGTTGAAAAGAGAAATGTAATTTTCAAGCATATTAAGGGAATTATAAAACTAATTAAGTATGAAAATTAAAATAATTGAAAATAAATCAAAATTAATTGACAGCTGCCACTCTTTCTAATTTACTTTGTTGTGTCTAGCAATTGCAAGGACTGAAGGCAATGGGTAAAATGGCATGTCCATTTCACAGCACTGCCTAGGCAGACTCCCACCAGAAAAATACAGCATAGCAGTCACAAATGACCTGTGTCAACTCATTCATCAGAGCACCTTCTGATTCACTGCACTTAAATTTTATGCAGTCTTTCCATTTTTGCAAAGAATTATTTCCCTAAACTCTTTTAAAGTTCCTCCTGTGTTTTCCAGTTGCAATCTTGCTGACCTAGAACATAACAAAAATGTAAAAATGTCATTTCTGTCACATAATTGGTATCATTAACAATTTTTTTTGCCACGAAGGAAAAAGCAATAGCAGGTCTTGGAGATTACAGTGCTCCTGAGAAGAGAAAGATCAATGTTTAACTGAGATTGCAGTACTGTTTCTTTCTAGGCAGGACCAGTCAAGGTTCAGACCACCTGACTATAAACTGCTGGTTTTGAAAAAACAGTCTTTCCTTTTTGAGGGAAGGAGCTGATGCAGAACTGCATCTCACAGGAGCCTAAATATAAGGCTTGGTCAGAAAAGTCAAAATGCGTATTAAACCTATCCATAGTGAAAGTAGACATGAACCAAATTTTTCTGAGGATTATCCACAGCATCACCCTTCTCAAGTGCCTAAGGGAGAAGCTTCTGGATGACTCTAGTGCTTCAAAGTCAAGTGACAGACCTTGAATGAGTACTCAGAGTAAAAATGTTAGGTGTTTGGGAAAGCTCTTTGTTCTGAAATGACCCACGCAAATTTGAAATGGTCTGAAACAGTCTGTTTTTATAATGCAAATATACATTCTGCTGGAGTAGGGAATAATAAGCCAAGGGTATCTGCTCCTATTAACTTAGAAATTATTTTGAATATGATTTTTTTAATGATTTGAGGCTGCTCTTATGGTGTTGCATACTCATTTAAATATGACATTTCAGCAAGAGATGTGCTAAACAAACTGAAGTTCATAAATTACAGAACTCTTTCCTCTATAAAGTTCATTATTTAATACGATAGATAAAAGGTGTCTGAAGGACATATACCTTCAGATAATGACACTGGAGAAAGTTGTGTCATTCTTTCTGGAAGAGCTGGATCATATCTGTGTTAATCAAGTTAGTTTAAAACACCGAAAAGTGCTGGGTAGTGTGATACTCATACAAAAAAAAAGAAACCTAGTAACTGAAAAGTGTCCTAGCTAACTTGCATGACAAGTCTAGGGTTGTGCTGAGAATGAAGATCAACATTAAGGCTGTGCTGAGAACGAAGATCAAAATTCAACTTGCCCTTAGAAATGCTGACTTTGTTCAATCATCCTCTCTTTGGTCGTATGTATGGCAGTGGCTTCCATGATGATCTTTTCCATAGTCTTCCTAGGACTAAGGTGAGCTGGACTAGCCTGTAGCTTTCTTGACACTCCTTCTTACCTTAGAGTGCAATCTGTCAGAGATGACACCTCAGCACTTTCAGATATATTCTCTCTGGATCTCAGGACTTGAGTGTGATCAGTTTATTTAAGTAGTCCTTAACTTGATTCTTTTTTAAAATGGGTAGTACTGCTCTTCCCTAAATTTTGCCATCACCAGGGACGTGGGAGACCTGAGAACAGACCCTGATAGAAATGACTGAGGCATCAAATATCTCAGCCTTTAGCACATTCTCTGTCAGGTAGGTTACTTGCTTCATTCAGCAGCAGACCAACATGGTCTTAATTTTTGTGCTGATTTGTTTATAGAAATTTTATTTCATGTCCCTCACTAGTTTTAACTTGACCTTCAGTTTGACTTTCCCAGTTCTGTTGTGATGAGCCTGGGTGATGCTTCTGTGTTCTTCCCAAGCAGCCTGTTCCCATTTCCACTATCAGGAGACTTTTTTTTTTTTTTTTTTTTTTTAATTTGAGCTTGGTTAGGAGTTCCTCAACTAGCCAAGCTGTATCTGCTTGTTTTGTTGCACATCAAAAGGGACTATTCTTGTGCCTGACAAGGCTACTGCTGGAGGTCAAACAGCTGTTTGTGTGAGGAGCCCAAAAGGCCTTGACGCTGTGTAAGCATGGCTCAGCAATTAAAAATAAAAAAAAAAAATTAAAACAAAATCCCTGTATTCAGAGAGTGGTAGGGGCTGGAAAGGACCTCTGGAGATCATCTAGTCGTCCCACCCCCACCGAAACAGGTTCACCTGGAGCAGGTAGCACAGGATCACATCCAGGAGGGTTTTGAATATCTCCAGGGAAGGAGACTCCACAACCTCTCTGGGCAGCCTGTTCCAGTGCTCTATCACCCTCACAGTAAAGAAGTTTTTCCTCATGTTGAGGCAGAACTTCCTGTGCTCCAGTTTGTGCCCGTTGCCCCTTGTCCTGTCACTGGGCACCAGTGAAAAGAGCCTGGCCCCATCCTTTTGACACCCACCCTTTAGACATTTATAAGCGTCGATAAGGTCCCCTCTCAGTCTTCTCTTCTCCAGGCTAAAGAGCCCCAGGTCTCTCAGCCTTTCCTCAGAAGAGAGGTGCTCCGGTCCCCTCATCTTCATAGCCCTCCGTTGGCTTCTCCAGTAGTTCCTTGTCTCTCTTGAACTGGGGAGCTCAGAACACTCTTTTCAGCACAAATCTAAATCATGGCCCCATGCTAGCTACTATGAAGAAAATTAACTCTATCCCAACCAAAAACAGCAGAGAGGTAAGGAAATTGAGAACAGTGCTATGTACAAAGGGACAGGCTGTTAAAAAAAAATTGAAAGGCTACTGGTTTGCTGGTACTGCCAATAGCCATGGAATGGAGCAGTAGACTCGGTACACCCATTTGTCTGTGTGTCATGTGACTGACAAAAATTTCACAATTTAAAAGAAAAACCATCAGCAACACCTGGGAATTTCATTGAAAAACAATGCATGGAGCAGCTATAATATTTTCACAAAGACGAATCCAGGAGAAATTAGTGGAATAGTTTTGATGTTAGAAGATCAGTAATAGATGATGTTGACTGTCAAACACACCAGTTCTTATGATTTCATTTAAAAATTAACTATAAAATGAGCTGAGTATTGGTACACAGTAAATGCACTTTAACAGAGTGATAGATTTCTTTCCAGTCATTAGGATCAACATAGATCTCGAAGCATAGTGCCAATGAGGATAATTATTGGTTTGAATAGGAAAATGAGTTTGTTACATACCTTCATCTTTTTCAGATACTGTTTTCTCACCCTTTTGCCTCTTTTGGATTCCTCCAACAGCTGCATATTTGTAATCTCTAATGTCTGTCTTCTCTGCTCTTTGTACTGTTGAGATAGTCTATAGACTTTGTAGTAGATGTGGTCTTGTGCCATAATCTTATGCATATTGATTATCAGAGGAAATTACTTAAAGGGTGTAAAACCTAGTACTCAAATCCTAAGTCCTGTATCAGTCATGTTCCTCCTCCATCTGGCACAATGCCTCTACAAAAGCAGAGTTGTTATTTTTTAAATACATATGTTAATGCACCCAGACTTGACTGACTAGATGATGTGATAATTTTTTAGTATTATACTACCAGAGTTAACTGAAGTCATTGGCCACATTCAGTTTAGAAGGTCCGCTTTTGGGTACTTGAGAAAGAGATTAGTTCTCCTGTAGGCACATGCCTTTTCTGTTTCAGTTTCCACAGTTTTTTAATAATTTTCTTGTTTAATTTCGTCCATATTCAATCTTGTTATGCAAGAAGCATTTAAGTTTTATTTTCTGTAAGGTAGAAAAAGGTATTTTTACTTCCATTCAAACACTGCCTATACAAAAGTCAAAGTTCAGCAGTTACTGAGCTGCCAAATCAAAGAGAATTCCATAACTGGGTCTGAAAAGAGCCTTTTGAAATGGGAATAAAATGAACTTCTGAATATTGCATGCCACTCAGCAATAACAAAGATTCATAGTGGAAAATGTCACTGAGCAGAAAAACCTGATGTTTTTGTAGAGATACAAGCCCATGTTTTCCCTAGATATCATTAGTTGCTCGTATTTCTAAGCCAGGCTAATGACCGTTTCAACAAGGAACCAAACAAGTTCTTATTTTTCAAAGGCTTCTATCAAAGATCTGATCAGTTAAAAAATATAGTTTTGAGCACAGCCTGTATACTAGGATAGTAAATCAGAATGACACTTTAAATTTGCATGCAAAATACACATTGCTTACCTTAAAAGTCCTCCTGGTAAGTCTGTTCCTGTTGTGCATATAAGAGCAGATTTGCCTCAAAATTTTTTCTATATTTTTGCAGGCTGAGAAGAATTCAAGAAGCATCATATTCCTCTATTAACTTATAGGACTATAACAGAAGTAATCACAGAGAATAATGTTTTTCTGTGATCAAAAGAGACTAAATTAATTATTTAAAATGAACAACACTTTTTCTAGGTACAGTCAACATATTACAGCATTTTTGGTGGTTCTGGCTAATGATATTATGATAATTCTTTCCATTACTTATTTTTCCATTGAAAATGATTGTGACTTCAGACAAAACCTCCAATATTTAAGATTTTTACTGTACTGAAAAATAGCTTGAGTAGTTCAAAATATGATGTACCCCTATAGTTCTCTTTGAACTTGTTTAAGCAAGAATTTATTTCATATTCTCATATTCTTCTAATTTATATGGATTGATATGGGTGTAAAAGAACCAAAAGCACATTTGAAAAAGTACACAAATCTGTGCTACTTTCTCCCTCCTAAATACCCAGAGGATGATTAAACAGTGCCTTGATGGAGAACAGTGTATGGAGGATGACTCATCATGTAGTCTGATCTTGCAGAAATGTAAAAGGCTTTCACTTTGTGCTTCTTTTCAGCTTGTTTCTTGTGGTTATGGTACTCCAGGAGGTGAACCGTAAACTTGCAGATTGGTGTGAATATTTGAAAGGCTTTTTAAGAAGAGTAGGTTAAAACAGAGTTGAGCAAAAAGACGGACATGCAATAGGTTGGGTAATGTGAGTTGCTTGCTTCTATCCAGTGAGGTGAATTTGTAAGAATTGATGTACAGGCTAAAGAGAAGCTGTCATTTGCAATGTAAAAACGAGGTTACATTGTATTGATTTTACAAAGCCTAAATGTGCTGGATATTCTTCAACACCCTCTACTGGTTTTGTAATTATTTGCACAAATAAAGCACTCCTGAAGCAAGAGTTGAGCAAGCAGGTAAGAAGCGAAGGAACAAAAAGTAGTGTTGTGGGTTTTTTTTTTCTAAACAGATTTCAGTTATTAATTCATTCAAGTTTCTGCTTTAAAATCATGGGGTTCTCTGCCTGTGTCTTTTCAGTGCCTTTAAAGTGTGTATCCAGCTGACTTAAGCTGTCTCCTTGAGGACCCTGTTCGTCTATACAATTTTACTGAGCACTTGCTCCTGTATGTTAAGCAAGGACCTGCTTAGACAAATGTCAGAGTTCTTTCTAGATCAGTCATTCTGCTGCATAAGGTTAGGAATCAGAGGAGTTATGCTGCAAATGCAAGCAGGCTTTGCTGCACATCAAAACAAAGGGTAACGGAACTAAAGCAAAGGCTGAAGGGACACTGCTGCTTTTGTTAAGACTTTTTCTAGGAAATCAAGCGCAGAGATGTTGAGGGAAGCCCTAGAAAAGACAAGTGGCGAAGTAAAAACTGTTACATATCACATTTTCCACTAAGATTATGTTGTACTTTACTAATTTTTAAATAATATATTTTTTCAATTTTTCCACTGTTGTAGCCTGAGAAAAACACAGAATCACTGAATGCTAGGGGTTGGGAAGGACCTCTGGAGATCATCTAGTCCAACCCACCTGCCAGAGCAGATTCATCTAGAGCAGGTTGCACAGGATCACATCCAGGAGGGTTTTGACTATCTCCGGGGAAGGAGACTCCACAGCCTCTCTGGGCAGCCTGTTCCAGTGCTCTGTCACCCTCAAAGTAAGGAAGTTCCGCCTCAACATAGGGAAAAACTTCTTGTGCTCCAGTTTGTGCCCGTTGCCCCTTGTCCTGTCACTGGGCACCACTGAAAAGAGCCTGGCCCCATCCTTTTGACACCCACCCTTTCGATATTTATAAGCGTCGATAAGATCCCCTCTCAGCCTTCTCTTCTCCAGGCTAAAGAGCCCCAGGTCTCTCAGCCTTTCCTTGTAAGAGAGATTTTCCAGCCCCCTGATCATCTTAGTAGCCCTCCACTGGACTCTTTCCAGCAGTTCCCTGTCTCTCTTGAGCTGGGGGGCCCAGAACTAGACACAGTACTCCATACCCATATATGGCCTCACCAGAGCAGAGGGGGAGGATGACCTCCCTCAATCTGCTGGCCATACTCTTCTTAATGCACCCCAGGCTACCATTGGCCTTCTTGGCCCCAAGGGCACATTGATGGCTCATGGTCAACTTGGTGTCCACTGGGACTCCTGGTTCTTTCTCTGCAGAGCTGCTCTCCAGCAGGTCCACCCCTACCCTGTACTGGTGCATGGGGTTATTCCTGCCCTGGTGCAGGACCCTACACTTGCCCTTGTTGAACCTCATTAGATTCCTCTCTGCCCAGGTCTCCAGCCTGTCCAGGTCAAAGAAGTCCCCATAGTCTACATCATGCCGTGTACAAAAAGCCTGATATTAGAATATCAGTACTCTGAATGAAGTTGCAGCTATAGTGGAAAATATTTGCTCAGCTGACTCTGAGAAAAAGTTAGTCATACACAGGGTTTTTTTGTACTGCTGCAAATATTTTTAGAAAGTGGCTGGCTGAGTGTCCTGGGTTACAGTGTAAAATGTGCCAAAAGAAAAAAAATATATTCTATTACCATCTTCAGGAGCTGTTGAGACCAGGTGGGGCGGTGCTCCCTGCCTCCCCCCTCTGGACTATCTCCTGTTACTGGGCACAACAATGCCTTATCGCCTGACCCATCGGTAACTCGCTCCTGGGCTATCTCCTGTTAATGGCCCATCAAGGAACTGCCTCACGACTCCCCATCCCATTGTGAGATGCTCCGCCCGGGGAGGGGGGGGGAAGGAGCCAAGCAGTCCATGCCAAATAAAAAACGGAGATTTTGAACACCCTAGCAGCCTTTCTTCCACTGGATTCCCAGAGGAGCTTTTCCCCCCACTGGAGTTCCAGAGGACGAGAGCTACCTGCCGACCACTGGACCTTCGGAGGAAGACCAGACTCTTTTACCTGATTGCTGCTTCCACAGAACTACACCCATCACTTCAGGAGGACTGCAGCCAGCATCTTATCGGACTGCTACTGCCACCCTAACAGGGTGTCAGGTTGTATTCCTGACTCTGTCAGTATAAACCAGTGGGTTGTTTGTTTTTTACCTGCCTTGTGTTATATATATATATATATATTAGTAAAGAACTGTTATTCCTATTCCCCATATCTTTGCCTGAAGGCCCGTTAATTTCAAAATTATAATAGTTTGGAGGGAAGGGGGTTGCACTCTCCATTTCAAGGGAGGCTCCTGCCTTCCTCCACAGACACCTGTCTTTTTCAAACCAAGACACTGAGATTCAGAGTTTGGAATGCCAGTGAGCCACAGGAGTTTCCCTTTTGCATGTTTCTGTCCCTTTTTACAGTAAGGGGCCATACAATGGAAGATATTATAGGGAATGATAAAAAATTACTTTAGCCACGACAGATGTGTTCACCCGTCTACCACTATATTGTAGTGGGAGAAGCTCCTCGAGTCAGAATATGAAACCTTTCTCATTAATCAAACAGAGTACTATGGTTGTAAATATAGATCATTATAATTTTTGTTTCTGCAAAATAAAAATGAGTGAATTGTGCCTAAAAGATAGGGGGCCTTTACTTTCTTTAATTAAAATCTCTGCACCTAAGCGTGCATTTCAAATCACTGTAACAGTATTATTGTTCTGTGATTTTAGTACTTATTTGACAAGTAACATATAGTTTAAGTAAGACTAAAATGTCTAGAGCAATTTGTATATAATATCAAGAGAAATAAAACCAAACTATATTGAAGAGTGTGGGAAACTAGTCTGCTTTAAAGTGGGATGATGAGACTTAATACTAGAATGCTAGTATAGTGGTTATGTAAAGAGTGAATTGCTCATCATAAAGATTAAATCTTCATTGTGCTGTGGCAAGTGGCAATGAACTGGCAATCCATCTGTTCTTGCTTTCTTCAAATATTAGAATTTATTACTGCAGAAAATAATAGCTGCTAATTTTCCAACCAACCACCTGTAAAGAACAAGTCATTGCACAGATAAGATGTGCTTTCCCCCCTTCCCCCCGCCCATATACTGCACCTTCAGCTAGCTTCATTCCCTCTGTTTGAATGAGAGCATATTTCAAATGTAGGGCAATTATATGTTTCGGTGCCTTGTATAACCTGTTAAAAACAGTAATTTGCTGGCATAAAATTAATTCTGTGCTCAGTTTACAAATCTAACTAACTTGAAGTAAGAACATTTCTCTCTTCAAAATCTAAAAGCACTAGGGGCTTGCTTGGATGTGTTTACTGTTTATATTGTGCTTTGGTTGAACATTGATTCTAAAATAGATTTGTCAACAGTTGATATGGCAATGCCATTATGTATTGACAGTGCAACATAATGCCATTTATTTTTCTATAGGCTTATTTGTACAAAATAACTTCCTTTATTCTGAATGGGTACAATTCCTTCCATCTGAATGGAGCCACAAATAGTAGTTGTACTCTGTAAGAGAGGAATTGAATGGTGATAATGCTCTCCCTTGCTGTTTTAAACTTTAGTTAGTAGTTATCTCTCTTCTTTCTCCAGGGTACTCTGTTGTGATGTATAAATGCTTGGCCAACTCCCTTTATTATCTGAAAAGATCGAAGACCATCTTTTTTTTTTGTAATATGGCACCCCTATGTAGTAGCTTTTTTTTATCTGTGTTGAAACTGTGGGCCTTGCATTTGGCAAAGAATGGTGCATTGCCTTCCAAGCCATGTTATTGAAAACTGGAGGAACTTGCCATATTTTTTTAATATATCATTAAAACTTCACCTTAATATCTCCTTTTCAGAAATACTGAAAACCAGAATCACCTTTTTTCTGGCAATGTTTTGTTCTAACCTGCAGTCCAGGGTGTGTGTTTTGCTCTTCTTGTTTGACACCTAGTGACAGACTTGGGTTTATGGATGAATCCTTGAGAAGGGCACCAAAAGTTATCACAGTTAAATAACAACACTTTGGGAGGCAGTGAGGGTTACCAGGAGGACAGTTATGTTATTTGCCAGCAATTTCATTAGAACTTCTTATGATAGAAAATCCTAATATTAAAAGCAGGACATAAATGGCCACCAACAGATTTAAGAGATGAAGTTTTCTCAGGTGAGATGCCGTTATCAGAATTGGAGAACAATAAATTGGGGCTCTGACCTTCTGACAAGGTGCTATGAAAGCTCCAGAAGGCTTCTTGGAAGGTTAAGGAAGCAGTGAGAATCATGATAAAATTTGGTTTTTTCTCTAGCCTCCTTATGTTTTTTATACCAAAAAGAAAAATTTTTAATAAGTTAATTGTTAAACTCTTGTATTCTTTGCACTGACTTCAGTTTTTTCCCTAGATGTGTTTAAGTGTTCAGCTGTTCAGATGACTGGAGCTGTAGATCATAAGGGCCAGACAAGCAGCATTCACCTCAGAAATTGATGAAAACTGGAGATAGGGTCTCTATCCTAGCAGATTTTGAAGTATGTGGTATCCCAGTTAGTTTCATACAGCAAACTGAAGACCTTTTATATGGACCTAAGCAATGTTCCCTAATCTGAAGAATGCTTTTAGTCTTGCTGACTGCTTTTACTTCTATATTAGAAAAGTGGGGCTGTGAATAATTATCTGTTCACTTACCTAGGGAAGCATGAGTTGTTTACCCAAGAATATTTATGAAGTTCAGACACTCTATCAGAAGTAGTTTGGGATGAGCACAGATGGTATATGCATTACTCAAGAGTGATGAATCCCCAGGTGATATATGAAGACCATTTTATTTTCAGAGATGTCAATAAGGAGCCACCAGTTTCTTGAAGTGATCTTGTTAATTTTGTATGCAGGTTTTACGATTTATCTTCCAGGCTCTGAAGAGCAATTAAATTCACCTATGCTCATCAAAAGACTTAATGAGTATCATAAGTTTTGATGATAATGCTGTTCTTTTCTTCTTTAGGTAGCTTCATTCACTGACAGTGCTATAGACTTTAAGCACATAAATGTCACACCTTCAGAACGGGATGGCTTTCTTGAAGGAGGCCTTTTAATTTAAGTTCTGACTTCATTTTACATCCTAAGTGGGATGGGTCTTTTGCAGGCAGAATGTCAAGTAGGTCCCAGAAACAGTCTTCTCTGGTTCCTGCAAATACATATTATAATGTACTACCAATACTACTTAAAAAAGGCTGGCTTTTGTCTGATATTTGCTTTCTACTTAGTATATCAATAACATCATTAAAGCCTTCACAAATGGAATTCACTACTAAATACTATTTTCTAGAATAGAACTCTCTAAAATCGTATGGCAGGAAGTATTTCATACACATTTGCACAATAGGTGACTAACTTGTTAGCTTCTAATTGTGAGCTCTAGAATAAAAATACCAGAATTATATTAATGTAGTGTGTGATATTGATACCGTTATTTAATAACGTTCCAAATTTTTGTTGTACATGTATAATGAACACAGACTGATCTCTCAGTGATTCCACTTATACCTAACTTTCTTGAAAGCTTTTTTTTCCTATGAATTTAGGATTATTTTTTTTATATCAATACAATTTCCATGTCAGTCAATAAGTACATAAATGTGAACTGAAATAATTCACATAGTGTTTTAAAATGTAGTAAATATGTCCCCAAAGTGCCCAAATCGTATTGAAAGTTATAAAAATCCAACTTTGTTGGCAATGGTAGTCTCTAGATGACAAAAGCCACCAAGTAGCATACAAATGATCCCACAAGATTTGCTAAACGGAAAAAGTTTTTTGTTTGGGGGAAAAAATGGGTTATTTGTTTCTTTTTGTATCTTTATTGTAGTGTTCCTTTGGTGTAGGTGAAGGAATACTTCATTTTAGCAGAAAAGAACAGGTTGTATATAGTACTTAGTTGAAGCAGTATTTCATACCTATACTTTATTTTCCTTGAGGTAACATGTTGGTGTTGCAATGCAAGAGTACACCAGCACTGAAAATCTGCAATAACAGCAATTAAGCATTTTTCAGTGAGCAGAAATAACTCCTCAAGTTCATTGTTCGTATGGCATTGGTATAACACAAAACAGTGCAAAGTTTGCTTTGGATAAGGTACCATCATCTGTAAGACCCAATATCTTTGGAAAGATTAATGGCTTGTCTACAGCGAATACATAGTATTGTCTGTTCATCATGACTTCTGCTTCTTTGGTTCTTCCAATTAGCTGTGTCTCTCCTGCCTTTTCCAATTATAGGAAGTTTTCATGATACCTGCTACAGTACACCTAATCCTGTATCATTCTTTCTCGTGCATTTATAGGAGTATCAATATCTGTTATCAAATAATGCAGATGTGTTGATGTTTTGGGGGCATATTTATTAAATTTAGAGATGTGTGGAGGATTTAGATGCACTTTTATGTTCTTACTGACGATATTGAAATATCAGTCATATTTAAGAGGTGTAATATGAGCAGATAAATTCCGGAAGTGTTTTTCTCTCTCCATTTGAATGGCTTGTAATAAATTAGTAGTGGTGTTTATGCCTAGATTCTGCTCTGTATCTTCAATGACCTTGATGGTGGTTAGGATAGACATGGCTACTTGTAATAATGGCTTCTTTTTTTCCCCATGTAGCATCCTAGATGTAATGAAATTCGTCCAGCACAGGTGAACAGGAACTAAGTATATCCAGAGCAACTCAGAATTTTCTCCACTTTTTAACTATGTTTTCCCCTTCTGCGTAATAGGAATGTGTATGAATTGATATGTATATGAGTGTAACTACTTTTAAATGACTACAGATGATATTTGTTTATACTTCTCATATCTGAAAAGAAAACGAATTTTCACATTTCCAGGAGGAATGTTGACATCAGTGCAAGTCAGAATAGAGGGCACATTTCTGCCAGAATCTCTGCAGGGAATGATAAACCAGGGAAAATGGAAAAATGTTATTTTACAGAATTTCTTCAGTTGTGGAGGGCAAAACCTGAATGTTATTGACCTTTTATAGAATAAATGTTGCCATCTTAGTTACTTGAATTACTTTCCTTTTGAAATCTTCAATATTTTTAAATGATTGACTTCAAAATATCTGTTGAAGTACCTCTCAATACTGGATGTGTGTGAGTATCCCCAAACCACTATCATTTTGAAGTGGTTAATATTTCACCTGAGGAGCCTGAACTATAGATACCTTTTGACCTCTGAAAAGTTTTTACCAAGCATGTTTGTTAATATACAGACTAACGTGAAATGCAAAGCCCACTGGAGATTTGATTCACGCTGTATATAGTGACTGTTGAGAGACTTGTAACCATATTGTAGGCAGCTGTTGATTGAGTACAGCCAGGTGCAGAAGACACTTGATCTGACAAACTTTCGCATCACCAATGAATTTGTTTAATGTGTATGTTAGAGAAAGATAAGACTGTTTCCTTCGTGAGTTTGTTTTCTTGAGTTTTTATTTTGAGTAAGGGAAAGATTAAATCACTCCAAACCCTAAACAAACTACTAAAAGGAAGTTAACTGTAAAAGCTGGTGTATTCACAATGTAAATACTACTGATGATGAATGAGACTTGAGATATAGGGTGTTCTGGCAGAACAGTGTATTGAGAAACAGAGTGGCAGGGAAGCCTTCTACAACAAGCCAAGTAAGTGCAGGCTTAAAGACTTCACGTTGAATGTAGAGTAAATTTGTTGTGCATAGCCTGTTTGGTTTTTCAGCTATGGTTTAGATAAACATGTGTCAGTTTTCTGTTTTGGCTACTGTAAACAGAACCTTGAGCTTCTACTTTAATATAGGTTGAGTGATTTTGTGATAATGGAAAACACTGAACAGAGTCTGGTTCTCTATATACCAATTCTCAGGGGAACTGATTCATTTTAATGACTGCCTCAGTTTTCAGCACCTTGTCAGGACTATCCTAAGAGCGTCCCCAGGAGATAATTTATAAGCCAATTTCGAAGCTAGTGCTCCAGAAGCCAGGAGTAGTGAGAGTGCCTCTCACTGACCAGAGTTGATAATGGATTACTTGTATGAAGGCAATGGAGTACTTCTGTGTCCTGCACCACTACAGAAAGTTTGTGATGTTTTCCCCTCCCTACAGTAGCAGCAACTTTTCTGTAAAAAAACGTTGTCATCAGGCTTGAGGTCTTTGCCAAAGGATAAACATTTTTCAAAGAGTATAAACTTTAAACTGTTTTTATATAAAATGTAAATGCAAATGAACATGTGTAAAATCAATGCAATATTTTAAGATGAACAAATTTGGCAAATATGCTTATGCCCTTTTCCCCACAGAATCACATTCCTGTTGTACATGCTGACTTTCAAGTTATGTTATAAATACAATTTTACCTTCTTGCCCACCAAGTTAAATTCAGCTGAATCATACTATATTGTGGTTTATTCCAAGTGCAACTCTGAAGCCTGAACAGTGAATACTGCGTAAAACTTGATAGTTTCTACATCACATATATGTTCCACTTGTTTTAATGTGTATGCTTAGATGAAAATAGAATGAGGGGTATTGTCTACTTTGGTTGCAAGCTTAACATTTTAGAAACCTTTCATTCTAATTTGCTGTAAACACTTTGCAGATAAATGGAGAAAAACAAAGATCTAGAAATGATAATGTTATCAAAAAGTTAAACTGTTTTAGCATTGTTTACATCTATTGAAATATATTGGTTGTAAATTTTAGGCTGATAACCTGTGTGCTGTTTCAAATGGTTTAAAACACAAGGAAAATCAGTGTAGGTAATGGATAGAATAAAGACTAGAATAGAGAAGACAAGGCATTCTGAATAAGTAAGAAAAACTTCTTTTAAAAAAAAACAAGTATATGTGTCAGCCTAGATGTTTTCGAAGTTCATGTTATACACACTCATTGGTTAGAAAAAAACCCACTGAATTTCTTATGTTATATGGAAACAATTTGTAGTGTTATATGGGGAGCAGAAAAAAAAAATGCGTTACGTTCCTTGTTAAATAGAAAAGTAGCCTTACTAATTTCATTAAGACTTCTAACTGCGTGCTTAGGAATTCAGCAAGAGTTTCAATGCAGGCTTTTCCAAATACCAAGGGGTAATTAAGCTATTCTTTTTTACGCTATTTTCTCTGATTCTCTATAAAATTATCCCTTTTCCCTCCCTATTTCAGTGTTTTTCTTTAGAAACCGGTACCCATGTTATTCAAGACTAAAATCCAGTCTTTCTTTCTATCTTTTGAAAGAAACTCAATTCAGTATGTTTGCAGTCACACCAAACTGAAAATCCACCATCATATCAAGACACTTTCACAGAACTAGCTAAAAATGGTAGGTTAAAGCACCATGATGGGATGGTAATTGCATTCCATAACAGGGAGATTTATAAATGAATGAAGTTTGGTTTCTTTTGTGCTCAGAGTTGAGCCACAGTATTTTCAGCCATCTGAAATGCCCCCCATTGATTTTATCTATTCTATTATACCTTAAGTTGTTTCCACCATCCCTCATGCAAGGATATTCTGTTGAATAGGGGAGCAGCTGTTTTACGCATGTTGTGGGATAAGGGCAGTACCACATCTCAGCTAGGAGGTGTGAACAAACTAGGAAATGTTGCTGTTCATCTACTAATTATATCAGCCTTGGTTCATTCACTGAACAGGAAATGTATGGGTTTGGACATTGGATATGGCTACCCTTTTGTTGAATATAAATACTTGTTTGGAAAGCCATTGGGAGGAAAAATGATAGCTAGTTGGTTTTGTCCCAAAAAAGCTTAAGATAAAGGGTTAAAGAATTTTATCATAGTCATAGCCCTTCTTCCACCACATATATCTCTGATACAGGTTTTAATGCTTTCAGCTAGGGTGAAACTTTCTTTTGACTGTTGAGTTACCAGTATATTGTAGAGAGTACTGGAGATGACGAAGTGTTAATAATAAACTAGTGATTCTTTTTGTCTCCAGTACTTCCGTCTTCCTGAGTTGTCATATGAACTCATGATGAACACAAAGGCTCAAAGAAAGCCTTTAACTACTCTTGACCTGAAGTCCTTCCAGGGTGGAATTTCCAGATGTTCAGAGCAGACATATATTAAGAAAAAGATACATATGGTTTTTTCCCCTCAGAATACTTTCTCTCTCACATGGGTGATATGGGGTACCTGTTCAATCTGTATCACAAGCCCTAAACCCTCCTACCCACTAGCAACCATCAGACCTTCTGGACTAACTCCACCTTCTTCAATGTTAGAAGGGTAATGAATCAGAAAGCATAAAGAACTGACAGAAACCTTATTGCTGTGATTTCTTAAATAAAAATACTAGATAATCCTAAAACACAGACATCAGGAAAGACAAAAAATACAGATTGCATAGATGTCTCATAGACTCCAGACTAGTCCTATTAAATGTTTGTGATGATGGAAGATCAGATTTGACCATTAGAATGATCTCTGCCCGAAGTGGGCATATACATATATACATACATACATACCTGCATTTGTCTGCATGTGTATACATGTGTACAGTTGTATGTAAATGAAGTAATTCTGTTGGATTTTCTCTAATGCAGGGAGTACCTCAACTCACCTTGGTGCTTCTACGTGTGGCTTTTAACATGTCGTACACATCTTGTTACTCTTTTCTGTGCGTGATATTATAAATGAAGCTGAGATTCTGGTGTTTTGTTTACATGTCAACCAGGAGATTAAGGAGGAAAGGGGTTACTTTTATGTTCCTTGTGGAATTGATATTGCTGCATCATGTTTTACTAGGTAGAGGCGAGCTATTCTTACAATCAGAACAAGTTTCTGCTACATTGTAAACTTCATTAAGGAACAAATTATCATTTATTATTATCATATTTCTTATATTTCTTCCTGTCAATCAATACTACATTGCTAAAGCACTATTATATAATGATTACACTAATGTATGAACACATAAAATGTTTCATTAAAATTTATTATATAACATGCTATTAAAAAAGTGTCTTAGCATTATGCAAGCTCTATTCAACAATACAGTGAGTTCTGAGCATCTGGAATCTTAGTAGAAAATCACAGTATTTGGTAACAACTTTATAAAATAGGTAGGTCATGAAGAAGAGTTGAAACAGGTGAACAGGTGTTTTTTCAACTCAGCGCAGTCACCTATTTACATTTTAAAAATACTGAAGTATGTTTGTGGATGTAATATTGTAGTACATATCAATGCTATGTGCTAACAGGAGGATATATCAACTGTAATATGTCCTGTCACTGTTGTGTTTGGAGAGGCAGTCCAAGGCTTACCTACTCCATAGTAAGGTTAGTAGACTTAAGTAACTTTTTGTGGTTTATTTCATGGATTAAATAATTCTTAAAGCAGATATCACAAGGATTTACCATATCTATATTAAAGATCAGTAATGAGATCTGAATCTGTTCAGTTTAGTGATAAGTAGTCCAAGGAAGACATTCAGCACTTGTGACTAAGCATAAGCCAATTCAAGTCACACAAGAATTCAGCCTTGATACCTCTAGTGCTTAGGCTGTCTTTACTATCAGTAGTTTTACACTGCTGACTAATTTATTCTGGGTGATTTATCCTGCTACTTTAACCTATATTCAGCTGTGGGTCAACTGCTTTTGATGCTCAACTTTATCCAAACTATCTTGCTTGAAAACCCTTTTGGGTAGCTGAGTTCAGGTTTGTCTCACACCGGTATATAGTATCTGGCACAGGAAGGTATTTTTTTTGAACAATGTATGTTCTTGTATCTTATAAGAATGGGAAATTGAGTATACAGTGTTTTTTCTGAGCAATAAAAGATACACGATATATTGCAGTTATTTGTGCTTCTGTGTTCAAACTAGATCAGTTTTTTTTTTTTAAGCTAAGAAAAAGAGCTAAAATTCTGCAGCTAAAAAGGTACATGATATATTTATTTATTAGTGCTTGATGTGCTCTTAACACTGAAGTCGACCAGAATACACATTTAATTTCAGAGTGAGTAGGATCTCCTTGCTGAGAAATGATCAGAAAATTATTTTCAGGGTGAATTTCCAGTCCTTCCAGTGTCTGTAGACTTTGCCCATTAATAATGCAATTTCACTTCTAGGACGTGATCCATTCCGTGCTGTATAGGGTACGTTGCTAACTTCCTAGATGCATAGGATGAGATATTACATGATGGTGATTTTTGCTCTGCAATGCGTTCATTGTGACAAGACTGCTTTTACAATAATTATTTGTGCATCTTTCACATAATCTTAAAGTTATTTAAGCATGGAATATTCTTGTTTCTGAGACTCTCTGAGAAGCATCATCATTTACTGAGAGCAGAGCAATAAAACAAAACGTAAAGTTTTTTCTACATAAAGACATAGAGGCAAGGAATATAAGCTAACAAATCATATCATGAAACTAGACTACTATGTTACGCTGTAGTTGCTATGAAAACAAAGGGAATTGCTAGACAGTTCTTTTGTAATGATGTGCTGAAGATATTTTAATCTGAATTTAACGTACTGCATTTTGCTCCTAAGAAGACTGTAAGAAGAAAGATGATCTCTGCTTAATTCTTAATATATGAGGCTTGTTACATGACATTAAAGATATATTACAGGCCTCTCTCTCCATAGCGGCACACTTAAACTGGGGCTTGGTCAGAACTAAAGTGTGCAGAGGTCACAGCACGTAATTAACACATCCCATTTCTGATCCTAAGGCAGTCTGTGGTGCAGGGGTCTCTGCCGGGTGCACTCTTTTTGTTTGATGTGTTCCCAAATATTCATTGCCAGCAGAGCTGAATATCAATGATTATCTCATGCTCCTGTGCTACTAGGATTTACAAACTAGGCAGGCTAGTGATGTGGGGCTTGATCTTGTGAGAGTATCTATCAAATGTGGTAAAAGCACCTGTCATTGGTATATGAACTTGCATAATTAAATATGGATCAGATGCTTTGCCCATCATTCATATTACATTTTAAGTCTGGATTAGAAGTGAGGTAGGACCTGTGAAGCACTCCGAGTTTTTTATGTTCTAAAACCAGACTATGGTTCCCATTATCTTGTCTCTGGAGTCTTCCAGAATCACTGTGGTCTGCCTGGTGAATTGAGGTAATACTTAATGCAGATACTAGATAAGCAACAGCCAGGTTTCCAGTCATGGATGAGTTAGTACTTGCCACTGCTATTTTGATTGTAAGTACAACAGCATAAATAAGGGTAGATTTTGTAGCAAAATGGAGTTCTCCTCCTTCTTTATGTTCTTACTCTAAGAAGCTATGAGCTGTCATTGCTCAGATGCTTTGGAAAATGTGCCTCAGTCATAAAGAGGAGGAGGAGGAAAAATTAGCCAAATTCACTTCACCTTTCCTATTCATGCTACAGCAAGGGCTGCTGGGAGCACAGCCACAGGATGATAGCAAAAGCCTTGAGAAAGCAAGTGCAAGATAATATCAGGGGCACCAAAGGTACAAACACGAACCATGAATAATAAATTACTGGTCATTTAAAGGGTACAAGCTCAAGATGTGCAGAAGCATTTCTAGAGAGCAACAGAAAACAACAAATGTAAAATACTGCATTTTTTGGTGGAAGCACAGAGAAAGTGGTAAGATATAGAAAGCAGTTACATTCTCTTTGAGCATGGGAAAAAAGGAAGAAGGGAGAACTGTTCCTGCATTGTCACTCAGTTAAGGGTAATGCATGTTTTCGGTGTTTCTGCTTGCCCATATCAGGCCCTTCCTCCCCTTTGCTGGAAAAAGAGCACTGCTTTCTGATTTCCTTTTCACCCTGTGTCCCTACTGCAGGCTCAGGAATCATATGCAAATGTTTATCTGTATAAATCTGTTTAGGTTAGAAATACAAAGAATACTGCATGTGCCACATCACTGGGAAGCAAACTTGGACCTAACACTGGCCAAGAGACAAGTTTGGAGTCAGCGAAGTAAGGCAATGGTCACTGGTTCAGCTCATCTTTGAGTTTGTGTTGCAGGCACAGGGGGCAGGGCTGGGTGATTGCACACTGGTTTTATTGGGGTTCCTGAAACTTTTTGCTTGCTCTGAATTAAGGGGGTATGTAAATTTGCAGAGTGGTTGAAGCTGGAAGGGACATCTGGAGATTTTCTAGCCCAACCCTTCTCTTCCAATCAGGGTCACCTAAAGCAGGTTGCTGAGGACTTTGTTCAGCTAGGGTTTGAATATCTCCAAGGATAACTCACTCTGATAAAGCTCAGGACTTATGTCTGTTTAATTTATAGCAGATGCATTGTAGTAAAAGCTTAAGAGTTAGAACTTGTATTCATGTCTCCTAAATTTAAGCCCTAAATTACAGTCTTGACTGAAATTAAGAAATGATAATTTACCTTCTCCTATTGAAGCAGAGGTTATCTAGGACAGCTAAGTGGTTCACAAAATCAAGAAAGAAGCCCCATGATGAGCAGGCCTTTGGTTCCTGCCTCCATAATTCCACTTGCCTCAGCAGCCCTTGGCCAAAGATAGAACATAATCCTGCCAAACAGGAAACAAAATCCATTACTGGCCTATGAAACTATGCTCTCCTTTATTGTGCTTGCTGTCCATTTTTGTTAATAGTTTGTTCTTGGTGCATATTGAAAGAAACTGTATGGATTATGTCCTCAGCCTAGCCTCCCTTGTATCTTAGTACTGTGACAGATCTGCTGTAAGGTCAAAATGAGAGATCGCTCTCTTTGAAAGGAAAGAATAGGAAGTAGCTTTTCCTTTCTTCAGACTGCTTCACAGAAAGGTAAGAAGTGACAATACTGTGTTCTTTGGCTGCCTTCTAAAATAAACCAACCAATTCTCTATTCTCCAGAGGTCTATTTATGCATCTGAACCTTGGACAGACCATGACTACTGTTTCTGGTTTCACATATGCGGTAGATTAGAAGTATTGGCAAATTACATCATCAGGCTGGACGTTGTGTTTTAGATACCCAAGCAGGCAAAAGGAAACACCAAAGGTAAGAAATAACTGTTCTTGAGAGTATGGTAAATAAGAATGATGTTTTATGTACCTGAATTTCTTTATGCATTAAGTATTTCATTTAAATGCCTTAACATGGTTTACCATTAAAGAGAGGATGCCTGTTTCTGTTTATGGACTCGAGAACTCCTCCTAAATCTTGAAAGTACTGTCTTTGTCATACATGCATGAGCATATTTTTTCCTTAAATTATTTGTACTGCTAATAATTGCAGAAATCAGTTGAATGTGTTATTGCTCCCCATCCTCGTCTGTCTTTGGTTTTGGATGTAGTTAGTAATTGCCTTATGAGTTCTAGTTAAACTGGTGTATATGAATGGTAGTGATTATTCTTAAATTCTTAATTTGGAGATGCTGATATGTGATAGGTACAAGTAACTAGACGTAACACCTAGCAAAACTTATATACTTGTGACTTGATGGATGCAACAGACTGAATTTCTTAATGATGAAAAGGCTTACTATGTAACCCATGTTCCATATATTAACATGAATGTGTGCTAATGACAGCCTAGGAGAGACTGTGCAGTTAAGAGCATAGGCAATGTGTATGAGGGGATTGCAGCTGCTGGGTGGCTATTTCCTAGAGTTCTGTTATTTTGACCAGCAATAAGTTGGTCTTTCACTGCTTCTTAGGTGGTCTGAGTGAGGAAGAAAATCAAGTGAAGATTCTGATAGCAAACCAACTTTACAACTGGCGAGGCAAGGCACCTCTAGGCAATGGGGGAGACAGATTACAGGACAAGAAGTCAAAGAAGGTTAAAATCAAGAGCATGAAGAGAGATGTTTGGCTTTTAACAGGTTACCATGTCAGAATCTGATCAGGAAGAGGAAGCCGATGAGGCCTTCTACAGACAGGTGAAAGTAGCCTCACATTTGCAGGCCCTGATTCTCATGGTTCGTCAACAACCCTGATGTTTCCTGGAAGGGCAACACAGCTGGGCATGCACAGTCCAGGAAGTTCCTGCAGAGCATTGATGATAATTTTTTGACACAGGTGGTGGAGGAGCCAATGAGGAGATGTGTGTTGGTGGACCTTGTGCTACAAAGAAGTGGTTCGGGATGTGAAGGTGGGTGCAGTCTTGGCTGCAGTGACCGTGAGGTGGTGGAGTTCAGGATCCTGCATGGAAGAAGCAAGGCAATAAGCAGGATTACAACCCTGGATTTCAGGAGGGTAAGTTTGGCTTCTTTAAAGACCTACTAGGAGAAATTCCATGGGCTAGGGCTCTAGAAGGTAGGGGTGGCCAAGAGAGCTGGTTAGTATTCAAGAACCACTTTGTCCAAGCTCAAGATTGGTGCATCCCTATGAGCAAGAAATCAAGCAAAGGAGGCGGAAGACCTGCATGAATAAGCAAAGAGCTTCTGGAAAAAGCTCAACTGGAAGAATGAAGTTTACAGAATGAAGAAAAAGGGATTGCCTACTTGGGAGGAATGTAGGAACACTGACAAAGCATGCAGGGATGCAATGAGGAAGGCTAAGGCCCACTTGGAATTACAGCTGGCAAGGGCCGTCAAAGACAACAAGAAGGGCTTCTTCAAGTACATCAGTAGCAAAAGGAAGACTAGGGACACTGCTGAATGAGGTGGGTGTCCTGCTGACAGAGGATACGGAGAAGGCAGAGTTACTGAGTGCCTCCTTTGCCTCAGTCTTTACTGCTAAGGCTGGCCTTCAGGAATCCCAGACCCTGGAGTTAAGAAAGAAAGTCTGGAGAAAGGAAGACTTTCCCTTGATTGAGGAGGATTTTGTTAGAGATCATTTAGGCAAACTGGACACCCACAAATCCATGGGCCCTTGTGGAATACACCCACGAGTGCTGATGGACCTGGCAGACATTGTTGCTAAGCTGTGCTCCAACGCCTTTGAAAGATCTTGGAAAACAGGAGAGGTGCCTGCAGACTGGAGGAAAGCCAGTGTCACTCCAGTCTTCAAAAAGGCCAAGAAGGAGGACCCAGGAAACTAGAGGCCAGTCAGCCAAGCCTCCATCCCTGGAAAGGTGATGGAACAGCTCATTCTGGATGTCATCTCTAAGCATGTGGAGTAAAAGAAGGTTATCAGGAGTAGCCAGCATGGATTCACCAAGGGGAAATCATATTTGACCAATCTGATAGCTTTCTGTGATGGCATGACTGGCTGGGTAGATGAAGGGAGAGCAGTGGATGTTGTCTACCTCAACTTCAGCAAGGCTTTTGACACTGTCTGCCACAATATCCTCATAGGTAACCTTAGGAAGTGTGGGATAGGTAAGTGGCTGAATGTCAGAGCTCAGAAGGTTGTGGTCACTGGCATAGAGTCCAGCTGGAGGCCTGTGGCTAACAGTGTTCCCCAGGGATCAGTACTGGGTCCAGTCTTGTTCAACGTATTCATCAATGACCTGGATGAATGGACAGAGTGTAACCTCAGCAAGTTTGCTGATGATACAAAACTGGGAGGAGCGGCTGACATGCCAGAAGGCTGTGCTGCCATTCAGAGAGACCTGGACAGGCTGGAGAGCTGGGCGGAGAGGAATCTAATGAGGTTCAATAAGGGCAAGTGTAGGGTCCTGCACCAGGGGAGGAATAACCCCATGCACCAGTACAGGGTAGGGGTGGACCTGCTGGAGAGCAGCTCTGCAGAGAAAGAACCAGGAGTCCCAGTGGACACCAAGTTGACCATGAGCCAGCAATGTGCCCTTGGGGCCAAGAAGGCCAATGGTAGCCTGGGGTGCATTAAGAAGAGTATGGCCAGCAGATTGAGGGAGGTCATCCTCCCCCTCTGCTCTGGTGAGGCCATATATGGGTATGGAGTACTGTGTCCAGTTCTGGGCCCCCCAGCTCAAGAGAGACAGGGAACTGCTGGAAAGAGTCCAGTGGAGGGCTACTAAGATGATTAGGGGGCTGGAAAATCTCTCTTACAAGGAAAGGCTGAGAGACCTGGGGCTCTTTAGCCTGGAGAAGAGAAGCCTGAGAGGGGACCTTACATATCTACAGGGTGGGTGTCAGAAGGATGGGGCCAGGCTCTTTTCAGTGGTGCCCAGTGACAGGATAAAGGGCAATGGACACAAACTGGAACATGGGAATTTCCATCTGAACATGAGAGAAAACTTAATTACTTTGAGGGTGACAAAGCGCTGGAACAGGCTGTCCAGAGAGGTTACGGAGTCTCTTTCTCTGGAGGTATTCAAAGCCTGCCCTGACGCGATCCTGTGCAACCTGCTTTAGGTGAATCTGCTTTGGCAAAGTTCTTGGCTTAGATGATCTCTAGAGGCCCTTTCCAACCCCTACCATTCTGTCATTCTGTGTGATCCTGTAATCTTGATTTTTATTTATTTTAATATAATGTTATAATGTGCCTGCCTAATTTTAAATTCAGAACATTTAATGCAGATGTTTCAGTATGGGAAACTCCATATGATACAGTAAAATAGTATCATGTATTACATAGTGAAATCCTAAATTTAGTCTTGTATATATCATTGACGAATCTCTTATATTCAAATTTGGCTAAGGTCCTTAAGGTTAAGTATTTTAATCGGTTAAAAGCTCTGGAAATGCGCCTGCGCTTATCTTTACATGCAGGAATAGTATAAAATCTATAGATGCATGGCTAAGCAATTACAGGTCTTCACAAAATCAGGATTTAATTTTCAAATTTAAGTCCCAGTAGATTTCCTAAACTTTCTAAAATTACTTCCTAATGGAAAAAAATCTTTTAGCTTTCCTTGAAACCAGTGCTTTAGGCATACACAGGTCAGGCTTCAGACAAATACTTCTTATTTGTAAAGTGTAAACCATTCCTAAAGCTTGTCTCAGATTTTTGTCTTCTCAGATTTAAGTAGAAATATCCTTAATGTATTTCTGTCACAGTTATGGCACCCATTAATACATCATCTAGCAATGGAGTTATAAGGATGCATTGCTTATTCTATATACTCTGACTAGATACGAGTGATAGTACCATGGGTGGAATTCTAAACCAGTGAAGTCCTTAATACCTGAAGAAAACAAACATTTATTTTAAAAAGTAAAAGAAACCACGAAACAAACACCTGCACACCACTTCCAGCAAACAGATGAGTTTAGATAAAAAATATTTTTACACTTGTACCATTTTACTAGAGAGGAATAGGAATTTTTGTTTTATTTGTTTGAATGAATGAATTTAGAACCACCACCTTGATACAAGAGCTGGGTTTTGTTTTCCTCTCAAAACAATGCTGCCATTGCAATATTGTTATTTTCTTCTAACTTCCTTTGAAAAAAATAATGAAAATTAAAAAGGATTTTTCTACATTTTGGAGAATTCCTGGTTTTCTTTCCTGAACTAATCAGCTAGAGAAGACTTCCTATTTGTTTGGTTTCCTACCTGAAACAGGTAGAAATGATCTTATTGCAACCCATTCTAATCTCTGACAAAGCACAACAGGCTTTACAAATTCAGAGGCAGAAAAAGTCGCTTTTATCTGTACGCTTGCAGCACAAGATAGCAGCTGAAAATTGCCCTCAAGTTTTGTGCAGTTACTTGAAAATGCTGCATTATACCTGATAAAGAAATAGAATTTAATTTTTTTTTTGTGTGAATATGTTTACATCTTAAGATTCTGTTAACCTTTTCAGAAAGTTCAGAGATCTTCATCCTTTCAAGGAATATACTGAGGATATCCTGTGAGTTCAGAGTCCCTTTGAAGACGACGGGAGATTTGGTGACTTAATGCAATCATGCAGTTGCTGTAAGAGGAGATGAGGTCTTTGCATCTTGTGTGAAAGTATCCATATGTTAAACTTACTCATATAAAATGAATTTTCAGCATATGAATTTCAGTTCTGAGTTTTCAAATTAGTGTTATTTGAAAGTCTTCTCTATGTGGTTTTCAGTGGCCAGCTAGATGGATCTGTTGAAAGTGTACTTCAGAAGTGCATAAAAAATTATCAGGGAAAAAAAAAAAAAAAAAACAAACCTGTAATCAACTCATGGCCTGAAGAAGCACTGCAATGTAGATGTATCTGAAAACCAAAAAAAGACTAAGAGGCAATGTCTAAGGTTCTGTGCTTAAGAAATGTTGGAAGGTTTTTGTTACTGTTATATGAACTTGTGCATGTGCCCTATGCAAATAGACTGAGGTTGGTGGATGTTCCTTGATGCTGGTGCTTATATCGCAATTTCATTTGCAGTATCGGTGATTGAGCCGTATTGATTATTATGGTGGTATTTTTTAGGTAAAAATTACTTCACAGACCTGGATATGTAACTTTACAAGTAAAACCAGTATCTAGTTACCCACTTCAGAAATGGAGGCAGGAGCTCTCAAACAACTTATTATTTCAACTGGATTTTTTTGTTAACAGCTTTTATTTCCTTCTAATTTAATAACGGAGATGTATGAACTTCAGGTGCAACATATATTCACTTAACATTTGACTAGTAATGCTTTATCTGAAACAGGAAGCATACTAGAAGACAGATAATAACAGGTAAATGAAATCCATGTGTTTAACACATCCTAATGTGCAGATGAAGGGTCTGGAGAACAAGTCTTATGAGGAGTGGCTGAGGGAACTGAGGTTGCTTAATCTGGAGGAGGCTCAGGGGAGACCTTATCGCTCTCTACAGCTACCTGAAAGGAGGTGCTAGTGAGGTGGGGGTCAGTCTCTTCTCCCAAGTAACAAGTGATAGGATGAGAGGAAATGGCCTTAAGTTGCGCCAGGGGAGGTTTAGATTGGACATTAGGAAAAATTCCTTTACCGAAAGGGTTGTCAAGTATTGGAACAGGCTGCCCAGGGAAGTGGTTGAGTCACCATCCCTGGAGGTATTTAAAAGATGTGTAGATGTGGTGTTTAGGGACACGGTTTAGTGGTGGACTTGACAGTGTTAGGTTAAAGGTTGGACTCCGTAATCTTAAAGGTCTTTTCCCACCTAAACAATTCTGTGATTCTATAAATCTGTGATATAAAATTGAGCACAAAGTAACTAATGAGAAGTCTTTGAGTGAAATATTAATGCTAGCATTATTCTTTCTGCTCTAAAGTTGATTGTTTTAATTCACGATAGAGAAAAAGAGTTGATACTCCATTAATGACAGGGTTTTTTAAAGCAATTTGATACAATGCTTCTGTAGAAACTTCCTAAACAAAAATCACAGGAAGGAAGTTTTATCTGAAAAAGTATGGATCTACGGTGTTCCTTTGATAGGCTTAAAATGTCAAAGAAGTATTTTTTTTTGTGTTTTGAAGTTTTTCCAGTACCATTGTTGATTAGCTATAATGACTGTGTCTTGGGAAGAACTGAGTTCTTTCACATTCAGATTTGTTGGGCTTATAAATAATGTCTTTGGTATTATCAAAAGCATTTCTTACAATAAAAATGGATATAAGAAATCAGGACATCTTAAATTCTGTTTAAACTAATAATTAATTATACTAAAAAGAAATAAGGCCTTTAGACTTATTTTATATAAATATTAATGAATATATTTATTTTTCCTTATGTTAATAACTCAAGTTAAATGAACTTCAAACTTCCTTAACAGTTTACAGAACTGAAGTCTGAATGTTTTGATCAATACAACTAAGAAAAAGCAAAAGCAATTAAAATAATTTGAAGCATGGTGACAGCGAAAGAGGGTTTTTTTTCTCTTCAATTTGAAAGCCATTCCAATTTCTCCACTTTGAGGAAAAAGAAAACGAATGCGCAGAGAATATCCTTTCACATGCAGAGAAACAAAAGGGGGGGAATGATGTCTTCAGAGATCAATTTTTATTTGTCTTGTGAATACTGAAATTAATGTTATCGTATTTGGGTCAAATGTTTTGTTTAGAAACTTTGTCTTGTCCCCACATAGGACAAACTAATCTGTTTCAAATAAAGACTTGAGAACTTCAATTCTTTTCCCAGTCACCATTTAGGAAGCCTCATTTTATAAGAAAACATACATGAAAGACAATAACTGCATACCATGGTTACTGAGCACTACCTAAATTTATTTCCCTTATCAATTATGACCTCAAAGACACAAGCACAAAATTGTTGCTTTCAAATTGTACTCTATTCTTGGCTTGTTATGGTCATTGCTGTCCTAAAGAGATGATGCCACCTGGTCTAGTCTCATATAAGGACAAAAAAGTAAGTAGGACTTCCAGCTAAAGTGACAGAATTGAATTGGGTTGATATTTAGAACATGTAAAAGGAGTAACTATTTCATCCTCTTTTGGTGGTACTGCGGAAAGTGGTCTTCAAAAAGCTGAGGTGATCTGACTGACAACATTAAATTAATCCTCTTAAATGAGACTAATTATTTCTTGCCTTAGACAAAAGCAGACCAATAAAATGGGGTGCCACTTCTGTCAGTTTGCTTACTGCCAGATGCTGTGCGTGTTCCTTTTGTGAAGAGGGAGAGTATATTTTAGTTGATGATCTGTTAGTTCTTTTACCTGCTGAGATATGATGACATATCTTAAGAACTGCCTGAAATCTTTGCTGTGCAGTGACAAAACTTAATTTTTTACCTCAGTGATACAGAGATGAAACTGGAGTACTTCTTCCTTCTAAGCAAAAAGGAGAGACCTTTGCAGGCTAAGCTGTCTAACTGATGCATTGGAGATTCAAGGAGTGCAGCAGCAGAGACCAGCAGCCATCTCCACCACCTTTAATAACCACACAGAAAGGCACATCCTACACATTGCTCATAGGCAGAGAGAAGGGTGGTTTTTTGCCTGAAGTGAACTAAGAATTGCTCTTAAAACTCTTATCTGGAAAAAAAATGAAGATTAACCTTGGTTGGTGGGAGGCAAAGGAAGGTCCAGGAACAGCTACTTCTGAAGAGGGCTGTTATTTTCTCAACTAAGTTTCGATGTGCTTTTGTCCAGTGCTCTTTTATCTTGTATTCTTTTCATAGAAAAGATCATCCAAACATAGTAAGTACTATAATTGGACTGAAAATATTAGTGCTGAAAATTCAAGAGATGCCTGTTAAGAAACCTCCAAACTATGTCTGTCTGATTGGCCAAAATCTTTGGATTGTTTTACACATATATAAATGTATGTATGTATGTATGTAGGCATGTATAAAAACAGCAACAAAAAGGTACTAGCAACATCCTGAACAAAGACAAAGAAAAAGCCCTGGGAGCAAAAAGGCAAGGTGACATTTCATAAGCTTCTTTCTGTCAGGCAAGTGAAGTCTAGTTTAATTCAAGCTCTAGGAATAAGCTGTGTTGCCTTAAATGCTAGAGCGTGAGTGTACTTGGGTTGGGTGAGAGAATTTTGACGCTCTTATGATTCTTTGACATATGACATAGTCGAGTACAACTGGTTTTCATGCCAAAGATGATTATGTCCTATAGCAAGAATGCCAGCATCAGTTTATTAGCGTTGTCAGAAAGACAAAGATGCTGAGTTAAGAACATTTAACTGCCTACAGGGTCGTGTTTTTCAGCGGCTCAGGGCAATATATATTTGACCGCTTTCAGCTATTCCGGTAATAGCAGAGGCCTTGTTACTTGTGAATACTTTAGGATTCATTTAGACCACCAGCCTTGCATGGCAAATTTCAACCCCAAGCAGTTGCTGCTTGCAATGAGAGCCTTTGTACTGCACAGAAGATATTCAGTCACAAATATGACAGAGCTGATGAAGGATTGTTGTTTTTTTTCTTTGATGTAACTTAAGCTCCATACTTAAATTCGCTGTTTTTTGAAGATTAGTTATGTTTGATTGCTACTAAAATGAAACAGTGTAAGCATTAATCAAAATCCTGTAATCATAAACCGTTAACTTCCTTGATTTCTGTATGTAATTGTTGTAAAATTAATTATCCAAAGTATTGGAGGATTCCTAAATTTAAAAGACGGGCAGTGACATGCATTTCTTAGCTTAGGAGCACAAGAAACCAATAATTTGTCTCAATACTGTGTATGTAGTGGTCACGTGGATGGTGCAGTAATGGTCATGCAATTGTATGGTCTCAGCCTCTCTTTGTCCTCTTCTTTGTTGAGTTGTGGAGGAATTTTCATCAAAACAAGATGTCTTGTTTGATCTCTTGTTCAATGACCTTCTTCAATTCATAAAATTGTAAAAATTCAAAACCACCCTAAACCCTTTGGTGTCCATCAGAAATCTATCTAACGATGATGAAAAGGTGCAAATTTATAGGTAGTGACTGAGTTGAACTCAGCTATTCCTGAATGTTTGGTGTCATAGCTTAATTAAGTCATTCCTTGATGTTCTGCTGACTTGAGAGAAGAGGTAAAGCAGTGCATTTAATCGTCAAAACTGAGATGAATCTGTTCTTGAGAAGGGAATTTTACCTTAGTTTTAATCCAAGTAATTTCTTGGGGAAGAGGAATTCTGGGCTGGCTGTTGGTTTGCATGCAAATGCCTTGAGAAAGTTATCTCTAGTCTAAGTTACCTGTAGTCTGTTGCCTCAACACTTCCTGAAAAAGAGGGGGTTTTTGTAAAGAGGGAGTTTTTGTAGACAATGTCCATGACTGTATTTGCCTTTAGCAAGTGCAGCATTTCAGACTGTGAGCTCACAAGGTAAGAAAATGTCAAAGTATTTGCATTTTTATATATATATAGACACATAGGTATGTATATGTAGGCTAACCAAGGCTAATTCTATGTGTATATATACACATATATTAGCCTAAGAAAATATACATACATGTAATCATAAGTATATAATGATATATCAATATGTATATACATATGTATGATTAGCTATCCAAACGTTTCAGTAACAAATGAGATCAATAATGGAGAGAAATGGTTACATGTTCTCTTTATGAACCGGAGTTATGTGAAAGTATAAATACAAAACATGAATAGCAATTGATTGTTTTCAAACAATGTACAGCATAGTTATAAGGGCTTTTTTTATACATAAAAGGGCTTTAATAGCAAAGTAACTTTCTCCATCCTGGCGGACTGACTGCAAAACTTAAGATATGTTCTATAATAACTCGGGTTAGGATTGGTGCCGAAATACCTTAAAGATATTTGTTGCATTGTTTCAGAAAGATCTTCATAATCATCATTTTATAACGTATTCTCACTTGGCTGATGATTCTTATATTACTCTTGAAAGCTTGTCTGATTCATGTGCTACCCTAATTATTTGCCACTGCTGGGGGCAGATGTCAGGCTATGTTGGGTTCCACAGCTGGACTGGGCTGAGTTGGGTTTACCAGGTGTCCTGGTTTGGCTGGGACAGAATCACAGCCCAGCCATGCCAGGCAGGCTGTCAGCACCCTGAAGTCAGCCAGGGCAGCTGACCTGGGTTAGCTACAGGTGTGGCCCGTACCATAATGTCGTGGTCATTATAAACAAGGAAGGTTTAACGTGGAGAGAGAGCTCCTGTGGGGTTCCTGCTGAGGTTCTGCCTGCTCCTCCTCTGGCTTCTCCTGAGGACTGCTCTCTGGTCGGTTGTGATAACTGGACATTCATTTGGCTCAGTATAACTCTGTATACCTCTGGTGGTGGTGTTTCATTAAATCTGTTTCATCCCTACCCATGGGTCTGCTGTCCTTCTGCACTGTGAGGGATGGATACACATGTTTTAGGAAGGAGAAGTGAGAAAGGTGAGGAAAGAACTTGCCCTGTGTGTGAGAGCACAGCAGAAACACATGGAGGTCTCCCATGGATGGACTGCGAGTCAGTGGAGAGCAGATGCATCAGTAGACTGTATGCTGACATTTTTCTCTTGTAAGGTAGAAACCATCTCAAGTTCTGCAATAATTGCTACAGGAAAGCTGTAAAAATCTATCTTGAAGTAGCATGATTTTTTACAAAATATTTATTTTCTTCCTGAAACATCCCAAATTCAACTTTTGCTGTAACCTTGATTCTCCAGCTATTAAAGCAATATCTGGATTTGTATTGTGGCTTTATGAATACTCAAATAATTATGACTTATTTGCTTGAAAAGGTATTTCAGGTGCATCTTGCATGCAAATCTTGGCACACGTGAGTTTTACCCTTTCAAACAGAAGCAGCATGTAACATATATTCACCAGCAAAATGAACCTTAATCAGTGTTTACCTCTCCAGAAAATAGATGTTTGTCAGTCAGCAACCATGAAATAAGTAATACTCTCCCTCATTTATACTGCTTTTGATACAGACAGTTAAGCCTAAAGGTAAGGATTTTAAAGCATAGTATATGAGGAGGAAGTTGATACATACCTTGAAAAACCGTGAGGTGCATGAACTTGATCATCAACTTATAGTCACTCTTGACCCTAGATGGTTTTGTTACACAGTAAAACTTGATCTATACTGCCTTCATGATTGCTGAGATTGACTGGTAATTGAGTGGCAGGTCAGCCCGCACTGGGGAAGGGATTCATGGCAAAAAAAAAAACAAAAACAAAACAAAACAAAAAAAAACAAAAAAGACCCCCAAAAAGGCTCCTTTTGGGGCTTTTTGAGGCTGGGCGAGGCAGCAGCTTGAGGGCGGGCTGCTGAGGCGGTGTGGGCGGAGCCAGCACCACCCACGGCAACTCCAAAAGAGGCGTGAACGCGCTCACGGTCACGCGCCCAGACCACACCCGCGCCCAGACCACACCCACCCCCGCCCTTATAAAAGCAGCCCGTCAGGGGCTCTGCGTACGGAGCGAACAAGCCGCGAGTGGGCGTCACCTCGGGCGTCACCCAGCAAGGCCTCGCGGAGCGGGTGCAGACGTGCGCGCGGGAGGGCGCTCGGCCGGCGGCGGGCGAACAGCTCAGCCACGGCCTGCGCCCGGCGGGGGGAAGGCAGCGGCCTCCGCCCTGCCGGAAGGGCCGCGGGAACCCGGACGGAGCTCCCACGGAAACGTGCAGGCGGCCGGGAGTGCCGGAGCCCGGCGCTGGCGACAGGCGGCAGCGCCATGAACTGCCGCGTCCGCTGCGAACGGGGGGACGGTCTGCTGAGCGTGGTGGCGGAGCTGCGCGAAGAGGTTGAAAGGCTGAGGAGCGTTAGGGAGGCGGATCTCGGGACTGGTGCATCTGGGCTCTGCCCTTCTTGAAACAGAATGGGAGCAGCTATCAGAGAGCACCCAGGATCAACGGGCCTCTGTATCCTGCCTCTGTCAGGCCAAAGGCAGAAGCCTCAATGAAAAGAGTGAGTGGAGGCAAGTTCATGGTAGGGGCAGCAGGCAAAATCCCCTCTTGGCCGCCTCGCCCCTCCCCCCCCCGGTGCCTTTGAGAAACAGGTATGTGGCTCTGGTTGAGGAAGAACAGCTAGATGGGGATGGGGACAAGGAGCAAGCTACACCAGAACTGTCTACACAGTCAGACAGGCCTGCTGACTGTACCACCACCACACACAAAAGGAAGAAAAAATGGGTTATAGTTGTAGGTGACTCTGGTCTCAGGGGAATAGAGGGTCCAGTAGGCCATGTAGACCCTCCTCACGGGGAGGTCTGCTGTCTTCCTGGAGCCCGGGTTAAAGACGTCACTAGGAAACTTCCTAGCTTAGTGAGGTCCACAGATCACTATCTGCTACTGATTTTCCATGTGGGAGGAGAGGAAGCAGCAACTAGTAGTCCAAGAATGATCAAGAAAGACTTTAGGGACTTAGGACGGTTAGAGAATCTGGGGCACAGGTTATTTTTTTTCTTATCTCCTTCCAGTTGAAAGCAGTGACATTGGAAGGAACAGGAGGATCCAGTCTACCCACATACAGCTCCATGGCTGGTGTTGCTGCCAGAATTTTGGGTTTTTTGATAATGGGATGACCTACACAGCACCAGGAATGCTAACATCAAACGGAAGACACCTTTCTCAAAGGGGGAAGAGGGTCTTTGCCACGAGATTGTGGGGCTGATTGACAGGGCATTAAACTGGATGTGAAGTGGGAGGGGGATAATAATATCAAGACAATCTGTGGTAAGCAGCAGGATGACACACCAGGTTTGGAAGGATGAGGTGACAATAAGGGCCTTCAGCCTGCTGCCCTGAGACTTATTGTAGACACTGCAGCACAGGCAAAGTCTTCTAGAGATGAGCCAGGGGCTCCTGTAGAAATGGGAGCCAACAGGGTAGCATCTATGAAACACCTTGGGGGAATAAAGGGGTGTCCCTCTAAGAAGGTGACATGGCCAGCAGCCCAGTTGAAGTGCCTCTACACCAACACACACAGCATGGGCAACAAACGGGACGAACTGGAAGCTACTGTGCTACAGGAAGGCTACGACATAGTGGCCATTACTGAAACTTGCTGGGATTAATCCTATGACTGGAGTGTGGCTATTGAAGGCTACAAGCTGTTCAGAAGGGACAGGAGCAGCAGGAGGGGTGGAAACGTTGCCTTCCATGTTAAGAAATGATGAGCTGGCCCCAAAGAATAGCCATGAGAACGTTGAAAGCTTATGGATAAGAATTAGGGATCAAGACAACAAAGGAAACCTTGTGGTTGGTGCCACCCGATCAAGGGGAACCTATTGATGAAGCCCTCTTACTCCAGCTCCTGGAGACATCACGCACACAGGCTGTCATCCTGCTGGGTTTTTTCAAGCACCACAACATATCGGAAAAGTGGCACAGCAAGCTGTAGACAATCCAGGAGACTCCTAGAGTGCCTAGATGACAACTTCTTAAGACAAGAAATAGACAGCCCTGCCCAAGGGGATGCGATATTAGACCTGATGGTCACAAATGCAAGTGAACTCATCAAGGGTGTCAAGACAGGAAGCAGCCTAGGCTGCAGTGATCATGTACTAGTGCAGTTCACTCTTCTAAGGGGTATGAGGCAGATGAAAAGCGTAGTCAGGACCTTAAATTTTAGGAGAGCAAATTTCCATCTCTTCAAGGAGTTAGTCAGCAGGACCCCCTGGGAAACAGCCCTCGGGGACAAGAGAGCAGAAAGCTGACAGATCTTTAAGGACTTTTTCCATTGAGTACAAGATCTCTTAATCCCCAGTTATAAGAAATTGGGCAAGGAGGGCAAGAGACCAGCATGGCTGAGTCAAGACCTGCTGGTCAAACTAAAAGGCAAGATGGAATGGCACAGGCAGTGGAAGCAGGGACAGGTATCTTGGGAAGAGTACAGGGATGTTGCCTGTTTGTGTAGGGATGATGTCAGGAAGGCCAAGGCATGCCTGGAACTGAACTTGATGAGGGATGCAAAGAAGAACAAGAAGGGCTTCTACAGGTATGTAAACCAGAAAAGGAAGGTCAAAGAAAGTGTACCCACCCTGATGAGCAGCAATGGTGAACTAGTAACAACAGACGAGGAGAAGGCTGAGGTTCTCAACAACTTTTTTTGCCTCAGTTCTCACTGGCAACCTCTCTCCTTACCACTCTCAAGTTAATGGCCCACAAGACGGGGACCAAGGAGATGAAGTCTGTCCCACCGTAAGTGAAGACAAGGTTTGTGACCATCTGAGGAACCTGAACATACGCAAGTCCATGGGACCTGATGAGATGCATCCCAGAGTCCTGAGAGAATTGGCTGATGCAGTTGCCAAGCCACTCTCCGTATCTGAAAAATCATGGCAGTCAGGTGAAGTCCCAGGTGACTGGAAGAAAGGAAACATTGCACC
This sequence comes from Leptosomus discolor, assembly GCF_034619465.1. Taxonomy (NCBI): domain Eukaryota; kingdom Metazoa; phylum Chordata; class Aves; order Leptosomiformes; family Leptosomidae; genus Leptosomus; species Leptosomus discolor. Next base: position 107,446,172 of record NC_141391.1, on the reverse strand, counting down.
CATTTTTAAAAAGGGTAGAAAGGAGGACCCTGGGAACTACCGACCCATCAGCCTCACCTCTGTGCCTGGGAAGATCATGAACAGATCCTCCTAGAAGTTATGCGAAGGCACGTGGAGGACAGGGAGGTGATTCAAGACAGCCAGCATGGCTTCACCAAGGGCAAGTCCTGCCTGACCAACCTAGTGGCTTTCTACAATTGAGTGACTGCATCAGTGGACAAGGGAAAAGCTATGGATGTTGTCTATCTGGACTTCTGCAAGGACTTTGACATGGTCCCCCACAACATTCTTCTCTCTAAGTTGGACAGATATGGGTTTGATGGGTGGGCTGTTCAATGGATAAGGAAATGGCTGGATGGTCGCATCCAGAGCATAGTGGTCAATGGCTCAATGTCCAGATGGAGACGGGTGACAAGTGGTGGCCCTCAGGGGTCCGTACTGGGACCAATGTTGTTTAATGTCTTCATTAATGATATTGACAGTGGCATCGAGTGTACCCTCAGCAGGTTTGATGATGACATCAATCTGGGTGGAGCAGTCAATATACCAGAGGGACAGGATGCCATCCAAAGAGACCTGGACAGGCAGGAGAGGTGGGGTCAGGTGAACTCATGAGGTTCAACAAAGCCAAGTACAGGGTCCTGCACCTGGGCCAGGGCAACTGCTGGTATCAATACAGGCTGGGAGAAGACAGGCTAGAGAGCAGCGATGTGGAAGAAGACTTGGGGGTACTAGTGGATGAAAAGCTGGACATGAGCCACTAAATGCACAACTGCAGCCCAGAAAGCCAATTGCATCCTGGGCTGCATCGAAAGAAGTGTGGGCAGCAGATCAAGAGAGGTGATTCTGCCCCTCTACTCTGCCCTGGTGAGACCCCATCTGAGTACTGCATCCAGCTCTGGAGCCCCCAACACAAGAAGGATGTGGACTTGTTGGAGCATGTCCAGAGGAGGGCCACAAATATGATCAGAGGGCTGGGACACCTCTCCTGTGAGGACAGGCTGAGAAGGTTGCGGTTTTTCAGCCAGGAGAAGATAAGGCTCTAGGGGGACCTTATAGTGACATTCCAATACCTGAAAGGGGCATATAAGAAGGCTGGGGAAGACCTATTCATAAGGGTTTGTAGCGATAGGATGAGAGGTAATGGTTTTAAGCTAGAAAAGGGTAGATTTAGATTGAACATCAGGAAAAAGTTCTTTAATATGAGGGTGGTGGATCACTAGAACAGGTTGCCCAGAGAGGTAGTGGAAGCCCCATCCCAGGAGACATTCAAGGTCAGGTTTGATGGGGCTCTGAGCAACCTGACCTAGTTAGAGATGTCCCTGCTTATTGTAGGGGGGTTGGACTAGATGACCTTTAGAGGTCCCTTCCAACCCAACACATTCTGTGATTCTATGATTTTTCTTCAAGTGCATTCACTAGAAAAGGATTAAATGGCGGTTTGTCATGTACTCTGTTCGGTACCTTGAGCGATCTGCCTTCCATGCTGGTGCAGATTTTCAAAGCAGGGTAATAGCAGCAGTACTCTACTTGCTATTTTCTCATCTTCGATATAAGAAAACATTAAAAAATAATTTGGTATCTGTTTAGGTATTTGAAAATACTTTTTTTTTTTTTTAAGTCATGTTTAAGAAAATAGTCTTGACAGTCATAGGAAGAAATCTGTTCTGAGTGTCTCTAAAATACAATATTTAGTACAGTTTAGAATATTTTAAATATATTGGATTTAAATGTTCAAATAACATTAAAATGATTTATGTGTACATATGGTATCCCCAGGTATTAGAATCTATTTTCTATTTCCCTGAAGAATCAAAAATTGTTGTTCTTCTTGATGCAACTTTTAAAATTTGTTTACCTGCTCAGCTTTGTTCCAGTTCTTCTGATTATTATGTAAAGTGTGGTTAAAGTAATCCAAATATGATAGTCTAATTATGAGGCTAATTAATGCATGAACTTTCTTTATCAAAATAGAGTATGATGAGGACTGTTTTTAATGTAAGAGGATTTTTCTGTATTTTAAATCTTAATTTTTGTCCATAAGGCTGGAAAGTATATTAATTCCCTTTGTAAATTCAAAATATTTACAAAGAGAAATACTCTCATGCAATAGAAAAGAAAACAAATAAAGTATATATTTCAGTTTATTACATGTAGTTATTTAGGTAAGCTACTTCTGTTATTTCTGTTTAAAAAATTATTACTAATTGCATATACAGCATATTGAAAAGGCACTTAGACTTTGGTGTTGTACTGTGCTGTGAATGTACCCCTAACATCTTATGAAGTTTCAGAAAGAATTAAATACACTTTTCAGTGTCTTCCTTACTGTACTGTTGCTTTAGTGCCAGTGGCAAATAACCATGATACAAACTCTTTACTATAAATTTACTATGATACTTAAATTCTGCACTTAAATAGATGCACTCTACCTTTTTTCCTGAAGGTGTGAACATGTTCTCTGCATTTCAAGGCTTCATTTTCTAGCTCCCCTCCCTTTTTAGCATCTGCCAAACCTGGAGGATTTCGTCTCACCCCTTCCCAGCTCTTGAATTACTGAAGTTGTGCCTGTGGCTTCAGCCCCTGGTTTGTACTGTTGGTTCCTGATGGTGCAGTTAACACAGTCACTGTGTGTATGGGCTTTCCTAGGCTAAGATTTTCTTAGTGCCCTGTGTGACAGGTCTACGGACTTCCCCATAGCACTTAGTTTTTTGGTTTGATTTTTTGATAATGTACTTTTGCAGTACTTTGGACATTAAAGACAGTATGGCATCCACCTTTTTCTCATGCTTCTCCTTCCTTTCTATCTTGTCCACTGCTCTGATCGGATTTCTCTTCTAGCCATTCTTCAATTTTTCTTGTTCACACCAAGAAAGTTTCCCTGTTGGTCCCGTCAATGTTGACCGCACATCTTTTTGCTTTCTGTCCTAAAACACATGTGGAAAAAACACATGCTGCACTTTCTAAAGATGTGAGATCTTGCATTAAGAAAGTTTAACAGTTCTAATTAGGCAGGGTGTAGGAATCCTGTTGGACCTTCTGAGGAAATGCTGCACTCTTAATGGAGGTCTTGGAACACTTCTCAGGAACAAAGCACTCCATTCTTCTTTACTGTTGCCATGCAAATGCCCTTAGATGCTACTTCAAATGTCACTTTATTTTATGGGGTGATAACAGCACGAGTGTTATAGAATAAAAACTACTGTACTTCAGAATGAATGACGGTTCCTTTTTGTTAGGGAGAAAATGGGTGAGGTGTTTTCTATTTATTTCCATTAGTTAGCTCCGCTTTCCTCCTAAATGAAGTTTCTGAGGTGAATATTTAAGAATTCTAGTTCAGCATAATGGTGAGGATAGAGAACAGAGCAATATGTGATACTTAAAGAAGCTAGAGTATCAGAGGTTTTTGTGAAATGGCTGCAAAGGATGGAAGTGATCTTCAGTTTCTGAAGTGTTGGAACAAAAATAAATCCCATACTGGAAGGAGCTGGGATCTGCTTACTCCTTTTTGGCAGCAGAGGCAAGATATAGTTGAGAAGCTGTCTCATTCCTAATGAAACTGCAGTTCCTGGTCTGTTGTGATAGAGTTGATGTGGATGCTTGGGCACTTCTCAACAGGAGTCACTGTGACCAAAAAGTTGTATCTTTTTTTCTGTAGAATGTGTTTCTTCTGGGAGAGCTTGAAGGAGGGGTTATTCACTATTCTAAATAAGCAGATACTTCCCCATACCCCCTTTTCAAGTGTGAAATGGTGTTTTTAAAATGAGCAAATTATGGTATAGCATATAATTCTCCATTTCAGGTGTTGATTGCCTTGAGATAAAAGAAACTTCTGTCCTCTGTAAAGGTTTACTTTATTATCTAATAGGAAATCCAAATGGAAAAGGATATAGGAAAGGGAGAGGGTGGAACGTGCTAAGTGAGTACATGAAAACCTATCATAGCCTTCATAATAGCAACATATTAAACTTAGCATGAATAAACAATTTCCCCTTGTTCAGTGCCATAAGCTGCTTTTTTATTGTTAAAACTCTTTGCATATTTTATCAAAAGTTTAAGGGAATTATTTAACTAAAGTGTCTTTCATTTCCTCTGTATCAGAATGCTGTTCCGCCTGGTGTTTGCATGGGTTGGATCGGAGGAAACAATAAATCCGTCAAAATGTAAAGGAAGATGATGGCACTGCAATTAAAGCCTAAATACCTAACAGTGGTGTCAGCATCTCAGAGGCAGGTCTTATGCAAACACACTATATGTTGAGAAAGCTTGTTTTTAAGCCTTAAGACTTTTATGTTTGCTGTGTGTATAAGATACAGCTTACGTTACCTTCTTGTGCTTGTAACAGATAACATGAATGCAAAGAAAAAGTAATACTAAAAAATCAGCAGTATTTTGTACGTTATATACACTAAAACTTTGTACTACTTCTCAATTAGAGATCTAAAGCCCTTATAGATTATCCAGATTTGATTCTCCTAAAGCACTGGGAAATTTGTTGCTTCAGGATTATAAATAACAACACTGATGGAAATGTGGCTTTTGTTTACTGGTGAAGTTGTAACTGAAAATAAGTTTTCAGATGCTATGGAAGAAGTTAAAATTACTCTGGATTTCATTGTTTGGAGGATCCTTATCTTAAGTCATTTAATGTGTTTTTATTGATTTGTGACATAAGGAAAACAATCAAAAGTGTTAGTATGAGGTATAATATACACCACTCTCCTGCAGTGGTCAGTTGCAGTACTGTAGCTGAAAACTTGACTGAAGAAGAAGTATAAGTTTATGGACTAGGTAATATTGGAGAGAAAAATCCCTACTCCTGACATTTGACCTCAAAGCTTACAAGGCTCTAAACTGAAAGCAAAACATTGCTCAGTGACATATTGAATAAATGGCTTTCATTTAACTGCAGTAGTATTTAACATCAGCACTTTTGCTAAAGAAATGGGAAGTAAACCTACAATGTCCAAAATTTGTAGTGATTAAAAGGAACATGAATTTACTTCAGGAGGAGTAAACAGAAGTTGCTGAACAGCAAATCCCAGCTGAAAAAGGATTCCGTCTCTGCTGTTAGGCAATTCTCAGTAAGCCTTTTGAAGTAAAGGCAGGGTATATGAACTCTCTAGTCACAAACTGTGCAATCTTTTGTCTTTTTAAACAATCACCATACTTGTTGTAAAATGAAGTTTTTCATAGCCTGGAAGAAACAACTTGCCTCTGTTGATCATGTCAAGTTGTTTCAGCCTAAAAAGCGGGGAGTGAAAGTTGGAAATCTGAAACAGATTGAGGTTTCCATTTAAGAGCAAAGATGGTCTAATTTTTTGATGTTTCTGAAAACACATTTTTAAAAATTCCTGGTTTATAACAGGCCAAATAAAACTTATCCTTTAGGTTGTACACACTGATAAATCCTTTCCTTTCTATTAAGAATTTAACAAGCCTTGATACCCAGTTTTGGAAATTAAATGTTTGTGTATTTTTTAAGCTACAATCCATGCACTGAGTTTTATTTTGATATGCTGGTGCTTGCTTTAAAGTTAGGCCGCTTTAACAAAAATTGTCGGAAAATTTATAAATGTATGTTTTTGGAGGAGGGGGAGTGGGGGAAATTAGGAGTAATCCAGCTGAATGTTGCTTCCCAGAGAGGCTTTGGAGTCTACTTCCTTGGAGAGACTTAAAACCTGGCTTGACACAGCCCTAAGGAACCTGCTCTGGCTGACCCTCCTGTGAGCAGGGGGGTGGAGTAGGTGACGTCTCGGGGTGGCATCTTCTGGCCTCTGCTGTTGTGTGGTTTGGTTTCACTGAACCTCTTGGGAGGCACAAGGACTGATGTATGTCCTAGTCTTGGACATATATACTTTAGGAAGGTCCTATGTGGTGGTTAAACTCTGCATTTCATGTCCTAACTCTGCTTCTCGCTGTGTTCTTGGGGTTAAGCTGCGTACTGACAATGCCTGCAGCTCAAAGTGTGTGAGCACCATCAGTGACTGCAACTGAGTTACCACTAGAGACATGGAACTAACAAATTTTAAATTGAAGAGGCTTTTATAGCCACATTATATCTATTAATGCCAAAGTTAGAAGTTACAGTATATTAATGTAGTTTTGCTCAAAGTACTGCTTTAATTATTTAAGTTCACTGCGTGTTTCAGGAATCCTAAAATAGGCTTTTCAAACTCCTAGTTAGTTAAAGAATACTGTAATCCTAGAAATGCATATTTTTTATTAATCCACTGGTGGAGATTTTGTTGTGTTTTTTTTTTTTTTTTCTTTTCCTATTAAAAAATTGGCATTTCTTAGCTTTAGTGGCTTTATTCAGAGCTTGCTTAAATCCCTGAAACATCTGTATCATGTAGGTCCTATTTCTGAAGAAATCCTACCTGGTGCATAGGTACAGTTATTGAGTTTAATGCTTGACTAGTTCAGCTCTGGTTCTGTCTTTTGAGCAAGCAGGGGTGAAATCTTTCCTTGTTGGTCTTGGCTTAATGCGTCTAGTAATTTAGTGGCAGCTAACTTACTAAATGGATGTAACTTGAAACATGAAAGCTGAAGATGAAAAGTGGTGAGTAGATAAATCTAAGTATTAAGAGCTGACTTCATGAAAATACCTGAGACTTCTAAGCATCATAAAATAATAGTGTGGTAGAGCTTTATAATTTACATTTTTCTTTAACTGCTTGTTTTTCTGTTTCTCCACTAGCATTGCAAATGATTAAGAGTTTATGATTTGAAGTGGATTGGTATGATCAGCCACCTCAGATACAAGTGATGCATTATCAGTTTAGTGTAGAGATCATCTTGAAGTTATTTCAGTAGTTTGAAGGGAAAGATTAAAAAAAAAAAAAAATCTGTATGCTATCTGAGTTAAGATGGCTTTGTATATTACATATTTTGTCTTCAGAAGTGAAAGTACAGGTGTAAGCGCCATCTCCCTTTCTGCCTGTAGTAGAGTACCAAACTTTGAAATTATGGTAAAAAGAAACTGTTTCCACTCCTTTCATGGAATAGGATAGGACATGAATTTACTTATCTCTTTTGGAATTACGAGAGTAATAAAGTGAATCTAAAAGTCACATGTTGAGTACCTGAATGACTTTTACATATGGATCATTTCTGGGTAGATTTTCCTGTGCTGACACAAACTGTGGCTCATTTCAATGATCAAGTTCCCCGTGGTGCCTTTCTCATTTCTCCACCTTACATATGTTGAAAGCTAAACTACTCACTTTTGTTTTATGAATGATTATTTTAAAACCAAAATTAAACATCAGATAAGTATTCATATTTTGCAGGAAAGGACTAAATGTGGTTTTCTCGATGCATATGCTGTTGTAGTGGGTTGTGACAGATTTAATTGTCTATTGCTTCAGCAGCTGAAGTGATTCCAGTTAATTACTTTCTGGAATTTGCTGTCTGGAATACCTTTCCAAAAGGGTTCCTGAGCCATTTATGACCATCGCTTACAAAAGGCTGGTGGTTATCATATGTGCGCATGACACAGTTAAGCAAATACACCTTCCTATCACTTTCTTTTTTATTGAATTCTTTATCTTTCTCTGTAAGAAGAAGATGTTACATACTTCGTAATCTATCTACTACAGACTTTTAAGAATACTTTTCTTTATTCAGAATGAGTATTAGTCTTGCAATAATTGTTTCACATAACCTTTCCAACTCAATGTCTACCAAAAAAAGAAAATTTTTTCGTATATGTTCCTTGCCTAGTAGAGAAGAGGTATATTAAATATTTTAAATATTCTTTCTGTACTCTTAGCAATTTACAGTGATAAGATATGGTTAGACTTTAAAAAGCATTTATGATAACTTGAATATGGAGCTTGGAGACAACGCATTTAGAAAGCATAATTTACTCATTATTAACTAATTTCTACTCTGTTACTCATGCCAAATTAAAAAAAAAAAACCCACAAATATATTTGCTCATTTCAATATAAGCATCTTATGGTCTTAAATTAATTTCTATTGATATTACATCTGAATCGCTGTTTAAGAATGCTGTACATCAGCATTGGAAAAGCTGGACAATTATTCTTAATCACCCGACATCCATGTGTCCTGTAACTCCTAATAAATTGCAGGGAAAAGAAGTGATTAGCAGTAATAGTACAGTGCTTCCAGAGAGTTCCATACAAATTTGAGTACTAACACAGCCTATTAAAATGTAAATCCAGAATAGTGAGTGTATACAGTTAAAATGGTTTTCTGTTTTCATAAAATAGTATTTATTGTCTAGGGAATAGTTGAAGCAAGTCAGCTTCAGGACAGACTCAGAAACATAGTCTATCTTCTAGTATTTTACTTTCTCTTAAGCTAGCTACCCAACTCATTTGTGCAATACTTTGCAAAACAAATTTTCTGCCTCTCAAAATGAAATGTGCAAAGAAAAGGATGTAAAACTGTATGAAGGGTTGTCTTCTGTCTAAACATGCGTCTCAAAATTAAGTAAGCTACATAGGTTAGAATTGAGTTTGTAGAATGGTCTTACTATATATGCTTATTGGTCTTTTCAAAGCTTATATGTGTGGAACAGTTTTTTCTGTTTATTTAAAATTCATGTGCCGTTTCTGGAAAGGATTATCAAAAGTGTATCTGTAGGTGAACAATAAAGCTGGATTTTGAGGAGTGCACAGATGTGTAACATGCATCATTAACAAAAAGTCTGAACTTCAAGACATCTCACTTCGTAAGTCTTGATTCTTCAGTGTTTCAGAAGCAATGCTTTTGAGGTTGTTTTGTTTTGTTTTTTAAGGTAAGGAAATGCATCAGTGTGTGCTGCATGGCATTTTTAGTAACTTCTTTATTCAAGACTAGCAGATTAAGGCATTAGAAGTCTTGCATAGCGTTGCATTTCATCATTAAAGAGTGTTGTATAACTAGAGAATCAAACAAGGTTTGAGTAAATGGCTGGTGTTTAAACAAAATGCAGTGGTTTTTTTACTTCTGAGATCTATCCTTGAAAACTATGCATATAGATGCTTTCCTAAGGAGTAGCCCATTCGGATTCCAGAAACTCTCCAAATGTTTTCAAGCATACCAGCTCCTGTTATTGTTATGCCATATGCATCCACCATGCTTACTATGCATTTTACTGGCTTTAGCAGGTAGCAGAATGCTTTTTTTAAACTTTTTTCTTTAATAGTAATGTAAAATAATAGTTATCAATTGTGTTATCAAAACTATGGAAGTCTCATTAAGCTTCCAGTGTGATAGTCTTGAGATTCTAGATCAGTGGCTGTTGTTGTCTGGTTTTACCTGTCTAAAACTCTGTTTTTTTTGATGGCAGCCAAACAGAGTGGATGTGTACAAACTTGAGATTTGCCAAGTGCGAGTGTGGGCAAAAGGATAAACATATCTTATTAAACCAAAAATAGATATTTAAAGATATGCAAAATACAGTAACTGAAATGTGATGGGAAGTAGTGAAAATGGCAGTAAGAAAGCCTTCCTGCCCTCCTGTGAATCACCGGGGTGTGGCTCTGTGGGTGCAGTGTGGTCCACAGTGCAGAGGGCCTGTTCCACACAGTCTTGGTTTAAAAAGTCAAAAGGCAAGGAAGGAAAAACACAAGAAACCAAGACTTTTGCTGTAAGGCAGTGATCTACAAAAGATCAATTTGCAAAATTTTGACATTTAGTTTTTAGCTTTTGTGTGTTCCAGAGCACTGTGTATCACCATTATATGCATATGCGAAGAAACGTAAGCGTATTTTTAGAGAACAAAATGATTGTCTGGAAAATGTGCTTAAAAGGACACAAGAGATACTGGCACAGGAACTCCATCTGTTCTTGAGCTGTTCTTGCTGTGGTTGAACATACAGATGCTCTAGTGAGTATATTAATCAACTGGGGCGAAAAAATGATGTTGCATAGTTTCATGGATACTTAGAGGTATTGCATACACTGGTAGTCCTATGCTTTATGTAAACATAGTATACCACATAGAGATGGATGAGGGGCAGGCTCATGGCTGTTTGCCCTCTTGAAGAGAAGATACTCCAAAAGGAGCAGCCAGCTGAGAGTGAAGGGCTGTGAAGGTGGTACGTACATGTGTGTAAACAATTCGGTTTTATTGCAGCACGAATACTTCTCTATATACAGCTGTTTGTTTTGACCCCAGGTGCAGTTTGCAACAGCATATGTAGCTTTTCCCTTAGATAAAAATAAGGTGTAGTAAAAGGATAAAAAACACAGTCACTTGGACCAATTCTGAGAACTTTAATCGGGATAGTAGAATTAAAGTGAGTAGTTTAGCTTTCAAAAATGGCTCAGCCTGCATGCCAAATTGTGGTGCTTATCTGTATAAGAAAGATCTTTGTTTGTAAAATAGAGCAAGGAAGTGTGCTGCGATGTCAGGTAGATGTGAAAGGCTTTTACGTGTTTCTGGAATAGAAACACAGGACTGGAAAATGATGGACTGCACTTCAGGTTGTCTGTCTGAAAGTGCTCTTAGCTGTCTGGGAGAGTTTATTTCTTTTTTGCCTAGTACAAATAAGTTGCCTGCTGTCAAACTTTGGATGTTCCAGCATTCCTTAGTCTGCAGGATAAACGGCTGTACTGACAATAAAAAGTGAGTTAAAGGTAATTCAGGGTCAATGCCAGTGATTTGAATACTGTCATCTCACCTCTTTTTACAGTGGGTTTCAGCCAAACTTCTCCTGTTTGTTAAATCTGTGAACAGCTTAGACTGGTGTGTTGTAGACATTTGGTTAGTTAGTGTCAGTTTGCTGCAGTTTCTCAAAGGCAAAGAAATTGTAGGGACATATTAACATAGTCTTTCCAACTAAAATTTAATTTTCCTGATGATTTTTTTTGCCAACAACATCCAGTGCTTTGTCATTTAAAACACTTACTGATGTTGCTTACTTTTACCAAATACAAACTCATATTTGATTTAAAATTATTAAGTATACTGTTGACAGGCAAATAAGATAAGGAAGAAAGAAATTTAAATCAAAGTGCTGGATATACAAAATTAGTGCAATGTTCAACAGAAGTTTGACATTTCTGAAATCAGCTCTGTTTCTGTGCATATTCTCTCACTTGCAGTTCAACTTAGCAGTGCTTTCCCTGAAACATTTTATTTCACAGAGAATAAATCCTTTTTGAGAGGGAAGTGCCTTGCAAAACTGAAAACAGCTGAGAAGAATTAGAAGCAATTTTTAATGTCTCTCTTCTTTTCTAGAGCTTAAAATATATCTAACCTATACCCACCCTCTGTCCCCTCCTGACAACTACCTTAAAATATGAGAGGACTGACTGTAACATAAGTGTGTAGGTTCTTGTATATACTAGAAAATTTGTTCAGTGACCTAACTATCCTAAAATATTTCTGTTCCTCAGCAGTCCTGACATACCTGAAGACGCATATCTGTCTGAAAGGTTGCAGGATAAGCTGAGGTAGCGAAATAGATTTTTTTAATTTTTTGTTTTTAACTGGAAGCGTTTCTATGGGCACCCTTGCAGGAGCAGGGGATTCCCAATGGGGACAAGGACAAGCGGTGGATGTGGGAGTGTCAGGTTGTTTCTATAGCTGAAGGAAAATATGTTGACTTTGTAGGCTATCAGTGCTGCATGTTCAAGAGATCATGCTTTGAATCCACTTCAGCGCAGTGTTCATGAGGACAATATTTGGATCTCAGTACAGTTAATTTATCTCATCCTGAAAGATGTTAATTTTGTGGTATAAATTCTACAGAACTTCTCATAACACAGTAGGGATATAGAACTTCCTTCCCACCAAGGAGGAAGCAACCTTTGAATGTTTTGAACCTCATAGGAGGGAATCAGCCTCAAGAAACCCAGAGGAATCAGCTAGCATATGTGATCATTTCGGTTTGAAAATTTTGGAAAATTTACTATAAAATTAATATTATTTTACTGGTATAGAGGAATTTATAAAGATACCTCTCCTTTAGGCATGATCTATTGAAACTGGGCAGGGTAGCTGCAGTGATTTAAAATATTGGGTTGGAAAAAAATGCTGTTAACAAGTGTTGCTGGATGGAAAGCAGCAGTAAACAGCATAGAAAGCAAACAAACGTTTCCAGTGTTCCCTCATGATGTGAGGTAAACATATCCTTCAGACTAAGCTGGTTGTGAATTTCTTTCCTAGTGCAGAGATTATTTTTTTTTATCTGTTGTGTTTTCAGACGTGTGAATGGGAAGGTAAGAGATTTTCACATTTTTTCCGCCACGTTTCTTTCTGCACACCTTACGGCTGATGAACCAGCACTAAGAAAGATGTGTATAAGCTCTCCATTTGATTTTCAGCCATGAAGCCCCCACTGTGTTTGACCCATATGGGGGAAGTAAAAAGTGGTAGAAAACTCGTGTATCCAGGTTGCCCCTTCTTGCAGTCAAGTAAAGTTTTGGTTTAGAAAAGAAAGTCTGGAAAATCAATTGGCAAATCAGTTCATTTTATAAGTGGATTTTTTTTTAATCTTATGTCCCCTGTTACAGTAGAACTGCATTACTTCTACATAACCTGTTTCTGTAGAGATCTGGGAATTCAGAACACTTACAATCTATTTCTAATAGTTGAAATACAGAATGCTGAAAACTTTAACCTACACAGCATGGCAATGCAACCTGAATAGGTTACTAAAATACACACGCACATATCTCTGATATATATAGATAGATAAAATATATATATATATGCATATATATATATAAAATCTACATGCCTATATTTATATAGACATGCAGATAAAAAAATAAAAATGCAATCATAAAGCTAGTTCACAATGATCTCTAAATATAATTAAATCTGTGGTTTGTAAAAGGGCTTTTTATTTTATACGATTGCATTTTATTACTTTAACTGCAAGATAAACTGCCTTTTAAATTACAATGAAAAAGCTATTATTAAGTAGAATAATAATGTTGATGCAATTTTTAAAACCTCAGCTTCCAAATATTTATTCCCATGGTTAATAGCATTCTGTGTGTGCTGAGTTCAGCATTAAAATTATTTAATCTAAACAAACTGAGAAGCTCTAAGTATGCAATACCAAGTACAAGAAACTAATTTGAAAAAAAAAAAAAACCCAACCCTAACTACTATGTGTCTCACTGTAGCTAAGCTATTATAATTTGTCCTTATGGAAAGTAAAATGAAACAGACTGCAGTACAGTCTGTTACACAATCTTTTTTGGTTTAGGTGCACTTAAAAGGAAAAAGCACTAAATAGTACTGGCTGAATTGTAAGCACCTCGCAACATATTGCTCTGAGCTGTAGGATTGTATTTCTAGACAATTTTTTCTGAAGATCAGCATTGTTCATTATTTTGGATTTTGTCTTTTTTGTAAACTATAAATTGGACGCTACAGAGGTGTACTTTAGCAATGTGAAGTTGGTTTATGATGAATCTGCAAAGGCTGAATATGCAAACTTTGTCCCTGTCTTTGTGTCATGCTCATAACCAGAAAGATGTGTTACTATTATGACATTCTAGTTTTATTGTGGTAGAGTGGTTTAAAGTAGAAATACCCAATTAAACCTCTGTATGGTCTATTTTGTTGCTGAATTAAGGCAATTGTAAATGAAAATGTTATGCTTTTTGAGCATTCATAGAAAAGAATGTTAGAGGAATGCTATTCGGTCTGTATTTATTTACTCTTCGGTTTACAAAGATGTAATTATGGTATTCAAGTCACCTAGGCCTATTTATCTGTCAGTCTGTCTGAACAGATTGTAAACAAAAGGATGTACATCTTTATTAACGATTATTCATGAGAGTAATGTTATACTAAACTTGATGTGCTGGACTGGCATCTTCATTGTTTCATCCTGATTTCCCACTACTTTCCCACTTTCTAAATGTTTTTCTCAGTGAATTTCTGTACTGCAGGCACTAACAGTGCATGGGCCATGCCTCAGTGTGGATACTATAATCTGATTCATTCATTAGGATGTATGTTTTATGCTACTTGCACCTCATCCTATGTCTCTGTTTTACTTCTCCTTTTTTGAATATTCTCAGAAGATACCTGGATTATTTTCCACTTTCCAAGGGAAGAGATTTTTTTTTTCCCAAAAAATGTGGCCTGTGGGCTGTATTTGTATTTTGCTGAAAGACTGAGCGTAGAACATTATTTTTCAACATATCTGAATAACCTAAAACCCAGTTGCCAAGGGGGTTGGGAGGGTAGAGGAGAGGAAGCATAAGGATATAACTGGTTAACCTTGTGAATACAAACAAAAGAAACTCAGTCCATCTGTGTGTTCAGTCCCATGCTCCCCCAAGAAAAGTTTTCAGCAATAGGTCTCTTTAATGATAGAAGAAAGAATGCTTCAGCACTCAGATCTAATAGTAGGATGTGTCGGCTTCTTGTAGTGCAATTATACTGCTTTGTCTGAACTCCAGCAGTGCAACAGCTTAAGACTGGTTTAAGAATGTAGGAGAGAAGTTGTTCTGAAGATGCTACCTATATGTATGCATATATTTATGTGTATGTATATATGTATACATTTACACATCTTTTCCACAAACTACTAGACAATTTTCTGTAGGAACATTGAAGGGAGAAGCATCGGAAAGCTTGGATCAGGCAGGGTGTTTTCAAGACCTTTTTGAAGCCAGGCATATGTTAAGCTGCCTTATCAAATGGAGATGTTTAACCAACAGAGTATGAAAAAGGCAAAAGGCAAAGGAATGGATCCAGCTGTACAGAAAGCAAAGGATATAGGTACTCGGTGAAATACCATGCAAAGACACCACCATTGGTCTTTGTTCCTATGAGCATTATTAAGTGGGAGATCTCTTCTCCTTAGCAGCTGCCTTAAAGGGAAGGCGAGTAGTGTTGGGAGGAAAAGGTGGGGAAGACCTTGTGTACTCAGAGTAGGTAGTCATGTTATTGTGGGAAGGTGTCAGGGAAGGAAGAAGATGAAAAAGTGTGTTATACAAAGGTGGTAATATAAAAAATGACATGAAGGTTTGGGGTACCAAGAATTACTAGAACGGAGAACTACATCAAGGCTTGCTGAGTGCTTGTCCTACTGTTCTCTTTTTAACAAGCTATGCATTATTTTTGATATTGTTTCCTTTTATTTGCTTTCCCTTCTGCACCAGCTTTGCTATAAGAGTATTTCTGTTATTCCTCTTGTAGTTTTGCATAACTTCACCATGAACCTCAGTAGCTTGTGATATTATCCTGAACTATGGCAGTATGTCACGTGTATAGACTCCTACCTTCATGTGCATGTACTCATGCACATGCCATGCATAAGGACTTCACTCCTCTTAGGGTACATACAGAAGCAAAAAATTCTGTCCCTGGATAATTTGCATGTCTTCTACTCACCAGGGTATTCTGTGATGAGACCATATGCATATTTCTAGTTTATCTTTCAAAAATTAAGTGATATAGGAGCCTAGTTTTAAAAGACTTTCATTTCAGTTCAGCACAGTATAGTAGAAAATTATCTGAAGTGCTGCATATGCTCTCATGTTTTCTAGCACTTTTTAGGCTGTAGCTTCAGGATGTGGTGAGTCTTTTCTCATGAGCAGTTTCTTGGCTTGCTCAGGGCAGTGCCTCAAAATCAGTAAAGCCCCCTCCCTGCTTGGCAGTAGTGCTGTGTGCCACCTCCATTAGAAAGTCACATGTAGGAATAATTCTCATTTTCTCTGCAAGTGGAATGAAAGGGCTCCTCTCAACACCACCTTTGTTTTGAATGCTGTGTATATGTCTTGTTACGTACAACAAATTCTTCTGTATCGTTTTCTGCTGAAACAGATCTAGCTACTTGGACCTTTCATCATATAGATTTGAACATCAAACAAATGTTTAAAGCTCGAATGTATTCATGGATAATTCATGAAGGAATGGAGAGTTGTCTTTACTTTTCATCTGTGAAAATACTAACAGAGAGGGTTCACCAGTCTCACTCTAGAACTTAAAATGTAAATCAGCTCAAATCAATTACCTGCTGAATATTGCAACACAAAGAAAAGCTTTTTGAGCTAGGCATGGGAAATTGAATGCTCTGATTTTATACAGAATCCATGCCAAGGTCTCTGCTGAGATGGGAGGAGTTTTTTGGCAACCAGTTAGGAAAAGGAGGAAAAGCTGATTACTTTTATTGAATTTTACTTTTGCGTGCATGTGGCTGAGAAGACTTCCACTCCTCCCCTTTGCTGTAGCACAGCAGTGTTAGATGTTAGCTCACATACAGGTTTTGTTTTAAAATAAACTGAGATGGTTTTGTTAATTGTATACTGATGAGTTTATAAATGTCTTAAAAGAGTTTTTATATCCCATGTCAATTTTGTTACAAAACACTTCAGTTTATATAGAGTTTTAGGAAAGCCAAACCTGTTATAAAATGGGCCTGAGTAGTTAGAAGAAGTTTACAGAACATATCTTGTTGTTTGTTAACAGTAGTTAAAAGAGTCTGTTTACAATATTTGATCTCTTACACAAGGCCAAGAAGAGTCTGAGAGTCTACTGGCCCATGATGAAATGGGGGTTGCTGTTGGGCATCTGGGGGAAGGCCATGAACTCCAGCTGGTTCAAAGACTCATACAGTTTTTCAGCTGTATGAAATGAATTCTGGAAAGATACAGTTTAGCTAGCAATAAGAAAGATCTTGGATCTGATAAAAATAATACTAGCAAGGAGAGAAGGTCTTCTTCTTGAGCATACTTGAGTTTAGCATCTTTGGAGACTTTTAAAGTCAGCTGCAGCTGGCTTGTGTTATGGTTTGTGCAGATGGACCAGCAATAGCAAACACACGACTGTGCATAATTGGCATGGTAATTTAGAGATCTGTTCTTGATGGCTAGCCAGGGTTTGGCAACAGATAACTCACAGATGTTGGCGTAGTGGAGGCAGTACACTGACAGTGACCACTGCTAGGTGTGTTATGGTGCTTTATTGTAATAAGTTTATTGCTGGTGTAGAGGCCGAAACAATACACTTGCTTTCTGGTCAGGTCCACCTCCCTCCTTCCCCTCACCTTTTCCCCGCTCCCCCAAATTACGGCTAAGACTGACTTAATTTCTAGCTCATGTGGGTGAAAAGTTTGACCAGGATGGTGTTACATTTGATTCTACTCTTGTGTAAATCTATAGCCTAAATATTTTTGAATGGATTTAGATACGTTTTTGTTCAGATTCTGACTTACTCAGGTTTGTTTGTTTGTTTATTTATTTATGGTCCCCTGCTCTTTTTGGCTTTGGGTTTTTGCTGGCAGGGAGAGGGGAATAGTCTCTATGAAGTTGGCATGTAAAAGGATAACACTGAACAATTCTTACTTAGGGATATTCAGATCTTGATTTCTAATTGCAGTCAACACAAAACATAGACATAAACATATCAATATGGCATCTTTGTTTTATGAATACTTATGTGACATCATATTTTTTGTGCATCTTTCCCTTTTCATATAAAATACTTCAATTGACACTCTTTACTGTGAAGAAATCTAATAATCTGTATTTCATGATGTATTCTGTGTAATGCCATGGTATAAAATCAGTTTAGATTTTCATATACTCATTGGAGATATCTACTAAAAGCTCTCAGCGCCCATGACACAATTATTCTGACTTATGAGGCTGGGTATTATCTGAATTACCCAGAACAGAAGCCTACGCTCCCACACTCCTTGGCTGCTCTTTAGTGTGCATTCAGAAGTGTTTCATGGTATTCAGTGAAAAAGGAGTAAACTGAAGTGCAGAGAGAAACAGTACAGGAGAGAAATAAAAAAAAAAAAAAAGAAAGGGGGAGGGAGAAAAGTTGTATTTTTTTAAAAAACAGTTATGTAGTGTAAGGGAAAAAGTCTGTAGATAACTTGGTGATTGTTGTGTGTCTGCCTTTAACCGACTTGGTTCTTTGACAGACAAATTTTCTGAAGTATTTAGAAGGGGGGATGAAACCAAAAAACCCAATTTTTTCCCCCTTTTTTTATGTGCAGTGTTTCAAACTTCAGTCTGACTTAGTCATGTCTTTTAAGTACATTAAATTTAAGATGAGCAGATACAGAGATGGTAAGTAACTGCATGTAACTGGAGATGCTGAAAAGAATAACCATGCTGCCCATGTAGTGGGTAGGAAGAGGGAGCTGTTTCCAAGGAAATATCAGAGCAAGAGTCCCTCAGGGGTGTGAACAAACACCTGTCAGTACAGGGATGAATGGCAGAGGAGGGACCTGCCCCGGCCAGAGGGAAGGGAGGGGCAGAGGAATGGCTCTTGGGAAGTTTAGTGGGCTTGGAGGAGAGCCTGAAAGTCACACTGCCCCTGCGGCAGAGGAATGAGATAGGTCAAGATAGTGAATGAGTCTTCTGATGCTTCACTTGCCACCAGACTCTTTTGGGACACTAGTAGTTATTGCTCATCATTATTACCAAGGTGTTATAGTAATATTAAACCCTTGCAATATGGGCAGAGGGGAATTACAAGCAGCTGTTGGCATTTAAGGCAGGATATTTCACTGTGCAGCATACAATCGTGGTCTCTTGGTGCATGCCCTGGCTGTATTGCCCAATAAAGACTTGAGCTAATGTTGTTCTCTTATGCCTTATGGTTTGCTTTGAAAGAAACGTAAGAGCATGGCTGTGAAAGGAAGCCTGGTTTGCTGTAGGAGATCTTTGGGCTTGGTCTCCTAGGGTCTATAACACTGGCGTGCCTTGTAGGCTGCTTTGTTCACAATGCCTGTCCCACCATTGAAAGTAAGACCAGAACTGGGGCACTGAATGTACTTGCTTTTCTCAAAAAAAATTGCAGGTATCCCTGTGATGACACCTGTTGTATTCTGCATTAGCAAAGAAGCTTCTTAATGGTGAGAAAATTAATTCCTTGCTTAGCTTGGTTATCGGCTCTAGGACTTGGGCCTCTAGCTGGATGACTGTAGATAGACAGCTGTGTTGCTGTGGGATTTGACTGATGCACGAGATTGAAAATTTCTGCCTACCCGGGACCACTCAGAGAGTTAGTAGCTTGCTTTGTTCTAAATGTCTAGAGCTACGGGGGAGTGAAAGTTCAATGTCTAGGTGACATGAGCGGAAACCTGCCTCCAAGGCCTAAACCCTGTTGTTTTATAAAACCATTTTAATGCCTTTTGATTTTTTTTTTCACTATAGTTTACTTTCTAACTGGCAGAATGAAAACTCTTAATTCTAAGAAACATGAAAAAATTGTCATACACTGAAATCTGGTCATTATATAGCCCAAACATGACCTGCTTTATATTTTTCTGTTTGCATTACAGCTCTCATGGGTCAGTTTGACAAGGTCACTACTTTGTGCTGGAGCATACAGTGAACACTGTCAATACTTCTAAGATTTAGAGAAATTTTGTCTTACGCTTCTGGCCAAGTCCTCCAGTTAGGACAAGTGATCAAAGCAAGGTACATTTGCAAACTGCATTTCAGTCAGCACAAAACCCCTGAGATCTGGCAGACACTATCCCTTGAGTTTTGTGGCTAGATGAGGATTTTGAGGTTTAGCAATCCGTGTTAAGCATTTGCAGTTGAGCAAGTAGAAAGGAATGCAATCTGTGAGAACAATAAAATCTTAAAGGAATATTACAATAAAAATTTGTTGATGAAGTAAAAATAGCAGTGGGATTGTTGTGGAAGCAGTATGATATACCTCAGAAAACAAAGTATTTGCTAATTGGTAGTATGATAATAAAGATATGTAATATGTTAAAGTTGTAAATTGGACTGTATGGGTTATGTAATCGGATGTATTCAATCCATTTAATAAGACATTGGTTAGGTTAAGCTGTTCAGATGATAGGAATTTTGATAAGGTAATTGTGAGATAGCTCAGTGTGGAAGTGAGGTAGGTAAATACTTGCTTTGACAAGATGTTGCACAGTGTAGCTACATAAATTGCATAAATGAGAAAAAGGTATGTTTGAAGAATATTTTCGGAAAACATTACCCAAGATGCTATCCCACACCATTTGTTAGTCACCTTATTTTATTAAGCCAAGGATATTCTGAAAATGAGCATCACAAAATTTTGCTCTATGGAAATGTATTTTTGCCTCTAATAAAGGATTAAATTTGCCTATTAATTTATTCTTAAGCAAATTTGATTTTTTCTGGGATAGATTAAACTCTGTCCAGCCATATAAGCATCCAAAACATAACAGTAATTAATTAAATCTTATCTAGCTCCAATCTAACCTAATGGTCAGTGTGGGAAATGTATTTGTATTGATCATAGTAACAGCAGAGAATAACCTTTTATTGTATCCTAACCTGGTCATTGTAAGGTGGACACACATTAGGATATCCTCCATTATTTTTTCTTTTCCAGGACAATGTCTAAAGCACTTTAATTATTAATTTAAACTTGGTAGGTTGTTTTCTAGGCATATGCCTTCAGTTTTAGACAGCATGCTGTCTCCATTTCTGTTTCTTATTTATGTGTATTTGTTACAATCCATATCATGATTTAAAAATAAAAGGCAAATTCTTTGGCTGCTCTATCAATTATTCTCTACCAACATAATAGTTTTCTAGAGGATGCCACAGCAGGAGTTGCCTCTTTTTAGTTATGCAACACTAAAGGGTAAACCTCCTACTGATTAATTTATGTGTAAAAAACCTGCTTCAGTTTACATGTTAAATGATGCTTTAGCACTTTAGGCTAAATTAATACTAATCAAGTTTGTGTAACTATTGGCAATTGTTGTGACCTTTGGCTTAGTCTTTAAAGAGATGCATATCTTTAATCTTCAGTACTAGATTTAAGTTATCAGTAATTAACATTAAGAATGAATTATAGGCCTGTGGGGAGAAATGACCAGAAGAACAGGGCTAATGACACTTGCCCTCCCCAGTGGATGGAAGGATGAAGGACAAGGACTAACTCTAGATGGTGACCTGGCTACATTTTCAAAGGAATTTCTTAATTTTTAAAAAATGGAAAAAAATAAACCAAACAAATAAACCCAAGTTAAAATTTCTCCCTCATCCAAAGCAATCAGTGAAATCCTTAGTGAACTGGGTAGCAAAAATAGTTACCACATATAAGTCTGCATTAATTTATACTGAAGTGAGGCTCAGTTTTGTTGTATCTTTTCCACATGACTGTGCACGGAAGTTCTCTAGATTCATATTGATGAGAGAGAAGAATTTCATAATTATAGTGAAAGATCAGTAAGCAGGGTGAAATTTCTTGTGACAGTGGTTACTATTGGAATCTTTTTGTACATCTGTGAAATTCATATGAAAATTCAGTAAATTTGAAGTAAACCTTCCTTGGACCATCAGTTTGACTGTTTCTTCCAGAAGATTATGATTACAGTTGATGGGGGCTTTTTCCCTCAAGAAGTAAGTTTACAATTTGTGTAAAACTCCTTCCTCCCCCTCCATGCAATAACATTTGTGGTGAGAATAGACTTCTTCACATTACATGTCTTGCATTCAAATACAATGTATATGCCTTGAGAATATATTACACAGTACATAAGATACATAGTCTTGGAGGTAAAGAAGAATGTTTGTGACTCTGATCTTCTGCCATCTGCACCTTAAACCCTGGCTTTGCCCCATGCTGAGGACAGGAAAATCTCAATCTGAGAGAACCTAATCTGTCAGCACCTTTGAAAGAAAGCAAGCTTCATGAACACTATTGCCTACAATTACTGAGGAATAGTTCTCATTCCATGTATGGTGGAACAATAATCTCACTTTTAGTTTTTACTAGTCACTTGACCAGGTTTCCTAATCAATCCAGATGTTTTCCTCAAAAAGTGTATGTAAGCATGTCTATCCCTATTATCCAATAATACAGACATTAGTTATTAAGACAATAGAACTAACTCAATACCATCAAATATTTCTAAATCATTAAATGTATGAAAATATAATGGCCTTAACATCACAACCTTCATACATTTCAAGTGAGAGTTTTCCTTAAGGCATCACTATTGTTTTAACAATTTCTTGTAAAGTCATTGATTTTATGTTACTTCAGGGAAGGTGCAGTTTATTACTGTTAATAATGTTTCCGTGATTACATCAAAGGTTCCTTGTTGCCACCAATTAATTAACCCATCAGAAAGTATCCTTCCTTTCAGAATAGATGATGAGGGTTTTTTATAACATTTATCTGACATCTTTAGTTGTCATGTGAAACAAGCTTTGTGATGTGAATATTCTGGAAATCATCTTTTGCTTGATTTTCCTGTAAAAGTCATGTTCCAGTTAGTCTCAGCACAGTCAGGTATTGGGGAAATTATTTGATCAGTCTTTGCAGTGTCTGCTTCTGCAGTGGGATCTTAGTCCATGCTTGGGTTCATGTTATTGTACTTGATTATCACTTGAATCAGTGAGCTTATTGTCTTAGTCACGTTTGTGCTGTGTCGCTGGAAAAATTAAAGGTTTATAAGCTTAAGTGGTCAGTTGATGGATACTTTTTTTCTAAATAAGTACCTCATACATGTAGGAAGAGGAGGGCTGCCTGTAATGTTATCGTTCAGCAATAGCCAAACATTGGGATAATATTACTTAGGAGAAGGCTCACTGTTGTACATGGTCAGGTACAGCAGTCATGAAATTTTCAGTGGTGCCACTGTAAGAAATCAGCTCGGTCCAGGCGTGAGTGCATAAGGTTTGTTTCCTGTTGGCTCAGTGCTGGTTGCTGCAGAGATGGGCTTGAGCACGGGGACAGTGAGGGAAACAAACCTTCAGTGCTAATCTGTTCCTGTTGACATCTTCAAGATCTCAACTGGAAATGCAGGTTCATCCTGTGTGTGCATGGTTAGCATCACAGCATTCCTGGTCTTTCTAGATACTCCTCGGGATAACTTCCAGGACTTTCTGTTCTTCCAACTGATCTTTATAATAATGCTTTCATATGCAGTTCTGCTTTTTTAAAACTTCTTCCTGCTGTTCACCCCATGTTATCTTGTCTCACCTGCCTCATTACCTGGTTGTCTGATGTTACTGCGTACCTTTTGAGCTGACTCATGTTATTTGTCACGCTACTGTTAGGTTATGTGATAAAGTGTATCTCCACACCCATAAAGTTGCTCAGAAGGACAACAGCAGGAGGGGGAGCTCAAGTAACACCCTGCTGGGCTACTCCCAGGCCATCATAGGGGCCATCAGCCCATCTAGGACCTGTTTGCTCAAGCCCAGAGGAGCACAGGAGTGCACAATGACAGGTGGGAACCAGAATCGAGGACTCCTGAGGAACAACCACCTTGTCCTGGCCCCTCCAAGAGCTATCTCAGCTGAGCCATCAACCCCAGTGTCCGGGCATGAAGAGCATCATGATGAGTCATTGGGAGGTCTAGGACGACTCTCTGCGGGAACAACTCTACGTGGGTCGGCAGATTCCGTTGGTCCTCCCAGCCACACTGATTCTGCAGCGGTCCTCCCTGCACACAGCAAGCTCTGCAAAGCCCTTGAACATTGGCAGGGGCTCTCTGCAGTGTCGCAGGGAGCCCCGAGCACCTGGCAGCGAGCGGTCTCTCATGGGAGGCGGAGGGGGGACGCCCATGAGCTCGTTCCTGCTGTGCCTGCAGTATGCATTGCATTAGGGGGAGGAGGAAGAGATGTGCGGGCAGGGGGGTGAGTGGCGGGGTGGGCAAGGGGGAAGCAGCAAGAGGAGCAGCTCCAGGTATGGATTGGAAATTTGCAGTGGTTTGGGGAATGGTGGTTTTTAAATTGAGGGACTGATGGGCATGCCATCCCACCACCTCAGCATCCTCCTCAACCCTGGGCAACCAGGAACATGGGGAGCCCATAGCTCCTGCTGCCATGGTGCTTTTTCCCTGTCTGCACAATGCATATGCCAGTACCACCACCAGAGTGGCCATGGGGGCTTGGTGGGCGGTGGGAGGCAGTGGGGTAGCTGCCTGCTCCCTGGCTTCCCAAGCAAAACCCTCCTGTAGCTCTCCCCACCTGCCTTGCATCGTGCCTGCACATTAGCTGGCTGTGCTTATGCCAGCCAAAATTTTAATTTTTGTATTTCACATTTTATTTTTGTATTTCATCGTTGCCTTTATCTCCTCGTGAATTTTTTTCCTCTCCTGCCAGGCAGTGCTCAGGCAGCCACCATCCCCCCCGCTGCACCCAGAGCCACTCCTCCCACTGCTTCCCTCCACCTCCCCTGCCACTTGCCTCCTTGCCTGTGCACCTCCTCCTCTTCCCCCTAATGCAATGCGTACTGCAGGCACAGCAGAGATGAGCTCACGGGCATTCCTCCTCCACCTCCTGTGAGACACCGCTCACTGCCAGGCTCTCGGGGCTCCCTGCAGCACAGCACATGCCCTCTCCAATCTTCAAGGGCTTTGCGGAGCTCGCTATGTGGCAAGGAGGACCTGTGGAATCTGCTGACCCATGCAGAGTTATTCCTGCACAGAGTTGTCCCATTCTGCAGGCACAGAGGGCCTGTGTGTCTGTGGTGCCAGTGTTTGGAGTGAGTGTGGGTCTGTGAGCGTGTGTATGAGCACTAGTGAAAGTCAAGTCAGATGAGTTGATGAGTAGGAGAAATGACCTGGGAGCAAGATGGTGAGCAGGTCTCTAGGGCTGACTCTGACTGTGAGAGCACCTGGGCGCCTCTAGGGGCAAGAGTATGAGGCAATTGGCTATTGGGACCTTGAAAGTCCTGGCCCAGCTCTGTGTGTGTGTGACAGTTTATGCCAGCAACTGGACTAGGGCTACAGCTTCTGGAGTTCGTATGTCCAGGTGCCAGCAACTGGGGTGCTTGGGCTCCACTGCGTGTCTGAGCTCAGCTGCTGGAGGAATCCACCTTCTACATGTGAATATATATATGTTGTCACTAGTAGACATCCATCCTGTCCAGCCAGAGGGGAGCAGCATGAGGGTGCTCGTGCTTTGTGTGTCTGTGACCTGTGCAGCCAGCTCTGTGTGTGTGCATATGTGTGTGCCTTTGAGTGTGTGCCTGATGGGGATGGACCTGGGGACATGAAGCAGCAGCAGCCTCACCTCTCTCGGGCTGTTGAATCCAGCCTGAATGACAGATTTCTCCTGACAGCTCCCATTGTTCCACTGCAGGTGAAGCCTGTTTCTGTGATCAGTCTTTTTTGTAGGCATCTGGAATTGTACCTGTTGCAACTCACTCCCTAATATTTTTTGTGTTGTTCCCCCCCACCCCCTGCCATTAATCAAATAATAATATATTTTTCAAGAATATATCAAGCCTGTTTACACTGGTCAAATGGGTATTTTTTGGACAGAAAAATTGATTTGCTGTAGAGCTAGTAATACCATTATATGCTACCACTGAAATGAAGTTTTGATGATCACATAGTTGCATGTAATTGCATTACATGATTCTGTATTAGCTAGTATCAGGATATATGTTTTATTAGGTAATCTAGTTAAAGGCTAAGCACAATAACCACAAAGACCCAGTAAGGATCAGAGGAACGATGTCAGGCTGGGATACCCTAGTATAATCAGTGAAAACTTAAAGAGACATACTGAATTTACTCCTCAATAAAATTATCAAAGGCAAATGATTCAGACCATTGTAGTTGATGTGAAATGCACAGAGGTGAATCAAGGAGGAAAATCCCTGAAAGGCTATGAAAAGCAAAAAGTTATTGCCTTTGAGGGGCATAAAACTTTCAAAGGGAAGAGAATTTGGGGATTGTATAAAACATGCAATGTTTTTGAGGGGATGTGGTGGGGTGTGAAACTTTACTATGGGACCGCAGATGGGGAGGGATCAAGGTGGACCAGTGGGTCCATCTTGAACAAGTGTGGGGAAAATGGAACAATGACTGGTGTAAAACAGGCTGGTTGAGTGCATACAGGTTGCTTGTTAGTACGCTTGCCTGACTAAGCTTGACTACTACAGTCTATCCTATGTTGTTCTGAAATCCTGTTTCTAACTATTCTCCATGCAGGTTGTGTAATCTGTTCTGTGAGTGGGAGAATGCCAGCAAATTGCATCAGACTAGTTCTCAAGCAGGGTAAGAGATCTGAGTGCCAGCAACTACTGTGAGTACAAACTTTGGGGACTTGAGGTGTCACCTGCTGGAGAAGCCCCACGATCTGGAAGCCAGCTACTGACCAGACCACGTGTCCATAACCAGCTAACAGAGATAGGCAATGTATGCTTGTGTCTGTATGTTCCAGTGGTGGACTTGGTTCTGATCAGCCAGGGAGGAGAAGGGTCAGGCCACCTGTGCTATTCCTGCTTGTGAGAGCCTTGTGCCTTTTATGGGTACCAGTAAAGGCACTATTCTGTCTATGCTGGTCTGTGTGGCTGGCTGTGTGTGTATATAAATATATGTGAAATGTATGTATTTATAGTGTGTGGTTGGCTGGGAGCACATGGGCAGCCTTGCTACTGGCTTCATCTGAAGACTTGGAACCACTACAGCCTCGCATCAACCTAGCTGCAGTAAGAAGAATCTTCCTGGGTCCTGAAGCCCACCAGATTTGGCAACCTCTAATATTATCTGTTTTTAAAAGAAAACTAACTAAATACATTCAAAACATGTGATCATTATGACTGTTAACTCAATTTTAATATTAAATGTCTAGTGCAGTAAGTGCATGTACCACTCATTCGTTTTGTTAAACTGAAACATGATTTAGAATAAACACCAAAGTTTGGTACAGAGAAACAAGTACTAATGGATTTTAACTTGCCTTACTGTGTAAATGGGCTCTGATTACCTTCCTATGCTGATTGCTAAAAGGAGATTTTCTGAATAGAAAAGTCATGTAGACTTAATTCAGGAAAACAGTAATGCAAAAATTGAGCTTTGTTCACTGGAAAGTATAAAATGAGGATTCCTAGAGAGATAGCAAATTACCTGAGAATAATTTGGCTAATCAGTGAGCCAGTGAAAATGGTGCTCCATACTTTAGTTTTCTTACAGCTTTTGTGCATGTTTATGTATTTTAATTGGAAAAAATACAGATTTTTGCCACCTGGTGTTTTTACATGCTGCTTAGCTGTGGGATATGAATAGATTGCAATTTATGGACTAATAATCTAAATAATAACATAGCTATTAATTCAGTATTCTTGTGAAAAGGAACGACACAACTTGAATGTA
This sequence comes from Leptosomus discolor, assembly GCF_034619465.1. NCBI lineage: Eukaryota > Metazoa > Chordata > Aves > Leptosomiformes > Leptosomidae > Leptosomus > Leptosomus discolor. The sequence continues at coordinate 107,419,143 of NC_141391.1, read as the reverse complement.
CTGAGTGTATTCCTGCCTGCCTTTCTCACAGAGTTACTAATCTGCGTATAAAAATTATGTTGAATTACTGCTTGCAAAGGAGGAATTGACTGCGTAGGGGATGATGCTAGTACTTGGTAATAGTTGTCTGTTTAGTCTGCCAAACAAAGACATAACCAGATCGAACAGCTGGAAGTTTAAGTCAGTTAAGTCCAAACTAGAAAAACAGTGAAAACTGCTGGCAGTGAGGGCAAACAACCATTGGAACAGATTACTAAAAGACATAGAGATTTTTTCATGTTCTTATTTTGTGACTTGTTGTCTTGGGACTATCATCTGGTTTGTCAGATGTTGAACTTACATGAAGGTGTTTTATATCTATGTAATTCTTAAGGTGAGCTAGTTCAAGAGAAGATAATACCAACTGTTAGATGTCTGTCTAAAATGTCTGGACAACTACAAAAATACAGAAAAGGCTGCTCAAAAAATGCAATGAGCTAGTGGGTCACAGCGCAACAGCACTTAGCTTAAGTAACTTCTCATAGCCCATATGGTGGTGGAGAGACATGTTTTGGCAACAGATTGTAACTGGGAAGAGAATGTGACTGGTATATTTATCCCTAACTACTGTTAGTTCCTGCCAGAGTGGTGACTTCCATGTCATGGGCTAGATGGAGAAAGGCCTGCTGCTGCTCACAACGTGGTTTTGGTCTTGCTTGTTCTGGGAAAAAGATTACTCCCTTACATCAGTAACAGGATCATGGGTGTTGCTCAGAAGCTAGAATGAAACAATATGATGACATTTATTGGACTGAAATAATGTGCTTGAAATCTGCTTTTATGCTGTCTAATGGACCTTACAAGTGATAAGTAGAGGAGGAGGGCAAGTTACCATCAGTATGTTCTGCTGTTGGTCTCTGTGTTGGTCGTGGTCAAATGGCCATATGTGAAAACATGCATCAACAAGGGATGTAATTCTTTTCAGGAGAAAAGAATGTTTCTTTTCTTTTTGTGACTTTAGGATATGTTGGCCAAGTTAGAGGTTTGTTCAGTTCCAGCATGATTTAGAAGGCACCTGGATATTGGTATAAAATATATAGGCCCTTGGAGTAGAGCAGTTGATTTTATTAGATATGGTAGGTCTTGCTTTTCAGGAGGATGATGTGATGAATACTTTGCTAACCAAACATCACACGTGCAATGTAGAACTATAGAACTTAAGTATAAAATTACAAGTTTATACTATGTTTGGATCTGTTCAGTGACAGCATACTAGTTTGTTAATTTGTAAATGTTTACTATGTTTCTTGAGCAACAGTTTGCATTTTTTCACAATAGAACAAGAAAAACCTATGGTGTTTAAGTTCCTTCTACTACAGTTAATAGCAATGGTTAACATAAAATGAGCACAGAGAGTGGTTGGGTTTTTTTTTGATAAAATGAAGCACAAAGAATAGGGAATAAAAGCAAGTGTAATGCTTGTCAGAAATGGATGACAGAGGAACTGTAACAGGAGGAAAGAATTCAGTTAAATTACATGCTTGAAAACACATGGCTAATAGATGAGAGAGAGATACTTCAGTTACATTAATGCGGATCAATAATTGATCTTTGCAAAGAGGGATGAGACAAGCATGTGCCATTAATGAGAAAGAATTAAATACAGTTGAGAAGTCAAAAGCATGTATCATCAAATATGAGTAGTGAGACTGAGTGATGAAACAATTCAGACTTCTATTCAGTGTGAAGTTTTGTGGTCTTACTAATGGCACCTCCTTAGGGAAAAAAGAAGAAGCTTTCTGAAGAAATTAATGTGCTTTCATTTGAAAGTAGAAAATTAATAGCTTTTTAAAATTCAAAACAAATTCTTGCCTCTGAACCTAAAAAGTTATTTGTTATCCAATGCTTAAATGTGTAAAGATGATGAATATAGAATCAGTTAGCAAAGAATTCTGGGCAACTATAACTAATGAGGCAAAATGCAATTGGTTTTTTAAAAAAATAAGGAAAGAAGAGAAGAGGTGAACTGGGAGATTTAAGACTGACAGATGAGGAAGTCCAGTGTAGGTATTGAAAATGATGACATCTTTATTTCACTAGAGTTTTTCTGTTGTTGCACAAAAGGAAGACTGAAATGGCATAGAACCAAAGAAAGTCATACCTGCGTCCTTTGTGAATAAAGAAGAATTGAAAACTTGAGACAAAACTCAATGCCTAGAATAGCAAGGATTTTTAAGTGGATATTTCTGTAAAGGAACAGAAGGGAACAATCAGAAAAACCCCACAATTTTTATACACATCAATATATTAAGCAAGGAAAAGTTATTGACAGAAAAGCAAAAGGAAAAAGTTGTTATGGTACAATGAGAAATAGAAATTGTTATCTCATTTCCATGAGTAGCAGTTCCAGTATTTTTACTGTAAAACATGGTGTACATTTAAAATTTTAAAACGGGCATAATAGTGTGTGACTTGGAGGGTCAAGCTCTTAGCAAGATAGAGTCTAATTTCTGTGGATTCTCTATTGGAATTTGTCAAATTGAAACACTTGTTTCTACTCCCACCAGGCCTCAGCCTCTAGCCCACACATCCTGACCATTACAGTCTTAGCAACTCTGTGAGGCGTCCCTCTGTTATGAAAGCTTCAGAATGCCTTGGTTCCAGCCCAGTTCCCTTCTGGAAGGAAAACATCTGAGGGTTTTGAAAAAGTTTCTGATTTGTATTTGGCAGGGAATTTCCACCACATACGGTTCCTGCACAGCCCCATGCTACCGGAGCTGTCAGTTTTATTGTCTTATGCTATTGAAGATGAAAAAAGAGAGGTCTAGAGCTTCACCAAGGTATGGTTTTATGCTGATAATAAGATAATGCTTACAGCCGATGAGTAACTGAATTAGGTGTTTGCAGGACTAGCTAGTTAAATGTGTGCATAATACAGCCTTTCTCTAACTTCCCCTAATTTTTGCAGAGGAATTGTTTAGATGGAAGGGGAAAAAAAAAGTAAAAATCAGGATTTCATCCAAAGCTTATTCTAATTGATGAATCATCAACAAGTTCTGGATTAAACATTTAGCTTGCCTTTTTTTGCTTGTTGGAATTTTTTTTTTAAATGTTATTCTTTGTATGATCTGGGAAATTCTTCCAAATGTCTTCACTTTAGTAACTCATTTAAAATTTTATAAATTAATCTTTCGAAGAATGTGCTCTCTGGAAAAGTAGGTTAGCCCCCCAGAATGCTGATGTGCTTTTTTGCTCCATCTGTGCAGTAATAACTGTTTCATGGAAGAGAAGGAGGTCAACAGCCGCTGTTATGTCTCGAACAGTGCATTATCTTCCTCTTTGAATGAAGGCATGTGTTCAAGGATTTGTAGACTCAGTTTCTCCCCCCCCCCCTTTTTTAATTTATTTGAAGTTTATCAGATCACTAGCTTTATCATTATTACCTGTGATTTGCTTTTTGTCAGGTACTGACTGCAAAAGTTTAGTGCTGAAAAGTGGATGATGCTGGGGGGAGAACAAAGGATGAGAACCCTGGCCTGCCCCTATCCACCTGGCAGAAGCTCTTGGATATTCTTGCTCTTTCTTCTTTCATACTATTTTCTCTACTCCAAAATACGAAGGTCAAAGTCCACTTATTGTGCTGTTCCTGTCCTTATAGCCTCAAACTATAACAATATAAAATAATATTCCAATAGTCAAGATGGCTATGGATTATTATTTAAGTGCAGGAATTCATGAAAATTCCTAAATTGATAGGCTTTTGAACCTGAAGCCATTGTCTTCTTTTTCTCTCTTCCCTGCTATGCTTTTTCCAGTTGATGCTATGGGGAGCCATTATTAAAATTAATCAACTGAGTACAGCACAAGCATTGCTTGAGAAGGCTTCCTACTGTGCCTCATCAATGGGCATAAACACTTCTGAGTACATCAATAACTGTTTTCTTTTATAATAGTAGCTTTTATGATGTGGACACCTGTCCACCAGATGCTGGACTGAGAATAGCCACTTTTTTGTGCCTGGATCACAAAGTGGGAGCTTGTAATGATTAAAATTAACTTTTGAGCTGGATTTGAGTCAATGACTGGCAAATGATGGTCCAAATCCCATGATTAAAGGAGAGATTTCTTTAAACAAGGCTTTAATAAAATTCTCCTTCTGTGTCAGGATTATCATGCTTGATCTCTATTTTAATTTTTGGAGACCATATCTGAATAGGAGATAAAATGTGGATGCAGAACATTGAGCAAAAAGTAGTACTTAGAGGGAAGAATTTAAAATACATTTTCGTTTTACTCTAAAGCTACATAACCACACATATTTCATACAGAGTTTTCAGGAGGAACTTGAAATTAAAATTTTGACATGTAATGTGTGTTTTAGAAGCAACATCACATTTAGTAGGGAGAGGGACAGGGTAAGCAAGAATGGAAAAAGGAAGGAATTTCTAAGTACATGGGATTCTGCGGTATCACCTGTAGTGTTTTTTTACCTCTTACTTATAACTCAGTTTTAAGTGAAAAAAGTGTTCTACTTGGATACCCTTTTAATTGTGTCGGAAAGGAACTTTTGGCTAGTATCAATAGAAACCAGTAGTTCTTATATCTTAAATAAAATACTGCCTGAAGGATTTCAGGAAAACAAGACTCTTTGTAATGATACAGGATGAATACATAAACCCTTTTCTAAGAATGCAAGAAGTAAGTAGAAGAAAATTGAGATAGGACTAAATGATAGTGAAATCCAAATACAAGATTTTAGTAGTAGCAATCATAAAATTCTGCAGGTTGTTGTAAAAGAAAGAAAAAAAAACCTAAACAACCAACCCTGGAAACTTCAGGTAGTTTCAGGATATATCTGGATGTAGTAATCAGTGTCATATTTTGTTGGAGTTCACACTTTGTGGTAGGTTAACTGGGCATTTTTCTATGGGCATACACCAGATAAATGGTCACTTTTAATCTTTGAACTGTTTCAGCTTAAAACTGTGGTAACACCTTCTGTTGTTATCAACATGATTATTACCAGGAAAAAATAAGAAGGAGGAAAGGGAAGATAAATAACTTTCTAACCTTCCACACTGATTTAATCTTAGAAATATGCCCCAGTTTTACACATCATCCATGTGTATGTATCTAGGCATGTATCTAAATGTATTCTTGGGTCACCCAAGGAAGCAAATGTCCTGTTTAGAAAAATGGTGTGTATATACACATGCACATATATGTATATATATAATATATATATAAAATAAAATCAGATGAGGGATATTTTTGTAGAGCTGGCTAGGAGCAGAAAGCTGACATTTGATATGAAAGTAACGTTGCATGAAGAAAACTGCTTCTGAATTATGAGCTTAGAGTAAAGCTTCTACTAAACATGGAAGGTCATCTTGCATGAGTGCCCGACTGGCTTTTCTTGTGATGAAAAGTGTGATGAAGGTGAAGCAACAAAGGCATTACACAGCTTTTGTATTCCAGGGGTACCTGAAATGAAAGCTACTCTGGCATTTCTGCATGTTACTTTATGTATTTTGATTGAAATGGAAAATTGCTGGCATGATGGGGAACACCCTACTGTGCATATTATGACATTCTGAGTATTCCAGAAGGAGCTTTTCCTAACAGTGTAATAGGAGAAAACTCATAGCAGTTATCTACTACTCTTTTCTTCTTTAGAAGGCAGCCTAGGAGAAGGGATGGCATAAGGAGATGATTATGAGGCTCAAAATATCCGATGATCCTGATAAGCTTTAATAATTGCTATTCCACATTTTTCTTTGACTGTATTTTGTTATATGTTCCTTATCACCAGATCAGCGTGATAGGTAGGACAAGAAAATAAACTCATTAACGTAAGTGCTTGACAAGATGACTGTATGCATGGGAATTACTGTTTGGTTTTTTTCCTTTTCCTAAAACATGCATAAAGTTGAGATCCCATTTGAGGTTTTGGCAAAGTAAGTAATAGGGACTTCTAATTGGCTTTTTTTCTTTTTAAACTCCATGTTTATATTAATTACATAAAGACATGATTATATTGGTCAAGATCAGACTTAAAACAGAAGAGTAGTCTCAAATTAGCATAGCATGTGTTTTAATGTATTGCTATAATTTTATAATTAGTAACATGAATGTTGTCTACCTAAAGAGAAATGTCTTATTTTTTTTTTATCTTGACCAACACATTACATCCAATTTGAGAATTAAATCTTAAGCAAAATATCCTTTGAGGGTATCTACATTTAGCCTGCATCTGGGGCTAAACTAAAGCAGTTGCTCTGTCACCTGATGACCCCTCACCAGCCAGGAATGGGAATTGGGGGAAAAAAAGAGATGAGACATGTGAGTTGAAATGAAAATAAATTTAATGAAACAGCACTAATACCAACAAAAGTATACAAAGTTATACTAAGCCAAATGAATGTGGGGCAGTTATGATCAACAGAAGAGCAGTCTTCAGGAGCAGGGAGAAGCCCACCCACCACTATCCTCAGCCAACTTCTCATTTTTATAGGGAGCATGACATTTATGGTATGGGATACATCTGTTAGCAAATTTTGGTCAGCTGCCCTGGCTTCTGCCTCTCCTGACCTAAGCACCTGGCCAGCTTGAAACTGCTGACAGCCTGCATACCATGGCTGGCCTCAGATTCTGCCTCAGCAAAACCGGGACAGAAGTTTTTTCAATTTGTATTGCCCTGGACTTTTAAGTATTGTCTTCAATTTTGTCTAAGGATGTTCTAAGGAGGAGGAATTTGGATTTATTTTCAAGAAACTATAATTTGCTTAAATGTATACTTCCGGATATTGTACCAAACGTGTTTTATATTGGTTAATAATCATTGTAAGGTCTGCTAGTTTAAAGAAGTACTAAGGCAATATGTATTGCCTTTTATACTTAATTTGTTTTGAGGAGTCTGGCAGTCAAAGTTAAACTACAGAAATGTGGATAGGAAGGAATAAATTTTATTTTGACAAATAGTTTCTCTGCTGAAAAATGTAAGTTTTGACTGACTGAGAATTTACAGGTTTTGTGCTGAATAAGCCATTTGGATTTTGCATCATTGACAGAGAAATAGCAGAGCATTTTCCCAAGTTGTCTGTGATTATTGCTTAACCCTGGGCATGAAGGATCCACATTTTGTTCTTTTCCTTTACTTAAAAGGTTTTGATTTTGGGAGCTATAATGGATAGGAATCTGTTTCTCTGTAGAGACGGCTTTACTTGATGTAAAATACTTAAGTGTTCACTGGATTTCTCACCTGGGAAAATGTGAACATGACAAACTACAGGTAGACTGCAACACATACTATGATGACTGTATCTTGCCCTGTATTAGGAAGTTATTTAGGGAAGCCCACTGGTCAACCAACTGTTTTTCACAATGGATTAAAGTGAGGTCTTGAGAATTTCTACTGGTGTCTGTTGCCATTAGTCAGCAATAATGAACTTGTGTTATTCCATTTTGGCAGTTACTACACTAAGAAAGTAATTTTGCTAGATGAAGTGTTTTATTTCCTATAGCATTGTACGTGTTCCTAGGAGATGAGAAGGTCTGAGTAAGAGTCTCTGTTGCAGTTAACTGTTGTATTCAATACTTAAGGCTGAACATGGTAATGACTTACACAGGGCTTATGCTGAAATCCCCTATAGCCTTTTGGTTTGGGGATGGTCCAGGCACATAGAATCATAGAATGGCTTAGGTTGGAAAGGACCCTAGAGATCATCTAATCCAACCTCCCTGCCATGGGCAGGGGCACCTCTCAACTAGACTGGATTGCTTAAGGCCTGATCTAACCTGGCCTTGAACGCCTCCAAGGAGGAGGCATCCACAACCTCCCTGGGCAATCTATTCCAGAGTCTCACCACCCTCGTACTGAAGAACTCCTTCCTAAGATCTAGTCCACACCTACTCTCCTTCAGTTTAAAACCATTTCCTCTTGTCCTGTTGCTGGACAGTCTTGTAAAAAATCCCTCGCCAGCCTTCCTGTAGGTTCCCTTCAGGTATTGGAAAGCAGCTATAAGGTTCCCCCAGTCTTCTCCTCTCCAGGCTGAACAATCCCAGTGCCCTCAGCCTATCCTCATAGCAGAGATGCTCCAGGCCCTGGATCATCTTTGTGGCCCTCCTCTGGACTTATTCCAACAGATCCATGTCCCTATTATGGTGGGGACACCAGAACTGGACGCAGTATTCGGGGTAGGGTCTCACAAGAGCAGAGTAAAGGGGAAGAATCACCTCTCTTGATCTGCTGGCCACACCCCTCTTGATAAATCCCAGGATATAGTTGGCCTTCAGGGCTGCATGAGTGCTCTGCCGGCTCATGTTGAGCCTCTCATCAACTGACGCCTTCAAGTCCTTCTCTTCAGGGCTACACTCAAGCCACTCTCTACCCAGTTTGTACTTGTGCCTGGGATTGGCCTGACCCGGATGCAGGACCTTGCACTTCGACTTGTTGAACCTCATGCAGTTTGCACTGGCCCATTGCTCAAGCCTGTCAAGGTCCCTCTGGATGACCTCCCTTCCCTTAAGCAAGTTCGCCGTGCCACATAGCTTAGTGTCATTGGCAAACTTGCTGAGGGTGTGCTCAATGCCACCGTCCATGTCGCTGACAAAGATGTTAAACAGCACTGGGCCCAGAACAGACCCCTGAGAAACCCCACTTGTCACTGGTCTCCACCTGGACTTGGAGCCGTTGATCACAACTCCAAGTCCAGGTGGAGACCAGTGACAAGTGGGGTTCCTCAGGCATCTGTTCTGGGCCCAATGCTGTTTAACATCTGGAATCCAAAAGTGGAGATAACTGAATCTGAGCTTCTAAAGCTAGGTGAACAATAGAAGCCCCAAGATACTTGATAAAAAGAAGTATAGTCTGCCTCCCCAGTTGATGCCAAAATACCACCTTGCTCACTTTTCATTTGTTATATTTCCTCCAAACTGAAATGTCTAAAATAAAATAGTAATAATAAAAAACCCTCAACTCCCCCCTCAACCTAACTATTTTTTGTTTAAAAGAAAAATGTATGGAACAGGTAAATCAAATTGATTATTTTTTTTTTCCCTCTCTCAATTTGATAGTTGAACTGGTAACAGGAAAAGTCATTTTCTTGTGCAGTGATAAAAGTGAGATTTCCCTTGACCTTTAAGGCGTGTATCCACTTTCTATCTAGAATAACTAATGTTTTGTCATTTTCTTGCGTAGAAATAATAACAGCAATTGCAAGGGTTATAAAGTTGCAGTAGCAGCAGCAATCATTCATTCCCTGTGAAAAACTAACACAAGGAGGAGTGGAAGTCTTGTAGTACTTACCCTGTCTATAGCAGCTCTGCAATGGGTGAGCTGGAAAGCAAGCTGGTTTTGCTCCACACTGTCACTTTTCCTACTCTTTACCAGCACTTTGGCTAGGAATTGCACTGTGAAAGTGCCCCAAGGGCTGAATTCAGCAACGTTCTACAAGAGTAGGATCTGTATCAGGTCTGGTTCCTCCTCAAGGTACTGAATTGCGTAGGAAACAAGACAGTGCTAGAAATTAATTTGCTTTAGCAAGGGGGAGACATGCCTATTAGTAGAAAATCTCAGTGGTATCTGGGTGCCTAACTCTTTCATCCATTCTGGAAGAATATATGGTAAGGTCTTAAGGACCTGCTGCAGGCAAAGAGGATGGAGAATATGTAGCAGAATTTTGCGGGCTTTTGTTGTTAACATCAATTTTGTTGAATCCTCAAAAGCCTGTGGCTTAGAATCATAGGATCGTAGAAACGTAGCATCATTTACGTTGGAAAAAAAACCCTTTAAGATCATAGAGTCCAACCATAAACTAACACTGCCAAGTCCACCACTAAACCATGTCACTAAGCCTCTAGTCTACAGGTCTTTTGAACATCCCCAGGGATGGTGACTACAACCACTTCCCTGGGCAGCTTTGTCCAATGCCTGGCAACCCTTTCAGTCAATAAATTTTTCCTAATGTCCAATCTAAACCTCCCCTGATGCAACTTGGGGGCATTTCCTCTCATCCTATCACTTGTTACTTGGGAGAAGAGACCGAAACCACCTCGCTACAACCTCCTCTCAGGTAGCTGTAGAGAGTGATAAGGTCTCCCCTCAGCCTCCTCTTCTCCAGGCTAAACAGCCCCAGATCCCTCAGCTGCTCCTCAGCAGACCTGTTCTCCAGACCCTTCACCAGCTTTGTTGCCCTTCTCTGGACACGCTCCAGCACCTCAATGTCTTTCTTGCAGTGAGGGGCCTGAAACTGCACACAGCATTCGAGGTGCGGCCTCACCAGTGCCGAGTACAGGGGCACGATCACTTCCCTACCCCTGCTGGCCACACTGTTTCTGATAGAGGCCAGGATGCTGTTGGCCTTCTTGGCCTCCTGGGCACACTTCTGGCTCATGTTCAGCCGGCTGTCAACCAGTACCTCCAGGTCCTTTTCTGCCGATTCTGACTTAGCTGATTTCAGCAGAAAATTGCAATGGAAATGTAATTGTGACAGTAAATGCGTTCATACTATGGTCTGCCTTAAAAATGATTTGTTGAAAATAGTGGGTCCTACTAACAGCTTTCTGTGTTGGATTAAAGTCTCTGATTTCTGGAATTTCTGCAGGTGTCCCCCCTACAGCTTCCTTATGTTGTACTACTTCAGGGGCTCTTGTACCAATAAACTGACTTTGTAAAATGAAGCATGTGTTGTTTGTCATTTTAAGTTATTTTAAATTTCTTTTTGTTATGGAAATCTGAAATTGATAGTTCACATGCTGTTATAAAAATTAAGTTAGTTAACATGTTTAAAACCTTTTGAGGTACTCTGTATTCTCCTGTTCATTCTAACTTTATTTTCCATTTTAACCTATCCTTGTAGCTAATGTTTCTACTAATTAGAGAGATCTTCATTTTGGTTTGTATTCTGATCTGATTTAATTTATTTGCAAATTTGTGAAGAAAATATTAGCGTCAGTTTATCCCATGCTAAGCTTCTGTAGAAACATAGCCGATTTCTTCAATATTTTTCAATATTATTTTATGTAATTAATCTTAATTTTCATGAAGAAAATAGTAGATACAGTTAATTTACTGTTTTGTTGACTACGGAATCATATGGTTAGAAATGACGCAAGGGAAAGACAGTTTCTGACATCTACATTGACCTTGGTTTAAGCTGAGATCATACCTCTTTCAGAAAATATAGCACAGGATTTATTGCAAACTGAATGGAAAAAAGACATGAATGCTGAAAATCTCTCTTAATGGATCAATTATCTATAGCAGCATTGTTTTAAATAGGTGAAGGGTTGTGGTTTTTCTTTTGGGTCCTTGCTCATGCATTGTTCTTCACACAGTGTGAGGGAAGCCAGCTGCCTTTAGGCTACTTGAACTGCTGCTGATTTTGCTGGTATGTACCAATCCCATCACCTCTGTTTTCCTACCTGAAACTGGTGACATCTCAGTCCACCACTTTCAGAAGCTTTTTAAGAGTATTGGGAGAGTAAACTCTTTCTCTGCTCAAACATGTCTTATTACAGTGGGTTTTTTTCAGTATTGCCAAGAAGATATCTTACTCTCTCCCTTGCTTCAGCTGCTGCTTTATGGTTTGTGGCTGCAGCTTTTAGGCCTCCAAAATTTATCAGATAATATTATTTAAGTAATGTGATTGTAATAATATCAGATAATATTATTTAAATAATGGTTCTGTGATTATTCTTTGACGTGTACTGATTTTGATTTGAAGTATAAAAACAGATGGAGAAATACCTTTTTCTTTTGTTAATTTCTCAATATATTAATGTTATCAGAGTTAGCCTTAAGGATGCACATTGGAGAACAAGTGCCACCGGTGACAGAGAACTATCATTAAATCTGTCCAGCAAAGGTCCCAGCCAGGAATGGTGGTTCTGAATCAAAGGGCACTCCCACACATATCAGTGAGAACTGAAGTAAATAGTGAAGTCTGTTACCAGTGTTGACTGTTTGAAAATGGAGGTTGCAAAGTGATCATCAGCCTCTAAGCACAGATTTCAAGTGAGGTGACAAATTCACTGAGCTATGTTGTCCATGCAAATAGAACAATTCTGTTCAGTTGTACTACGGCATGATGGATGACCTAGTAGACTTATTTTTACAGCACGAGTGCTAAGCAATCTCCAAAAAGTACTGTGTTAATGCCAGTACTACCTTTCTAATGTCAAATAAAGCGAAAAAAACCCCAACAAACATTTATTTTTAAACAGAGGACATATTTGTGTCATGCTCTGTTCATTACCTTTCCATAATCTTCCTGAAGGATGAAGTTTAAGGTCAATGTGAATTATAGAAAATGAATACCAAAGGCTTTTATTAAAAGGTTTATAATGCTGTGTTTTCTAAAACACCTAGAAAAATGGCATTCCTATTCTGATATTTAATGAATCAAACTCCTGATATTAAGTACATACCTGTATCAAAAGCTGCTGAAAATAGCTTTTAGGACATGGGTAGTTTTAGTCTACCATGTTCAACTAGAAAAACTGCACACTTTTTTTTTTTTGTTGTTTGTGTAATAATACTTAAAGTACATATTAAAAATGTTGAATAAAAATGTTCAATATCAGCAAGGACATCAGAAGCAGTCAATTTATCTTATTTCAGCTAGCCACCTGCATAAATTCTGACCTTAAACCATCTTATTCTCTGTATTCTATTTCTAGAGCAATCATCGTGTTTATTCCTTACCATTACACTATGCCTTTCTACAACAAAAATAGAGAAATGTTTCACTTGAGGATTATACACCCACCATTCCACTAAAAGATGGAAGTTTCCATCTGATGTGTGCTCTTATTCTTTCTGGTTTTACATATCTGTAATAGGTTTCACTGAAGTGGGGTTTTCTTCAGGATCAATGGCTGTGATTTGTTGGGGATAACCTTGCTTGACTCCTGACCATTTGACTCAAAATAGGTTTATCAAAACAATACTCTGTAAGAAAGCTTATTGAATTCAGAAGGTGATAAATACATATATATGTACAGTTATGTGTGTAAAAATCCTAAAATAAGGATTAAACTCCAAAATTTGACTATGGGTCTCTTTTTTTATTGGGAACAGAAGATAACCATACAGAACCTAGACTACGGTAGAGGCTATGGGAAGAATGACTGGAAAGTGTATCCAAGGTTTATTTTATTCAATTATAGTAGAAAGCAGCTAAAGCTGGCCTTTTCAGTTTCTCTGAGATGTTTATTTTTCTGTTTCAGTGCTGTATACTGGCTTTTAATCCGAGAGACTTTGAGCATCTTTTGTATCTCTTAAACACATACCTGCAAATATGTGTGTACACAGCCAAATTGGTGGATATGTACCTGTCAACGTAACTGAATATTAAAGCTTGATAAATGCTTGTTCAGAAAAGAACTTAGGGTTATTTACTTATTTTTGATAACAGTAAATTTCCATAAAATGTTGAAAATTTACTGATGTAAACCCAAGAAAATCCTTTGAAATAAAGGGCGGTATATGCAAAAGTATTTTTCTGATACTGATTTGAAAGTTTTCCATTGCACACTTCAATTTTATTTTTCATTTTAAAAGGATTAGATACAGTGAATTATCTTCAAGTAAGAATGAGAGAAAAATCATCAGTACTGAAGAAAACTCATCTAGTAGGAGTTAAATGCTTTTCATTATGTTATATCTGCTTTGAACTATCCTGTGGTGAGAAACAGATCTACTCAGCCTGTTTTTAAATTCTACTTTTTTTAAGTATATGATTAAAAGTACTTACAATTTTTAATATTCAGAATCTCATGATACCTTTTATGTTCTGAAAGACATTACTCTTCAGAGCAGTTGTAATTAGTCCTTAGTTCATGAAGGTTCTGAAATGGACAAAGCTCGCATATTCCTCTCATGGAACTTCTCAGGCAATACCTGGCTCTTCTGTTTCTAAGGCGCTGAGGATGAAAACAGGATAAGTACAGGAAAAAGAAAGAAATTTCCTGTCTCCTACAGAATGCGTATACCTTTAGGACATTTCACCTCATCCTTCAGATATAAAATGAAAATATTGTTCCCATCATAAAGCTTCAGGGAAAAGTATTTATGTCAGAACACACTCTCAAGACTATGGTCTTATCATGTATTGTTACTACAGACAAAGTTAACTAAATGTTAGTTTGTTAACATGCATAGCCCAGGTGATCAAAATGTGTCATGAGTGTCAAGGAATGCAGAATTTATCTAGTCGTAGCAACGGTATTGGGTTTGTGTGGCAAGGTTTTGGTAGTGAGGAGAGGCTACAGGGGTCGTGTCTATGAGAAGCTGCTAGAAGCTTCCCCCATGTCTTGTAGAACCAATGCCAGCTGTCTCCAAGACAGACCCACTGCTGGCCAAGGCCAAGCCCATCAATAATGGTGGTAGTGCCTCGGGGATAATGTATTTAAGAAGGGGAAAAAAAACCTGTAGTGTTGCAGCAACCAGAGAGAGGAGTGAGAAACAACTCTTCAGACACCAAGGTCAAGGAAGGAGGGGGAGGAGGTGCTCCAGGCGCTGGAACAGAGATTCCTCTGCAGCCTATGATGAAGACCATGGTGAGGCAGGCTGTCCTCCTGCAGCCCATGGAGGTCCATGATGGAGCAGATACCCACCTGCAGCCCGTGGAGGACCACATATTGGACCAAGTGGATGCGCCTGAAGGAGGCTGTGACCCTGTAGGAAGCCTGTGCTGGAGCAGGCTCCTGTCAGGACCTGTGGACCAGTGGAGAGAGGAGCCACACTGGAGCAGGTTTGCTGGCAGGCTTGTGACCCCATGGGGGACCCACACTGGAGCAGTCTGTCCCTGAAGGACTGTGTCCTGTGGAAGGGGCCCACACTGGAGCAGTTCATGAAGAACTGCAGCCCATGGGAAGGACTCACGCTGTAGTAGTTCATGGAGGACTGTCTGCTATGGGAAGAATCCCACACTGAGCCTGTTTTGCCATGATGGTAGTTGCTGAGTGATCTCCCTGTCCTTATCTCGGCCCACAAGACTTTATTATATTTTCTTTCCCCTGTCCAGCTGAGGGAGGGAGAATGATAAGAGCAGCTTTGGTGGGCACCTGGTGTTCAGCCAGGGTCAACCCACCATAGCAACAAAGGCTGATTTTTTTTTTTTTTTTTTTTTAATACTATATTGTTTTCTCTCATTACTGTTGAGAACTGAGACATTGTCCTTTCTTGCTTGTAAGCAGCTATAGGATTTTATTATGTCTCGCTTTTAAAGCTGGCTGAGCAATTGATTACCTGAAATTCCATAAAAGAAGAGAAATGTCAATACTGTTAAAAAGCTATCTCTAAAAATAGGAGTGTTTAGCAATTCTACCTTGCATAAGAATACAAACTAATTAGGAGAAAGTGTGGGATGGGAAAGGGAGGGAGGAAGTTTTTCTAATACATTCTTAATCATTTTTTCCTTTTTTAATACTTTCTTGAAAATAGATGGGGAGGGCATCATTTACCTACTTAAGTGGCCTACTGATTAACATTAAGGGTTTGATTTGGCCATTCAGCCATTAAATGAGCACCACTCAAAAGTAATTTCATTGTTAACAAAGCCTCATTGTTTCATGACAATTGCTGAGAAGATGCATGGCCTTAAGACATTTTTCTTGATATTTCCTCATATCATTTACTAGGCCTTACTTCCTTTGATATAGACATAATATGTTAAGATAGCACTGTAACTGAAAGATGAAAGTAGGCTGAAACCTTAAGTAGGCTGGTCAAGAAAAATACATCATTAATTTAACATGTAGACTACTAGAACTAGGACTAGCATAGCCCTGACATATTGAATATGCAGTTTCCTCTTCAACCTGGAGTTAGAAGTTTGAATAGTAAGTTTTAGTTCACAGAATGTTTTGTAAATGTCAGTGACAACTCCAAATGCGTCTGGTTAAATGGGAAAAATACATTGAGTGAATTTCGTAGTGACTTTTACTTAAGTTAGAAGATAAATTATCCTTTAACTTACTCTTTACGTGTTCGGATTCAGGTCTAACTTTAGCAGGAGAAATATCTACATCTAAACAGGAACAAATATTAAGGGGGTGTACGAAAAGTAGAACTAATTGTACTTCATTGCTGTTATGCCTTTGTATGTTTTATGAATGTTACTTTCTAGGTTGTATGAAAGTCTTGCTTGAAAACCCATGCTTGTCTTGGACCAAAACAAAGCGATTTTGGTATTAAGTATATCTTTAATATGGGGAATACCCTATTAGTGTAACCTGGGCTTTCAGTTCTGTCCACATCCTTGACCAAGCATGGGGAAAAGCAGTTAAAGTGATGGTTATTAAGTACTAGAATGTACATAATTGGTTTTGTTAGGGGTTTTTTTGTATGTGTGTGTGTGAATGTGTGTTTGTTATTAATTCAACTTGAACTAGGTAATATTTAATAAAGGAATACTTTGCAGCTTAGTTTGTTTATGCCTTTGAAGGCATACCATCTTCATAAAAACTAACCATAGTACTAAACACATGCCAAGTTTTTCGGTTTTCTTCCTGTATGTTTCTGTGCACATATAAAGTAACCATCTTTTGGACTTAATGGACTCACATGGACGTATCCCAGGATATAGGTATTTTTTAAAAAGGAAAACAAACTGCTTTCAGCAAACTGGTATCATTTGCTTTCAGCCCTGGTGATAGGTTATCCTCTATTATAACATTTAAACTGGCCTCAGTGTTCATCTTTGTAAGGTAAGAATAATAACTGCACAGTAGTTCATGTGATTAAAACAGCAAATTGATGAAGAATGCAAATTGCATTAAGGACAAATGTAAACCTGGTAATAAAATTTGTTTGGCTTACTCATATTGAGATTAGACCTGAATCAGGCTGGAAGAACATAAGGCTGAGATCTTCAAAGCAATTCAGGACATACAACCTTACTTTGAGCACTGCCATAGGTATTATGCGTAATCTTAACCAAGACGCTACTTTTAAGAGCTTAAAAAGGTAATTGTATGAAACAAAACAAAACCAAAAACAACAAAAAAAAAAAGAGAACAATATCCACGAGTTATATGCTGCCTTGGCAGAGTGATTGGTTCAAGGGTAGCCAGCAAAGCTATGCTAGAAGGGAGTAGCAGCTGGAAATTTGCTCACTAGATGCCATGTGTAAATTTTGGTGTGTGATACAATGTCTGTCTTCCAAAACTGTGAGTCTGAGCATACCAAAATACTGTGTTAATTTTTGTGATTCAGATTAAAAGAAAAAAAATCCTGTTCCTGCTGTACATTCTAGTTGTCAGGCAAGGCTAAAAAAAAAAAAAAAAAAGGAAAATAATTTTATATCATTATCACTCTACTTTTTAACTTTTGTGTAATACCCAGTCCTTATTTTCAACTGTCATACTTTTGTAGTTATAAAAGCTGCACTCTCTGTTATCCTATAATTATAGGTCAGGTTGTTTCATAGTTGGTGTTAGGAGTATCTACACGCATTCCAGTTCTTTCTTTGTATTATTTAATTACATACAGAGATACTGCACTTCTGTTTTTGAATGCCTTTCCACAGATGTTTTTACTATTTGTTTTCCAAATCATTTTATTTTAGGAAGGCACTGCTCTGCTCAATTTCTGCTTATGTTAGATAACACATTTCTAGATAAAATGCTTTTGCCACTTGTTGCTTGAACTGCTCCATCTCATCTTTCAATACTAAGTCAGAAGAACTGCTTTCAGGGATCTGGAAAAGATATATATACATGCATATATATGTATTTGTTATTATTTTTATTCTTTTAAAAATCTCTATGATTTCTTAAATTTGCTAAAAAGCTTTAATCCCTCCTGCTCATATGATTCTTTTCCTGAAAAAAGGCTTTACAAACATGTTCTTGTTTTCTTCTGTGGACAAGGTGGCTTAGACTAGTGAAATTCTGACTCCTTTAAAAGTAGCAGCTCTTATTTTGCCAAATATTTCACTATTGCCAGAGTTTCGCTTGGTGTACTGAAAGTAAGTTTTAAAAGGAGATGATATATAACCCAGTACTAGTGTATCTTGTGGTTAACTTCTGAGTCCCTGATTTGACGTGACATGCTGTAATGAAATTTAACCAGAAAAGGATTTCACCATGAAAATGATTTGTGAAGGAAAGAAAGAAAAGCACCAGAAAAGAAAGTAACAGCATTGTATGCACAAGATACAAACAGGGAATTATTTCTGATGCTATTGATAAGCTGTTATTACTCAATATTTTCTTCCTGTATGGCTTGAGGATATGGGTCCTTTAAAGCCAGATGCTGATTGACTGATATGAACACTTAATTGGATGTACGCATGTGATGATGTATCACAAGGACTAGAGGTGAACAGAAAAAAAAAAACAACACATTTCATTTTCCAGGAAGACTGTGGAAAGTTTGATGTACTTTTCTACCAATTTGAAAGATCTTTTACCCATCTTAACTCCACAATTTTTTTGAGCTATCAGTGACAAGCCAAAAAAACTATGTGTCAGGCGGGCCTGTGGGATAGGCTGTCCTGGAGCCATGCAATCTGGAAGTTTCAGTGCCTTTGCCTATTGAAGACCTTCAAGGCATCCAGAGGTAATAAACCTTTTATCAGGTTTGTGGGCACTGCTCAGGATGGCAGACAAAATTATTAGGAGCTCAGAGCAACTTGGGATCTTCAGCAGGGCACAGCTGGATTTAATGTAAAATTTACATTAAAGATAGGCAACAATTACAAAAACAACTTAAAGAATTGAGGTAGATTATGATATTCAGATTCTGCAGTTGGTTTTCAATGTTATATATTCAGGAAAAACACAGGTGGTGGATATTGTACAAATGCAAGGGAAACTGTGTAGGTGAACTCTGAAATTACTAATCTCTAATTCACTCGCAGTATATTTATTTTGTTTTCTGTATGTTTTACATTTTATTTATTTATTTAGTAATTGAATTGTCATTGGGTGGAGGAGAAAACAAAATCTCACTTTGATAGTGGGCAAGCTCAGCAACTATCTGTTCTAAGATCTGGGACATATTATAATCTCTCTTGGTTTGAATAGTTGTTTTTAAAGTTATGGGGTTAATGACTAGTGTGAGATATTGTAGATATTACTATTTAGTGTCAAATGATTTTTAGTTTTCTAATCTGATTTGTAAAACAATACATTAGTAAGTATTTTCCCAAATGGTTAAAATAGTTCAGTGGTTTTATTAGAGTGGTTTAGTTAGAGTCCATTCAGTCTGTTATAGTGGAGTACAATATATATTGCCCTCTGTTCTGCATTAAATATATTGAAAATATTTTGCGCTGATGGGTATTGATCATCTAAATACTGCACTTTAGATGAGCATTCATAACTATTTATTTGTACAAACTATTTGCTGTGAAATTATTCCACAGTGGTTTTGAAAATTGAGTCTTTGTTGTAAGTATATTTTTTCTTTTAAGCTTGGAATTGCCATAGAGAGGGAGATGACTGTCCGTCTAGCCCAATGACTTGTGCCTAGCAATACCCGGTAGCAGATGCCAGGCAAAGCCTGTGACACCAGAGTAAAGCAGAGAAGTCCTTCCCCCTTCAGTTTCCAGCAGTAAGCAGATTAATGATTTTATTAGCCAAAGGCTACATCAAACCACTGTATTTAGTGTCTGTGAATTGATATCTCTTCCATGAACTTATCTCATCCTCTTATGGATTCATTTATACTTTCAGTCTCTTGTGAGTTTCACTATTTAATCACATTTTGTGTGGAGAATGTAATTCCTTCTGATGATTTTGAATTGCTGACTGTGCTACTACCACGAGTTTCGTCTTCTGTACTATGAAAAATAAGGAATAATTATTCACCGTTTAACTTTCTCTCTATTGGCTGTGACGTTCTAAGCATCTGTTCAATCCCTCCAGAGTCACTTTTTTTTTCCTCTAAAGCTGAAGGAATGTGATTAGTTTACTCGTTTCTAAATACAGAAACTGTGCTGTATCTGTCCATTCTGTCGCCCTTCTCCACCTTTTTTTTTTTTTTTTCCCTCCATTTTCTACTTGGCCTGTTTTGGAAAGGGATGACCGTAACTATCTGCAGTATTGATGTCAGAGGATGATGTGCTCCATGGATTTTGATACTAGCACAGTCAGGATTTTTTTTTTACTTTGTCCTCAGTTAATGATAGATCCTCACATCTTACTGGCCTTCTCAAGCTCAGCTGAACACTTGCTACACTGAGCAGGATGAGAAACTTTATATTTCCTTTTTTTGTTTAAAAGATAAATTGCTTCTAATACCGTCAAGTTTTATGAAATTCTGTTAACTTTGAGAGAAAAGCCTTGTGTCAGAGCAATACAAGTTTAAAGGCTTCTCAGCAAGTAGTACTGTATCTCTTATTCGAAAGAGAAAGATTAAAAAGAGAGAGGGAGAAGTGAGTATAAATTTTAAAACAACGAAACTGCAGTCAGGAAGAATTTGCCCTTGACTGCAGCTTAACAGTTAGGGATAAGGGGTTAGGAGTGAGACATGCTTGAAAACTGAGAAGTTTACTGAGATCCTTCACGAATTTGGGCAGCGATATGAGGCAACAGGCTAGATAACAATTAGTGCCTACTGTATAAATCCCTGCTACGTAAAGCAGTGTGTATGACAGAGTAGTGTTTTGTTTCCTTTGGCCACCGGAGACCATTACTTGCATACTTCTACATAATTAACAGAAGAAAAAAAAAAAAAAAGTGGGCTTGTTACCACTATAATGAAACAAAATATTAGTTCTCCTCCACTATATTTGAATCACGTGGCTGACTGGTTCAGCTCCGTAAGAAGAACCGACTTCTGTTTTCAAAAGGAAAGGAAAACGTGAAGAAAGAAAGAGAAAAGCAAAGATGAGAAGCTAAGGTGGAAAACAGAACAGTTCTGTTGCATCTTATTCTCCTCTCTCAGTGAGCCTAATGGGATGTGCAGGTGCTACCTCTTCCTTAAAGTTAGCACTGCAAAGGACTTTGAAAATGCTTGTTAGATTTTTATGAAAAACAGTGGAATAAAGTAACTTCTGAAATCTGGTGAGTTCAATGGATTTAGAATAAATGGATTAATAAGAAAACTGTCCTCCTACCCATTACATACAGTGGACATTTTACTGTGCTTACTCTCAAATTAGCAACTTTCCACAGCTGTTACAACCGTAAATAAACTCCATAAAATTCTCTAAAAATTTGTACATTTTCCTTGGTGACTGGGGCTTTTCTGCATTCCTGCTGTCTGTATTTCTGAGGCAGCTCCTGGTCTCTGTGTGTGCTGTGGGTGCTTTACTCACAGTTCCTGCCTTCTACTTTGTTAATGGAGCTTCTTGGTCTAAGCATGCTCAGAGGCATCCTCCTGATTTTAGGTATAAGCTTTTTTCGCATGTAGAAGATGCAACACCTTTCTAGGAAACAGCACACAGTGCATAGTGGAGGCAGAAGTAAATTATATATTCTGATAATTAGTAGGTTTGCATAAATATCCAAACAGTAATTTTGAACTTCTTGTTACTGCATATATGCTGCATACATGCATATACATGTTCTGTCCTTAAAGTAATCTAGAAAACACAAGGATCAGAGAAATATACTCCGCCATCTCCAGAATGGTTATTGTAGAATGAGTATAAAAACCCCCTGGTTTTATTTTTTTTTTCTTGTTGGTTTACTACTGGATTTTTTTTTTT
This sequence comes from Leptosomus discolor, assembly GCF_034619465.1. Taxonomy (NCBI): domain Eukaryota; kingdom Metazoa; phylum Chordata; class Aves; order Leptosomiformes; family Leptosomidae; genus Leptosomus; species Leptosomus discolor. The sequence continues at coordinate 107,397,499 of NC_141391.1, read as the reverse complement.
TTATATGAGGAAAGAAAGAAAAATAAGTGGAGTTATTGTATAGAATTTGGTATCAAGATTAAGAGTGAGAAATGCAAGGAAGTTATATATATATATTTATATAAATAAGCAAACATTTTTCTCATGACCTTCTCTTTCTTGTGTTTGCATATCGATCCTTGATTTGAATCTTCAAGTGCAACTGAAGTTTAAAAATAACTTTCTTTTCAAGGTCTTCCTATATTTCCCATTCAATTTTTATTTAGTGAATCATAAAATACCTTTTTCTTGATGAAAATAGCTTCCGTTAGGATGTTTCAGATCTTTCCATTATTAGAAAATAAAAAGAATGGGTTTTGTACACCTGAGTGAAACACTGTTGGAGAGAAGAGGGTTTCTTCTGTGGTCAGGGATATAACTTCAGATAGGTATGAGAGGTGTCAATTCAAGAATATAACTATCTTGGTTACAGGCTTGGAAGTTTTCACATGAATCATAGTGCATCCTGGAAGCATCAGAAAATTTGCCCAGATTAAAAGAACAGAAAGTGTGAAACTTTATAAATGTACAGAGTTCAAAAACTGGAGGAGGGGAAAGGAACAAAGAGACTTCATTTCTGGTAAATCACTTGTAGTGAAGAAATTCAGATGTATGCTGTTCTCTTAAACTAGCATCAGAATTAACAGTTGCACTGTGTTTGAACAGAAATTAAGTGTTGTTGAATGGCTATGTAATTACTTCTCATTCTCAAATCTGAAGTGCTGTTATGCAGTGCATCATGACATTAATTACTATTACTAAATTATTAGGGTACATAAGTATGAAAATGTATATAGTCAGCAGCCTGTAAGATTGCTAGGGAGGATCTTTTTTGTTTTAATAGAACACCATAAAAAAGCATCATCAAATGATAAGCATGTGACTGGGGATGAAATTACACAGACTTATTAATCTCTTTTAAATAAAGCTAGCAGAAAGACTTGATGTCTGATAAATTTGTTTATCTCTGCAAGTAAAGCTGCTGAATGTCTTAATTCTGCATTTTAAAAGAAAGTGTCTGTGGTAAATTAATAAAGTCTTGATGTACAAGTATAATGACCAGGTTTGGGTTTTTTCCTACTCCTTTCTGCAACATAGCTTCACTTTCATCTCTTCTGGAAAACAACTTACAATTTAATTATTACAGAAAGTCAAGAGGATTACTTAATGGAAGAAATAAATCAACAATGTTATTAGAGCATGAAATCAAGTATATTGAATACAAAACAGAACCCCTATATTATGTTTAGCTCACATGAGTAGGCTTATTCAAGTCAATGGAAAGATGTGCATAAATAACACTTTTCAGAATTAAGTCCTTGAATAATTGTTTGTAGTATCTAGACATAATAGCCATACAGAAAATTCAATTGTGTAGCAGTAATGTTCACTGCTCCCTTGTTATTTTCTTGATGTTTAACTTGGTTTATTTGAGCTGATTAGATCTTCCTGTATAATCTTATGCAAAAAAGTCCCTAAGCATTTTCTTAAGTCTGCCTTTGTTGGCAAACTCAAGAACTGCTGGGTTTGCCTGCTCTGGATAGACAGTTTTGGATGCATTCTTATTTATGTGTCCTGTGGAGTATAGGCAAAGAAACAGTAGTAAGCCAGATATGCCCTGAGTAAAGTGACATATTTATGAAGAATGCAAGAAAGTCATACATTACATATGTGTAGCTAGATTTATGAGGAAATACTTTCACTAATTCTGTGAGTGTGCCTCCTATGAAGCAAATATATATGAAGACAAAAGTTTATTTGTTAAAATTTTGAAAGCTAATTACATAGGAAATTATATAAAACAAAAAAAAGGAAAAGATTGGCTAATGAATTCTTTGTCCTAAGCAGCTGCAAATTATTTAATAAAATGTAGGTGCTCTAATACTCTTGCACTGCTAGCACAGTGAGTATCTACAGCTACTTGCTCCACAAATAGTCTTTTTTAAGTCAATACACATATGTAAGTAGGACCATGCTGTTCACCGTGAAAAACAATTCTAGTAATAATATGGGAATGGATTAATTGTCAATCTTTGTTTTAGTCTATCTTGATTCCTTTGCTACAATATTCTATTTCCTATATGCAAAAAGTCATTTCATAGTAGAGATATTTCATGTGGAGCATGAAAACATACTATAAGCCAGAAAGAAATTTTCAGATATGTTGCTTCATTGACTTCCCACTGACTGGGATTAGATCTCCACATCTTCTTTGAAAGGATCTGAAAAGAGCTACTTGACTATATTTCTTGGTTAAAAAATAAGGTATAAACAAATGGGGGAGGGAAAGTCCTTTTTGTCTTTCTCAAATTTGTGTCACATCTTTCCTTAATATATTTTATCTCTATTTAGCATACAAGTCACTTTTCATAAGGTTCAGTTGTTTACAATATTGTTCATTATTAGTTTAACATATTTAGTATATTTCAGTAAATTTTTGTTTTAAGGCTTCAGTACATAAAACCTGTCAGAAACTGATACAGATTTGAAGGCTGTACTTAACAATTAGAGGTTAGCAGATTCTTATTGTTTCTCAGTGCCTTAACAGTATTATTTTTTCCATTGTTGTGTTTCAAGTAGAAATGGACGTAAATTCTACATTTTTAAGGAACTAAGAGACTGAGATTTGTAGTTGATACATAGGATAAAAAAACTTAGGAACTCTACTGAAGTAAAACCCTTTTTTTTCCATAGCACAGTTTGTTCTCGTGTTTATGGGTAGTTAGCTGGAAGGAAACCTACAACTTGTTCTTGCTTCCAATAATTTGTAGTAATTGTATCTAAAACCCAACTTGAATGTTATTCTTTGTAAATCATAGACTGGCAGAGTTCAAACCATTTGATTGTAGTACCATTTTGTATTTTCAGGTGGCTTTGATGCAATAGTATTGCTTCCCTTTTGATTGTGTAATACTGGATTGTTATTCCATACATTTCCATGGCTTTTGTTAAGAGTGGTTGATTTTTTTTTCCTGATATTGTATGTCTACAGTGAAAAGACTGTCATGCAAGTTATCATAGGCATTTTTATAGTCAGTGAGGAAAAATTGAGCATGATTCATCTGACCTGTTTCAGCCATTTATTCAGAGTTAGATAAATCAGGGACAAATTAGAGGAGCAAGTGATGGTATTTTTAGGAAAATGTGTTGTTGGCCCCTGTACAGACGACTTGAAAGGGTTTAGCCCATGTAGACCCAACACAGTTGTCCACTAGACTTTTCAGAGGAAGTGGTCTTCATTTAGAAAATGTTCAGAATAGCTTTACTGTTTTCAGTATTCAAGTCCTATGGAAAACTCTTTCCAGTGTGCCTTACGATATTAAATTTTCACATAGGATACCTGTAGTGACTGTGTTGACAAAGATTATCAATGTGCTTGCATGTGGCAGACAAAAGTATAAAAATATGATTTGAGGAATAGGGATGAAGGAGAGAATCTGTCTGTATAAGCACATACTCTCATCTACACCCTCTGTGCTTACCTTCAAAGTGGTTATTTTGTCTTTATCTATTAAGGTTGAAGAAGAATTTAGGTTAAGTCCAGTTACGAGCTTAAATGTACACCAAAGTGATCAAAGATGTGGAAGTCTGAAGAGAAATCTCAAGAATAGTAATGAAACAGTGTGGATCCAGCTTTGGAGAGCAGGTAAGTGACACAGGGTATTCCTTCATGAAACTCCTGAATATATTTACACTTACTCTACTTTATTCTGCTTAGGAAAAGGCTGTCTGTCAGTTTTAGTGTCAAAATTGCTGTAGACTGTCTGAAGGTGTGTGTGTCATTTCTGAGTGTTGTGGTAGGGGAGAAAAAAGCAAAATCTAAACAAATGTGTTGCATTATAAGGTATGTGTGTGAGGGAAGTAAAATCAGAAATATATAAATATTGAGGAAAGAGTTTGTTCATATGCCCTTCCAAGTCTTTATTGCATAAACACTAATAAAAGTGATCAATACAAAGGAAAAAACCAAACCTATAGAGTGTGTGCTGAGAAGAAAGTAATTATTTACTTATGCTAATACAATTTGTTTCTGAGGTCAGCAAATAGCAACTGAGCATAGTTCCAGGGATGTATGGAAAGAAAAGGCCACAGCTGATTGCAAATCCTCTTGTAATAGTTGATTGTGAATTGATACTTTCAATACTTGTAACAATACCTCTGGATTTTCCCAAAATATTCTAAGCATTTACAAAGCATGAAATAATGTAAACTTTGATATGCTCGAGTCCAAAAAAGAGGAATAAAGTTGCTAATATAAAACCTGAGCTTGGCGTTTAAAGTGTTGTTTCAGATAGCCAGGTGTGGCAAGGAGGAAGTCAGATAGACTCAGGTGTGATGCCGTGGTGGTAGAGCTAACAGCTCGGTGCAAAGCACACATGTTTAATTGGAAAAGGAACAAATTTGCAGACAAGCTTAAGTGACTGCATTTGAGTCCTGAAATGCAGGAGTGAGCAAATTAGGCAGGCAAGCTTAGATTAGTCAAGATGAGCTGTCTCTGGGAAGCTCTACAGCAGGTGTGGCAAAAGTATCTTGAAATAAAGACAGGGCAATGAGGAACATCCAAATTTGGAACATAACATTGGCTGGCTATGGAGTATAGGGACAATAGAATATGGCATCAATAACGGTTGGACCTTCTGTGAAAGCAAATAAAATTACTGTGGTAGAAGGTGATGTACAAAAAGAGACTGTGTTGACAACATGTAAAAAACAGTTGGATGCCCATTAAGTAAGACCACACTCCTGATATTCAGAACTGAGTTACCAGGGTCTCAGCAAAAAAGTTTGGTTGTTGAATGATGGTAAAGGAAGGAAAAATGAGTCTAAATGTTGTGAATGACTAAACTAAAACTATGCGAAAAGGGTAGTTTGGTCATTAATTCACTACATTGAGTTCCTGTAAAAATTGAGGAAAATCTCAATTTTAATGAGTTTTGACAATATACCATGTTCAGTTCAATACTGCCCTATAATTTTGTAGTAGAAAATCCTGTCCTCACGTGTGTGCAATTATTGTTGCCTTCTATGAGGGCCAGCATGTCTATAGAAGAGGAGGTGCTGTCACTGTGGTATAATATTGATATTTCATGTTGCACAGGAGTGTATGTTCCCAAACACAACACAAACGTTTTATGATTGTGGGATCTGAAAACTGAAGTTAGTGAATTCTTGGATTCATAGATAGAATAGGTCCAATAGAGATGACCAAAGGCAGAATTTGGGCTTTTTGAACTACTTTTGGGTAGGCTCCCAGGTATGTGATTTTTTTTAAACCTTTTTTTTTTTTTTTTTCTTGAAGCTAATGAAACTGTTATTTGGGGAGTATAGAATATGGGAGAAGATGATTTGCGCCGATATCACTATTTGTGAAGGAGCATATATTTTTCTTGGTCAAACATTTAGAGGGTGTGTTAGTACACTGCCAAACTTTAAATGTAAAAGTCTGATCCTATTGAAGTTAACAAAGTTTTTATGTAGTTTTTAAAGAAAGATTTTCTTTAAAATCCTGATATATTTAAATTTTCTTGGACAGTAAAAATATGGATGCTGCATCATGCTGTTCATCATAATCTGTATTTCCTTGGTATGGTATGGCTTCACTAGATGTGTCTTTCTACATACGTTGTAGATAAAACAGAGACACCTGATTGAAAAATAACTATGAGAATTAAATACATTTAGACTGAAAGCAGCAAATTGTTTGGGGATGAGAATGCGATAAATGTTTTTTTTTCATTTCTATATTTATCAATTTTGTTTAAAAACAGGCCAACATAAATATGAACATATTTTTGTTATATATGATACCAGCAATGGTATAATTTCTGTCAGTCTCTAGAAATTCCGGCAAAAATTCATTTTTCTTAAGACTAACTTTTACTCTTAGATTTCAGTTCGTATGAAGTCATTGAAGATGTATTACAGAACTCCAAAATACTTGCTACACACTTGGGGATATTGTTTCCAGTATAATGTACAGCAGTCTCTCTTGAGAGTGCTGTACTTCACAGTGGGAAACAGAGATGACATATATTGATCTCAGGAACTGGAAATGCTAAATGTAGCCTAAAGTCACATTTTCATCCTCTCTTCCCATCCTATTTCCCACAAATCTGGGAACTGGCTTCATTATATAATGGTCATCTAGCTGCTAAAACAAATTACCAGATGAAAAAGTAGATTAAATTGATGCTTAAAAAATCCCCTACGTGGTATTTTTAGCAATCTTTATTAAGATGTCTTAATCTGAGGAGAAAACAGAAGGAACTGACAAAATGAAAAGAGAAGCTCACACCTGAGGTTTGTCTGCAGGTTAATGCAATTGTTCAAAAGATGTTAAATTAAGGACAATTCACTCCATGTGGCACTACTTTGAATTCAGTTCCCAGAGTCACTGAACCTTGCACCAACATCCAACATGTTGGAACCTGCTACCTCCAAGTCCTCTGTCATCCCTGTTTCCTCTTAGGCTTTATGCTGGGCTCTGATGCAGGGAAAAATGCAGGTATCTACTGCCCTCTATCTACCACTTGCTTTTTCACAGAGGAGTGGGTTATCAAACTGAAAAGTTAGGGATTCTGTGTTACAATATTTTGGGCCACTTAACTGCTGAGTCGTACAGGCTGGTATAGATGAACACCAGCTCAGGTCGCATTCAGTCACAAATGAGTTGAGAGTCTCAGAACTGGAGTATTCCCAGCTAAGTTGTGCTTGCTTTCTCTGAGACAAATGTTGGCAGGTTCGGTACTTGGAAGAAGAAACTTCCCTATGGACATAGGCCAGTGGATGAGCTTCCTGGAAGAGGGGACAACTTCTGAGTTAAATCTCCACGGAATCTCAGTGATCAGCAAGAGGTGAGAACTTGTGTAGGGAAACCCTATGCTAGCTGAGGTAAGAGGCAACTCGTTGTGGTGCTCATCTCATACTATGGAAGCTGCCTTGCAATATAATCAACTTTTGAACTAATGATAAATCTAGCAGTGGTGATCAGAGCATACTGCTTTTCTGTCTCTCGCAGTCTGTGTATACGTAATTCCTCTGCAAAACTTCACAGAAAAGGTTTCCTTTCTGAAGAATATCTGGCAGGAAGCCTAGCTCTTTTGTAAGAGAAGCAAATGGACTTATGATTTTCCTCAGGTGACCTTGAAGTAGAAGTGTGTGGAATGTACAATACTCAATATTCACCTTGAAAAGTTGGGTTTTTTCATTCTCGGTGACCTTGAAGTAGAAGTGTGTGGAATGTACAATACTCAATATTCACCTTGAAAAGTTGGGTTTTTTCATTCTCTGCATTCAGTTATTTATGCTGCCTAGTTTATTTTTACCTAAAAAAGGATCAGTTAGTTTTTCCTTAGAGAAGTATCTATTTCCCCTAAGTATGACAATGTTGGAAGAAAATTAAAATTAATACTATATTCAGTACAGGTGTGTATAAATAAGCTGGGAAAAAAGATGTTTCCTTCAAAACAGTGTCAACCTGACTGTTATTTTTTCGACATTCATAAACATCTGTTTATTCACAGTAGTTGATGATCCAGACTTTTTTCACTGGGTTGACTCTATGTATGTGCTATGAATGATGGCTAGGAACTTCTGTGTCAGGAATTATTTCATTGCCCGTGATCAGCCTGATAGTCCTCACGCTCCTTAAACAACAGAGGACTGTTGGGAGTTCAGTCTTAATTACTGTGTGGAATTTGGCTACAGTTGTGAAAATGTGGCTTACAACTCTCATTCCTTGTCCTTTAGAGTGCATTGTTCTTTCTGTGCAGTACTCCAGTTGCAGTCCTCCCTTGCTAGGGTATCTTCAGTACAATAGATTGGTTTTTGTTCTCATCCTTATCTTCTCTCCTGCCCTTCTTGAGCTGGTCTGCAACCATTTCTGAAGCACTGAACAGTTTCCTTAATGATTTGAAGATGTTATCTGAACATAATTCCCGTATTAAAAGAACACGTACAGGATTAAAAGAATGCATTAAATAATGCAATAATCTTTGCATCAAATTTTTGAATGAATTTTTATTTCCATAGTCTGTCATTGATACAGTTCTTAATGGTGAAATAAATGTCTTTATATTTTCATTTTGCTTTTTTATATTAGGAGGTGTGACTGGTATAGTAGACGAAAAACTGCAGCCCTTGATCCCTTTGGAGAATGTTGTGTGAGAAGTAAAACAGTCTTTTAGCTAGAAATGCCTTGTCTGGCTTGTTCTTGGTGAACATGTCCAGGAAAACCAGCCAACCACACTAAAAAGACCCAGCAGCCCCAGAATTTGGAACTGCTTATTGAGGTTAAACAAAAGAAGTAAATACACATCCCAGTTCCTAATGTAGTAGGTCTCTTCTTTCAGTCTTCTTTCTATTTCAGCAAATGTCTGTTTCTTTTGGAAGCAGATGGTTCCACATGGTCTTGTCTTGGTGTACGAGAAAGTTTTTCTTTCCCTCACTTCCAAGATGTGCCAGTTGGTTTGGCTCCTTTTACAAGAAAGCCCTTTGCTCATCTTGCAAGTTAAGTTTGATTTGCAGGTTGTAGTTTGGGAAGGTTACTGCATCTGGAATGCTTGCTACCTTGAGGTCAGCAATAACAATCCATGAACATCCATAGGGGTAATACATGTGTTAGGTTAAGTAAATTCCTCTGAGGGTTTGGTTTTATGTTCAGTGTGTCAGTGAAGAAGGAAATGAATTAATCACTTATTCTATGAGGTTTGGTCTTGAAAGAACAATGCTGATGTTAGCTACTTGCTGTTTAAGAGTTGGGGATTCAGGAACTCCAAGCACTTGTTGAGCTGTAGTATGAAAAACATCAATGTTTAGTGATGGGTGATACCAACTGCTGTTGTCAAGGGGTCCAAATAAGATAAATAGATTGAAACACCAATATCATAAGAATAATTCATGAATCAATATTTTCTCAGGTCACAAAATATTTCATTGCTTATTTGACTTGGGGTTGTGAAGTAATTTTTTAAAAGCAGCTTTTAAAGGATCAGCAACAAAGAAAAAATAGTACTTAAAAATACGTGTCAAAGAATATATGAACAAATAATTATGGATTTTAGATATACTTCTCCCTATATTTTTGTATATGAATTCATAGTTAAATGCATTCATTTATGATACACTTTTTTTTTAGTATCCTGCTAAAATAAAAAGACAAGGTAACCAGCCATTTGTTCCTCTCTGTGAAACTACTTTCAAAAGTCAGTACCAGATTAAACTTCCTGCTATTCAGACCATTATTGCTTGAAGTCCTCTGAGGAGGGCAATATTCTGCAATCTCTCTCTGCCTTCTCTTAGAGTGGATGTTAGTTTCAAAATACTGCAGGCAGGCAGCACAATGAATATTCAATAAGAATTCTGCCTGTGACACCTGCTTCTGACAGACGAATGGCATTATATGCCTGTAAAAGCAACGAGTTTCATTTAAGGAGATATATATTACAGCTGTCGTGGGTGGCCTGATTAATGTAGCACCTCAGTGAATTTATTATTTCCAAAGAAGTAGCACCAAGGCAATATTTTATGTCAAAAACCTGTATCAGGATTGATCCACCTGTTAAAACCTCAGTTTTATGGCTAATCTTCTGATTCTGTCGGCAAAATAGATGTTATTTTTTAGTTGGATTTCTTTTTTTATATATAAAAATATGTGTAAGTTTCAAGTTATCTGTATATTTGTGTTTACCACAGAATTGCACTGTAACTAAGGAAAGTACATTGTGACTTTTATCAGGAATTGGTAAAGTTTAGATGTGCAACTGCAAAGATGAAAGTAGACGAACTGCGTGTGTTGAATCTGTTCAATCATTAGGATTCTTCTGAGTATCAGACAAGTATGTCTGATATCTATCGCATGCACTAGTATTACCAATGGACTGCAGTGCTATACCAAAGAAAAACAATGCAGCATAAGAAAGCAATATATTATATGCTATTTAGTAACTGCTTTATTAAGCGCACAGTGCCAGGAACTCTCTGCTGGTACAGCAGCTAGAGCTTCCTGTGAAATGTCCAGTGTGTGTATATACACACATGCAAACACATTTTTATATATTTATGTTCTTTTTCTTCTTCCTAGATGAATGATCAGGTGCACAATGTCCACATAGAGACTAACAGCTTGGTAAGTGAGTAAAGGATTAGTGAGGCAAATAATTTCAACTACTCAGGATGCTAAACTGCTTTAAACAAAGGGTTGTGATGGGCAGAAGGGAATCTGAGAACTGCTGGTAGCTAAAGGATTTATTTCCTTGGATCCAAGTTATAAGATCTAATAGACGGGGAGCCTACAGTCTCATGCAACAGAACCCTAAATAGAAAAACAGTCAGTATTGGATGAAATGCAGTTATTTACAATGTTAACTGGGTTACTAAAGATGAAAGCTCCCATGTCTTCAGTGAAAGTCAGCGGGTTACCAAACATGCTGCAACTTGTTGAGTTTTATTAAGTGAAAAACTTAGAGCTATAGCAAATTATCTTTCCTCTCAGATTCTCGTTCACTGCTTTGGTAATCTGCTTGCATTACTCCCTCAACTGTAGTGGTAGAGAAATACTCCATCTCCTTGGAAAGCAGAAGTAGCTTAACTGTGGCAGGATGGAGTGGGATAGTTTCTGGCCTGGAAGGTGGGTTAGATACCCTGTGCTGGGTTCCCTGCCAGTGTGGTTCTCTTGCTTCCTGGACCTGATCCATTGCCATCTGCTGCTGTGGTCAGGGAGGAATGGAGAAGGAAAAACGCACATGATTTTTCAAATCCTTCTTGAGTATGGTGCTTAAGAAGGTGAGAGGAGATTTATTTTGGTTTGTTCAGAAGCTTCAAATCTAAAAGTGTGTTCATATTTTTTATATTATTATTATGATAAAGCATCAGAAGATAATTTATTAGAGTGGAACTGCTGGTATAACCTTAGCTATACCTATAAATATAGTCATGTGTGTATGTTCAGGGACTACATGCCACTTTCAGTATGCCCTCAGTAGCAATTCTGTGAAATTAAAATTATTTGTTCGTTGTACCTTTGAGAGCATGATGAATTGTTGGTATGTGATGGAGTAAAAAGGCTTTCTGTTTTCTGTCCTTGCCCTGTACATGTGTATGGCTGGTGGTTAGCTACTGCCAAAACTTCATGTTCCAGATTGAAAAATCATAGGCTGAGATTTCATTTAATGTGTGAATGCATGTGGGTCATTGAGGGAGAAAGGGCTGACTGGTCTTGAGTTATGGGTTTGGGTTTTCTTACATTCTTGGCGTAATTTGGTAAGCAGTAGTTGTGAATACAGTCCTGCTGATTTTTATAACCATAAACCAAATACTGCATTTCACTTTTTAATACACAATATCCATAGAGTAGTGCTCCCTTTTGTACTTATGGAGAAATACTTATAAAAAGGAATCTTTTCATATACCCTGTGTTACCCTTTTTTTCTTCTAGGAGAGAGATTAAAGTGACCAGATAAATTAAGACTGAGAGCGTCAAGGTGTCTTCAGTGTTTTTGACAAAAGGCTTAAGGAACAGAGGAACACTTAGTTCCTAGTATCTCAGGATAAGAGAGATTCTTCAGAATATTTTTAGCTTTTCTTTGAAAACGTCAAGACATCTAATGTTTTTTACCAACAGCAAACAAAAGAAAATAAATTAAAGGAAATGTGCTCCCAGGGAACAATTTTAACTCAAAAGAATCCCCCCCTATTTCTGTATTTTTAAGAAGTGAGAATAATTTAGAAACACTTTGGAATGGAAGTAGCTTGTGGGGTTCTGTTTTGTTTTGTTTTTTCTCCAACTTAAGCTCTGCTCTTTCTGTGTTTCCTTGTTGCTTATGCAAGAAAACCCAAGAAGAGATAAAGCAAGTGGTTTCCAGATACCTGTGAAGTGTCCAAGGATAATGTTAATGGGTTTCATACCAATAGATCTACCTGAAAACTTAATGATTGTATAATATAAATCTGCATGGCTTTTTCTTCTGCTCTTCTTCTACATTTTTTAAAGCATTTTCTTTGCCAGGATCTATTGTATACCTCCTTATTTTTGTCATTTATTTACATAGGCATTTCTGAGAGAAATAATTCAAGAAGGATGCACTTTTATGAAGCACACCTAATCATTGTTCAGGAATTGAATGATGATATCTTCTTTTTGTGAGCATGTGGGAGGAATGAAATAAAATATTGCTAATTAATGCTGAACTAGATAAACAGCAGTAGATAAATTGATCATTCTGCAGGAACTTTTAAACATTATTATATAAATTCACAAGCGCCCATCAGTGTCTGAATTTAGTGAGCCTACCAGAATGAATGAAAACAGCACACAGGCTCAGAAGTATGACATATTTTCAGTTTACATGACTTAGAAATCCTTTTCACTCTATCTTGCTATAAAATCACACCAGAATTGTTTCAAGTTTCAAGAGCAAACTCATTTAATCCCAGCAAAACCATAACTTCTGATGAAATTACTTCTGGTAATGTATACAATGTTTCAAAAGTTACAGGAAAAAAGTAATGGCTAAAGAGGAGTGGCTTTGATTTTGTTTTCTTAAATGCGCCATTTGCAATTTTGTTGAAAGCTTTATTAGTAAAATCACATTTCTTGTCTCTATGGGCAGAAGAATAGTATAAAGATATAAACACACTTTTTTTTGGAAGGAGCTATCCTGTAACCTCCTAACTCTTCTGGCAAGATGACATGTACACCGCCTGCATTTGTTCTTGTACTGAAGCATTCAAGCAAGTTGCAGTATGCTTATATAAATGCATGTAAAGTCATATTGTGCATTCCCACTGCTTATATCCTGCCTTTCCTGAAGTAGTGTCACAAGAAGCTGCAGCAAATCTGTTCTTTCCTTTGGACTGTATGTATGTCTGAGGAGGAAAATGACAGGAATGACTCCCTTGGAAAAAACCTTAAAAGAATTTTGGTGATGTGTAACATGCTTGGCAAAATGTATGTTGCAGGAGATCAAACAGGCTATTTTCCACTCAACAACCAGTTTTCATCTCTGCAGTCTTGTCGACTGCTGTTCAGCACCCCGTGTCTTCTGACTTACAGTGCAGATCGCTTTCTGCGCATCTTCCTTGTATCACCGTGTGCATGCAGGTAACAGCAAGGATACATTCCAGCTCCAATTTAAGTTTAGATTTGGAGCTGGAGAAGCAGAAATCGCCCCCCAACCAAGTAATGGCCAATTTTATTGCTCTTTGTTATGACAAGTGAGAGCACAGAAACCAAGTATATTCATGGGGACCGCCTGAGAACAATAAAACTCATTCAGCCTGATAAGTTATATGAAACTTAGTCATTATCAGCATGTGAATTAATGATACTATTAACAGAAAAAATAATTATTTAGGTTAATGTACTGCTTTCTTTTCCTCTTTTAATAAACAGTGTACATACTTGAACATAAAACCATATGATATTGTAGTCTTTTCTTGTCATAATCATCTCTTTGTGGTTTGGGTTGCTTTGTCCATAGTTGATTACTTCTGCTTTGTCCATAGTTGATTACTTCTGCTTTGTCCATAGTTGATTACTTTTGCATTGAAGGGTGAAGTATGAACAGCATTAGATGTTATAGGAACAAGAAGTGTTTATGGTTAGTGAAGGGAGGGGAGATTATTTTTGACCTTTTTCTTAGTTTTTATAAGAACTGGAAGAAGAGACTTTCATGAGTGTGTCCTCACCTAGAACAGAAATTAAAACCAATAGTAATCACAGAAGCTTTCGGCTTGCTGATATCTGAGAGGAACCTTGACTCTGAAGTTTCTGAAGGAGACTAAATTTAGATAACTTCAAGATGAAGACACTCATGTACTTGTAGATGTCAAATGTCGGTACATATGAATTGAATACATTGTGTTCAATAGGCTGAGGAAGACTTACAACTTAAGGCAAGTTTGATATTCAAAGTGGAGCTTTTCATTTATTCAGAGGAAACACTTTCCTGGTCTTTTCTGAGTGCCTTTGTCCTCATGGGGCTACCAGTGACCTCTGTGGGGTGACACTGACTCTGGGAGAAATAGCTTGTTTGTAGCTTATTCATTCCTTCTTACTAACAGTGAAAAGATACCAAATGTAAAAAGGTGTCATTTTTCTCTGTTATAGCGACTTCCTGAATAAATGTTAAATGGAGAGAAGGGAATAAAAATCTCAGAAGCAATAAAGTATGCCTCTTTACTTAATACACATTTATTTTGGAAAGGTTCTGAAGGTTTTTTACATTTTACAGTATTTGTCTTGCCACCTGGGTTACGGAGAGTTGCTGTCATAGCAGCCATGAGTGTTAACAAACTCGTTGCAAAGTGTTGCTTGTATTTTCTCGATAAGCCTGAGGTACCCATTAAAATAATTTTGGATTATTAGGAACAAAGACAAAAAACCTAAACCAACTTCCCCCGTGCTTCCCAGGCTCAACTTCCCCCCTTCATCCACAACTCCTCTATCTCCTTCCCTGGCCCAAGAGGGAATGGAGAAGGGGGAGCTGTGTACTGTCCGTAACAGCTCCTCCCTGCCGCGCCTTCCTCTGCATGCCTTTCCCCAGCTCAGTGCGGGTCCTTCCCACGGGCTGCAGCCCTTCAGGATAAACCTGCTCCAGCGTGGGCTCCCCCGCGGGCTGCAGGGCAGTACCTGCTCCACCAAGCTCTCTCCAGGGCTGCCGGGGAGCCCTGCTGGGGCCTGGATCACCTCCGCCCCCTCTCCCCTGGGGGCTCCCAAGGCCGTTCCTCGCCCTTTCCCCTCACCCCCCACCGCCGGGCAGCGCTTTGCCCTCCATCCCTCCCTCCCTCAGGCTCCCCCCGAGGCACCGCCATGGTGGCTGCGGGGCTCGGCCGCGCCCTGCGGGGGTCGGTCGGAACCGGCTGGAACCGGCTGTGTCCAGCCCGGGGCAGCCCCGGCCGCTCCCCGCAGAGTCCGCCCCACTGCCAGCCCCCGCTGCCAGCCCCGGGCACCTGCACCACATACACCTGCAAACAGGAATTCCTATTCTCCCAACGTATGTGAAAAGAGGACGGGGAAAAATGTGTCATTGTCAGTCTGGAAAGTTTGCTGTTTTCTCCCAAACTACCCCAGTAAGTGGTACTGCCACAGAATTAACACATCAAGATAGCTAAAAGTGGGTTTTCCCATCCATATAATTAGCAAGAAAAGTTACCATGTTGTCTGCAGGAAGTATTTCTACAGTTGAGCATTGCTTTGAACAAACAGATAGAAGTAGGAATATTGGTTTTTTAGTGCATGATGTTTAAAAGAAGATGAACAGAAAAAAATTACTTTCATTGGGAATTTTGCTATGGAAGTGACAAAACTGGGAAATGGGCAATTTCAGGCAAAGTATCTTGCAGTAATGGAGAACAAAGGTGTGTAGGAGGTAAGCAGGGGAGGGGAGCATGGCACAGTGGGAGCGTTTTCACCCCAGCCTCCCTAAAATTTTCACCTGTCTCATTCAAGTGCTTGACCTGCTGTCCAGACTCGGCACCAACAAACAACCCAACAAAAGCATGGTTGCTCTTATCATCAGATTGGTGTTGTGATCAATGTGTGGATGGTGCTTTGGGGACAGTAATACTGTCCCGTTACCCCTGTGCACCCCTGAAACGGTGGGGTCAAAGGTCAGCCAGCAGTGGGAGCCTGGCAGTCAGAAGCTGTGTTGCCATGGATTTTTAAAAAAGAGATTATTTTTTTTTAACCAATATTAAGAAGAAAGTTGTGAGCTGCTTGGAAAGTTAGCGAGAGAAATCAGGATGCAGCCAGGCCAAGCGCATGCACATATTCAGCACAAATGCTCATTTTTGTGGAACAAATTCATGAAATGAGTTTAATACTGGCTTTGGAGACAGCATTTCTATTTAAAAGGAAAAAATAGCAATAAAACCCCAAGATAATCCTTGTGTTAGGGTTTATTGCTTTTTCTTTTCTTTTTAATGGACTAATGTTAAGGTACTTGTAGGACCTAGACAGCCTGAGTTTCAGATACAAAGAGGAAAAGAGTGAGGATTTACATAAATCTGTTTGAAGAATAAGAAATAAAATAACAGAAAATGAATGTTGCTTAAAGAACATTACTGAAACAGTATGAAATAAGAATATAACAATGTTGTTCCTGGAGTTTTTCCTTGTGGTCATTATAAGAATACTCACTAGACAAGAAGAAAAAGCAAACATACATCGCTAGCAGAGCTTCAATGACCACCCTCAGAAGGATAAAGTAAATCTGGCTTCAAGACTCCCAGAACCAGATCAGACATTATGACTAAACAATACAAGTGCTGGTTTTAAATATTGCTGTGTTGTTCAAGATATTTAAATGAGAGTTAGAGAGGTTCACGTTTTAGTGGCAGCTGTGTTCTGGACCAGGACCATCAGTCCTGTTCATAGTTTCAAACCCATAATTTCACAACTTAATAGATAGGCAATCTCATATCCAGACTAATTTGTTTGGATTATTACTATTGGATTCTCAAATTGTTTAAAGATCCAGTATTTAAGACACCTTATGGGTAGGCTAAAGAAGGCTTTAAGAAGATGACCGCCACGCCATGTGCTGCACATTAATTAGGCAAAGGAACCATGAGTTTTCATACGGTGCTAAGTATTTGCCTGGATGAGAAACACTAGTGTGGTCCAAAACTTCGTGACAACTAAAGGCGAGCAAGAAGGGGACTTCACTTGGCAGAAATCTATGAGACTACAAGATCACCGAAAAGATACTTTTTTTTGGATCTGTAGGTGTGATATTTCTATACTAGTAATCAGGTCATACATACTATTTAAGAGGAAATCGCCAGAAAAAATTCCAACACATACAGACCTCCTTATCAAATATGCTTGGAACTTGGTTCGCTTTTGAGCTGCGTGGTTCAATATTGCTAGATGACCTTGGCCTGTTGTAAAAATGTCATCATGGATCTAGCAGTTATTTAACAATTGGTCCAAAACTGCTTGCTTTGTTGTAACTTTTAAGTTAGTTGACAGGTGTCCTAGACCTAGCTTTAGTGTGTCAGATTGTGCTAAAGTCAGTTGAATACTTTTTTAAGACCTAACATAAAAATGTATGGTTATAGTGCATATTATGTTAAAAATACGTTCGAAATAATAATACATGTATTAAGTAACAATATCAGCCACTAGGAAATCAATTATAGATGCTATGCTCAACATACACAACTGAGAACAGAAATCTTGTGTAATAATTTTGTATAAATGGAATACTGGATGTGAGTTATATATTTGTTAATTCAGGAATAAAAATAGCCCAAATACTTTTTCAACAGAGGAAAAAGTCCATTTTCTTCCTGCGACACCAGATGGGAGAGTGGTGAAGTTTATGTGCTTGCTTTTCTCTTGTGTGTGGCAGGTTACTCAGGTCCCATTTGAATCAAAACGTTTGCTCTATAGAAAAGGATTATGGTGGTTCCTATCTACCAGATGTGAAGGTTTTTTTGGCTTTTCATTTTGAGCTATACTTTTAAGTCCTCCAGCAGTAATAGTTGGGAAGAGACACTTGGAATAAATTTAATTAATTGCACAAAGTGCTGTTTGTTTTCCAAGGTATCTTCTGTGCCACTTAAAGTGTTTATGGTATGTGAGTCTAGCATGCGGTTGCTGTCTCTTTCACGTGGAAGTACCTAGGCACAGCAACGAAAGGTGGCACATTACTGATTGTGTGGGTTTTATACAGTTTTTGAAAATCACTAATGGTTAGTAGTCTAAGGTTTAGTTGTTTCCTTGAAACCTAATGATACTTTTGAGCATAAGGATAAAGAAATTGACTGAGTTATTATAACAGCTACCCCAATTTTATAGTAACTAGATTAATAGGAGCTGTACCAGATTTCCATTGTAAATGCTACTTTTTGCTCATTGAATATGTAAATACATTTGCTTATTTTCAGAGGGCTCGTCTTTTTTCTTTACCTTAGAATGGGAATGACAAAAGTTAGAGTTAATTGAAAATTTACCTTCTAAACTTCTGTGCGCAATTTGTTCAATATTCATTTGAATTGATGTTTAGCAGACGGTAACTTAGATCTGTACATAACATTGGTGTTAAATGGAAAAGTGTAAACAGCAGAGGCGGACAACTGTGAGTCATCTGATGTTCTTAAGACATAAAGAAAGACACAAATTAATTTTGTAAAAAATATGCTTTCCCTGTCATTCTGTTACCTTTTTTTTTACAACCTGATCAAATTTTGGGTGAAATTAATTAACTTTTCAATCTTTTCTAAGTCATTTTTTGAGAAACAAGGAATTCTAAAGTAGTTAGCTCGGAGTAGGGGGTCCTTTATTGTCTCCACTATTTCTTGTGATTTTAATGGGAAATCTAAGCTAGGGAAAAAGTGAGTCCATTAAAATGTAGTGTTGATCACTGTACATGTCTGATGACAGATTATAAAAAGTGTCCAATATATAATTCTTTCATGACATATTGAAGATAACATTTTTGTAATGTCTTCTATATTTAAAAAAGAGTAATCAAGTAACATATTTTCTAAGATTTATGAGAGGATGTGCATCTAAAGGGATTTCCCATTTCTTAGACTGTGTTGTCTATTAAATAATATGATGCTTAAGTAAGGAATGTGTATTATGCACAAGCTACAACCTTTTAAAATTTAAATTATCCTCTCTTGACAAATCCCACTTTTTAAAACCTTGCAAACTGGAACAATTTCATCCCTTCCTGATTCTCCCAGGCCACCCCTAGCCCGTCTCCACACACTGCTCAAGCTTTCCAGAGACACTGGTATAAAAATGTTCTACTGTTTAATTACCTTCTTCAGATGTTTTCTGTCTGAACATACTTTAGTAAAGCAAAAAGTTCACAGTAATTTTATAATTTTCTGACATCTCTAAAAAATTGTAGTAGATCATGAAAAGGCTTAATTGATTGAAGAAAATGTATGTTCATCCACTTATAATGACAAACATCTAGCATGTAATTAAAAATATAAGTTTTTCAGAGGTACATTTTTTTTTCCTGTTTAGTTGATAGCATTTTTGTAGTTGTGTATAAAGAACCTGGAGTAGGAAAAAAGATTACTCTCGTTCTCTTATATAGTTCTTAACACAATGGAATTTGTCACTGTTGTTGGCTCCTCTTGTACTGAATTCAACCATCTGCAGTGAATCTACTGAAGCTTCAGGGGCCTACACCTGCCTTTTCTCCCTTTTAACAATTTTGCAGTTGTAAGAGAGGAGAATGAAAGAGCTGGGGATGGGAAGCTGTAGTTAGGGTTAATTTCATGGGGATTTTTGAACACCGAGATGAGGAGATCATGATGGTGATACGGAGAGTGTGAGTTACTGATTTGGTGGAAGGGGGAGGGTTGGACCTTTCACAGTTTTCTGCCTGTGACATAAAGTTTAGAAAGCCATCCTGGGGGTGTTGAATGGATGGGTGACTAGGCCACCTATCTGGGTAGCAGGGTGGAACCTGAGCTCTGGACATGTAGCAGCTGCAGCAGGTGGAATCCTTTGAAGCAACAATAATTTCATTTCCATAAGGGAGGAAAAGTCCAAGGCTGCAGACAAGCAATCATCTCAGCTCCGATGTCTGTGATAGAGCATGAGAGATTAGAAGGAGGTTTCTCCTCATGCTTTCTATCATCTCAGCATTTTACTTAGGATCAGCAAGTTTTGAGGAAGCTGCTAATGCTGTTCATGTTTGACAGGAAGCATACATAGATGAAGGTTTAGGTAAGACTTTCCAAATTGCGGTTGTGCTCTAGGAACTCATGTTTTCCTCCCCAAAAAGTATACTGTTGATGGTCCTTAAGCAGCTTCAAAAAAAAATGTGGATTAGTAGCTTATTTTCTGCAGCAGCTCTTCCAGGAGAGTCATAGCTCTGATCTAAATGGAGTCTCTGTGCCTTGCAGCTGCATTGTGTGCTATGCTGCCACTTACCAATGCAAAAGCCTTCACCCCTCACCTTGCTCCCTGTATATTCACACTTGGGCTAAGTAAGAGAGCACCATGCCAATTTTCTGCTACTTCCTAATTCTTTACTGTTATCTGCTGTTTTCTTATGTTTAAATTCTTAACTGTGTATTATAAAATCTGGTATAAAGCAGAAACAGTTCTCAGTGATACCTCACTTCTACTTGTGGTGTTGTCCTTGCTTTGGCTTAATATTTATTAGTAGAGACACTTTCTGAAATGTTAATGACAAATGCACCAAACCAGTTATTTTCAAAACTATTTTCTTTTGAACTAGCCCTGTGTATCGACTTCTTCCTAAAAGCCTTTTATCTCATATATGGCTATATTTTCCCAGCACGAGTTTAGATTGAGAACGCCTGAGTTTCTACAGCCTTTTGATAAATGTGACAATCTGTGTTATAAATGCATCAAAGACATATGTATTTTTGAACACTGGCATAGCTTTGTCTTAATACTTGCAACGTTTTTCTGTTTTGTTTCTTTACTACTGTGCAATATATTTTATGTTTAAAAACGCATGCATATATATGTGAAGGTAAAGAAGTAAAAGGAATTTGTTAATTCAAAATACTGATTCAAAAAATTGACTTGTGTACAACTGGTGTTAAATAAGTAGAGAAAAATTCCTGAAGCTAAAGAGAACATAAAATTGGGATGATAATAATGGTGTGTGGGGGTTAAACTTTTAAGAAAATTTTTATATTCATTTCCTAGGTGGCCTGTATGTCTTAAAAGCGGGAACATAAAAGTCAGTGTCAGACAGTAAGAGGAGTGCTGCTCAAACTCGGCTGTGCAGGAGCAAGAATAGCATCTGGAACAGATGTGTCAGCTGACACCTGTTTCAGGTAAGATGCTTCCTCAGGGCTTCGGCTTGCTTGTGTAAAGCCAGGCTCTGTAATGCTTTAGTTACAGTAGAAAATCTTCTTGGGCCCATTCATGGGAACTGTGGAAAAGCATGGGACAACACCTAGCCTGTAGTCTTCCTGAGCTAAAATGGAAATCTTGCTGCTTTGCCATCTTGCTTGTGCAGGGGCAGACTGATTTCTCTAAACCGCCCCCAAGTGAGTGTTCAAATTGATGCACCACAATAATAGGCAATAAGATCCATATTGGCAGGTGTCATTTTAAATTGCCTTACAATTCAGATGATTTTGAACTACTGATGAAAGAAATCAAAGTAGTTTTAGGCTTTCCTTTAGGAATCAATAAATAAAGTGAGATATACTAGAAGAACTTATTATGAGCCTTCATCAACGGAAGATGTTATTACACTTGTTACTGATTTGCTGACAGGTTCATTATTGCTGCTCGATAGTATAGGATGATTTTTCCTACTTTGGGCAGCTGCTGTAGAATAATGGTGTAATGGAAAATCCCACTCACATCAAATGGAGGGGTGAAGACTGTTTTGCTAATGACTTTTATTAAATATTCTGTAACTAATACACAGTCACATAGAAGCTTTCCATCTTTTTCTACCATACTGTTTTTTGATGTAGCTTTATATCCCATCCATGGTTACTCTTTCGGTTTTAGGGGTGTTGCTATTAACTGTTCATGGCCAATGTTTTTCTGTTGCCTTTTTTTTTTTTTTTTTCCAGTTTTTAAATATTTGAAAAATTCTATATTTGTCTTATTTTTGGATGGTATTTGTTAATATGAGTAAATCTATAAGAAAAAGATGGGATGTTGTCCAACCAAAACTACTGATTCAAAAAAAAAAAGATGCTTTTTTTTCTCAAAAGCCTAATGGAAAAGAAAATCTCATTGCAGACAGCTGCTTACATTGTGTGCTATACCAGTTTTGTCTTGTGTAACATACTCTGCAAAGACTGGTGACTCTCAAAAATGTTGTTCAGAACTGTAGAAAATTAAGAAAGACAACAAGAATGATTAAGCCCCTGGAAAACTTCCAAAATGAAGTACAACTGAAAATGTTTGCCTATTTTAGGAGCAGACAGGGGTATTTAAAACATGATTGATGTATATGCAGCCTTCTAACCAACTCTGG
The DNA here is from genome assembly GCF_034619465.1 of Leptosomus discolor. Taxonomy (NCBI): domain Eukaryota; kingdom Metazoa; phylum Chordata; class Aves; order Leptosomiformes; family Leptosomidae; genus Leptosomus; species Leptosomus discolor. The sequence goes on along the minus strand of NC_141391.1, from coordinate 107,375,528 downwards.
TGGCAACAAGGGTCTCAGTTCGTTGGTCTTTAATTAATATCTCTTCAAGCCCGAGAATCTGTGCAAGTCAAAATGAACTACTTTGATTACTCCGTGAGCTATTTCTTCTCAATTGCAAATGCTGACTCAAATGTCTTCACAAAGCAGGGGGAGGAGAAATAGAAAGTGGGAAGGTGAGGAAAATGAGATGTCATATACATTTTTCTTGAAACTTGTGGATTCAAGTTCTCCACTCTGATTTGGTGAAGCAACGGCTGAAACAAATTGCCTTTTTTTCCATGTGCCTGTTTGGCACAAAACAGCCTCAGCTCAGCCACGGCTGATGCTTCAGCATCAGCTGTCTGCCAGCCACCACAGCTAGCTGCTTCCTTAGCTCTTGCAGCTGCTTTTATTCTTCAGTGACTTTTGCTATAGCAGGATACATCAGTGTACAGGATTGCAGAAAAAAAATCATACTCAAGAAAGATTTTAAAACACAGTCTCATAGTAGTTAAACATGGGAGTGTTACACTTAAGCTCTGTAAGTCATTGCAAAACATTAAGGTGACTGCATGTGCCAGACAGTTCAGCCTAGATGTTCTGCCCAGTGCTATCGCAAGGGTGGTTTTAACACAACATGAAAGTATGTTGAATTTAATTTTCAGTCTTGCTCATTGATTGATACTTTTCATTCAGCTTTATTTTTTTCCACCAGCTACCAACAGAATGGCTACATTTTACTATTTCTGTGGGCTTGACAACCCTTTTCTTTTAGACCTTGGCTGTGGCCCAAACGTGCATATTGTGTGAAATACCTAGTGTATGAAATGGAATGTAAAAGATACAGAATTTCAGTTCCCTACATTTGTTAAAACAAAAGGGACACGTCTTGGAACTGAAAGGTAGCAAATGAATAAAAGGAGATACATGTAATTAGGTTGGCATCGAATCCAAGAACTTAGTACGATTAAGTGAAAAGAAAAAAACAAAACTACTAATATAAGTAAGAGACATCACTGGAGTTACCAAGTGCAACCAGTTTTGGAAAAGCTGTTAAACACAATGCTTTACACTTTAATCTCTCATTATAGGCAGCCTGCATGATTGAGATTATCCCAGATTTGATGACTACCGAATTCTCATTTCTTCATATGAAGAATTTTGTAGTGGCTATTAATTCAGTATTTTTACACTGATAGTGGCCAGTTAGTAGTTCAGTGTGAAATATTTGGTTTAACAGCTCTTCCAAAATTGGTCTGCTAGTTGCACCAGTCCTTTTTCTGGAATCTTACTAAGTTCTTGGATTCATCTGTATCTTGTATGGATGGCAGTTTCCTTGTTTTCGTATGTTCTTTGGTAATTCCTAAGGAAGGTCGATTTTCAGGATAAATCAACTATAAATTTGTTCTTACAGACTGTTGTGAGGATGTACCCAAATGCTAAACTTAAGGCTTGCTTGTTTCCAAGAAGCTAGTGCTAGTGTGGTGTTCTCACCCCCACTGCTGCTGTCCCCAGGCAAGGAGGGTAACAAATTAATTGAAATCACTGCAGACATCACACTTGCTGATTGGCATAGAGGTTTCCAAATCTAGTCACATGTACCTTTTTAACATTTTTCATCCTTCTCGTAAGTATTTTCCTTTTGTTCTGTGGACTGCTACTGAGGATACTAGAAGTTAATAAGGAGCAAAGGAGCAGAAGCAGGAAGCAGGAGATCTCTTTTTTTTTTTTTTTATGTTTTCAGGTGTACATCAGGCAGTGCACTGCATGGATTTCTTCTCTTGGGCTGTGTGCTGAAAACAGAAGCTAACAGATAAAATCCCAACCGTTAAAGGAGAGGTTTATTTTTCCCAGCTACTCTACCTGTGGTAACTTAATTGAGGTTTCTTGACAAAGCAGCAGCTTAAAGTTAATAATCTCAGGATCAGACTGTCAGTGCAGGTTTGGCAGACTAATTATGTCCGTGCTTCTCCTGTAATCCCCAAGATATAAATCAGGAAAGTTCCTCTACATTCAGCCAAACACTTAAGTGTGTTCAAGTGATTCGTTAAACAGAGGGTTAGTGCTGAAGTAGTCTATGTACTTTGTTTTGGCTGATAGTATGAATCACTGACTTGTAAAAGGTCTCATTGCCGTGGACCTCGTGAATGGTACCAATGTGTTCTCCACATCAGGAACCTTGATTTTTCATCCTGATGTTGAGCGACACAGGGAGGGAACTTGCTGCAACCTCACTGAAAAAGGTTTGAGCTGGGAAGGTGGAAGATTCCCAAAGTATGTAGCAGCAGCAACAACAACAAAAAAAATGGAAGGTATGATGTTACGCTCTGGAAGGGTGTAAACTCAAATGGGTCAGAGAGACATGAAAAGTTCCTGAGGCTCTTCTGTTACTCACAACACTGTTGTAAGTGTTATGGACCCTGTATAAAATGTAGCATTGCACATCTCTGCTGGATAAGGTAATTTCATGATTCAGGAGATTTGAAGGTTGAGAAGGGTTTTGCTGCACCAGTGGACCTTACGTAAGTGCATTGCTAAGGAAATGAAAGCATTTAGGGTTTGTTATTGTGTCTAGATCTGTCTGCCATCTCATGGCTAAGGACGACTGTTAAGAAGTGCTACATTCATACATATTGTGCAGCTACACAATTCTACTGGGAGTTAATATGTAGAGTTAATCCAAGATAAAAAGCATGACAAGCTGCTGCTTCTCCTATGCAGTGAACTCCTGAGCTGAAGGGTTTCGTCTTCCGGAAAGAGGGACCTTGGCAAAATGAGTGCCTAGATTATGTTCAGAACCTGAAGGCTGAGCTTGGAGTGACGTAGTGATTGGATCAAAATTATGCATATGCCAGGTAGATGAGCAAGTGTAAAGTACTTCTTTGAATCACGTTCTTGGTAAAGCTTGCTACTTTCTGCACTGAGCTAGGAGACTCTTTGCTCTCTCAACTCTTCCGTGATCTTGCATCTTCATGTCACGTCAGTGGCTGAAGACAGTGTGAGAGAGATCCCTTTGGAGTGTCTCTGGACTGTTTATTAATCAACGGGAGAGGTTGCTTTGAGTAACAAGAAACAACTGTCCAACTTTCAGCTAGGGGTGAATGTGTTGCCCTGAAGTGTTCTCTGGCCTGTGGATATAGGAGATGAAAATGATGATTCAAGTTGCTTTTTGACATGGAAATACAGAGCACTTCCAGTAAGTTTCTGAAGTAGTATTTGCTAACACTTTTGCTTTTCCCAAGCATTGGCAAAAACTCAGCTCTAAATCTGTCTTGAGCAAATATAAAGCAAAAAAACCCCACGCTGCCTTTTCTAGATTTTCAGTGAAACAAGAGGAAGAGACAGACTACTTGTCATTATTACAATCTTCCCTACTTGTTTCCCCCCCCCGTATCTAAAGAGATTTGAACGTAAAATAGTTGCACATACAGTGACACACTGTTGTACACTTTTACTATTTTATTTTCCTTTATTTTTGGGGGAAGTTTAATTGATCATGATGTACTGAAAATCCTCTGAAAGCAAGACTGTTTCAAAGAAATATTGAAGTCCACAAGTAGTTCTATTAGTTGCATTATTGAGGGAAAACTATGCTGTATTTTGTGCATAAGTGCCTTGCTCACTGAGCATAAAATTATTTGAGTAATCACTTTGAGGATTACAAAGGAAATACCTAGCAAAAATGTTCTATTTCTCCCTATAGTTGAAAGAACTGCCCTTTGTTTTGAAATAAGTATAAATTTAAGAAGCAGCTATCCAAAACTGTGAACTAAGCAACAGCAGAACAATCAGACTTAGAGCAAGTAGATTTTAAATACTATATAATTTATTTCCTCTGTTCCTGAGGTTACTTTGCTTCAGAGCAGCTTTGTAGAGGATGATCTTTGTCTACCATGTGTTTCATCTGTAATTTGACATACAGCTTTCCGTTAAATACCAGCTATCAGTGTAACCCTGTACTTTAAAACATGTTCTCAGAGAACAATTACACTTTACTGAGCTAACCTGGGCATGCTAAAAACTGCTTGGTTTTGTTTCTTTGCTTTTGAATATGTCCCTTAGGGTTGTATTTGAAATAAGATATTTATTCAAAACAGTTGAGACCAAAAGGAGGACTTGGAAGGACTCCCACTGTTTTTCCCTAAACAATTTTTGTCCCTTCCCTCTATTGACCATTGTCAGCCATGTGAGCCCCATCGATATTAAGAGGTTGTTCTACTGAAAGGCTACCACAGTGAAGAAAGATTTCAGATAGGCTGTCTCTAGTTTATTATTATCTACTTTTAAAGTGATGGTGTGTTTTCTCTCTCCTTTCCCCGAATTGTGCAGCTTGGACCAACAACAGATACTGTGGGATGCATCTCAGAATATGCTACAGTAGTAAGTGCTCATCTCCTGTTGGGCAGCAGCAAGGTATGAAATCCAGATTCAGATGAAGTGACTAACTGGACCATGCTGCGTTTGTCAAGAAACAGATAATTCAGGTACTATGGCAATTTTATTGCTTTAATATGTTTGCAATAGTAGGTTTCAGATGTTTCCAGGGTTATGTGTCAGCTCAGCAAGATTTTGAGGATCTGAATTTTTATGTTAGAGAGTAGCAGTCCCTTAGTACATCTGCAGTCGTTTGAATCCTAGCCCCATGTGCAGCTTCCAGGAGGGCCTAAAGTCTCTCTCAAATCCTTTTTAAATGTATCTATCTGCACCACCAAGTTCCTAAATATGTTTTATAGTTTTGTTCTTTTAACACAGCTCCATTCTTGTTTCAGTGGGAGACAGGCAATTAAATCCCTTAGGTTTCTTGGAAAATCCAATTTAGCAAGTGCTACAAACTTCAGTGAGCTAAGTTGAGCTTTGAAGTAAAATCTGTTACCAGTGAACTGCAGTTAAGGGTGTCTTGAGATCTGCATGCATGTCTAGCTAAGTTAATTTCATTGCAAATTACATTATCGCCAAAATTTCACTGATGGAAGGTTGTTTCTATGGTTTTAAAAAATATGCAGAATTACTTAATTGCTGCGTACTTTCTCATCTGAATATCTTAGATTTTAGAACAGTTAAAATCAGGTGTGGTAGGCAAGAATTGCAATGCAGTAAGTGATATTCAAAAAGAATAAGAAACATTACATTGCATTTCCAGAGCTGTGAAAAAAGCAATTTAATACTGCAACACTGACAAATGTTTATGTTTTAAAGTGTGCACAGAAAACTGAAATTGAATGTTGCATAAACATTTTCTAATTTAGAAAACAGGAGGTCTTCAGCACCTTTATACTACAGTGGTTTGTGTATTTTCATCTCAAGATTTTATATGTATATATATATGTATATATATATATAGTAAATTCAATTTTCTCTTTAAATACACTCTATTTATATTGTATGGCACAAGTAACTCTGGAGAAATGGTATAAAATTTATTTTTTGTATATTATTTGCGACTGTGCTGTAGGACTTTTTGAAAGGTCAGACCTTGTAAACCACAGTCTAACTTTTCAGTAATTTGTTTTAATCTTTTAGATTCAGTACTATTTATTTGTAATTACTCATTTTCAGAAGAGACTGGTTAATAATGTTCCAGGGTTGAGAATTTATTGAAAAACTGCACTCTTTCAAGCTGATGTTCCCACCTTTTGTTGTTTATCAGTAACAGAATTATCGTTGTCAAAGCGTATTTGAAGGCACCCATCCCCTTTATTCTCAAGATAGTTGAAAGTAAATAATTCTTAGAATAGATGTTTTCATACTGATCTAAGGTATTTAATCTTGTGGAAAGACAAAAAGGAGAAGTAGGATTCTCACAAGTTATTTATGTGGCAGAAAAACTCCTTGGGATGGCAATAAAAATCTAGGAGACAAGCTATTTTGAAAGGCACTACTTCAGCATAAAGCCCTTTGGCAGAACAGGTCTCAACAGGCACAACTAAATGAGAAACATTTTCTTAAGAAGGCGAATGGTCAAAAATAGACATTCCTCCTTAACACGTTTATGAAAGTCTTTCCACAGGACTTCAGGGAGTTAAAGTACACAGGAAATTTGAACAGTCTATTATATATAATAAATGCACGTAATACAATCTAGGATCAAAGAGTAGTGTAGGTCAGAAGGGACATTCAGAGGTCTCTAGTCCAAACCTCTGCTCAAAGAAGGCCCATTTTAATCAAGTTGATCAGTCTTGTCCTGTCGAGCTTTGAGTATCTCCATGGATGCAGTTTTCACAGTGTCTCTCGGCAACTTTTGCCATTTTTCAGCCATCCTCATGGTGAAAAAAAGATTTTCCTTTAGACTGAGTCAGAATTTTCTGTGTTCCAACTTGTGCCCGTTGCCTCCCTTCTTTCTACTGCATACCTCTGAGTAGAGTCTGGATACTTCTTCACAACATATTGGAGTTATAGGGAGCAAGAAGCTATTCCCTGACCCTCTTCAAGCTGAACAAATTCGGTTTTGTGCCTGTCTTTGTACATCATGAGACCCAGTGCCCACTTGGTGGTCATCTGCTGAATGTGCTCCAGTATGTCAGTATTTTTCACATACTGGATAGTCTTAAATGAGTTACAGGGCAAGCAGAAGGGGAGAATCACTTTCCTGGTCCTGCTGGCCACACTTTTGCTAATAAAGACCAGGATGTGCCTGGCCTTCATTGTTGCAAAGGGACATTTCCAACTCCTCTTCAGCTTTCTGTCTGCTGGGACCCCCATGTCTTTTTCTGAAAAGCTGCTTTCTGATGAGTTATCTAGAAATATTTTAAGGTTCTTTTGTATTTTAACTTTATTTCTGTAAACTAAATGCACAATGTTAGTTTTATCTGCTTAGAAAATATCTCTCTGCCCAGATTATGAAATGACATTTTGGGAGGATTAGTTAGGTTTATACTTAATGTAGGATATACGTTCTTTGTCTGACATGCAAAAGTTATTTATGTGTAACTATGATTTTGATTGGCATGTCCATAATTAAGTGTTAATAAATGTTTCATTAATGGGTATACATGACAACAGTTGATATGATCGGCAAGGTTACAAAACGTCATGTCATACCATTTCAATTTCCCTTTAAGAAGACCTAGCTGAGTGGTGTATAGAGGTCTCCTACATAAATCTAATCATATCCCTGGCTTTACAGTGTTCCAAGCAGCTCAGCATGCAAGCTACTACTGCAAAAGCTTAAGACATAAAAAGAAGAGAATAAGGAGTTCTTCTAAGTTAGTATAGCTTGTTTTCTTTGAGACAATTTCTGTTTATGAAAAATTAATAATATGAGAGCATAGCAGCCCAGCATGCTAGGACCTAATTTAACTGATGACTGCAGCTCAGTTCCTGACATGCTGCTTTGCAGGATATGAAAACTGCGGTTAGCTCTGATTTTGCAGTTGATGACATACATCAAGTGAGGCAGGAGAATTTTATATCATACTTTACAAAAATAAAAATGATGGAAGAAAGAGTGACAGCTCTTTGCTGATCCTGTGCTTAAAGCTGTTAAAGTTCTTGGCACTTTGCTCTCATGAGACTATAATCATAAGATGTTGTTGCATACTATCAGTGGCAGTGGCCATTAAATATTCACCAGAAGGACAAATAACATAAATATAGCATTTAAAACTCTATTTCAGCACATTGCAAGTTCGTAGCTAGGAAAAAGATTGAGACTGAACTGGCAATGAAATGAAAGATTGAGTTCTTTCCTATGGAAATGTACAGGTCTGAGGACAGAGAGCTTAGTTGATAATCATACAAGACAAGGCTGATAGTCCCCTCAATAAGTCATTTGCTCTAGCACACTCCTCCAAGATGGTCAAATCCACACAAATCTTCTCTTATCTATTTTTTTTCTTAAAAATTACCAGTAGTGGGAGATTCAAGAACTCCTAAGTTGATTTTTACTTTTAGATTTCTTTTCAACTACCATAAAAAATGAAAGTTCCTTAATACAGTTTAACTTGATTACTTCCTGTCCCATCTTGAGTGAATGTGGAGAACATACAAGGTCTTTTTATTATGGAAGCCTTTAGCACATATTTGCTACAGTTATCATGTCTCCCTAGTCTTCGAACTAATCTCCTTTTATAAGGAGAAAAAGACACATCTTTTTCTATAGACCTGCTATTTCATGGCTAAGTGCTTGTATTTGCACAGCTGATTATTCTTACCTAATAACAATTTTCTCTTCCCATTATGGAATTACATCCTACATAATTCACGGTATTGGTTCAATTAGTCAAGAGCATTTTTTAAATCACATCCTTCCTGGCAGCCCTGAAAACACTTTGTGCACCTTTCTACTACCTCCTGTATTCATATTGCCTTCAAATTCAAGGAGGGTCCTTCGTTATCTAGCTCATTAATGAAAGTATTAAGAAATACTAAATGCAGGGTAGACACTTGGCTGATTTTATTCAACACATTGTTTTAGCAAAGGTTCAGAGTAAAAATAAAACAAACTAACTACTCTGCTGATGATTTTTCTACAAGATAAGAAACCATTTTAAAACTGTTTAATCTACAGTGGTTTAGCCAACATGTTTCTCAGAATATTGCAAGACTGTCAAAAAGCCTTGTTACACTGAAGAAGCATGCTGTCAAGATACTTTTTATTTATAAAAAGTTATAATGTTAAGATGCTATAAAAAAAGATTAGTCGTGACTCTTATTCCTGTATTATCTTTTAGTTACTCAGAAATAGTTGTTTAGAATAGGTATCCCAAGATTATTCTGGATGCTGAAGGGCAAGAAAAAGAAGAAAGGTTGCTACTGCTCTTATTTTTCCTTTCAGTGTCTCATTTTGCGCAGTGATCTTCAAGGCAGGAGTTTGTATTTAGTTTTTTTTTTATTTAAAATTTTTAAATATATTTAGAGTTCTGTTCCCAATGTGTATTTTAAGTATTAAATTATTAGTTCAATTAAGCATGCTTGTTTCTTGGAGTGGCTCTGTACTATTGGGACTGTTCTGTCTATCCCATGACTTCTAGAATACTTCCCAAGTAAAGCATCTGAAATACAACACAATACAGCCAGGGAAAACTTGGAGTGGCTCATTATAAACAACGTAATTGTAGTGTGGACTTCTGGCTCTGTTTTACAAGGTAATTTTTGGCTGTAATTGCTTTTTGCAAAGCAAAGACCATGGAAATAAAGACAAAAGACTGAACTTCATTTTTTTTTGTATTTTTGTTAATGTTTTGACCACATACTTTTACATTATTTTGGTACTGTAATCCAGTTCTTCAGTGCTTTCAAAAATAGATATCTATTTTTTTTAAATACTCTTGAAAGTTTAAACAAATGTATTGCCATTTCATTTGTTTTAGGGAAGAAATTCAAATAATGTGCACTGAAGTAGGAAATGTATTTACGCTTTTTCTAATTGAAGTTCTGCAGTATGCACTATTGACCCATGAACAACCTAGTTGTAGATGTCTAGATGTCTAAATGTCTAAATATTTAGGCACTGTGAGCAAAGGGAACTTGGAATGGGAGTCATTCACTTAGAAAAGAGACAGAACAACACAGCGCTCTCATTAGGAAGCTGTTCCCTATTTATTATTTAAGAGCCATTCAGGCCACACTAAATTTTTAACTGGAGTAAGCTGTAACCATTGAAACAAAACTGGACATAAGGAGAATATGCATGCCTTTTATATACTGTATCTATTTAATCAGTTCTCAGTTGGAAAGCTCTTGAATAGATTTCAGATTGTGGTCATCCTTTTGTTTGTCTTCAGAACTTGTTCTTTAAGCACAAATACCTAATTCTTTAATCAGTTATTTCATTTTCTGTTGTGTCTTGGGAAAGCTACCTGAAATAATTACCTCATCTAATCAAAGGTTTAATGAATCCTTGATAGGAAGAAAGCAAATATGATTTGAATGAGCCATAGGCATGAATTAAGACTGTTGTTATTACACTTGTTCTAAAAAAAAAAATTCTAAAGTAATCTAAAAATCATCACTTTTTCAAGCAAGGAATGAATTTCCCCTTCATTATTTATTTTATCAACTCTTTTTCTCAGTAGTCTGCCTACTTTCACTATTAGAGGACTAACTGGGAAGCTGCTGGAAATGTACATAATGGTTCTGTCAGAGCAAATACAAAGTTAGTAGAAATGGGACAATTTAACTGCAGAAGACTCTTGTCTTCATAATCTTTTTCTTTCTACAAATTGTCTTCTGTCTTGAATCTCGATTAAACTACTTAGGTGAGACAGTTTGCAAGTGTGTGATTGTGCATATTTTGAATTAAAACCTTTTAGTTATTTACTCTAAATGGTAATGGTGAATTGCAACAGAAAGCCCTGCTGTTCACTCAAACTACAAGAGGGCAACAGTGCATTCTCTTCAGATGTTTTATGTGAATTTCTCTAATGCCTGTGCATACTTTTTTATAATTTAAGATTTCTCAAATTCAGATGAAAACAGTGGTTACTCTGTTACTGTCACTGTCAGTAAATTTTATTTCCTTCAGCACTCTACCCTACTGATATCCACGTTTCTCCCTTACTCTACTGCAGATTTCTACTTACTGGGTCATGGATCTGAAGAAAAGCAGAACTTGCTGTCTCTTGTGTTGCTCGGTTCTTGTCCTATATTCAACTTCTAAATTTTGTTTATATTTTTTTTATAGCAGTCTCATTCAATCTGACCTTGATTTCTCTTAGGGAATGGGAGAACTGTCTTTAAAAAAAAAAAAAAAGTGAAGAGCTTAAAAACAGACATAAATATCATACAGAAAATCCATGACGATATGATTTCTCTTTTTTTTCCTTTTTCTTTCTTTTTGTCTCTTGTCCTTTTTAACTCAGTAGAGACAAAGTTACCATGTTTCCTCTCTTGGTCCCTTTAGCCTTCAGCCGTTGTAACACTTGCAGCCCACCGGAGGACCTTTTGAGTCTTTCACAGTACGTAGCGGGAAAAGAGGCTGATGAGAGCTCTGAACTTTAAATGAATGTTTGATATTCCTTCTAGGATGAGATGTGTTTCCATTGGAGTTTATTCTGCTCTGTGCTTATTCTTTAAAACATTTTTATCTGTTATTGCATGGCTGGTTTAGCTACTTTGGAAGGAAAGCAGAAGAGAAAGGTGGAGGATAAAGATGGTTACGTTGGAGGCTCACCAGCTGTAAAAGGCCTATTATAGATGGGTGACTAGTAGAATAACTGCTATAAGTTATGCTAATAGATAACTTTGTCTCAGTATGAATTTGTAGAAAAGTGGAAAAGCTAATATATCCACCTACTTGTAAAAAGTAAGTCTTTATGACTTTTAGTGTAATTACTTTGATATGCTAATATGTTGGTACAATACCATGCACTCATTCCATATTTTTTTGCTGTGATATGTTGTTGACTGAAGTAAAAATACTTGATCCCCAAATTCTAAAATGAGAGGACTGTTCAGTTTTTTGTATGCAATAAGCTTTACAACTTTTTACTTCATTTAGTGGCTTACTGATGAAAATCAGTGACTGACAAGTGATAAACTGTTTAAAATAGTTTTATACTTGCAATGTATACATGTACAACATTTCTGTTCAACTAGAAGCCCATATAAAGTGGATTCTACATCTAATCTTCTTTGACTGTAGAACACAATTGCAACCTTTTAATCTTGTTTGCGCAAAACAATTTTGCTGTTATTCTTTTTCATAAAATGAGTTGGCTAGCATGCAATTCTCCAGTAAGATAGGAAGGAAAAGGATTACTAAACTTGTCTGAGACAGCAGCTGTGCAAATATTGCTTTTTTAATTTCTTTTTTCCTCACTATTTGTTATTCATTAGTAATGTCTTTATCTGACACTAGCATAGCTGAAGTTGTTTGCTTTGTTTTCCCTTTACCTTTACCAAAGAAAATGATCCTTCTTAGTGAACAACTTCTCTCTTAATTTAATTTAAGAATGAATACCAGGAAAATGCAAAGAATAAGTTACCAGTCATCTTATGAATTGCCATTTTGGTTTTATCACAGTATTAGTTTCAGGATTTGAAATTAATTTAATGTTAGATATCCTACTATGGAATAGGGAAGAGAACAGACAAGCTTCAAATCCGTATTCATTTGTCAGCAGCAAACATGCACAGAATCTATTAAAAAACAATGGTAAATAAAATACTAAATTCAAGATGGAGAGAATGCTACTTACGCTGCTACTCTTTATCTGTCTTTCAATGGATTCTACGATGCTCTGCCAATTTTTGAACTATATAGTACTTTCTCAACTCTGTAGATACAATTTACTTCAAATTACTTTGCATTTGTGATGGAATGGAAGAACAACTAGCAACATGGAGTCTGTTTTGCAGATCTCTCCTTAACTTTCTTGCTTTCAATTTTGCTATATGCATGAAATTACTGTTTAAAATCTTGTCCCTTTAGCCTGAAATAGGTGTACCATGGGTATTAAGCCTGGCAGACTGCGTGCTGTCACTGAGAAACAGAAATTATGTCAAAGCAGGTATTTGAAGAGTTCTCTTTGCTTGACTGTAATTTTGTAAACTCTTGACATGTTGATAATTATGGACTGTGTATATCATGCATGGTACAGATCAAGTGTGTTACCTTATTTAGTCTGGAACAAGTTCAAGACAAAGGGAAACAAACTGTTGATTTAAAGTCAGTAAGGGAGCAAAAATGACAAAAGAGAATGAAAATGCAAATTGACAAAGCCACTAGGAATGGAAAAATACAAATCTTCTGTTATAGTTGTTTGAAATTCATTTGACAAATTCTACCATAGTGATATGACTTCTCCATATTGATATGCTCTTGGCGTTAACTATGTAAGCCACTATAGGACAAAGGTTATGCGATGCATGAAAAAGGATGATTTATGTTGAAAGGGATTTGGAGTAAGAATAAATAAGCTTTCTTTCGTGTGCTTTGATTTCTTTCCTAATGGAGTGGGGCAGTAGTATCAACAATACATAATAACAGATACTCATTTATTCTATCTTTGTGGCACCCCTTCTAGGAATACGATGCTGCTGTGATGATTCACAGTATCGCTGATATTTGAGAGGATATCGAGATACTGGTTAATTGGATGAAATTTTGTTTTGCTAATCTTTAAAGTTTCTTCAGTATCGAAGTGAAATAAATGGCATATGGTACTTCAGCATGCGGTCAGAAGTTTGTTTTCTCACTTTGTAGTAAAATGCATGGAATTGTACCTGATCATACCTACTGTTCTGTATCAAGGATAAATCATTGCCAAGTGTGTTCTAGAGGATAGACTTAATTTTAAATCCCTGTCCACAAGTGTATGAACAAAAGATTGATGTTACTTCATAGTTGCAACCACTAGTTTTAGCAGAGTGGCTATGAAGCCTACTGGCTAGAAAACTCATGAACTGTTTGACCCCAGCACTAGTAAATGTATAAAACTGAGTAAGCCAAGATTTAGGAGAGTTGAGGAGAAGGAACTTGTGGATGCCAGATGTACTAGCCTTTGGAGGGAGAGGGGCAGTCAGGGGAAAGAGAAAACTTGATGATTTAAAAGAAGAATAAACCAGTAACCAACAACCTACTGTTTTCAGTCTGTTCTTCCTCTATCCCTATCCAAATTGAAATGTAGAAGGCAGTCCATATAGAATTTGAAAAAAAGTATGAGTGTCTATGTTGGGGGGAAGGAAGGTTTAGAGTTTTCTGCATGGAGCATAGCGGGTCTGGTTACCTGCCATGAAGGTTAATGACATCTGGTACATGAAGTGATCTTCACAAAATGAAGATGCTTGTGCCAGTGAGGTTCACTTAGAGCAGCTCAAAAAACCAAGTTGATACGTTTTCAACATACTGGATTATATCATGGTACACTTTTATGTCTAAGGTAGTAAAACTAGCAAAAGATTATTTGAGACAGACCACATCAAGCTGAAGCAGGATTGTACAATGAATCTTTGTAACAGGCAACAAATTTGTGGGGTTTGTACTGAGGTTACCCTATTGCAGAATAAGAGTTTAACTGGCAATCAGGCTACAGCAGTGGGTAGATTTGATTATTAGGTGTTTCTATGTATACCTTCAGGTGTTAGTGAGGACCACATGGTAACTTCCTCTTGAGTTGGAGCAAGTTACCATGACCCTATGTATCAGTGAGATGAGAGGAGGCAGGAGAGAAGTTCTGTACAGAAGTTTAAGCTGTTAAAGAGGAGATAAGACTCTTGAGTGTAGTTCCTGAAAAAAGTGATATAGGGAAGGAAGTTTTCATTTTATAAGAAGCTACCTGACTTTTTTTGAAAAAATGGAGACCATATAGAAAGGAGGTGCTTTGTCTAAACACAGGGGTGCAGCCAGCAATAAAATCTAGTCATTACAAATGCTGAAAGACAGCACATAAGGACAGATGAACACTCAGTTCAAAATGACTTCTACTCAACGGATAAATCTAGGGAAGCTAAAATTCCTCTTCAACCTATTCACAAATTATTTGGAACATTGATGAACAATTAGGTGACAAAGCTTAGATGATAGAAAATGATACAGTACAGTAAAAACAAAACCCAACTCTGAGTAGCTGCAGAATTATTTCACTATTCTGATATCTTAATGACTGAGTAATGGCAGATGAAATTAAGGGCAGTTGAAACTCAGGGCAGATAAAGAAAAGGCAACCCTAGTTATTACATCATTGAGAAACTCTGTATTAGCCTTCACCACTCAAGGAAAAGGGGTCTTAGTGCCATTAGAGCACCAACTCAGAGCTCAGAGGTTGTCAAAAAGATGTAAGAATTTTCTGAAATGGATGAAAGGGAAAGCCAAGAAGCACTGCTGTAAGTCAGCTTATATCTTTGTGATGCTCTCGAATCTTGGATGTTACATTATGTTCTGATCCCCTTATCTCAAAGGTAATAAAATAATTTGGAAAAGGTAAGAAGAAGGGATATGAAGATTGCCAGAGTATAGAACAGCTATAAGAGAGACTATGAAGAGTGAAAAAATATACATAGAAGTAGTAGCATTTAGCTTGGATAAAGATCTGAGGGGGCATATTTAAATAACTAAATCCAAAATCATTAGAGATATCATGAAGAATGATTATTCATGATTTATTATAAAACAAGAAGTGGAAAGTATCACATGAAACTATGAGAGGTTTTAAAAGGAACAAAAGGAAGTGCTGCTTCAAACCATGCTTAATTAAGCTGTGGAATTCTGTGCCAAAGGATGCTGTGGATGCCAAAGTATAAATTGGTTTAAAAGCAATTAGGGAAATTCATGGAAGAAAAGACCTTCAATACTTATTAAACACACAGATAAGGCTAAAACCACTGACTAATGAAGTATCTAAAACACAGGATTATATTTTACTGCGTCAGGGAAATACCTGGATTTTGGCCTCTGAACAGAGCAACAGGAAAATTTGAGCAACATGTTTTCTTAAAAAGTATGGCCTTGCTAACAGAGGGCTTTCATGGGGCAAAGTACTGCTACCCTTTCATAGAACTACCATGTGGAGGTTAAGAATGCAATGGAAGTATGATAATCCAATGAAGGTATGATAACCCAGATCCCAATGAAGGACGTTAACCACCTGCTTATCTGCTGGAGGGACAATGTAGACTGGCAGAAGCAATCCAGGAGGTTTCTGAGTGGATGGATGAGAACTTCCTAACAGAGATGATCAAGGAATCAATGAGGGAGAGGCGCTCTGCTGGACCTAATTCTTACAAACAAGAAAGAATTGTTTAGGGGTGTGATGGTTTGGGGCAGCAGCCTTGACTGCAGTGAATGTGAAGTGGTGGAGGTCAAGATCCTGAAAGGAGGGTAGAAGGCAAAAAGCAGAATCACAATCTTGGCCTTCAGGAGAACAGACTTGGGCCTGTCCAGGATGTTCTTGGAAGGATGCTGTGGGATATGGTCCTGGAGAGAAGAAGAGTGGACTAGGAGACCAGCTTGATTTGCCGAGGCCACATCCTCCAGTCTCAACAATGGTCCACCCCCATGTGCAGGAAGCCAGGCAAAGGAGGACTGCAAGAGTTAACAAAGACCTCCTGACAAAATTCAATATAAAAAGAAGGCACACAAGGCATGGAATTGGTGTCAGGTGACACAGAAATGTGGACACACTGTGTTAGTGTGGAGGGACAGAGCTAGGAAAGCTGAAGTCCACCTGAAGTTCAATCTGACAAGAGATATGAAAGTCAACAAGAAGCACTTCCATACAGGTACATCAGCAGCAAAAGGAAGGCTAAGGAAAATATGAACACACTACTGAATGGGGCAGGGGACCTGGTGACAGAGCACTTGGAAAAAAGCCCGAGATACTCAATGACATCTTCATGTTGGTCTTTTTTTTAACGTTAGCCCTCAAGAATCCTGAATCCCCAAGACCTGTGGGAAAGTCTTGAGCATGGAAGACTTGCTCTTGATGCAGGAGGATCAGGTTAGGCAACATTTAAGCAGACTGATGTACATAAGTTCCTGGGGCCTGACAGGATGCACCCACCAAGTGCTGAGGGAGCTGCTCAATGTCACTGCAAGGCCATTCTGGATTATCTTTGAATGGTTGTAGTGATCAGGGAAGGTTCCTGAGGACTGGAAGGAAGCAAATGCCACTTCTGTCTTCAGAACAGGAGAGAAGGAGGATCTGAGCTAATACAGCTTGGTCAGCCTCATCTTGATCCCTGGGAAAGTGATGGAGCATATGATTCTGGATACCGTTTACAGGCACATGAAGGACAGGAAGGTGATTTGGAGTAGTCAGTATGGATTATTTGCATCAGTGTCACATTAAGAGTAAGGATGTGACATTTGCCAGTCAGAGCCCTCTCAGGGTCTTTCACTGAATCAGTTTTGCAAAGTTTCAAACATAGGTAATTAAGGTGACAGATATAACAAGTACAGAATTGTCATTAATAAATACAGTTACTGCAATAGCACTAATATACTAGAATAATGCTGGCCAAGTTTTTCCAGATACTCTTCACCAGGTGTGAAGGTGCAATTCTTACCAAGAAGGTGTCCCTATCTTGGGTGGAGGAAGAGGAACACAGCCTGTCAACTGTCTCTTCTAGATCTTCAGTGCCGTCCTCCCAATTTTTACCTCATATTCTCCTCTTTTTATTGTCTAATTCTTTGTTTCCCCTCCCACAGGTTACGTATAGCATGGTTTAGGCGGAGAGTTGAATAACATAGTCAATATCTATAGCATGAGTTGAAACTTACAAGCCTGGCATTTCTCCACAGTTGGAGAAGTTGTGCCTGAACAACCCAATAACCTTCTACAATCAAATGCTGGATTGGTGGATGAAGGGAGAGCCATGGACACTGGTTATCTTGGCTCCAGTGGTGATTTCAGCACTGTCTCCTAGGATATCATAATTAGTAAACTGGTGAAGTATGGACTAGGTAAATGGGCAGTGAGGTGGGACTGAAAGCTGGCTGAACTGCTTGGCTGAAAGGATTGTGATCATTTGCACAAAGCCTAGCTGTAGGCCAGACCCTATCCGTGTCCTCCAGTGGTCAATACTGGGTCTAATATTGCTTAGTATCCTCATTAATGAGCTGGATGATGGGACAGAGAGCACTCTTAGCAAGCTTACTTGAGTCAGGTCCCCAGACTGAGAGGAATGCTTGATAGACCTATCAGATGTTGTGCAGCATTCCAAAGGTATGTTGACAGGCTGCAGAAATGGATAGAGGAGTTTGTCATGAAGTTCAACAAGTCCTGCACCTGGGGAGGAATAATTGGAAGCCCCATTGCCCATGGTCATCCTATGCTGACCATGGGCCAACTACGTGCTCTCATGGCAAAGAAAGTCATCAGCCTTGTGGGATGCATCAGGCCTATAATAAGCTAATTCAGGTGCTTTTAGTGAGGAAGGGGGCAAAGCAACAAAAACCTCAGAAAGGAAACACATGTCTACAGAACTCTGCTTCTTTAAAGATGTTTACTTCTTTCTGCACCCTCTAAAATGCCACGTCAAAGCCTATAGGTGCGAGTACTTGAATTTGTGTGTGCTGACTTTCATTCTCCTTGAAGTCAGGGTGGGTGACTGTTAACAATATTCCCCATCCTCTACATTGCCTTGTAACATTTGCACCTGTGTACACTTTACACCCCATTTTAATACAGCCCTCTGTTGCACATTTGCAAGTGCAGTAATCTTTGCATTAAAACTGATTTGCTTCTGTGAAATAGTCCTCCTCCAGGACCATATTGTTCTTTGTATCCTGGAGGGCTGTCTGTTATTCATTAATATTCGTATTCTCTTTTTATCACAATGCCCTCTTAATTGCTAATTAGGTCCCGTATTCCATGGCCTAAAGCATACCCTGAGCAGTTTTTCTACTTGGTTCTTTAGCCTGTGTTGAAAGACACATTGCCTATATTCCATTTTCCACTTTACACAAGATCAATATTAATCTGTCATTCCTTCCCTAGTCGGTCACCTCCACCTGATGGGCTGCTGTGGATAACTTTTGCTCTTGTGACAAATTCTCTTTTATCCCTCCTGGGAAGAACTTTACTTGTCCTGGCAGTGAAATCTGGAGAGGGGCCCAATCTCATTTGCTTGATTGAAAGTGTAAATCTCTATGAGTGAAAGGACATGTTTTACTCAGAAATAGGTGGAGGATTAATTTTCAGAGTCTTTCACTGGAACATGCTTTTCAGAGACACAGGCTTTACAAACAAACAAGAACTAAATCTCAGGGAGGAGCTGAAATGATGTTTGGAGAATCAAACATAATACAGTCATGCATCATTTGTGGTTGCCAAGGGAACCAGCTTTGGGATCTTGTCAGCGGGATTCTTCAAAATCATCAAAGGAGACACCACTGGTGTCTGCCAGTTAAGCCACCTACTGCTGTAAAGATCAATTTCTTGCTCCTTTTCTCAGGGGTAGTCAATATATTCGTTTTCTGAGAGAAAGAGAAATATCGTCAGAAAATCATCACCCCTGCAAGGTGGCTGCGATGCCATCTGTCCCAGCTAGCAGCACCTACACTTCCATCAGAGCAGCAGTGGATGAACGGATACAGCACTTGCTCTGCAAAGTTTTCAGCTCTGGAAGTATTCAGGTTGTGTGCCTGACAGTGTAAAACTTCATGGATATATGGTGTTAAAAAACGTCATTGGTATGGTCTCCAACTGTTGTAGGTCATTGCTGATTTCCCCGATCCCATCTGCCTCTCTCTTTTAACTGTTTATATAAGCTTCTGTATTTAAAATTCCATATGTTTAGTATTTAAAAGCAGAATTATTTGAGAATCTTGGGGGTTTTTTTGTTGTTGTCGACTATGCCTGGGTTAGCTGTGTTTGAAATAAGTTTGTCTGCCCACTTGCTACCGCCTAGTGACCTGTTCTGCTGCTGTCTTCACTTCTGTCACTCATTCAACTTCCCACAACCTTGTCTCACTAACCTGCTCATCAAGCACTGCTCTTAATGCCACCTTTCCTCTTCACTCTTCCCACTTTCTCTGTGCTTTTCTTTCTGTTCACAGCTTTTCTTTTTCCGGTAATCTTATGATTTTTTTCTTCCTCTCCTTTTCTTTCTTTTCTATTAATGTATTTAGTGCATGTCTTGATGGAGGTGATAGGCAAGAGTGAAGAGTGGAATGAAGAGGCGACAAAGGAGGGGTGAACAGAAGGTCTGTATAACTTTTCAGGCTGGTAACTGGAATGTATAAAGCTCAAGCTGAGGTTTGGACTGACTGAATTTGAGATCTTTCACAATCCTAAGTAGGGAAAAAGTGAAATGGAAACACAGGTTGCTTTTGGGACCAGGACAGTGTGGTACAAAACATGAAGTTTATCTTTGGTACAAGCCCTTGGGTGAAATTCCTTCTCCTGATCAGACAAATAATAGCTTGAACTGAATGTCCACTCTCTTAAGAGAACTTAGAGGTATGTCTTTAGTTATATTAATTATTTGTAAATCACTTATATAATCTGAAGATATCCTAGGATGACTTTCTAGTCTGCTGGTCAGGACAATAAGTACACTCCTATGGGAAGATATCCCTCCTGGTGTGAATACTTTAATTATCTTTACTAAGTGAAGCAGTGATGATGAGCAATTGAGATGTCTAGCCATCCCCTCTCCCTCTCCTCTCCCTCTCCCTCTCCCTCTCCCTCTCCCTCTCCCTCTCCCTCTCCCTCTCCCTCTCCCTCTCCCTCTCCCTCTCCCTCTCCCTCTCCCTCTCCCTCTCCCTCTCCCTCTCCCTCTCCCTCTCCCTCTCCCTCTCCCTCTCCCTCTCCCTCTCTCTCTCCCTCTCCCTCTCCTTCTCCTCTTCTCCTCATCCTTGTCCTCCTCCTCATCCTTGTCCTCCTCCTCCTTCTCCTCCTCCTTCTCCTTCTTTCTCCTCCTTCTCCTTCTCCTTCTTCTTCTCCTTCTCCTTCTCCTTCTTTCTCCTTCTCGTTCTCCTTCTCCTCTTTGATAGCGCTTAAACTGGTCTCCTGAAAGAAATGACATCAGCTGTCCTTAAACAGAGGAGAGATTAGCCCTGATTTTCTACTTCTATGTGAGTGTTCAAACATCTGATCTGATGAAGAACTCTACCTCTGCCCTTCTGGCAATTACATGAAACTAGGCCTGAAAAAAACATTTTTAGCATGTCTTGAAAAATTCTCCTCCAGAGCTGCAAACTGAGTATGAAAGAAAGATTTACTCTGAGTTCTGTGATTTCTGAAATCCACTTTTTGGATGTGTGGGGAACAAATTTACAATTAAAAATAAAAGAAGTAAAGAAACAAAACAGAGAAGCATTTGTACCTGGCCCACTGACTACAAGTTTCACTCATTACTTCCGTCTATTTCTAGTATCTGTTCTTGGGAATAAAGTGGTGGGAATTAAGATTTATCTTCACTTACTTTTAGCCACCTTTTCTGTACTTGGGGCATATAATAGTGCTGGAAGCAAGGACAGTTTGCTGTAAGGAGTCTGAAGCTGTTCTAATTTATACAGACTTACAAAGGGTGCCCTTTCTCTGATTTCTCTCTTATCTACTCCTCCAAGCAGAGGTTGAGAGAGGATGGATGGATGCTCTAGATTTCACTATTCAGGATTTCAGAGTGTCCTACATGTACCCTAATGTCACCTTTCAACTTCCAGGTGCCATTGCCTGAACTGTTTATATATTGTTTGGGGCTGGTGGGGTTGGCATATTTTTTTAAGTAGGAAGTAATTGCAGCAAGAGGAATGAATTTTAATGGGTTGTTCTGAGCAAGGTGCTACTTGATGTGGTTCCTGGATGAGCTTTGTGACAGATTAGGTCTGCACCTAGCTAAAGCAATTTTTCCTCCCACAGCAAGTAGTTCTGTATAATTGATGGTATCATTACAATACAGTTTAGATGTTTGTAGAATAACTGTTGGCAGACGGTGGTTAAACATAACAAGCAACAAAATGGATGTTTATCTTCTAAGAAAGCCTGCACAGCAGACCCTTTTCTGTTTCCTAGGCAGGACCTTAGAGGAAGGTACATGTCCCTTAGGTTACTAGAGCTGAACAGGAGTTTTCTGTGGTGACCCTATGATAGAAATTGCAGTGTCTGAAAGAGTAAAATCTTCCTTAGGGAAATGTAAGATATGATGGTGGGATGCATTACGATTCTGTTGGAGGGAAACACTCATGAGACTTTATTTGAGACACTGCATGTAGTTTTCCAAGAAAACACGGATAAGAGTGATGACTTTAGGAAGGAATAAGGGCAAAGAAAGACGATCAGAAAGAAGTTGAAGAAGCGATTTTACAAGGCAAGGCTGAAAGCATGCCTTATTTATCATAACTAAAGCAAGACCAATAGATATGATATCTCTTTAAACGAGGAAGGGAAAATAACAAACATAAATTTGGATAAATTTAAACTGGGTATTCTGTCACTGAGGATCTCGAGTGGATCTCTTAAAGAGATATTAGGCATGTTAAAGAAGGTGACTATTCTAAGTCAGATTTTGATGTTAGCTATTAAAAGGAACTATGTGACTGAATGTAGTCTATCCAGGGTGTCAAGTGTACTTTTTTTTTAAAATGGATTGAGGACTCCCAGGAGTCAATATAGTTTAAATAGAACATAAAGAAACCTCAAAGTAAAATAAAATATTTTGTACTCTGAAAAATTTGTGGTCTAAAAGGACAACCTTAATACATCACCCATTTTGAATAAAATGTTTCTTGAATTTTATTATTATTCAGAATTATAATTTTATAATATATAAATACATAATTTTATATATATTAACATATATGTGTATCCTTTTCTTCCAATAACTGATGGAAACCAATATGAAGTATCAGCGTTTCCTGTGAAGCAGAAAATCCAATTTCCTCTAGACTGTAACAATTGCACAGTATTTATGTGATTTAGGCATCAAAATTACCTTGAAGTTATTCTCTGTTCAGCTGCTAATAATTAGCTATAGGGCTTTCTTACCATGGATGCTGCTGATCTGTAACTTTCAAAGTTTCTTAGCAGAACCTTAGAAAGTGGGAACTAACGGCTGTGTAAATTTTGTGACCTTTTTTGTTAAGTCTGTAACTTACTATCAGTATTTGTGTATGTAGATTGTATTTAATTTTTCAGTATGGCGTGACCCCAAGAATTTTTCAGTCACTAGACAGAAGAGGAAAAGAAACAGTGATGACCTGTAGCCTGAAGGTTTGGGGTTTGTTTAAAACAAAATCAAACAAAAACAGCAACCAAAAAAAAAGCAACTCAAAACAACTAACCAAATAAAACTCTTATGGATATAGGTAATTAGTTGCCTTTTTACTTGCTATTCAAAAGTATCCACAGTATCATGGCACCTGCCATAGACAGTGTTTAGCAAATCTCCATTACTTTTTAGAGACAGAAAGCTTTATCTAGAGAACTTCACAACAAACTTATATTACTTGTTGGTTTGGCTTTTATCTCACTTCATTTACAAACAAAGTTTGACAAAAGAATGAAACAAAAATGGACTGTAGTGAGCATGAAAAGTTGTCCTGATTTCAATGAGCTTTCAAGAGCATGTAGAACAGTTTGAAATATTTGAATGGCACTTGATATGCATGCAAGCATTTAAAGGCAGAATTGGTACATTTGTCATGTGCTTAAGTAGTATTTAGTTATCAGCTGACACATCTCTTGTCAATGCATAATCCTTGGTTTGTTTGGTTTTGTTATTGGGTTTTTTTAATCCCTGTTGATTATGCTTTTTTAATCAGTTAATTCTTAAATCAATGACTTTACCCATTTATCCTGGTGCTTCTGAATTTTTCTGTAGGTGAAGATTCATAGATTCATAATTTTAACTTATCTTTATCATAATTAAATTGTGTATGAAAATGTCATAATTCTGCATCACCCAGCCATCTTTCTAGGGAATGAAATCTCTATCAGACACTCCAGAGGAGCTCTCTGTCCTTCTTTATTTTAAGCTGAGTATGCTTTACTTCAAATCTGAAACTGTAGATCGTTAGTTAAAAGCTTTTCAGCACAACAGATTATTCTCGGGAAATTCCAGCGGCAGTAACTTATTCTGTCTTTATCTTTCTTGAGAGCCAGCTTTCTTGATAGAGCTGAAGAAAAGTGCCTTTTCTCTCTTTTCTGTATCCATCCTTATATTTAGCTTGCTTGTTGAAGGATCCAGCTAGTAATCCTCTTTTCTATTTTTAAACCTAATTAACTTGTTCTAATTGAATTGGAAATTCTAAATATATGTTGATTAATATTATCCTTTTTTTGCTTTGTCAGGACAAACGAGATTCTTACATACTTCGCTGGCTGCAACTCTGGACTGTAACTGGATACAGCTGAGCTGCTTCTGGTTTCAGGCAGACTTTATACTTCCTACTAATCACGATCTTTGTTAATAGCTCAGAAACATTTCTGGTTGCCAAATGGTATGGTCTTTGGCCATAAATGAACTATTTTTTGGGTAGTGAAATGCCAATGAAATGTAAACTTGTAACAGAAATTATTGGCAAGTATATTGGAAAGTAAGATATGAAGAGTATGGAGGAGAGCTGGATAAAGTGGAAACAACATCTTTGCTCTCTCTCTTCTGTCCTCATGGCTGGAGTAACTTACAGCAGCCTCTTACTTGAGGAACAACAATTCAATACCTAATGAACAGGAAAAAAAGGCAAGAGATAATCCAGAGACAAAAAAAAAAAAAACCAAAAAATATACCAACAACACTTTATGGGACTGGTAAATATATATATCTTTCCCTTAGTTTGTGACAGTCTCAGTACACAGTGCCAGGTCTGAAATCTATAGAATGTAACTATAAGGTGCCATTACAGATCATGGAGTGCTCTCTGATGACATTATTTAGGGAAGTTGAATTCCTGGGTACCTCTCTAAGATGCACATTATACAAAAGGAAAAATCAATTCTCCTCCTGTTGTGTGTCATAAACTACTTACTTGGATAGCAGAAGATCATAAAAATGTGTCCAGGGACATAGATAAATCTAATAATATGGCAGAATATTCTTCCAAAAATTTGAGTAGTTATTTGAGATTATGATCTAACAACAAGTTTAGGAGGCATAGAAATTAAACATTAGTAGATAATTGTCTTTTTATGCAAGTAATCATGCTGTATTTCTCACAGGAATCACAGACTTAAAATTTAGAAAAGGCAAAACATTTTTCAATGGAATATCTTTCTCTCAAAATGCACACAAATCTGTGCACATGCACACTCATATCTATATGATCAAATCTAGGGACTCCCTGTATTGTGTAAAGCTTTATAAAAGTGTTCGTGACTGTGGCAAAATACTGGATATGGCATTGCATTTTTTTCCCTCAGTTTTTTTTGTTTGGTTGGTTTTTGTTTGGTACTTACTCAAATGAAATCGAAGCAAAAAATGTAAATGTATGAAATGACCTGAAGCAAGAGTCTTGCCCATTCTTTTAGCTGGAGTAGTCAAGCTAGGATGTTAACTCATCAACAGCTGTTATTAGTCTAATTTACTTTGAAAATACCTAACCCTGAGATGAGGCACTTAAGAATATGTAACCACAGTCAGGGGATTGAGATGGAAGTAAGTCAGGAGTTAAGCAGAACTGGCTGTGCCATGTATCACTGCATGGTTCACAAGCTGCACAAATTAAGTTTCAGGCCACTCACAAAAGCCTAGCATTTAACCTGTTCCATGTAATATCATCAGAGAAATTGTTTCTTGCCTGTGTGCACTTATACTCAAGCAAAACATGCAATACAAAACATGTAATACATTTTGTGGTTACTGGAGAAAGGAAAAAAAGAGAAGGCAGGTAAGTGAACTGTCAGTCAAACAGAGGCAGCAAGATCTAGCTGTTATTACTTTTGTTACTGATACTGTTACATCTACCAAGTTGCTCCTGTTCTTTGTGCTCACTCAAGGGTGAGGGCATTTTAAAATGAAAACAGGAATCTGGACTGCATGTTAAAAACTGCATATTTGTGTCAGTGTTTGTGGTTGCCTCTTCTATCCCCTGTTGCTCTTTCTTCCTTGCAAACACTTATCTGCATATTTTTAATAGCAAGTTTTGGTGGAAGAATTGACAGAGTTTATTATTGCCCTACTTCTGAAAAGCAATGGTTATAGCTTGGAGCTAAGTAATTTTCGTTGCATCCTCTTGAAGATGTTTAATTAACATGAATCAAAATAAACAGCAAAGCAAGGACATGATGTTTTATCTGCTTAGATGCGTGCATGTGCTGTAAGTTTTTCTACACTAAAGCCATATGGGAAGACAATCTTACTAAAATAAGTATAAATTTGAAAAACAGAGGTGGCTACTTGTTGTACGGATTTTTTTTTTTTTCTGAAAAAGATCACGCGTATAGAAAAATATGTGAATTATGATGAATATTTGTTCTTTGCACAGTATAGGTACCAACCATTTGCTCTTACTTTGGACCAAAATGCTGTTATTTCATTGAAAATGGCACAATGCTTTGTATTTAGTGTACTACTGTGGCTAAGTCTGCGTTGCACTGAAAGGTGTGGGGCAGTGGGGAAGAGAAAGCAATTTAGAGGTTGAAACCTGGAGCTCCTAAGAGTAACTTAACCTAGGAGAGGCTCCCTGCTACCTCATCTGGATCACTTTTGATAGCTTAGTTAGACTTAGTCCATCAGGTTAGCAAACTTAAGAAAAACATGCTTTGGGTTTTCTTTTTCCCTTTGTGAATTTACTAGACGTTGTCATTTTAGGCTATTTTATGTTTTGATTATTGCAGTGTTGTAATGTCACTGTATCATAATAAAGCATGACAGCTTTGTTCTTCTAATCTCCCTTGTTCATTCCTGTTTTCATTGTATCTGTGAAAGGAGCTGATCTATTATAATCAATATCGTGTAGGAAGATGTAGATATCTTCGTGGTAGCATGGTAGTTTCCTTACAGATTCTTTTGTTTCACTTGTATAATGAATGAATGAACATTTTCATTGCTGTATTTTCTAATTCTTCATGCTGAAGATTCATGCTGATTTACAGTAGGCTCTTTTAGATAATTTTCTTGTGGGCTTGATGTTACAGATTCAGACTGAACATGAGGATCAGGTGGCTTCCGTGTTTTGTCAGCTAATCTATGCTGCCAGCATGGAGACTGAGGCTGGATCATAGCATGTATTTTCCCGTAGTTTTGATGGTTTCTGTAACTGGAAATGGTTTGATGTGGTTTTGGGTAACTTGGTGCCATAGGAAACTACTGATGCAAAGAAGAGCTGCTCTTGGACAAGCTTGATAAACTGCAGGATCCTTCAGTGCAAAGAAGCTTTGCTGATCTTTGTTAACATAATCTTTGTAGCCCCATTTCAAAATTTATTTACCATTTTCGTCTGTGAATTTAGCTCAATTGTTAAAGCCCAAAGCGAAACACTTGATCTGCTGCCCTCTGCCCCCCACTACACTTAATGGTCTTGTTCATAAAAATACAGGGTGTTTCTCCACATTGCTATTGAAGGCCCTCGATATTTCCCCTGAAACCAGAGGTAAATACTTTCCTGGCCTTGATAAAACCACTTCTAGGCAGTGAAGAATCATTCCCTCTGGAAAGATCTCATTTCACAGTTGAGAGAAACCCTTCTAAAAGTTACACCATCTGTAAAATATTCTTACCTTAAACTCTCCAAAATAGTTAGCCTTTTTAAACTTTATAGGGATAACACAGGGGAAGCTATTTTACGTTTCTGTCTTGGGTTTTTTTATCAGCAGCGAATGTTCAAAATCAGCTTGTGTGTTTGGAAGAGAGCTATTGAAATTAGAAGTGCAAAACATACAAAACCAAATATTTATAATACCACTTGTCATGCATGCAGTGAAACAGGTTATACAGCAAAAGCCTTGGGTTTGTTTTTTCATGAGCTATATCTTCTGGTTTGCTTAATATTAAACTACCATTTTGGAATCTCATTGAGTAGCTCTTTGTACCTGTGGCCATAATAAACAAACTGAGAATATTAATGACCAAATTTATTACTAGATTGCTACATAGATTTGTTGTCCACACGCTTGGGCTACTTTATGCTTATTGTTGGATGTTTGGTTATAAATGGAAGCTGCAGTGCAATAGGCAACTACTAAAAAGGGAATGGGAATGCAAATGGGAAGAATAATGTGGTTGGGTTGGCAAAAACCATGCTCAGAGATTTTTCTCTTTTCAGTTAAGATTTATGATAACTGAGTAAAGAAACTCATGTGGAGAGAACAAAGAAAGAGAAAAACATCTTTCATCAAAATGCCTGCATCAATCCTATTGTAATCCTCTGTCAATCCTATTGTAATCCTCTGTTAGCTGCCTGATCATATATTAGCAAGACTTTCCGAGCTGACTGTACACACTATTTGGCTAGAAATCCTTTTTCTTGCTTTATACTATCCAGTTATTTTCACTGGAAGCAAAATTACAGAAGTTGAACCCATAAATTTGTGGGAGACAGGCAAAGATGGCTTTAAGGTTTTCCCTAAGTAATTCTTACATTCTTTTAAAAAGAGAGAATGGAGAGAAAAATCTTGATAAAATTGTGGAGGAAGATTGGTGGATGGTGATAAGAAGACAAATGCTAGCACTGTGTTTGGATAATTGCTTATGCTAATTTGAACATAATTTTTCTAAAACTGGTTTATCATTCAGGGTTGTTTTGAATTTCCTGACATCGTTTTGCATCAAAACATTGATTGTGAGACGCTATGAGAAGCACTATCTGACACTTGCATAGTCTTAGTTCCACTAGCTATGACTGTGGTTGCAGTGCTGCTGGTTAAGGCATGAGTCAGCCCTACTGCATAGTAAAATTACATGGCAGAGTTAGGACATCTTTTAAGTTGCTATTTTTAAGAAACACTGATGTGATTTATTTTATTAAGAATTGACTGAAAATGTCAAGTGTTTAATACAGGAAAGTGTAACTGTGTGTTTAACACCTGGGGTTTTTTTGGGGGGGCGTGTCAAAATTAGTTTTTCTGTTGCCATTTTGTTTCGCTTTGGATGTTGAGTGCATGTTAAAACTGCAACTGTTATAACTGGCAGTTTCCAGAAGAAACAATGAATATCTGCAAAAGCTGCTAAAATAAAAGTTGTTTATTTTTAGTGTATATTTTCCCCCCTAAACTTCTACAGGTTGATCTTAGAAGAGCACTCACTTGATTTAAGGCTGCATTCAGTTTTATGCTGAACATCTAACAGCATCTTTTTTTTTTTCTTTTTTTTTTTTTTTTCTGTCTGTCTCTACATTGGAACAGATTTATTTCTTAGAAGAGACAATTGTATAAATATCATATCAATACATTTTTGTTAAGTGCAAAAAGGCATATCTTCTCCTGATGTATATTTTCGCATATATTTTCAACAAAATCTGAAGACCGTAGTCTTACTGGTTGTTGTTACTGACTGTTGGTCTAAATGACAGCTTGATGACAAAGACAAGTGATTTCTGTTCTGTTTCATAAATAAGGTGAAGGTTCAGTTTACCAAGTAGGAACTCTTATCTTTATCTGGAAAGTCAAATGCATTTAAAAAATAAATTTGATTTTATATTTTTCAATGCAATGAACTTCTGTCCATGTCAGTATGTTCTAATAAATAGCAACAGAGTTTCTATTTTTAAGGTGTTACAATTAATTTTTCTAACCAAGTAGGACTGGAGGTTGCAAGGACTGTAATATTACATAACCAATTACTCTTTATTAGCTAGATCTCTGTGAAAGACTTTTTGGATGGAGTACAATGTAAATATTAGCTTTGAAAAAATGAAATAGGGATATGATCAGAATAATAAAAAACCTAGCATAAAAAGCATCAGAACAAGTTAATTATAGTGTCATTTGTAGTAACTTAGTGTCAACAATAAGTTATTATTTAATGTTCTTCAGAAATTGGATTGTGCATTGTGAAAGAAATATATAGTCATCAAAACAGAAAACCCGAGTGGAAGAAAATGGAGGAAAGTATATGTACAGAGACATACTTCATTAAGATTTTAATCATGTTGTATTTGCTTCCTCGTATATAGGCACGCAAGCTAACTTAATGTTGTACCTTATTGAAAAGGAAAGAATAGTTCTAGTCACTAGAAAAGGTCTGTGACCTTTCTGCTTGAAAAAAAAGAAAAAAAAAAATGGCATTAGCACATACATTCAGTAACAAAAGCATTAGACCATGTAGAGATTGAAGAGGAGGTGGGTAAACCTGTGAAGTACTAGGGCTGACCCTGACCTGCTAAGATTTTAAATGCTGTCAGTTGTTTTAAACAGTCAGTTAAAATCTGTTACCCAGCATACGCAAAACATTTTTCAAGCTTGGCTATGTCCCGTGTCCTTGCAAATTCCTGGAAAGCATTCAGCAACGTGCCTGCCTGTGCGCTCGGGCTTTGGAGGCTCAGTATCACAGCGGCTTGGAACAGGGGGGTACAGCCACGGTGGAGGTGATGACAAATCCATTTAACTAAAGCTTTAGGTTTATGCAATTGCATTCATCTGAATGAAACATTAGAGATGATACTCTATGATACTTGAGAGTCCAGTGTAAATTTTTGTCTTCTGCTCAGAAAAAATAAAATTGCATAGGTCTTTGTGTAATCATAAGCAAAGGAAAATGAGATGGTATACCTGCAAGCATTGTTAATTTTAGGAAGGCTGGGTTTTTTTCGTGTTTTAATACTTTTTAATTTAGGTTCCCTACTTTGCTGGTGAAAAGGATATCCTGCACATTTTTTAAAAATTTATAGTAGAAAATTCCTACATGCATGTCACAAATTTCCCATTAGCAGGAAATGGACACATTAGAAGATGTCACTGTGAAATATAAGAGCAGTAAATATTTTTTTATTTACATACCTTCCATCTGGAAGTTTCACAATTGAGATAAAAATTGTAAATGACAAAATCACAGTAGAAAATAGTCTTCTAAGGTTTTGGGGAATTCTTTAGCGTAGGCTTAAGCTTACAATCTTTTGGTTTGTAACCAAAAGAGTCAACCAAACACCAAAGAATTGGCCAAGTTGCAATAGAAATTTAACAGAATAAAAATGGTCTTGTTGATTTGTGTTTAGGTAGACACAAATACATAGCTACAGTTATACTCCAGGGATTCATGTACAAGAAGTAAGAGAATGTTTTAATTCACTGGTGGATACAACAGTTAAAAACTGAATCATTTTAAGTACAGTATGTGGTTCAAATCAAAGTTAAACATTATCTTTCAGGTTTCATCTCTTGTCCCAGGTTACAGTGTAAAATGTGCCAAAAGAAAAAAAAAAAAAAAAAAAATTCTATTACCATCTTCAGGAGCTGTTGAGACCAGGTGGGGCGGTGCTCCCTGCCTCCCCCCTCTGGACTATCTCCTGTCAATGGGCACAACAATGCCTTATCGCCTGACCCATCGATAACTCGCTCCTGGACTATCTCCTGTTAATGGCCCATCAAGGAACTGCCTCACGACTCGCCATCCCATTGTGAGATGCTCCGCCCGGGGGGAAGGAGCCAAGCAGTCCATGCTAGATAAAAACTGAGATCTCGAACACCCTAGCAGCCTTTCTTCCACTGGATTCCCAGAGGAGCTTTTCCCCTCACTGGAGTTCCAGAGGGCAAGAGCTACCCACCTACCACTGGACCTTCGGAGGAAGACCAGACTCTTTTACCTGATCGCTGCTTCCACAGAACTACACCCATCGCTTCAGGAGGACTGCAGCCAGCATCTTATCGGACTGCTACTGCCACCCTAACAGGGTGTCAGGTTGTATTCCTGACTCTGTCAGTGTAAACCAGTGGGTTGTTTGTTTTTCCCTGCCTTGTGTTTTATATATATATATATATATATATATATAAGTAAAGAACTGTTATTCCTATTCACCATATCTTTGCCTGAAGGCCCGTTAATTTCAAAATTATAATAATTTGGAGGGAAGGGGGTTGCACTTTCCATTTCAAGGGAGGCTCCTGCCTTCCTCCGCAGACACCTGTCTTTCAAACCAAGACATCTCTTAAAAAGAAATTAATTACAGTACTTTAAAAAAAAAAAAGTTTTATAAAAATATTAAAATATTTCTTTTTCATGTTTTCAAAATAATTTTTACTGAAAGGATGCTTATGGTTAATTAAAAAAAAAAAGTGTGGGTTTTGATTTTGTTATGAAACTTTTTTCATAAATTAACTTCTCTTCCCTCCAAGGAAAACTCTTAGGAATGGAAATTGGTAAGTTTTGAACAGCTACATTTCAAAGTCTCATTTTTCACAGTAAAAAATTATAGGTGACATAGTGCAGCAAATACTACCCACTGCACTACTGTTTTAACATAGACCCATGCATTTTGACAAATGAGGTTTGGGATTGGGGTGCAGAGAAGAGGAGGACTATGATCAGTTATGTCCTTTGTTTACACAGTACACTCTCCTCTTCTTACTTTAGAGTCCAGTGGATTTTCAACAGTCTCATATACAAGATGTTTTAAAATATGTCATGTGGATCATTTTAACATTTTCCAAGCTGCTCATTCAATTAAAATTAAACTGAAGCAATGAAGTCACATCTGCTCTGCTGCCCGAAATCGAAAACTAAAAAATTACTGAGCTAGAGTTGTTCACATTTAGGGGATGCATGTCTAAACAGACAAATCCTATCTGCTGTCTCTGAATGTTCATATATCTTTTGTTCATCTGCAGGCCACAGTGAATGCTAATCTTGAAACCAGTAATTTGTTTGTTTCAAATACATTCTTCATAGATCTGAAGAGTTAAGAATTTAGAAAGAGAGGGAATAAATTTCTGTCAGCTGTATGTACCTCCAAGTTCATGAATTCTGTTAAACTGACACAACGCATATGAATGAATCTATTTAAAAGAATCTCCAGTTCTGTGCATAGATTTCTTTTTGTTTTATAGTGAGTGTGAGGAGATTAAAAATAAATGAGGTAATATGGTAATGCTTTCATGCATCCAAGCAAAACTAGATTCTAGTTATCTATTTCAAAAGTGACCAAGGCCTAAATCATTAAATGCTGTGTACATGCCAATCAGTGATTTATATAAGCAGGTATTCAGAGATATTTAGGCATTTAACATTTGATAAAATGCCTTTACATGACTGGCATTTATAAAGACTTATGCCCTGTTTATTTGCTGAATAGATTTATAAAGCTGTAGGGATATTAGTTCAGCTAATTATCTTAGGTGGTGAAGTCATAATAGCGTAGACTTGAATGAGTGTTTTTAAAAATAGAGCAAATATTGTCCTGTTCCCTGATACTGCATTGTTAATGTTTTTATTATTAATTTAGCTTCTTAGTGGATTGGTTGGCCAAGAGAGGATCTCCAGGAAGATCATCACTCTTCTTCCGCCTGCTGCAAAGATGGCAGAGTAGGTGAGACATGAGCTAACATACCAGAAATCGAGATTATGCTCTTTGGAGGAATTTAGTGGTAACAGCAGAAGTGGCCTGAGGCTGTAGTGCCTGGTGACAGGGGCTTATAGGCTGGCATTTTTCTGCCCAGGTAATCAGCTGTTATGGACTGTAATTATTTTTTTTTTTATAATAGCTCCTCTCAGGAAACAATATCTAGGTCTCTTTTGTAGGAATCCAGCCTCCATGTTACACTTTCTTATATCATTGTTAGTGGGCTATTATCAGATAATAAAACTGAAAGCTAAGTGGCTTGTCAGCTCAACACATACGAGGAAAAATATAATGATTGTGATAGTGCAAACACTTCTTCTCACTTTCTGTTGCTCTAGTTTATAAGCATAGTGAATTATTCAGTGAGAGTTAACCTCCCCGTACTGCATGCATGTTTGAAACCTGCCAGTTGCATCATTGGGTATCAGCAGTCAATTTTTCACACTTAAATTGATTGAAACACATTGACACCTGCGCACCTTTCTTTTTTTTTTTTTTTTTTTTTTTTTTTTTAATACCGCTTGCATAGGTAAATAACTTGCAGAGTAACAGGCAATTCTCAGTAACACTGAACTCCAGGCTTGTCAATTAATTTTGGCATCCCTGGGGAATGTTCTAACGTCTTTCAGCCTAAGTCTTTGTAATAAAGCTCTGTGTCAGCCAGCATGTTGATGCCAGACTGTGCACATCTAATTGACAATACCCTGTATCTGCTGACTCTACTAGCTATGTTTTTTTTATGTGAAGGTTGTAACACAGAACTCATATTAAAGTACAATGCATGTCATACTGTGGTACATAAAAGCTCTACTCAGACCAGGATCACGTGGTGATGAGGACTTCATGTATACAAAGCCAAGTAGCCTGCAGTGGCTTTGAGGCTTATGACTAGTTCCTTCCTAGCGGCACAATGGGAGAAATAATGGTGGTGGTTTGGTTTTTCAGCTCCCACCTCTGTGGGCATAGCAAGCGTTAAAGCACTGTACTCCTTCCTGTACAGAGCTCTCAGACCAAGTCAAGCAGCTTTCAGTTTGGGATGTCACAGTCTAGTAGTGATGAGCCCCAGGCTTGGAGGAACCTGTGTCATGTTTGTGTAATGTCTGTCTTTCTGTCAGATGTTTGTAGCTGTCCTTACCATGGTAATGCTTGCAGTTCCAGGCAGTTCTGCATCTCATCATGATCTTCTGTCTCCCCAATTCATTATTTTGCACGAAAATCATGTCATTGGCCAACCTTCAAAGAACAGACATTTTTAAATTCCATCTACAAAGAACAGACATTCTTTACTTTCATCTATTCTGGGGTTTTTTTCACTATCAATTTATATGAGAGTCCAAATATGTCTAGTACCCAGTTCAAAAACAAAGAGAGGCAGCTATTAATTTTCCCTTTGTTCAAGCCAAAGTTCAATGCAAAACCTGTTGCTTAATTTCCCACGAATTCTCACAGCACATAGAATGTGAACACAGAATTTCATTTATCTCTTTTTTCCCCCATAATACTCCTCTCGAACTCATTTTGTGAAAGAGATTTTAAAGTGTTTTTATGACTTTTCTTATATGTTACTATTACTTGTTGGAGTATGTACTCCTTTGGGGGTAGTGTCTGTACTACTTTGGTCTATAACTATTTGCTGAGAACTTGCTGTCTTATGCTGGCAAATATTTTTCATCCTTTTTTGTTTTCCCGATATTGATGATAAAATTTTATTTCTGTAGTTACTGGGACTAGCAAATAACTCGATGTTGTTAAGACTCTTCCTGTTAATTTGGCATCTGTCTTCTCTTTTTTCTCCCCTATGTCCTTTTGTAGGTTTTTAGGCACTGTATTGACTGTCTTGGCAGACCTCAATGTCTTTGTTGCTGTGTTGTTTGTTACTGAAACCTAACCATTATTTATCTGCTGTAGCGTGGTGGTGCTGGTCGATTGCTCATATCCATGCTTGTGTTGAAACCTCGCCTGGTCAGGATCTGACACTTGGATAAGTTCAAGGTTTTGCAAATTGCGATTCCTCCTATGCTTCTAGTATCTGTTCAGCATTTCCAGAAGGTTTTGGGCTGCCTGTTTTATCATTCTTCTTTCTGGTCTGATCATGTTTCAACCTGGATTAGAGTCCTATCCACTGAACTTTGGGAGACAGGTTGTGCCTACATTTTATGCTGAATTAAACACTTTTAATTCCCTCTCTAGTTAGTTGAAAAATGTTTTACAAGTCTCTAGACAAAGATTGAGTTTTTCTAAATCTGAATTCATTGGCTATTATACAACATTAAACGCTTGGAGAACTCAGCTTTACTTGATGTCTTAAATATAAGTATTAAGCTCTGCACATTGTATTCCACCTTTACCACACACTTTCACACTTTTATATTGTGTCTGCTTGGCACCTGTGGTGGCTACTGGAGCTCCCTCCTTCCAAAATTTTCTGTCCACTGATTTCATCCGTGCTTTGTGTAATACTTTTGTCTTCTGTTTTTCTAGGGTTCTGTTTTTGTTTTGTTTTTACTTTGGCTTCTTTACAGTCTTCTTGAAATGACTTTGTTCCATTACTTCTTTGTTGAAGGCTTTTGGTAATTTCTCTTACCATGTTTTGAATTGCTTTCTTAAATATTATTCACCTACTCTGCAGTAAAACCTCTGTTATCACAAAATGAAGTCTTGAAATGTTTTGCAGTCATCAGCTCACAGGCCTTCTAGCATATCCAAATTAAATTTGGCTTTGTTTGCAGTTGGAGAAAAAAACAACCAAGTATCAATGTTTTCTTTGGATATTAATGGACTTTTTTTGCATAGGTAATTTCAGCCAGTGCTGCTGTTATTTCAGACTTCAAGCAGTTGATCATATATAACTTTCAGTGCTAGTGATGATCAGGACATTGTTTCTTGTTTTCCTTTTTTATTTCTTTGTTTGATCACTTAATCAGGCACCACTCTTTAAGAAAGGAGTCTCCCACAGATCTCTCTGCACTTGTAGCAATCCTTCTAGAATGTACAGGTCATGCTGTTCACATAGAAAGAGGGCATAAGGGATAAGGGATTTTTTCCTCTATTTTCTGGCCTAAATAAAAAGTTCTTTCAAACACAATTGAAGGAGGGGGGGGGGGGGGGAACAACCACAAAACCCTTGTGGGCTTATATTTAATTCATCTTAGATGAATTTTATACAACTTTTTATACTGCTGAATTGCATGTTTAAAAAATCTTATAGTTTGCATGTTTACAGCTACTTATTGGGGGAGAGTCAAGATGATTGAAATGAACAAATTAAGATGTTATTTACTGTTAGCTAACATGCTTTTAACTGAGATAGTAATGAAAGTATAATATTAAGGTTCCATGTTAAGGTTCTAAATTTTAGATCAGTGCATGGGAATGTGTGAATTATATTCATGTATAAACTGGCTGAAATATACACCAGAATTCGAGTTTGAAGCATCTAAAGCCTATCTTTGTTAAAGTTTACATATACTAGGAACCGCAGCAAAGATAAATTCTGTAGAAAAACTCCTGTTGGAGAGTTGTGCAAATGTTCTTCATCTGGTCCATTTCAGAAACAAGTAATTTAAGGTATATCACCAGATTTGGTTGCTCCTGTTTCAAAATACTTTTGAACGTCCAGGCATTGATGAAATGGGGAATTTATATGGGAAAAAAAAGTGACAAAGAGATTTCATGAAAATAAACAATTCAAAATCATGAAACTGAAATTATTCAATTGTCCAAATTCATTTATTTAATCAGATTCTGGAAATTTGCCCATTCAGAACAGATAAAATCTCACAGGTTTTTTGTGAGACAAGAGGAACAGTATTATGCATCTCTCCTATTAATTTCACTGAGGCCATTTTGCCCATGCAATATATTTGGCCAAATGTTTTCACGGGCACTCCCACTTTTTGATGCAGTCCATTTGAAGTATTTACTTTAGAAAGTCCTGAGAAAAAAAGCTATTCATGACATAGCTATTATTTTATGATATTTCCTGTACTGTCTGAAGTGATAATGTGATTCAATTCCAAAGCATATTATACATGAGCTGGTGATTGCAGAAAATGTAATTTCTTTTTGATTCGTGGGCATAAAAGTATGCAATTTTCTTATAGCTTTTTACACTGTTCTTTATAGATGTGATAATTTTACTAAATTTTAGTTAACAATGCTTGGTTGGATATGGCCTTCCATTTTCAAAATAACTTGGAAACATGCATGGTTACAGATAGGCAATCTGCAAAGTGAACACTGGTGCGTTATGTCAGCTAGGTACCTCAGGGAATGTATCACCTACGCTCTTACTGGAGTACATTAACAGAAGTCAAACTTGTCAAGCATTATTACAACTGAGCATATTACTACTTACTGGGAGAGAGTCCAAGATGATGAATACCATAATGAGCATATTATTTGTTAATAGCTGATGTTTTTAAATGAAAGAAATGAGAGGAACCATTAAAGAAAGTTCCATTTTAAAGTCACTAACATAAAGCTGGGACATGGGCATTTATGTCTCTATTGTGCTACGAATATATGAGAAAATTACACCTGTAAGTTTTTACTTTGTAAGCTCTTTCTTGTGAGAACACTTTCAGACACAGAATTTCACTGAAGTCCAAGATATTTGACTTCTTGCAGTGGAGACTAAAACCAGGTTCCCATAGAAGTAAATTCATGTCCCCAAATTTAGCTTCATATGCTGGCCATAACTTTAAAAAATAAGTAATTATGAGTGATTGGGGTGATTTCTGAGGAACTCACATAACAATTAGGAATAGATATTTGAATTATTTAATTATTATTTGAATATGAGTGAATAACAATCAAATGTCTGATTAATGTCGGTTGAGTAAGTGGGTAACCTTCTGTTTGAACTCTAAGAATGTTGGATTGCAACTTACGTGAAATTATATTCAAAATAACAGAAACATACACTGTATTTCCAATTCATATTTTATTGCTCTATGTGTTACGCGTAAGTCTGTAGCACAAAGATTAAACTGAAGCAAGATTTTAGGAGAAACTCATTTTGGTCTGCTTTTAAAATACCAAATTTGCAGTCCATCAGTGGAGCATGCCTTCAGAAACCAGATGATTTGCAAAAGCTGAAAACAGCAGTAGGCCCGGTTGGCCTTACTGACAGCAAAATGTGGGGTTTGTATCTTCATTGCCCTTATCTTATTATTACAAACAAATGTTCAAGCACTTTAAGTATTTGGAGATGATGAAAAATATCTTGGCATGCCACCAGTACTTCACCTTCACCCTCTCCTCTTTCCGTCCCAAGCCGTGGTCTCCCTGACTTCTTTTCCATCCCTTCTGCTCTGGGGATGGGGGAGCATGGGGTGCATGCACAGGCTTGGAGTCTGTGGGTGGCGGGAGCTGCAGGGCAGCTGGCAGGGGCCATGGTGAACAGGAGGCAATTGAGTTCATTTCAGCCTTTCCCTCACTGTGAATGCTTTTGCTCTGTCTAGCTGCCAATTTTCAGAAACATTCAGAAATATAGCAAAATTTTAAATTTTGTAATGTGTCCCTCTCTGTCACAGCTGCTTTGAAATTGGGCTTAAGAAGTACCCTGGAGAGAAAACCTCCAGTGGCTGAATAAACAGCTCAATTCCAGGAATCTGTTCTCAAGATATGAAATTAATGAATAGAAAACCATGACATTTCAATTCAGATGTATTCCCAGGTAGGAAATTCAAACAGAGTCTACAAGGAGGGGTGTCTGCACTCCTGAATAAAGAAAGCTTACTCTAAGTAAGCTGGAGATCCATTACAAAAGAGTTATCCTCCAACAGGAGGCAGGACATTGTGCAACGTATACTGCACTAACAGGAAAATTTCCACTCAGAGTCTGATAAATGAAGAAGTGTGATGGAGACGTGATGTTTTTTTTCCTCTTTTTTCTTTGTAGTACATGTTTGATTCTGCATGTGTACATAGGCTGCTTTGTAAATGTTGGTAAAAGTACTTGTTTGAGTAATGGGGTACGAGCTTGTCAGAAGTGACTTCAGAGAGCCTCAGCTCACCACCTGTCATGATGCACAGTGCTTCACTCAGTACTCTGGAAGAAGTTGTCTCAGGGTTGTTGTCTCAGGGTTATGCACCAGTCAGGTGACCTCATCATCACCAAAATGAAAATGGTGTCCCTTTTTAACTGGAGACAACCTAAACTGGAAATTGGTGGAATTGCAGTGCTCAGGCTTAGCGAGGTGTCTTTCAGCTCTTCGTTTTAGATGCAGTCAAAATAATCATAGCTTAAAAGGTGGCAGAGGTTTATAATTCCTACTCATCAATTAAAACAGCTGTTGTATTAGTTCTGCGTACAGACTTTTAAACAAAAAGGAAACAAAAAAGAAGTGCTGCCTTTGCTTTACAAGCTGAGGTTTCTCTGCATACATGAGAACTCAAAAAACCCAGTTGTCCTGCTTAAGCTGCCAAATCTACACGTGCTTTATATTTTGCTAATATTCTGGTGTTGGTAGTGTCTCTTGAGAATACCCTAAATTGAAATTTCTTATTTCTGTTGGCAGAACAACTGTGGAAAGGATGAAGTCAGCTGCTTCTGATTAAAATAGAACAAGTAATTAAAAAAGTAGTCCATCACCAGGTTGGTAGCTATCCTGTTAATCAGCCTTTGCGTGGATGTATTGTTGTCATGTGTCTTTTCTGAAAGGTCTAGGACAATTCTGCATGGCCAGCTCCGCGTCGCCAAATCTGCACGGGGACAACTCTGCAGATTGGCAGATTCCACCAGTCCTTGGCACCACGCTGTGCTGTCCTCCCTGCCGCACCACGCTGATCCTCCCCACCACATGGGAAGCTCCGCAGAGCCCTTGAACATCAGCGGGGGCTCTGCACGGTGCCACGGGGAGCCCCAAGTGCCTGGCAGTGAGCGGTCTCTCACTGGAGGTGGAGGGGTAACCACCCGACATCTTGTGCCTGCACTATGCGTTTCATTAGGGGGAGGAGGAGGACGCACGCAGGCAGCGGGGCAAGCAGGAGGGAAGGAGCTGTTGGGAGCAGCTCCAGGTGCATCTCTGGGTGCAGGGGGGCATGCTGGCTGCCTGAGCACTGCCTGGCGGGATTGGCAGTGAGTTTGGCTTGGCATTTTTCCTCTCTTTTTTTTTTGGGGGGGGAGTGTTGTTTTGTGGAGCTCACCGTGTAGTAAGGAGGACTGGTGTGAACTGAAGGACCAGCACGGCACAGAGCAGCCGGGAGGACCAGCAGGGTGCCAAGGACTGGCGGAATCTGCCAACCTGTGCAGAGTTGGCCGCATAGAATTGTCCCATTCCCTTTGCTGGAAGATGGAAGTAGTGCTGCTAGAGATACATCTGTTCTTCCAACGGTGATGCACTGAGGTTGAAAATCAAATGGGAATAAATGTTGTGTCCAGGAAGGAGTGTCACACTGGGTTTGTCTCAAATCAGAGTTTCTGATTCAAGACTTTGTGACATACAAAGAAGTGGTTTTGTGGATGATTGACCTGTTTAGGAGAGAGCTGTCTGAAGTTATGTTTTTAAACATAGGTAGAGTATCTGCTCCTGAAGACAAAGGATGTCTTGCTAATCCTGCAAGAAGCATTGAGCTATTATGCCTTACAGAATCCTCCCCCTTAGTGACATTTTGAAACATCACTTATTAGAAGATCTTTTGTTTAACCTGTCAATGGGATAAAAATTGTATTGAAACAAAGCGATGAGGAAAACAGTCATAGCTTCTTGAGGGAAAATAATGTTTCTAGGGGAAAAGTACATACTGTGTATAAATATTTGACAGTTAAGGTGGACATATCTTTTGTACAGTTCACAATGAATTACCTTTAGCAGTATATGCTGCAGGAAAAGCTGACACTTATTCAAACAAAAAGAACTGTATGAATCATTGAAGGTAAGAGGGGAGACAGGGATGCAACTTCCAGTATTTTGCAATAGCTCCTCATTTGCATGTTGCTGTAATATAAGGGAGATCACTGCTGAATTGTTACGCTGTCACAGTCTGCAAAAGTGTTTTCTGTGCATAATAAAACAGGAGTTACTGAAAAGAAAAGATTTAGCAGGAGCAGAATGTTTTAATATACCTCTAAAAGCATCTTTAAGTATTTGGGAGAATATCCTAAAGGGTCTTAAATAATTGAAGTTGCAGTAATAAAACAAAATTGTACTGGAATCAATTTGAAGGTACTAAGAAACATGTACAACTTAATTTTACTGCAGAATTTGATTTTATCTAGACAGAAATACCAAACTTTTCAATTCCTATCTTTCTAGTGAGTGTTCCAGTCAAATACTGACTTAAATTTTAATAAGTATTTAAAAAAATTTTCGAAGAAGAGTCAAATCTGTAACTTTACTGTTTCATCTCTCCCAAATATGTAGATTTGCTCTATGTTTGTTTCTGTGTTTTGCAAAGATGGAATTATAATTTATAAATTAATCATTGAGTTTGGAAATGCAGGACTCATTCTCTTGGAGAGGTTTGAAATACTTTGAACAAATGTTACATGGTATTTCATTAAGTTCTTAAGTGGAGAAAAGTGCTGAAACAGCCTTGTTAACTGAGGAACATAAATAAATAACAAAGTCCCAGGCTTGGGATGCATAAAAGTATGCCTCATAAAAAAATGGAAAAAAAAAAAAGAAAACATTAAAAGCAAGAGCAAGGGAAAGGTCAAGCTGTCTTTTGACTGTCCCATCTATAGCCGATATGTAATTTGATTATTTCTGGATAGAAAAAAGATATGCTAATATCTTTAATGTCCTTTGCAGTTCTGTTTCACACAGTTCAAACAGAATAATATCATGGGTTCAAGTCCACCAGATCAAAAGCTGGGGTTATCACCCAAATGGCCATTCATGGGAACAACCCCCCTTCAGCAAAGACTGAAAAGTAAGTGTGAGGCTCTTGTGTTTATAAACTCACCATTTCTCACCATTTCTTCATCGTAATGGCACAGATAAGAGGCCTTTTGCAAAAATCTGTATCTGGATTAATATTTTCCTCAAAGCTGACGTGATGTATTACCTGAATGGTCTATTTATCTAAATAGTTCAGACTATCTCAAAATACTTGATGTGCTATTGTAAGTTAGGGCACTGCTGACCTGTCAGTCACTGCTAGACCAGTGCTGCAACTTCTATAGCACACCAGCAAGATGAATACAGAGCTGGCATCCTGTTATCTTCTTCAGGAAAACCAAATTTATTCTTCCCCAGAGACTTCACAGTGATTGGAGGAAATGACTGGGAGGAGATGCTCACAGCTTTGAGTTGTCACAGGGAACACTTGCCATCTCCTGGAGCTTTTATTGTACTTGAAGGGGCAAATATACTTTTCAAATGGTTAACCAAGGTCCTAAGTTCTTCAGGGAATAGACAAGGTTTTTTGTCAGCATTTTACAGCTCTATGTGCACTTGCAATCCTGTGTAAGCAAATAGTTACCTGAGATCAAGGACTGCATAGTAAATCTGGCAACAGACTTCCCCTTCCTCTACATGGAGTAACAGAAATTGCAGCCTGTCAGGTCCTTTCAAATAATTCTACAGTGTCCTCTTTCAGTCAACATTTGGCTGCAGACGTCTTGTTAAAATAAAGCAATAAAGCATAGCAATCATAAAACAAGAAACTTGATTAAAAAAAAAACAAAACAACAGGGTTTGGATAGCTGAGGTGCAGAATGATTGAGTTCTAATGCAAGAGTTTTTTAGGCTGATGCTTCAAATTCACCCACAGTCCCCATTTGGAATTTATTCCTTTACTAAGTGCTCTGTTTTCCATTGCTGTCCTACCACAAACCCTATTAATATAAAGAGGGGAAAAAAGGCAGGAAAAAATAGATTGCTTTTCAGTGGAAATCTACACATCATTTTCATGCAAATGTACCTTCTCTGTGCATATTTGATGAGTTATTTTGTTCACAAAAGATTTTTCCGTTAATTGATGTATCTGCCACTTACAAAATCTCTTTGCTAAATTACAAAGTCAGCTTTCACTGCGTGTGTACTGCCAGCCACTTCTTTCACAAAAGATCTTTTCTAATTGTTTTATCTGCTACTTGCTAAATCTGCTTGCTAAATTATACCTTTCACTGAACTTACACCAAAGCCTTTTCAGGAAGCTATTAGTAGTTACTGATGTACAGAAAAGCTTATATATTTTGGATTGTGTGAAAGGGTCTGAAAGACGGGCATACAAACAATGTAGCAGCCAGAAAGACTGCACTAGAACCATGCCATGGGGTTTTAAATGGGAAATATTGTAATTGGTCAAATATTGTTTTAGAGAAATGTGCTCTATGTTCCTAAGAATGATAATAGGACCTTACTTTGTATGAAATGTCCAAGTGGAGACCAGTAATGAGTGGTGTTCCTCAGAGGTTGGTATCAGGACCAGCTCTGTTTAACATCTTTGTCAGTGACATGGGCAGTGGGATTAAGTGTACCCTCATCAAGTCTGCTGATGACACCAAGCTGTGTGGTGAGGTCGACACTCTGGAGGGAAGGGAGGCCATCCAGAGAGACCTTGACAGGCTGGACAGGTGGGCCTGTGCAAACCTCATGAAGTTCATGAAGACCAAGTGCAAGATCCTGCACCTGAGTTGGGGCAATCCCAAGCACAGATACAGGCTGGGCAATGGAGATGAGCGGATTGAAAGCAGCCCTGAGGAGAAGGACTTGGGGGTGTTGGTTGACAAGAAGCTCAACATGATCCAGCAATGTACATTTGCAGCCCAGAAAGCCAACCGCATCCTTGTCTGCATAAAAAGAAGTGTGACCAGCAGTTTTGAGGGAGGTGATTTTCCCCTTCTACTCCACTCTGATGAGACCCCACCTGGAGTACTGCGTCCAGCTCTGGGGCTCCCAGCATAAGAAAGACATGGACCTGCTCGAGTGGGTCCAGAGGAGGGCCACGAAGATGATTAGGAGGCTGGAGCACCTCCTTTATGAGGACAAGATGAAAGAGTTGGACTTGTTCAGCCTGGAGAAGCAAAGGCTCTGGGGAGACCTTCTAGCGGCCTTTCAGTGCTTGAAGGGGGCCTACAGGAAAGGTGGGGAGGGACTTTATTACAAGGGCCTGTAGTGATAGGACAAGGGTTAACTGTTTCAAACTGAAAGAGGGGAGTTTTAGATTAGATATTAGAAATGAGTTCTTTACTGTGAGGGTGGTGAGATGCTGGAAGATGTTGCCCAGAGAAGCTGTGGCTGCCCCCTCCCTGGCAGTGTTCAAGGCCAGGCTGGATGGGGCTTTGAGCAACCTGTCTAATGGAAGCTGTCACTGCCCATAGCAGAGGGGTTGGAACTAGGTTATCTTTTAAGTCCTTTCCAATCCAAACCTTTCTATGATTCTACAAAATTTGTATCATGACAGGTTCTGGCACCTTTGTTCATACCCATCATATCTCACTGCTGTTACTGCTGTTTGGTTTGTGATCCTACCAGAAAAATGCACCTCTGTAAGGTGGGCAATGTGTTGCTTAAAGACTGATCTTTCGGTTTATGCTGAAAAACAAAACTAAATGCTTAGACTCGACGAGGAAATTTTTAGTGGGCACATTTTAAAAGCTGTAGTGCTACCATAGGTCTTCTTTCACCCCGTGGACTACTGAGCTGAGCTGCTGTTGGGAGAACCAGAACTTGGTTGTTTTCTGTCCCATGAGGTCTGGCCTCATCATGGATCTCAGGCACCAGGTGCCCAGGTCCTGCTGCAAGGCTGTACCACATGTTCAGGTCATCCAGCCTACCCTTAGAGCATACTTGGAAAATATCTCCCATAAAGCTGGGCTTTTCTCTTCCCTCATTTTCTAACCTGAATCCACTCATGGCCAATAATAACTTGATAGCTAAAACTAAAGCTAAACGGTGCCTACCCTGTCTGCACATCTCCCTTCATTTAGATCCTTGCACAGAATTTGGATTGTGCATTTAATTTTGTTTTCCCAATAATTTTTTGGGGATTAGAAAAGACAAATCACTAGACCATCATTGCCACAATAATGCTAATAAAATGCTGTAGAGGGCAGGTTTCAGAAAAGCATTTTGCAAACGAACACTAAGCTGACACTTCTGTTGCTTCCAGGGAGCAGCTTTAATACATTAATGAAGAAAATATTTATATGCATGTGCATGTGAATAGATAGATGAAGGTGGTAGTACATTAATACCAGACACTA
This sequence comes from Leptosomus discolor, assembly GCF_034619465.1. Taxonomy (NCBI): domain Eukaryota; kingdom Metazoa; phylum Chordata; class Aves; order Leptosomiformes; family Leptosomidae; genus Leptosomus; species Leptosomus discolor. The sequence continues at coordinate 107,330,577 of NC_141391.1, read as the reverse complement.
GTTATCTTACCAAATCAGCCCAAATACAGTTAAATCCTTATTTTGTTTTAATGGGAAATGGAACATATCCTTCATGTATCACCATAAAATATAAACATATGTTGAGGAGGCAGAAGGAGATGAATCATGGAACCAGAGGGGAGAAAATACAGTGTTGGTGGTTATATTAGAATCATAGTTTTTTATGTGTCTGCAAATTATTCATTGCAGGCATGTCTTAAGCTTTCATCTTGATGTATAGGATTCAGTCTGCAAATCTAGATTACAGAATATCTGATTTTAAAACTTTTCAGTTCTGGAGAATTTGTAGTGGAATTAATAATCGCTTGAGGGAGAAAAACAATTATTTAATTAGCCTAAAGGTGCATGGAAAGGGCGTAAATAATGGAGCACTTTAATAGCAAGGATTATGGCAATGCCGGATTGGTAGAAGATTAAGTTTTCAGGTATGTCTAAAAAAACATTTCATCCTGTATAAATTTTGTTGTCTAAATCCACACATCATTTTTCAAAAAAAAAAAAAAAAAATGCATCAACTGCCACACACACAGAGTATCAACTACCCTGACTACTTAGAACACTAATTTCATCTAAGTCTTATGAATCTAATCAGTCTAAGTTAACTGTATTTCTTTAGTGAATTTTCTATGTCTATTGATATTTTTCAGTCCTTTATTTTAGATGTTGCCTGTGTTGTATTTTTTTTAAGGGGATTTTGTTGTTGTTATTCTCACATGTGTGAGAACTCTTTTGAGAATAGCGGTCTGTTCCTTATACACAGATTTTGCCATTGTTTCTTCTGACCCCATTTAACATTCATCTCTGATGGAATTTGACAGTGTTCTTTTTCTGCATCCCACAAGAGCAGGGAGTAGGTTTCTTGTTAGTTCTAAATTCATGTTGTCCTAGTTCAAGATTTATAATTATGAGGTAAGGAGAGAGGCTGTTTCTGGAATTGTGGTCCTGTTGAAGATAATGAAGCTTTACATTCAATACTAAGAGCTAAGATTTCAACCAAAGCTAGAAAAAAATGAAAGAAACTCAGGTTAATTTTTTTTGAAGTGCAAAGTGTGCATGGTTTATCACAGGATAATCCTGCGTTTAGGATTAGGATTATCCGAGGGTATCTGAAGTGAGGTATTTATAGGAAGGAACTAATATAAGCAAACTTGCAAGTTAGCAATTAAAAGGTCCTGATATTTTCTTCTTTTATCATCTGCAGTTGATGGCTAACAAAGCAGCTGTATTTTTTAGACTAGAGGAGATACAGGAGGAGGAACTAAATATATCTCTGTGTCTTGAGTATCTCTGCAGTACCAGAGAGGCACTGTCTGTAGTAAGGACTTAAGAGATCTTGGATCCCATGCTTTATTGGTTTTGTTTATTTATACTATATGGATCAGGGTTCCCTTGCACCAGGCACTGTAAAAGTGAAGTATCCCTAAATAATTCTGGGATATGTGATAAATGTGATACTCTTCCCTTAACTTTTCAAGTCATGCTAATGTCCTGTAACCTATGTTGTAATGAAATAATGTTCTTTTGAAGAAGATATTATATATTGTTTTTAACATTTATTAAGTAATGCATGAAATTTAATTTCATGCTAAAAGATTTTAATTTTTCAGTATCAGTAGACCACAAACGTAAACATTTTAAACACAAAGTACTGAGACTAAGCAAAAGTTAAAATGAGATGAAAGGAAGGGCACCTATTCTTTGCTTGTGTCTCAAAAGACGTTTTTAGGGAATTTAACATTTGTTTAAAGTAACAACAAAACCAAACATATGTTGTTTGTTAAGCAGCTTTTACACATAGGTCTGCTAGTGTGGTCCAGTTCTCACCTGTGAAGATCTGCCTTGTAATCTTTTGCCAGCTGTGCCACAGTGAATAGAGATTGATGACAGAGTGAAAAAACATTGATGTAGACTAGACCAAAGTGACCAGTTAATTTCTTTAAGAAAATTTGTTGTCTCTTTCTTCCTTTAGCCATCTCCCTTGACATCTTTTTAAAGCCTGGTGTCGTCGTCTCTCCTCAATATGAACATAAAAGCCCTATAGATTGATTCCGTTCTGGTTTTTGCTTTCCTTTCCTCCAGAGCACTTAGCACAACATTCACTCCCAGGAACAGCTATCGGATAAACACTTGTGCCTGACAGAGTACCGAATCACCAGCTCTACAGATTTTATTACAGACACAGCAATGTCAGTGATTTCCCTTTCCTGCCAGAAGAGCATCACGGCTGCAACCGCAGTGTGAGCGGACAGGCTCTGGCAGCCGGCGGGTGCTATTAATGCTGATTGCTTTTGGTCCCTATGGAAGGGGACTCTTGCGTCGTTCTAAAGGAGAGGGAAGCATGAAAGCATTATGCTATGTTCACCATGCCAGAGATCAATTAAGAATTGAAAAGAATTTTATTTATTTGTATGTTTTTCTTCACAGAGATAAGCTTGGTTTATGGTTTATGAATGTTTTGCTGTGATATTAAATATGATTGCAAAATCATAGTGAAATTTATGCGCAGCTTCTTCTGGGTAGTTTTATTTAATCATCCTTCCAATTACTACTTACGTAAATAATTCAAACATTGTGAGTGAAGGAAAAAAGTGAGATTGTGTGGTGTATATATTTTCTATACACTGCAAAAAGGGACTGTTATTATCCTATATAGTGGTTTCAATTAAATATGCAGCAATTATATTCTGTTTTAGAGCTGCTCTTAAAAAATTCGCTCTGATGAGATTAAGAACATGCAGAGGTTAAAACCTCCCTTGATCGTGGAAGTTTCTCTTAACTTTGAGTCTGTGGTCTGACCTTGGGCAAGTTGCTATTGTGTGTAAAAGGGTGCTTCACTGTCTGAGTAAAAGCATACAGCTCTCAAAATCTGATCATAGATTTTGCAAGTAAAATTGGCAAGGTGCTTAATATTTTGTTTCTGTCCTTCCCATCTGTGAATGTTCTTGTGTCTTGTTCATGGCTGAGTAGTCTATATTTAAGCCATATTGAAAGACAAACGTTGTGACCAAAAAGAAATCTGGTACCTTATGTTGGGAAAAACCCAATCTAATGTCTATGTGCTTAGTAAACCTAATGTAAGTCAGTATACCTTCCCTGCAGTGAGTATTCATTCAAATGCATCAAAAAGGTGTGATACGTTCACATTCACACAGGTAGGATATATTATTATTTAAGACCAGGTGGACTTTTTGGAATAATTGCTGTTGTATTTATTTGTATTTTGTTTCAACTTAGGGAGTTCAACACTTGGATATGATGGGCTGCAGTAAACATGTGGCATCACGCTTAAACTTGAAATGGAGGAAGAAAATAAGATTGTCTGGTTTCGTCTTAAGAAAACTGAACTAAAGATTTTTATACTGCTGTTAGCAACGCAAGTTGCACTAGATTTGCTATTTTCCAAAAAAATGCCAGCTCCTAAAGCTTTGGCTGCGTCAGTTGTATATAAACATATATAAAATTAAAAAAAAAATAGCTATTTTCTATGTAAAACAGAATTTGCATGAAAGCCTTCAGTTATATCTCCTAGAAAGTAGTAGTTGCATAGTAATTATCAGGGACAGACACTTGGGAAGCATTCTTTAATCAAAGAATTTTGATTAGCCTAATCACTCCTCTACAATGACTATGCAAATGTTAATTCTGGTGGTGTTTTTTAATTTGAAACCATAGGTTTCCTTATTAAGGAACACAAAAAAGTTAGTGGTGTTAATAACACTGTTGTGGCTACAGCATGAAGTCTACCAAACAAAAATGAGGGGAATATAAAATAGCAGAACACTTCCAGAATAAAAACATTATTTCAGACATTTGGCCAGAGACAAAATATGTTTTCCATTGCTAGCAGATGCCTGAACAAAGCTGTTCCTGGTTTGATTTTCTATTCTAGGAGAAATGAATCTTTTTATAGGCTGATCACTTACAGTTGTTCTGGGGGAAAAAGCATTTTCTTTGTGCAGCCATTCTAATTTAAGATGCTTTTAATAGAAATCCGTGTCAGCAAAATTATTTTTTTAATGATTTTTCTATCATATTTCTGCTCCAATTACTGTTGATTAGGCAAGTCTGAAGTTACAGCTTAATACTTGTAAGTATTTGTATAGCCGTAGATGGGCATTCAGGGTTCATACTATGAGATCTTAAGGACTGTTAAGACATACTCTTGCAGCAACAAAGGACTCCTTTCCTTTTTTGATAGACTCCTTTCCAGAGCAGAGACTTCCAGCCTCAGGATTTTTCTTCCACATTTGAGATTTTAGGGCTGGGTTTTTTCTCAGACATGCTGTCACTGAAAGCAAGTGAAAAAGCAAGTAAGACTGAAGGATCCTTGTATCTCTGAAGAAGTGGAGACAATTTCACCATTCTCTCGCCATAAAAAAGAAGAGAGAATGATATAAGTACAGTACAGCTTATTCCTATGGGACATGTCTGAATCAATCAAGAATACCAATTAAGCTTCCCAGTGCCATCAGTGTGGAAACAATTGTGTTCTTATGCAAAAGTCTAGTTGCAGGTTTGCTTACTTATTACGTAGAGAAAGGATGTTTGTGAAAAAAATATTTGCAGGATTGGGGTTTATATGTCAAATTTTCATAGTGTAGTTATGATAGATGATATTGCAGTATTCAACAGAACCAAGTAACGGTTATGTATAGCAATTATTCATAGAAGAAACGGAGCAAATGAGGCATATCTGTCATTCGATAATGTCATTTCCATTTGTTTTCTGTTTTTAATAAAGAATTAAAATATGTGGCATGTAACATGTAATTTTAAAAAATATTGAAGTGCTGTATTCAGACTTAATGTTACATTCATGTGTTATGCATAGTGCCTTTCTATGGCTGAAATTCAGATATCCCATACCCTATGACTCATGCATAGGGGACACCTGAGTTATAGTCTCCACAAGTACAAGTGTTTCCCATGATGCAGTGATCCAGCCAGCCAAAGAGGACCAAGTATGTCATGGTGAGATAATGTAACAGTCCAGTTCGTCGAGAAGATGGGAGGGCATGAGGTATGGCTGTGGCTCAGATTAATGTTGAACAAACCTAAATGAAATATGTGGTTTCGATTTATTTCAAATAGAAGGAGATCCTGAAGTGAAAATAGTGTGTTTTAGTTGAGAAACATTCTCCGTTGGTGAGGGTTGCTGGGCTGCCAGTGTACCTCTTCTCTTTTCCCATTTTTTCCAAGCGTGTTTAGCTTAGATGTTGTCTTCCTGTCTTTTCAGGCCTGGACATGGAATCTTGCTGTTCTTTTTATAATTTCTTGCCAATTTATAACAATTGGTCCCCACTGTTAAAATACTTTATTTCTTATATTTTTATTATATTTGGATATCTTGCTTTTTTGATTTGATATCTAAATATATTCCAGATATTTAAGCACCTAAATAACAAAAATACTCTAATTTTTTTTCAAAGAGAATGAACGTCTGTAAATCCCTGAATTCACTGAATCTTTGAGTATTTTGTGATCTTAGTTGTTTACATGTTTATGAGATTTTGAACTTTCTCTTCCATATGAAGTTTTCTTTGTGAATTTATAGAGGTATATCTTATGTTCCTTTTGTGTGGCATATGGGATTTTGGGCTTTGGGGGATTTTGTGGTTATTTTTTTAGTTAGAATTATTTTTTTTCCAGTAAAGTGTAAGACAGCTAGAATAAAATTTTGATACTATTTCAAGTCAGAATAATTTTTATTGGAAGTATTTATGCACACACTTGTTTTTACTTACAAGAGCATCTCCAGAGTTAAGCAGTTAAACTTCCAGTGTCCAAATGGCTGAAATGCGAACTGGCCCAGGCTTAATGTTTTACAAAACGCTCTGTGTAGTGTCAGGTATCATCAGTGTTTTGCCTCTTCCCAGAAACTCAAAGACCGAAGACAGTCTTATCCTCTCACTGCTACTCCTTGCTCCATTTTTATTTTTCAGGGCAATTACAGAAAGTCATTACTTCCATATTTTTACAGACTATGCTCTGATATCTTTTTCAAGCCTTACGGTTCTTAGAAATCAAAAATAAAATATTAGATGGCAAGATCTGACAGTAAGTAGTACATGCCATAGTCATATCAGAGAAAATGAATAACAGAACTGTAAGCTGGATATAGAGGTAGCCAGCTCTCAGTATCCATGGGTATCTGGCTTGCAAATTACCAGGGCTGTGGGTGCAGAGACAGGGAGGTGGTTCCATGGAGACCCTCGAGTGTGGCAGGATTTATTAATGCAACCGGAACACCATGCAGGCATAATTACATTTCTTCCAAGGGCTACTCAGTAATACAATCACTCTTTAGGCAGCACCACAAGCTGATAAGCTCTGAGCTCATTTCCAGCTTTTCCCCAGACTAACATCATCCAAACACTTTATAAACTTACTTGCTACGGTACAAATTGTTAATGACAATATGAGAACAAAAAATCCTCTTGTTAATGATAATATGAAAACAAAAAATCCCCTCAAGTCCTTAAAACTGACATTTTTTATCAACTCCGGCTCAATAGTAGGCCTGCCAGGTTGGGATTCATTACACAAATACCTAAGTCTAAGCTAGTAACTGTGGATGTCTTTTCAGTATCAATGAGGAGGAGTAGAAACCACTGGTAGAATTAGTAGACTAACATATTGTCAACACCCACTCATTGTGCAAGCTAGCTGACTAGCTATGACTGCCATAGGCACATTGCACTAACAGAGCTTAGTAGGATTGGTATCATGGCAAATGATATTGTAGTCTGGAGATTTTTAAGACAGTATGGCAAAAGCAAGGGCAAAACTGTTCAAGTTGTTGCTTTGGCTCTGAAACTAAGTGAAAAAAAAAAAAAAAAAAGGAATTGTTTGAGTGGGGTAACAACTGACATGCTTGCAGATCTCCCAAGAGCTATTACATGGTGCCAAATCCTAAAGAGCTCTAACTAATTCAGGTACGATTTATTAGGACTTGTACACTGACAGCACTTTTCCATACATCATGTGTGTGCTGTCCATGGAGGAATTATGCACATAGCTGCTTCCTCACAGAGAAGCCATCAGCAGGTGTGATAAAGCCCTACATTCTCAGGTCTGGGGTTTAAGGAGCAGAGCACAAAGTATCTGTACAACACAGTGAGAAGCCCTGTCCAGTAGGATTCTTCATCTCAGTCGCCACTGCCAGTGGAGCAAGTCTTAAAATGAAAAAGCCTCCAGTAAAATGCAGTTAAATAAATTCCCGCAAATACTGTTGCAAGTAACCATGACCCTTACATTTTGTATCCGTATGTTTTGTGTAATCAATGGTAGGGTTTCTTCCACCTTTATGGCTTATGATGCATGCAAGTAAGCTAAAAAGTTTTCTCTGTGCAAAAGTAGTTCCTTGCAAAAGAGATGCTACAAAAATCAAGAAACCTTGTGCAAAAAGCAGAGAACGACAGGACCAATATTGAAATATATTGGATTACTCTTTTCTTGCAAGTGAGGTTAAAGAGAGGAACAAACAGAAATCAGTTCTTCTCATATAGAAGAATATTCTTACTGAAGTAATGTGTACAAGTCTCAAATCAAAGAGAAACATTGGGAGGATTTGACCAGAATAAATCCTACCCTCCAGAGCTGAATTCCACGGTGGAGCAGTTGCCAATACAGCAAGCAGACAAAGTGTTTATAGACCACATCTAAAAGTAACTGATGTGGAAATATCGCTGTGGATGAGCTAACGAACAAATTGGTTTGTAGAAATAGGGGACTGATTCTGATTTCATTTTACTGGAGTAAATTTGGGCTAGCATGTTGAAGTTAGTGGAGTTACACCAGGGTGAGTATTTAATTTAAGATGTTCAGTCATGTGCTTTACTCCTTTTAATGTTGCTATACTTTCAGGCTTATGCTGAAGTGAATCAAGGGTCCTTTGTGGAATCAGAATCAGATCTACTGTATTAAATAACTGCTGGGAACTTGTTTATGGAAATTAATTTCAAATATTATGCAGAAAAAAACGTAAGGGGTACATATTAATTGTGAATCGTGCATGAAGGTTTGGCTGAATAACTCCCATTAACAATAATAAGAGTTGCAGAATTAATTTCCTCCTAGGTCCTGCTAAAAATTCACCCAAGGACATTGCATTCTGTACCTTCATATTCAGATCATCTTTATATCAGCAAATAAAAATCTCCTTATACAATCATTGATGGAAAACTGTATCCTGAATACCAGTTTATTTAACAAAATTGATTATTAAATCATAACTACATTGGCAGGTTTTGGTTTATTGCTTAATTGTTTTCAAATCTCCGTTTAATTTTAATTGCAATAACTGAAGGTAGTTTATGGGAGTTAAGTGGGATAAGTAATAAAAATATTTACCTACACTTGTTTATATCAAATAGATATTTCTTTGTTATTAAACAATTTTAGCAGAAGATTGGAAGAAGAGAGGAAATTTTCAAAAATCTTATTTAAGTATTACGTTTATGCAGAAGACAGTTGTAGGCCGGATTCTTGAACCAGTTGGATTGCAATGTAAATACTTCAGCTGAAAGTGTCTTGCTTTTACACAGTATTTGACAAACTGTCGCTTGCTTTATTCTACTGTGTTTATTTCCAGAAAAAAATAGTATTTTTACCTTATGTCTGAGATCAGACTGCAAAGTCTCCAAAACTGCTGTGTTTTGTTCATGTAGGGTACAGTTTACACTTAATTTTGGATCAGATGATAAAGTAACCATTGTAGCAAACAGATGTCCTGGTTTCTTGTTAGTTCATCTCCATGAAACACTACACTTCTTAGAAGATCTCTCAAATCATTGCCAAGGATGGTCATGTTATAGCAAAAAGGCAGAGCTGAAGGGGAAATTGATTGCAGATGGTGCAATCAGGCTAGCCAAGCTAACCTGTAGCACAACAGCCAGCTTATACAGATCAGTAGGTGCTGGGGTGTAGCATGGCTATTTCCTATTTTGTGTCCATTAACTAACTCATTGATTGAAATTCAAGATATGATACTCTAGAACTCTGTGGTTTAGTTCTTAAAGCACATTGGATTCATAAACTTATACACAGATTACTAAGGTAAAAGGAATGCCTCCTCTGGTGACAGATAAACTCTTGCTCCAGTGTTGAACGTTTTACATAAACGGAAAATGTATCACTTTTTCGCAGATCCCAGCACACTGACATTTCAAAATATTCAATCTTTAAGTATGAAAAAATGAAGAACTATTCACAAAATGAGAACTGATGCTGTCATAATTTCAGTCTTCTTGGATGAGTTTAATTGGCAGTAGTTTTCTAATTAATTTACAGAACATGGTAAGTATGAACGGGAACTGCTTGTGGGAAGTGTGAGATGAAGTTGCAGCAGCTTCTTGTTGCATATTGGGATTGAAGTGAAAAGATAAATGTTTTAGGATTGGGGTTGTATCAAGATGACGTTGGATCTCTGAGTGAAAATTCACCACTGACTTCACACGTGAGCACACACACACACCTGCACGCATACGACTACATTTGCCCACATATAAGGTCCTGATTTATGCTCAAAAGTATTCATCACAAAAGCCGTACATGTTTTTCTCTCTTATTGTTTCCTATTTTTTGAAAGTCCTTACTTGATCATATGAGTGGTGACATTCCTTGAGTTTCACAAGGAATTGAGGTAACTTCAGATTCTTCTCACAGTTGTGGGGACTGAAGTAGGTAAACAGCTTTGAAGAACCTACCAACCGGTTCCAGTGCCATCAGCAGAGGCGTTATCTTTTTCGTTAACATCATCATGTAGCTTAGGGAGAACAATTCAAAGTCCTCTCATGGCAGAGCATTTTGCATCTATATCTGCCAGGAAGAATAACCTCAGGGATGCTCTTGGCATGTCAGGTCTGAAAAGTAGATGCTACTGTGAGAAGCGTGGCGAAATTTACACATTCTTTGAAAGGCAGAGGTTCAAAGTCAGCTTGTGTTTTGATATCAGCTTTACAATGTAGAATGCTAAACTCTAGATGTCAGAAACCTGTGGTGGAACATCAGGCAATAAAGCTAGACAGCTTAAATTATTTGGAACAGAAAGATTAGATACTTCATATTGAGCTGCGTAGTTAATATCACTGCAAGGGACTGGTGCTTTCAGAATGGACTGTCCAGTGGAGGTAATTTAAAATATTTGTATACTGCTCCTCATTCTGAACTTCAATCCCAAGGGGAATTCCAGTATCTGATTTTTATCTTTTACTGGGAAACAGAACTGAAATAGACACATTTTAGAAACTGCAATTTTGTGCACTGTGAATCATGTGGTCCAGCCCCACACAGAGAGTGGAATGAGATGTTCTGATTCTGAGGAGATCTGTGATGGCTCACCCAAACAAGGATTTCTGCTGAGCATTTTCTGATTGATTATTTGATTATTTCATCAGACTCTGACAATGAAAAATGAAAAAATATGCTTTGATTTGGTAAAAATATCTCTCCTGTAAAACTGAAATTGCAAACAAAAAATATTTAAAATATTTTGATAGAAAACTGAACAAAGTAGGACAACTGGAGGTTTAGTTTTGGAATTGTCACAGTATGATAGAACTGCTGAGGACAGGACTTTACATAAATTAATTGTTGATATTCCTGCAAGTCATTTCATAGCACAACCTTGACAGAAAGGAAAAGTGGATCTTTCACATGTTCCAGTGCCTTCATATCAGATTAGGAATTTCTGAGCACAGAAAAAAATCTTAAAAGAAGCTCCAAGCTCTGCCCCAGACAACACTCTAAAAGTTGAACTCATGACTCTGAATGAGGTGAAAAACATAGAAACTGGGATTTTCCGTAGTCTAAGCAACTGGATTTTGTTGGATTATAAATGCTGAGTCTACAGCTTCAGAGTCACCAGGAAAATATTTCGTAGTGGTTCTTAATAATCTTCAAAAAACAATGCCTAGATAGGATATATGAGAGACAGAAGAAAGTAAATATGAAACGTGATGCTAGCTCATGCTCATTCAGTGTATTTGGCCTGTCTGGATGTCAAACTAGTATCATGCTTGAAAGAATAAATTAGGTTTTGTGCCTCCATATTTGTCCACAAAGTCAAATCTACTCACCCTTCGTAAACCTGATTTTATCATGAAAGCATAACTGATGTTGAAAGTTATGTGGGTCTTTATGCTGGGCTCAAATGATAAAGATACAAAAGAAAGATACCACAGAAAGCAATCCTGACGAACGTCTCAGCAAATGAATTGTGTCCAAATCCTGTAGCAGCTGGTATTTTGATACCAATCTGTCAAACTGCAGGTGCCAAGTCATTAAATTTTGTGACCTATACTTCCTCATCAGCGCAGAAAGCTAAAACTATTCAACCTGTGATAAACAAGGATTTTATACTGGATATCAAACCAGAAAAGAAGGGAGATTTTTGAATGCACGTAGTATTGATGCCCTAACCTTCACCAGCTCTGGATTTTCACTGGGAGATGTAAGAAATGTGAGCAGCCTGGCTGCTTAAATTACCTCTCTAATGCTGTATCTTCTTACATCATTTTAACCTGGTATTTCTTGCAATTTCTGAAGGCTGGTGTAACCTTTGCGGCAGGACGCTTAAATGGTATGTATGCAAAAAACTGTTGAGACACAGGGCAGGATAAACAAGTACATATATATATATATGTACTTCTGGTATCACAAAAGTTGTCTACAGTGTCTTCTGAGTATTGATTAAGAAAACGTGGACTTCTCTGGATTCTACCGAACAGATTATTTTCTTCCTGTGTGTCAAGATAGCTTATTCATCATCCCCATAGCTGAAAGAAAAATCATTCGTCCACTGCCAAGTTCTGCTTCAGCCTGAATTTATGCTAATTAGATTTCTTTTAGATGGGGAGGAATCCAACAGGTACTAGAGAAAAGTCTGGGAAAGTTGTCCTAATCTTTTGGTCTGTATTTCCATTTCAATAAATAAGAAGATATTAAACCCTAACCCCCCAGGTCTTCTGTTACCTGGGTTTAAAATGTCTGATTTAATTGCAAAGTTGTTACTGTAGAGGTTGCTAGAAGACTTTTCATAGAAACAGGAAATCACACTTATGGCATGGCTATCTCAGTAATGTGCTCTTAGCGATAAATGAATGAATGTCATAATACAACACTAGTGAGTGATACATTATTGGCAGATCTGCTTGCCACAATTAGAAATTGTTTTTACCAAATCTTCTTAAACTAAAGCATGAAAATGACATGTGAATGTACCTAAAATATAGAAGTATAGTAAAGTCTTTAACAGTTTTGTGAGTGTAGTGCATCAAATAAGAAAGTGATCAAACAGCTATATTTAATGAAGGTTCTGTTTATTGGGTGTTTAGAAATAACAAAAAGCAACAACTAGCCTTATTTAACCACAAGACTTACCTTCATTAGCTTGGCTCCTTTTCACTCAATATTTTAGAGTGCCTCAATAAGAGATTTTTCAGCAAACGCTTAAAAGATAATCCCAGTGCTGCATCTGTCAACATCTATGCTCCCGTCCAGTTTACACAGATGTTCTGTCGAGGCTGAGAGCTCAAATCAAAGGGATGCTTAGTCCTTACAACCTCCTCCACCCCTTCCTCTTTCTGAAATAGGAGGCATCTGAGTTGAACGTAACTTGCTTTAAAGCAGATACTGAAAATGTTAGTCAATACCTGACAAGGAAAGCCATCTTTAACAGCCCAAGAGTGAAAGAACAAGAATAAATTTAAAGTAAAATCAGATGAGTGTAAGCTTCTATAATTGCAGTATACTTCAAAGCATATAAGGAATATATTTGTTTAGAAGAAATTGCTTTAATTCTTTGTGAAACTGCTGTTTGTGAGCTTTGGTAAAAAGTGTTTCTGCCAAATGTATGTTCAACTTAAGTATTAACAAAATTGGAAAATAACAGGCCTGAAGCCCACAGATCAAGTCTCAGTGGTTCAGCCCTACTAATTTCCAAAATGAACATGGCAAATTCATTGGTTGTACTGTCTGTAACCATTTGATATACTCTTTTTCTCAGAATAAAATACCTTTCTTGCTGTTTTGCTGCTATCTAACCCAGAAACATTGACTGGGTCTGTGTTGAATCCCCTTTTCATGGCTCAACACTATGCAAGGGAAAAAAATTACCATTGCCTAACTGGGGGTCAAATTCTCGTGTTGTGATTTTTCATGGTAGAGTTTATTTTTATTTCTAACTTCTTTTTCATGAGGGAGCATGGAATCAGAAACTTATCCAAAATGAACATACATTTCAAAACAGTTTTTAAAAACCTCACATGTCAGTGGAGTTCCTGAATTAATAAGAGCTCAGGTGTGACATTAACCGATGCCAAAGGGAAATAAGGAGTCTTTTGACAGAGGGCAGATCAGGGACAGACTTTTTTCTAGACTTTTTTATAAACAGTTTGGGGTGGTAGACAAGGCTCTGTGGGCACTAGAAGACCTACTTCATCCTGCTTTAGATGCTTAAGAACCAGTTTTTGCTGGGTTTTCAGTACCTTGCTTTGCTATCCCTTTCCAAAACAGATGGTGTCTATCACATGACTTTTGGTTTGTATTTGCCTGAATAACAGAAATATATCAAACACTTCACTGGACTAACTATATTTATCTTAACTTTATGTGAATCCATTGATGTTCCAAGTCATTCTATCTTAACGTTGTTCAAGTAACATCAAACTCATACTGTAGCTCTTTTTATGTTACGTGACAGTGAACATACCTATGTACTAAAGTAGTTCATAAACTATACTGTAATGGATTTTTTTTTAATTTTATTTTTTTTTACTGTTATGGACTTATTATTTTATTGTGCTTTGAGGAGGTATGCTGATGACTTGGTGGCCCCTCAGCCGGTTTACATCCTACTTCACTGTGGTTCCTAGGGAATTCATTATCTCTGGAAGATGTATGGGCATCCTGAGGTATAGGCTCAGCTTCCTACATGTACCTGAGCTTATCACATACAGATTACCTAATTAAACACCAGACATGTAAATACAGGTGGTTGTTTTAAAGAACTACAAAAAGGTCTGTTTTGCTGATGAAAACTCTGGTCAAAAAGCTTTGAAGAAATAACACGTGCCCTGATTATTTTCCTACAATAGGGTTTTTCATGTTTAGAGGGTATTAAACTGCAGGAAAACTGCATCTGGAGATATTTTATTATTACTATTTTATTTTTAGCAAATACTAGTTTTCCTGTGGGTTTTGGTTTTGGTTTGGGTTTTGGGGTTTGTTTTGTTTTGTTTTGTTTTTCACAGCTGCTCAGAACCTGGGCCTTCCATGCTTGTGTTTTATTTCTGTTCCAATACAAACACATATAATATTTCTGCATTTATATTTTTATTAGCATTGGGATAGACTTATACTCTCTATTCTTGTGTAGAAAGCATTTGCAAACATCACTTCTAGCCGAGTGCACTTTCTGTTTATGCTCCTAAAGAACAGTGCAGGAAACAGCTGAGTCTAGTAGACCATCTGTTTGAGCATGAAATTGAAGGACAAGGATAGGAAAGATGGCTTGTTAGGAAAAACTTGGACGCTGTTAAGAGGAATATGGCTTATTGTCTCTGTCATAACAATATATTTTCTAACATTCCTGTTAATGGATCAATACATGTAAATGAATTAGGTTCCATCAAAAGGGTGGTTATTTTTGTAATGATGGACTTTTCAGTAACAGCTCATCTCTCACAGCTTTTATCCTAACAAAACATACAGTAAACTGTTGAAATGTCTGGATAGACTATAATGAATACAGCTATTGCCAACAAATAAGGCAAAAAGATTTTACGTTTCTTCTTGCGCTTGAGAAATCATCGTTTCAGACACATTTGAATGCCAGTGAGTGAAAACATCATTGGCATAAGGAGAAGCAAACTAGGAAATCGGCATTTACTCTATGTGCAGCTGAAATTTATAAACCTCTTTTATGAATAGCATTCCTGAAGAACAGTCATGACAATAGTCATTCTCCATTCCTCTTCTATATAGAAATTTCTTAATCCCTTTTGGAAATGGATCTCTGCTACAACTGATTCAAAGAGACAATATTTTAGCTGACATTCATCTTCAGGCTGAGGAAATTATGATGTGCATTTGTCCAAATATGTCATGGGATTTTTTCTTGTAGTGGAATACAAACTAAATTCAATGTTTCTTTCTAAAAAGTGAATAGTTCTATATTATAACTCTCTATATAGCATATGTGTTAGAAGTTTTCCATTTACTTTCCCAGAGAAAAAATCCCTTTGCTGATTCTTTTTCCAGGAAATTAGTAATCGGGGGTCAGGAAGTTTATACAAACAAAACAGTTTTGTGGTAATAGCTTCATTCCTTTTCTAACATGACCACATTACTTTTTGGTACATGGTACACTGAGTCTTCCCTTGAAGCTAATGATGCAATCCAAGCTAGTGTCTTACCCATGAGCCTGTCCAGGGAGGAGAATGGAGACCAAAGGCAATCCCATGTGCCTCTTTCAGAGTGTGGTGGCCATATAGGTATAGACAGTGAACTCAAATTATATGTTTGGATTCAGCTCTATGTAAAATTAAATGTTTGTTAGATAAAAACGGATAGCCTCAGCAATGTAGACAGCTGCTCAGATACTTCCTTTGATTGGGAGAACTAAATTCAAAGTCCAACATATAACTAAAGCATTATTTATATATTGCAAGTATCATATTATAAATATATTATTACTTATTTATATATTGCAAGAAATATATTATACATTTGCCGGTAAAACTTGGCCCTCTCATCTCCTTGGTAAGAATAGATCAGCTGTTTGTGGTTAAACACTTTCTCTTCTGCTCTCTACTCTTGATTTCAGAAACCTGCCTGATAATAGTTTAATTGAATAGATACACTTCTTGAAAGGATTTCGCTTGGGTAAATTGACATTTTCAGTATCTGTTGAACATCCCAGACTAATCCAAAGTATATTACAAACAGCTCACTTTCAGAAATTGACCAAGGATTTGTGTAAAGGAAACTTTTTTGCTTAGAGAGCTTGAATCCTCTCAGCAGAATTCTCTCCATATTCACAATATAATAGGTTACCATAAACTTCATTTCCTTACTTACAGGGCTTTATTGAACTAATTTTATTTTATTAACTTTAGTATCTTAACAGTTGATTATTTCTATTTACTGCATTAATGGAAGCTGATATCTATCCTTTTAAGATGGAACAAGTCCATAGAGGTAGTTAGCTAAAAGTTTATCTGTATTGTCAGTGAATACTTAAAATGTTAATTCCAGTTTCACAGCTGCTGAAAGATTTAGAGATACAATCTTTTCTTACTATGGAGAATACAGGTATATGCAGCTATCACTCTGCAACTTCAATTAACTTTTATAATATTTTCCCAGGACTTATCTGTATTTTCCTATCTACTTTCTTTTTTAACCCTTTAGAGAATACTTTTAACAATGCCTTTTGTTTGCATTTTTTAATACTACTTGAACCCGAACTTCAATTTCTGTTGTGAAATTATTTGCAGTTTTCACTGCAGAAGCGAACAAAGAAGCGGGCATTTTGGGATGATTGCTCTCAAGTACTTTTCCTAGACTGTCTTTTTGATGGGACCATTCTTATGTTTTTAGTCTCGTAGTTTTGAGTCCACATTCTTCTTGTAGAATTGCTCTGAGACACAAACTTTTGCCAAAATGACTTGCAATCAGTTGTCCAACAAATTGTCCATGACAGCTAGAACAGTGAGTAACTTGGCATATCCTCCGTATAGAAAATAAAACTATAGGCTCCATAGCATTGTGTTAAGTGCTCTGTCCTTTAAAGGTGGTATGGGAGCATATTTTGGAGGGGTTTACTTACCTTGACTGGAACTGGAAATAGCTGTACTTTACTTAGGGGCTTTGCTGGAGTCTCTAATGTCCCTTACCACACGTGTCAGCTTGCAGCTGACTCCAGTCCTTCCTGTCCTACTGATTTTCAATGAAACCCATTGGAGAAGAGCGAAGGGAGCAGTACTGTGCAGAGGTGCTGCCAGGATCTTAGCTGCTTAGGCAGCAGAAGTACCCAGAGCAGTTGCAGGAAGACGGACGTGAGAAGTAAGTGTCCTGTATTTTAAAAATTACTTTTTCTAAAATCCATTTAGATGTGATCTGCTTTTGTGAGTGAAACCCAATGTTGACTTCAAGGCAAATAACAAGACCAAGTCACCAGCATTGCCCAGGCTGCAGATCAGCAGTAAGTGCCTGTCAGACTATTCAGGCAAGGGAATGTTTCTCTCCTCCTCTTGTCCTGGTGTCCTGAACGTCTGCACTCTGATGGTGATGGTGGTGGTGTTTATCTTTTGTCTCAGGAATAAATTTGTCTTAATTCAAACCACAGTTTTGAAAAGACTAATTTATCACACAAACACCACTTAAGAGCATGTATTTCTGTGGCTATCTATCTTTTCCTGGAATCATTCATAGATAAGCACTTCTTTAGAGTATGGGTGATGCTCAACAACAAATTTGTTATGAGAAAAGGAAGAAAAAAGGTGTTAAATTGAAAAGGAAGAAAACTATTTGAAATTTCTTTAAAGTCTGGAGTAACCTGCTGTAGGATAAAGGTGTGGCAATTCATGGGCAATGATTTGGAGCTGTTTCTGGAGGAAATGTTGGTGAAGGATTTTTATAAATGATAATTATTCCATAGTCAGGGTCTTAATGATGATGAGCTGAGGGGAAAATAGAGGAAGTCCTAAACATCTAGAAAATAGGTGTTTGAAGGTGGCATTATCCTGTAGTTATTATCACTCCCTATGAAGGAGAGAAGCATTAGGTTTGTTTATTTCATTGTCCTTGTACAGTAGCTGGTTTCTTCATGGGTTATAACTCTCGTTTCAGGCCATTTCAAAAAATCTTTTCCATGTCCCATGTGTTGCAGACTCAGCACAAGCATCTTTTTGTGACCATCCACAGTGGGACCATAATTTTTTTTTTCTTCTTTTGTCTGCAATGTTTTGTAGCACATTTCTTAATCCAGTCCTCTACAGGCTGTATCATGAAGAGATGTCAAGGGCAAAAGTGAATTATTTTTTTATTGCCATTTTAGTTACTCCCATAGTAATGTGAACTGTTATTAGTGAATATAGTAAAGCTGTGGACAATGATTTAGGAGGTTATAACTTGAAAATCAGTGTTTCAGACCCAAATTATGCTTTTAAATTCCCCTGAAGCTTTTTGTGGATGTAAGAGAAAAGGTGTGGTTTCCATAGTTTAACAGCATATCTCTAGAGGAATTACTGCGTTGTAATAATATGTGGAGAAAGAAAGTGATACTAAAAACTCTAAAGTTTATCAAAGAGGAATGTACCATTAACAAAATAATACATAGGTTTTAAGCTATAGCTTGGCTTACATATATGTAGCATACTGGGATAGAGTTATTAAAGTATTAAGGAAAAGTATGTAGCTTCTTTTGTCCTATAGTTGTAAGCCACTGAAATGGGCCTCTTTGCCAACAGATGCTGTTACAACATAGTAAAACTACAAGCAAGCGGCATGGCAGAATTTCTCTGGCCGAGCAGTGGGGCAGTCCCATTCATCCCCAGATAACATTCCTCCTTCCTTCACACCTGTGAGAAGAACAGAAATTATTTTATTAGTATGTTTGGTGTCAGTTTGGTTGTCGTGGTTGCATTTGTCATGTCTGGCTCAGGTGGAAGGTGTGATTACGGTGAAGGTAAATGAATGAATGGATCAAATTAACTAAAATTCGGATTTCTGCGTGAAGCAAGCTCCATACTCCTTTCTTTTACCATGACTTTAAAGCACGTTCTGTCTTCCTACCCAGAGATACTTTGCAGCTGACAGTGATGCAGGCATCTTCTTTGCCTCCGTCACCAGTGTTTTGCATCTTCGATCCAGTTTATTCCTCTTACTACACGTTGTCATGGGACTCTGATCCCTGACGCAACTGGGAACCTTAGCCATACTCTTACTTTCTGGAAAATTACCATAATTTTCCACATAACTCATCTGTTTTTCTGTAGACAGCTCTTAGCAAATAACTAAAACAAAATTCTCTGTCTCCCAGACTTCTCTGTTAAAAACTTCATAAGGAACTGTTTGCAAATGACATTTTCCAGCCCTTTTTGTAACTTCATGTCCCAATGTTATGAAGAAGCCATCTAGAAACTTTTGCTTTTCACTGTCTTAAAACAAACACTTCAAAATAAGCTTTCTTTTTTCTTTATTTTTTTTAGTTATTAGTAAATTAATATTATAAATTAGAGAACAAGTCAAAATGTCATTTAGCTATGGTAGTAATATGTGATAATTGACATGAATGGTAGATATTCTTCAGGTTTAAATGATGATTGGGGCGCGTTGTCTGAAATCCTTCGCAAAAGAAGGATTTTTTTTAATTTTATTTATTAATCTTTGCCTATTGGGATGTTAGTCATGATGATTGTCTTGGCCCAATGTACAATTTTGGGGAACAGAAGTTGGAGAAATATTACTTGTGGAAATGGACAACGACTTCCTAAACCATTTGCATTTTCCATTTTGCGCATTTCAGTTCTTCAGGGAAAAGATTTATTCAGGTAGTAACGAAAATAGGAGAGAGTAATCTTCAGGAGGAGCAGACAGTGCAGACTTATATCGGTGACTTCAGCTCAGGATCCTGGGGAACAATAGAGAGGGTTGCATCTTGTAGCAGAATAATCTCCCCACCTCCACCTGATTTACAAGTTAAGTTTTTTTTATGGACAGTCCTTTTGACATGGAATTTTCTTGGAAGTGTTCTTGTGAAAGCTAGTGAGGGGACATTTCCTAATAAATATTTTAATTATAATAACTTTTTTTCAGATAGACTGCATAAAGAAGTTTTACTGTCTTGAATAAATGCTATTTGGCCACACTAAGTGTCACGTGGACTGAAAAATGAGCTGTTACAGAAAATAGCATGTTTGTCTACTAAAGTGTTTGATTTTTCTTATGAAGACTGTGCAGATTACACTATGCTTATTGTCTTTCGGTGGCTTCCACATGTGTACAAAAACCTTTTACATAACAGCAATGTGTCTATTTGCTGCAAATAAACCCCTTCTAAAACATCAAAGTACAAACAGAATTGCATAAGCTTGTCTCCAACCTGCATAGATTCATTCATTTCAAAAAGTAACAGATGTTCACATGCGGTTTATAGTAAGGTCCTCCAATGGATCAAATAGGTCATATATTAATAGTAACTGAGAAAAAAAGATTTACTTGATTAATCCTGTTTGAAGTAAATTCTAGTAGGTGTTAATTACCTAACATTTATGTTATCAGATGTCGCCCTTGCTTTTAGATAGTTGCAGTCACATTGTGTGAAAGTATTGAAAAAAATTGTATACATACAAATTGTATGAAACATCTTAGTTGGAAAGCATTCTTATTTGGATAATAGTGGATAACTGAGTGTGAGAGGTAGTTTTTCAAGCGATATAAATATTCTTGAAATATGAAATTAATTTTAAGGGTGACATCTTTCTTCAAAGGAGTGTTCAGAAGCTGTGCCCATTTATATACATGGCATCAGGAGGTGAGATAAGCAAATTGATGTGCTTCTGAAGGTGTTCAGTGGTGTCTGGGTTTTGGCTGGGATGGAGTTAGTTTTCTCCCTAGTAGCTGCTCCAGTGCTGTGTTTTGGATTTAGCATGAGAATAACGCTGATAACACAGGGATGTTTAAGTTATTGCTGAGTAGCGCTTGTCCTAAGTCAAGGACTTTTCAGTTTCTCACGCTCTGCCAGCGAGGAGGTGCGCAATAAGCTGCGAGGGAGCATGGCCAGGGCAGCTGACCTGAGCTGGCCAGAGGGATATTCCATACCACAGGACGTCAGGCTCACTGTATCAACTGGGTGCAGTTGGCTGGGGGGACGATTGCTGCTCGGGGAGGGACTGGGCATCAGATAGCAGGTGGTGAGCAATTGCATTGTGAGTCATTTTTTTTTTCTTCAATTTTATTTCTCTCTCTTTTTGTTGTCTTCCTTTCCGTTAAAATAATAATAATTAATAATTAATAAGAATAAGAATAGTAGTTGTTGTTGTTATTGTTACATTTTATTTTATTTCAATTATTAAACCATACTTATCTCAACCCATGACTTTTACTTTTTTTTTTTTTCTGATTCTCCTCCCCATCCCCATGGGAGGCAAGAGAAGTGAGTGAGCGGTTGTGTAGTGCTTAGTTGCCAGCTGGGGTTAAACCATGACAAGTGGGTTCCCACTGGATTATTTGGTAAATTAATTAAACGACTGTAGGCATTAATGTGAAGCTTCCTCAGTAATCTTTCTTTTGTTCATCTGAGGCAGTGAGATGTTCATCATGTGCAAATCTCTTCAGATAGAATTACAAGAAAAAAAGCCATCTTCAGAGAATATCCTGAAAATAGAAGTTATGTCTTTGGATTTTGAATACCTGCATAATAAATATCTGCTCTGAACCTGTCTCTGCTTGTCTACTAATGTTTGGCTTTTGGCCTATGGCCAGCTGAAAAATCTTGTTTGCAGTTAGGCATACTTGAAGCCTGGATTGTGACTGCTCTCACATCCTGCTCTGCTCTGTGAAGCACATCACAGTACAGGTGAGTATGTTGGGATATCTCCCAGGAAAATCACGACTATGAATGCTTTGAAGGATTCAGGGCTTGTACGCAGATTTTGTGTACCCTCAGGAGGAATGCAGTCAGAAGCATGCTGTCAATATCTGAGCAAGAACACTTGCAGGAGATTGGAGGAAGGTAACATCCCACCAAGGCAGTGCTGAGAGACGGTGGAAACTAATACTAAGCTAGGTGACATCTGTCTACCTATGCCTGTTACTGGGACATTTTGTGTGTAGAAAGGTTTGACTCAGAGAAATGGCATCAAATAAGGCCCTTGGAGACTGCGAAGTCAAAACAGACTTTGGTCTGTTCAGCAATGAAGGAAATACGGGATCTACAAGGATGAATCTTCAAGGATGGTGAATTTTGGAGTTATATGTGATTTCTTTTCTGGTACAAATTTGTGCTATGTTTTTTTTTTTAAAGAGATAATCTGCATTATGGGGTCAAGAATAGGGAATACTCTTCACAATAATACTGAATCTAAAGGAATCAAAGGAAGTGTGAATGTAGGTATTGGAAGAAATATTATGCCTGGGGGAAAGGGTTTTGTGGTTTTTGTTTGACTTTTTTGTGTTTTATGTTGTCATTTTTATCTTTTTTTTTTTTTTTTTTTTTAGATAAACAACCACAAAACAAGCCCCAAAACCCAAACCAGAGGCAATTGGTCCTCTGAAATCCTATAAATGGCACACAAGTGGAGTGAGGAGTGCCACAGAGAATGCAGCCTATAAATGGTCTAAATCCTACAATCCAATCAGTGTCAAAAGGACTGAATAACTGGACTGACACTTTGATCCTTGGTATCCTGTGATGTAGGGAATGAATTCATTGTGGCTTGCCTTGGCTGTTGGATTTCAATGTAAAATATTTGGATTTGACTGCACTTGTTGCCTTTATGCAACATTTTCCATTACTAAGCCAAGAGTTCAGATTTCAGCAAATAGAAAAGGGTCCGAAAAGAAAAATGCAGAAATTGCCACTAGGGTAAAAAAAAAAGATGTGTTCTTAGGGAAAAAAAATACATATTGAAAATTTTTGGATTCATCACAGCAAAAGGGTAATAATTTGCTCTGTTCTCACAGAAAAGTCTGTTTCCTAGACAGTTGGCGGTGTGTAGGGCCATATAAATAACTTAAGAAGTAGGCTTTAAATGTAATCTGTGTCACACAGTGACTTTAATTTAAGGGAGTAATGCCAAGTGAAGTCTATTCCATTAATTTTTTGGACACCACTGTAAAGAATTCTGATAGACGTAAGATGAATGTTATTGTTCCTGGCAAAGAGTAATTATGCCAAAGCATTTCATATTCATTTAGTTTAAATTCTGCAAAAGACTTGTATATTAACATAACTAGAGGTCTAAAAATGAGTGGACAAACTCTAAATTACTTTTTGAGGCCTTCATTCAAAATAGCGCACATCCACATTCACACATACACATACATGTTCTGTCTCCATCGTTCTGTAAAAACCTGCTCTTTTTAGTAGTTTTAGTGAATATTGAAACAAAGGAAAGTTTCCAGCATTTATGCATTGCTGCGTCAGAGACTGTTAGCGTGATTCCCAGTTCTGTCCAATTACATTACTTTAGTGAAATAATTTCAAATATATTTTCATTTGAAAATAAAAGCAAGTAAATTTATTAGTTTTAAGGAATAAAAATATTAGCCTATATTTCCTCTAACTCAGCTGCAAATTCATGTACATAGAACCATCTGTACTGATGAATTTAACCTACACTGCTATCGTGTATCCCTTTACATGGTAAATATTTGCAGTTCAAGAATCATAGAATTGTAATTCTTATTAAAAAAAGTTTTAAAAACACTTTTTCCCAAAATAATCATAGAATCATTAGGTTGGAATAGACCTCTAAGATCATCAAGTCCAACTGCTGACCTAATACCACCATGCCCACTAAACGATGTCTACAAGTGCCACACCCACATGTTTTTTGGACACCTCCAGGGATTGGTGACTCCACCACTTCCCTGGGCAGCCTGTGCCAATGTTTGACCACTCTTTCAGTAAAGATGTTTCTGTTTAAAAACTAATACAGGAAGGAGAAGCAAAAACATCTGTCCTGTGAATGTGTGGGAAGTGCAAAAATAAATATTGGTCAGTAATATCCATTTTGGATGAAAGTAAGTGATTTATATTCCTTCTGAGTTTGGTTTTTTTTTTTTTGGTTTGGATTTTTTTTTGGGGGGGGGTGAGGTGGGGTGGGTTGGTTTGAGGTTTGTTTTGTTTCTCCCAGAAACATTAAAAGTGTATTCAGCTCTTGTACATTCTGAAAGCAGGTTGTTGTTTTTTTTTTTTTTTCCAAGTGATTTGTCAAAGAGTTACTCTTCACTGAAAGTTTTTAGATATCTCCAAACACTGTGGGGTTATTTTATCAGGATTAAGACTGCAAATTACTAGGTTCCAGGGACTTAAAAGCATTAGAATTTAACAAGTACTTTTTTAGAGGAAAATCTTATGCTTGAGTTTGAAATGGAAATTAATGTCTTTCCAGTACTGTATTCAAACTAAAATGAAACAGTAAAGGCAGAACACAGGGCAAAGGATGAATACAAGTCATTGTGCAAGGGACTATTGTGGAGCAGTGGAAATACAAGAAGCCTGTAGTATAGTTAAAGGATGGCATGAGCATTTTGGTAGGAGGATGCTAGAAATAATTTTAATCCCATTACAGAAGCAGCAGTGGATGCAAAAGCTTTGTTAGTGGCTGGGCAGCAGTGGTGAACTCCTGAAGATTTCCAAATGATGTGGGTGTATAAAAAATCAGCTAAATAATACTAACTCAATTATGGCTATTGTGAATTTCAATTTGCTACACTATTGAAAAAAAAAGGACCGTGGGGGGAAAGAAAGAGGAAGGAATAAGTAGAGAGTAGCTTGAAACACTATCAAACCTTAGGATGTCATAAATATTTAATTGTATGAACTGAATAAGATGTGGCTGGTGTCTCTAAGGTAAAATTAACTACATGAAAATGGCTGATTAATTTCTGCACAGACTAATATCCTCATGAGTTTGAGGTAAGCTGAACCTTTGCTGCCTTTGTGATACGTATGTGCTGAGTTTTGCAGGACTTCACTCAAAGCCTGTCTCTCTATTGGACAGACATTAAGTCTTTAGGTGTGGTCCTGGGCATTGCTGGAGTTCATTACAGTGCCTTAGGTGAAATTAGCAAAAGGATGCACTGGAACTTGGTATGTCACCAGGAAAGGTTTAAAGAGCAAGTGTTATGCTGTACATCACAGTTTAATGTTCTTGTGTCCGCTTGCCAGTCAATTCAATGTAACCATCACCTCTGAAAGCATCTATTTCAGGCACTTCACTTCTTGCTGTTGTCACTTCTAAGCACTTTTTTAAAAAGCCCATTAGCAGAGCAAGAGTAGTCCTTGGGGGCAATTATGCCTGTTTGTCCCTAGTTACAGAAATCCTGAAGTAATTTTTTTCAGTTGTTTTAGCATTAAAAAAAAAAAAAAAATCAAAGCAAAAGACATCTACTCAATAACACTGCTTCCAGTTATATTGCCATCAATGTTGGCATCTTTGTTACTAGCGCAGAATTTAGTTCAATGGTACCGATTGTGTTCTGCTTTAAGTTACAGAAACACAGCTATTGGTTCTGCCTCTTGTTTACTTCCCTTAGCCCTTTTATAGCTTAGCATGTTGGCCATTTACTATAGAAGAAATAAACAAAGGGAACTATGACACAAGATTTAAATAAGAAATAAAAGATTATGAAATACTGCTTGTGAAAACAAACAGGTTGAGGTACTTTACTGAAGTGAATGTTATGTCCTACTTCCAAAAGAGAGTTTGCTAATACACAATGGTCTGCAGGAAAAACAATGCTTCTGACTGCATTACTATTCTCTAGCACCATTGATTCTGGTTTTGAGTAATGCCTAGAGCTGTGTGCATAAGAACAGAAAAATGCATCTTCATGGTAATGATCCAGCCTATCCTACCCTCCATATGCACTGAAACCTGAAAATTTCCAATATTTGGCCACTGCCTAGCCAGCAATGAGTATCATCTTCATCTCTATCCTTTTCAGTTGGCAAGTTCATTTTGTGCAGGAAGAAATTTCTTTTCTGACTATGACTGAAACTTTCCCTTACACATTTTAATGTGTATATGTAGTTCTGGTCCTCACTGATTTAAAAACAATGGAAAGTACGAGGTATGTGAAGAGTTGTATTCTACATTCTGAATTTAACTGAAGAGAAAGAGGGAAATTATGACTTTGGTTCAGTGAAATATGTAAGCATGTGTATATCAGCAAAAACTTGACTTTTCTCTTTGATACCTTTAAATTGCAGTCATGGCTCTTGTCCTACTCATTTTAGGAGCTTTGAGCATGTTTCCAAGTCTCCTTTTATGAGATTTCTTATAGTGCTATGTGAATGTCGCTTGAAGGAGAAGTAAAGATATTTTGAGAGCCTCTTGTATATTTCTACTGTAACATTAGGCATATAAGATGCTTATAAATATGCAATCAACTGTCAAGTGCATAGACTCTGGAAATGTCAACCGCTTATACTGATCACTTTAGAAAGAGCTGGAATGTTGGTGTTGGTATTAATCATTATAACAATTCTGTTGACAGGAAGTATTTACCCATATTACACTAGCTGAGGAGTACAGGGAAATCCAGTAGTGCTGTGCAAGGTGATAGAGGTAAAGACAAATTCTGGGTTTTGTTCAGTGTTGAAACATAGTACTTGTCTGGCCTCTCACTGAGGTTATTGGAAATACTGGCATTGTGTACTGAAACTAGGCTTGGATTTAGTGTGCATAGTGTATGCACTCAGGTTCTTGCTTATGTCCTAGTGCTAGCTATGTCATTATCAAAATTTCTCCTTGTTTTAAATTTTCCACATTGTTATGTAGCACGATATGAATACAATTACAAATAAATTTTCTATTTTAGAAAGTGGAGATCACATCTATTTAAACAATAAATGTTTGAACAGGGCCAGTAGGGTTGTTTGTCATCTTTTTTAACATAGTACAGATTTGCTGTGGGCAACATTATTACATGGAAGAACGTGTTATTGTCTTTTTTTCTTCTTCTTCTGTCTTGATAATGTTAACATATATGTGTCATCTTTGAAAATTTCTCTAATGATACCTGGCTTTAATTTCAAATGTATTTTCTCACAAGAAAGGTAAGAATCTAAAAATTCTTAGAAAATTGTCAATACAGAAAAAACTGTTCAAGTTTTGTACTGAACAAAAGTTTGAATGGTAGCTTTTTACAACAGAAAAGTTTTGCTTTCATGTTTTTATTAAATCACGAAATCATGTAACAATATTATCATAACAGGAAAGCTTTAAGGTACTTAATTTTGTACTATCATTTTGATTCGTTTGATTGCCCTTATATTTCATTGACACATTCCTCAGTGTAAGTGGAAAAAATAATGAATAATCATGTCATATGAAACAAGAACTACTGCCTAAAACTAATGGGAGCATAGGAAAAATATCTTTCTAATCAATATGGTAAATTCCATTCCTTTAACACACTGCCAAGAGGAAGGATTGCACTGTGTCTGATCCATCTGCCTGGAGACTCAAAGTCTGAACAGCAAGGATCATAAGACAAAACTGATTACTCAAGAGTTTTGTTTAATAGAAGTTTACTATAACAGGAATTTGTCTTTTCATACGCATTTTATATGCAGTGTTATGTTCCCCAGTGATTGAAAATTGAAGATGAAATACAGATAAGTTAATGTCATTTTTATGTAGTTCATTTCACTTTAAACAATAGGTAGCTCACATATTGAGAATTTTGTTTCAGTAAGAGTTCATTGACATGATTTCTCACCAGTGCCAACAAGTAAGTAAGAAACATAGAAGTCTTCTATAATACAAGTTTAAAAACATCAACATGGAATAATTCTATTTGTATCTTGATGCAAATTTTCATATCTCCATTCTTGTTTGTATAGCCTTTCTAATAGTGACACAGGGTAGAATTGATCTATTCATATACCATCACTTCCAGTTCAATGAAACTTGGTGACAGTCTCACACTGAGACTGAAGTGCTTCTTTTATTTTCTCCCCCCCCCCCCCCCTCGTGCATTGTAGTTAATGTTTGTAAAAGCAGTAATGTCAAAGAGGGGACCAGGTGCAACATGTCCCACTTGGCAAGTGGACACTGCAGCTAGATTCCTCCCGGGTTGCGGAGGGTGCCTGCAGTTGCCCGAGCTCCACACACCCACAGGGAGCTGCCTGCTTTCCAGCTGTGAGCTGAAATCTCTGCTACTCTCTTACATCAATTAGATGACCTCATAAAATTAATGAGACATGTTTTTACAACCTTATCTCAGACCAGGCAATAGTAATCACTGTATTTTATATGACAGAGTTTTTAAACTGTCAGTGTGGAAAAAAATCATACAAATCCAGTGTAAATACATCAGGTTGCATAAAGTAATTATTAATCTTAGAAAAGCACCAAATATGCACAGTTAGCTAATAAACTATAAATGAATAATTCATTCAACATAAAAGAGAAGGGAAAAGAGGTATTAACTTTTCACCCAGTTACTCTTTTTCGTTGACAAAGCTATTACTGAAGCACTAGATTTTTAGTTCTACCGTGTTTATTCAAAGCCTTGTAGCAATATGGAGATGCATGATTTTGAAGGACATATGTGAATGTGTCTTTGTCTGTGTATGGGTGTCTCATATAAATAGATTAGAGAGAGATTTTTTGTGCTACTTGTTCTCAGTCATCCACACTGACAGTAGTTGGAGGAAGTTAGTGGGGCTACAAACTAACACGTAGGTTCTGTAAAGAAACATATTTGCTGCACTACTACTTTTTTCTTACCTCAAAATTCCATTATCTTTGGGCAAATGTACAAACTAGTTGCTTGTGAAATATCCAGAGTTTATGTTTCTGAGAAAGTTTTAACAAGATTGAAAAGATCTTTATTTGATTCCTCAAATAATGTTTTACTTTTTGGAGGTCAGACAGCTTAATTCACAATAAATAAAGAACCCATAGTATTAGCTATAATATAACATTAAATGTTTGTGAAAATATATGTTAACCAACAATGACTATTAATTTGTCAGTAATCCAGAGTTGCCAACAGCGAGCATTCAAAACTCGTGCATCAATCCAGAAAAAAAAAGTAAAAAAAAAAAAAGGTAAAAAAGATCCAATTAGATAAGATTACTTGTAGGTAAGATTCTTTGTGTCTGCCTTCTGGTTTTCAGCCTTTAGATACAATGCTTTCTTTGCAACCCAGAGGAATAGAAAATAATGAAATCTAAAATTCTTATATTACCACCTGACCTCAGGGAATTGAAGTTTTTAGAAAAATAGCAATTATAATGAGTCTTGTAGCAAAGCCACTGGAAGTATGTAATGTTATTTCGTGCATCTCAGTTCTTAAAGTATTTTCTCTTTTATTTTTGTTCCTCAACTTTTAATATTTTTAATAGTATGTTTGATACCATGTTTCCCTTAAGTAGGCATTCATCGGGAAGCACACACATGTTCATTTTGAGTTTGCTATATACTCTTAAAATAACCACTGATTAAAAATTTATCTCCTAGGCAGGTCAAATCTTTCATCAGTTCTCTTTGGATGAGTAGATTTTCAGATTATTTTGAGAAAGAAAACTGGTTGACATCTTCAGAACACAGAGTTTCACCCTTACTCTTTGTACAAAAATAAAATGGCAGCCCCCACCTGCCTGAAGAATAACTGTCTTTTTCTTTTCCTCTCACATCAGACAGATAATAGAATGCACAAGGTGATTAGAGACACAAAAAGAGCTCATCAGGACTAGAAATACTGAATGATTTTTTTAATGACTTGGTATATGTATGGCATGAGAAAAGGAAAATATCACTAGTAGGGAGGAACTGAGAAAAGATACACTGTTCCTTTGTTCCTTTTTATTTAAGGAAAAAAGGTGAGCATTCCTGAGATTGACTTGGAGATATCAGGAGATGCCACGCTCTTACTGAATGAACTCTTCTAATGGAAAAAAAAATCCAGAAAAAGGCAGCTTAGGTATCATTAATATAATCTTCTTCTACCTAGCTTAATTTTAAGTAAAATTAGGCGGTAACACAATATTTTCATCCTCTGTGGCCTCTCCCTGAATTTTGGAAATGAAGATGTGGTCTTTGCTTTCGTTTGTGGACCCTTAGAAAAAGATTTCTGTTTCTATTTTGTTTGGTTTTACCTGCTTGAAGCTTTGAACTTAGTTCAAAATTTCTTTCAGGAGAAGAGCATAAACATCATGCAGATCTTGACTGCCTTGAGATCAAATAGAACAGTATTAAAATAATTCAAGTTGCCAGCTATTCTGCTGGTTATTTCCAGGAGCAATTAAAAAAAATCTTGAGGTAAGGTGTTGCCAAGGAAATATGCTCATTGTATTTTCAGAATCAGTACTTGGACAGTCATAGCGTCCATAAAAATAAGAAAGCAAATACATTAATGCATAACCCTTTTACTGATGTAACTTAATGTCCTTTTTATGTCTGAAGAACTTAAAAGCAGGACTTCAAGATCTTTGGAATAGGAACCCTCAATTCACAGCTACCCAGCCTCTGGATGTTACTGGGATTCTGAATACTAATATAGTAAAGAAGTACTTGAAATAAATCAAGAGCCCAACTAAATTTCTATTTTATTCCTAAATGGCAAACTTGCACAGGTTAATAAATTCTGAGAGATTTTTCTGCTAGGGTAGTGGGAGACTGTCTACAGACATTTCAGTGATATGAACTACAAAAGTTTTCTAAGCACAGCATAGAAAACTGCAGTCACTTTAGCCATTAATTTGAACAACAAAAATAAGGAATATAGTCTCTATGTCTTATCTGTCTGTGCTCATAAAACATACTGTTTACATATCTATAAGGGCATTGTAAAGTTTTCAGATACTTTAACATACCTGGATGACACAAGAACACATCAATCAACGCAGTTTCAGATGGATTTACAGGTTCAAAAACCTCAGGCAAAACCAGATTGCTTTTAACAACATCGGCTCTCTTCAGAGCAATATTTGTTGGTAAAGTCCACTTTGTATCTCCAACCAATTCCATCTTACTACACCACTGCTTTGTTTTATCTTCTGAATGGGCTTTGTAATCTGAAGCTTGTTGAAGCAACTGACATCTCCCATTAAACAAGTAGCTTTTTAGGTACTGGCAGAGATGGTTTAAAAAATATATTAAAAATATTTCTATACCCTTTACCACTGATAACTGAGCAATGGTTTTGAAACCCGTGCAGAAATGACTTGGAGACAAAAAAGCTGGAATAGATGCTACTGACACTGTTTAGACAAAATCTGTGCCATGTGACAACAGAATGGAATAAATAACCACTTAGGGATGCAAGTTGAATTAATGACAGCCTGTATCCCAGAGTGTGATAAATTATAGTTTGCTGCTGGCAGCAGGAACTGTTCAAACAAATATTTCTGCATTATGACAATTTCTTAAGGCTTCTATAGAATTCACGTATAATAAGAGAACTGCCTACAGGGAAGATTATTAGGAAACTTAGAAAAAGATTTTCATTTTGTGATTTCGGCAATGTCTGTAATTATCACATAGCCTATCATTTACTAAGTGGTTAGTTGTACGTATAAGACCTTTATCTTGTACTGTAATTACAGTATATAGAAACAATACACTTGTTATGGGTGACTGCACATAAGTGGGTGGTTAAATGTCATTAAAGTTGTTTTGGAATATAACTGTTTATGAATAAATATTTTCAGTTTTTCTTTTAGAAATTTTTACTGAATGACCCTTAAAACCAGATGGCAAATAAGAAATTTCTGTATAACAGCTATATTACTTTAAAGCATGTCTTCCTAAGCACATTACAAGCACCGCTGATAAGGAGATGTAAAACTTAACCATAGATTAACCCTATTTTTATCACTACCTTTTATATCACGTCTCTTTCAAAGCCCCTTTGTGCATTTTGTTACTGTCTATTGCCCTCACAGTTCTTTATATTTGTTGGAATTTGGAAAAGTGTTTTGAGTTTGTTTACACTAATTGCTTATCGTCAGGAAAGCACTACAAATATTGTTCTAATACGAATGTGGACAATCCTAGGTCTATAACTGAATGCCTATTAATTCAATATTTTCACTTAGTAAGAACACCAAGATTATCCTTTAGAACTTAATAGGAAAGGCCTGCAAATTCGAAACAAAGCTTTGATTTCACTGGGAGTTTGAATTACCAGAAAATTATGCAAGCAGACATCATCGAAAAAAAAGAGGGCACTTAATTGCAGCCACTCCTGACTTTCAAATAGTGATGCAATATTACTTTGGAGCTTTGATTAAAGTTGCTGGTATGGAGCTGCCAACACTTTCCCATGCCAGGCTTTGCAAACAAAAGAGACAAACCTACTGCTACTTTAAAATATGGTAATTAATAGCAGATACCATGGATTAGAGAAAATTCTCTAAAATAATGTACTTGATATAATTATCTTTTATCCAGATCTGTTATGTTTATCTGTTTTATATATGTGTCAGTTATGTTACAGGTACAACAGCGTCTTCTATTATTTTAGTATAACCGTTATCCTCCATAGAGGATTTTAATCAAGGAGGTCATGGTCTGTCCCCATTTCTCCTTCTCCTGGATGTCTTCTATATGTGGTATGGGAAAGCAGAAGGCAGCTAACAGCCGGTGGTTCCTTTGCCCCTACCAGCTTTACATCTGGATATCTTTATCAGCTGAAAGGGTGTTCTGGCTCTCTGCCGGACAGCTGCAAATAGGGTATAAATCTCTCAAGTATTTCATGTTGTCTCAGTGGTGCTAAGTGTCCAGAATAAACTGATGAATTCAGTCAGTACTTTATTTCAAGGAGGGCATCATGAGTAGTTTTATCTTCCTTAAATGAAGATTTATTTTCTTGATCTGTTGTAATATTCCAAGGTTGTTGTAGACTGTGTCTGATACCCTTCCCCGCAGTGATTAAAGTTACATAAACAAATGGACTGTTGGTGTGAGTAAAATGGCTGAATCCAGCTTTCCGTTTCCTGAGTGGTCTGCAAGAGGATATAAAATTCAGTAAGAGAGCAAATGTGGTTTATTAAGTACTCAGATTAAAAAAATTAAATAAATAAATGAAAGGTTTACTTTTTTTTTTTTTTTCTGAATAAAGTATCTCTATTTAAACTTGACTTTTTCCAGCACTTAATTTGGTTACAACTTAGCCAGCCATTCAACAGGAGTGTCAGCTCCAGTGTTTACTGACTGACCATGAAGCAAAGGGAAGGCTTGCTCTCCTAGCCTGCTATCAGTATCTACAAGTGTACAGATACATGAATTTCTGTGTATGTATATTTGTTTGTGTGTCTGTATATGCATACATTAAAATGTTGAAAATAGATATATCTGTATAAAGGCAAAAATAACAGTTGGCTATAAAGCAAACAGCTGTTCTTGCCTTCCCTGAGTCTCAGAATGCAATGCTGAGAGATAATTACACAAGGAATACATCAAGAACTTTGTAAACATTTAGTGTACGTAAACATCACTTTTATTCAAGCATTACTTGCTTTGTGTTTGGCAGGCGTAATCTGTGAAAGAAAATATCACTTGCTTTTCTTCTTTTTTTTTTTTTTTTCCCTAATGTGCATACATTTCCTAAAAGACTAATCTGGAAAAGCTCCGTGGTTGCTGCAGCAAAACTAGCTTGGTGTCACTTGTGCTCCTAGGCAAGTTGGTCTACCCAACTTGCATTTCTCTTAGCTAATTCTCGTGGTTAACTTTCTTCAGGAAAATCGATTTACGTATTTTTGATATCATTCACATGAAAACCAAAAAGAAACAAAAGGTGTATACCGTACCCGGTAGTTAGATATGCCCTGAAGATACTGAAGAGTTATTTTAAGCCATGTCTATCTCAAAAAAAATAGGGGTTGTGGGAGACAGTAACATATGCCCATGTAGTTCTGGTTTTGTTTGGCTTCTAAAAACAATACAGCTCTGTACACAAGCTGATAAGCTTTTCTGACCTGGCAGATGGATGAACTGCAAGTGCAGCATCTCATGGATACAATTGTGACCTCTTGCAGCATAGCACAGATACCCGGGGTATCTCTGCAACACACTGCATTTTGTAGTTACTAATGTGACTACTCTAAAGAACTTTGTAAGGCAATCACTGTGGGTTGAAATAGATGGTAATTCATTATTTAATGGGAGGTAACGATAATACAATTTATTAAAGATATGCAGAGTAATTCAGTTTTTGACCATTGGTAGCAGTGACCAAACAAGGGAAATTGTGCCCAAGCCCAGGGCTTGTACATAAGTTCCCACCTGCTTAGTTTGTATAAAAATACACTTTAGTGGTCTCATATTGAGAGTTTGAGCATTTCTAATTTAATTTTATGAAACATATTCTCAAGTTAGAGTATTTTACAGTCCATTAGAAAAAAATTCCCAAAATTCCAAAGGTATTATCTGTAGTACACTATAAGTTAAAAGTTAGGGAAAAAATGTTATAACTACATTAAATTATTCAGAGTGATTCAGGTATTTAAGGAACATGATTTTTTTTTTTTTCTCATAAATGAGATTTATGAGAAATGGTTGTACTTGTAGGATAGTTCATGCTACTATGTAGAGCGGAAACATCTGTTCTGTACTAAAACTGTCACCCCAAGTCGTGGGGGGTTAAGCATGGATGAACTCAGACTTTTGATATTTATTTTAGTGTTTGTGGTTGATCAATGTTATTATTATTAACTGTGGCTGGTCCATAGCTGGAGCAAAGATTTTGGATAACAGAGAACGATTTGTTTCAGTTTATCGTTATGCTGAACCTGTGTTTCTTGAACAGCACTATGCTTGTCTTTGCGAGTAGCTGAGAAATAGGTGAAGAACATGCAAACTCAATTCTATGCTGTTACCAAAATGAAGTTTGCCACAATATGGGACTGAACTTTGAAGCGATATCCATTTTGTGAGAAAGCTGTGAGAAGATGCAGGCACTCTAGGTAATTTTTAGCATTTCAATTAATGAAAAAAAAAAGAGATATAAAGCAGAAATTTTTTTATGCTTTGCCATTGTGCAGACAAATTACTTTTCTCTCACTTTCATTGACTAAACCTTCAGTAAGCTTAATGTATTATTTTTCCAAGAGTCTTCCTGTAGCTATTCAGATGTCCATTGTGAATCTGGCTTTTTCTTTCCTTTTAATAAATGAGTTTTCCCCCAGATACCTAGCTACTCCCAGATTTGACTGTCATTCACTTTGGGCTGCAGGGGTAGGAGGGGGAGAACAAGGTGGAAAGAACAAACTCAGGGCCGTCCTCAAAGGGCAGGTGATGCCCACCATTGTGTGTGCTGGCCCATGCCCCCGTCTGTGACAAGGGCAGGTGTCCCCCTGGCCCCAGTCCTGCCTTCGTGGTGCCCCTCAGTTGGAGCCTAGGAAGCAGTGCAAGTAGAGAAGTGGCATCCAGTGATTCTTTTCCAGAATGTTTTCTCAGTTTCTGGCAGTCAGCAGATCAGGAAAATTCTTCAGTGAAGCAGAAAAGGAGGATCGTTCAAGGCTTATAGAATATTTCACAGTAGCATGAATGGTCTCAGTCTTACTTAGCTGTTTTACATTAAAAATAGTTATTTACTGAGTCATGGGCACAGATCACTTCTGTGACATGTCTCCAACACCATATCTCCACAAAGCACCTTGATGACTTTCTGGTTTTGACTTGCTGAGTATTTTAATAATTGAAAGCTGCAATAAAAGGGGACTGAGTCTGTCCCATGCTCTGAAACCAGAGCATGCTTTTTCAGAAGAGGGTGTTCTGTGTAAACCATAGATTTTAGTCTTTTCAAACAGATGACAGAAGTGAAACTTGGGTCTTCCTTGCACTTGGTAAATTGATCCAATTTATGTGCTATTACAGAAAAAGTGATGGAGAGATGGGGTTACTGGTGAAATCTCCTTGTTCTGCAGTTTTGAAAAATCAACCTTTCATTTTCTTTGCTTTTATGGTAGATACTTGAAAACAAAAATTTGCATCTTGGGTGAAAAGGAGTATTATTTTGATGAACAACACAAAAAGAACTTTTAATCTCTTTTTATTTTTTAGTTGAAAGATAAACAAAGTATACTCTGTTTGTTACTATCTATCTTTTAAAAAATCCTTCAATAGCTAGTTACCTGTTCTTAAAACAACACAAAACCAAGGATTCTTTCTGAGGTTATTAAAATTCCTGAAATACATAAAACAGGACAGTGGATTTTGAAAGTTTGGACCTTTTCTCTTTCAGCTTCAATATTTTGTGGTTTTGCTTGCTGGCCAGTACCTTTCTTCCCACAGTTTAGTGAAGCTGTAAACTGTGTGGAAGAGAAAGGCAGGGCAACCAACATTCAGAATATTGAAAAGATTGAGGTAATAAAGCATCTGTCACAGATTGTATGAGATATTAAAATTCTGATACTTAATTTCAGTGACCATGGTTTCAAAGGAAAGACAATGGTACAATACAAACTTAGTCTCCTGAAAAATATTGCAGTGAAAATAGATGTGGTAAAAACTCAAACGATTCTTACTGCAATTTCAAATTGGTAATTTCATGGTTTTCAGAGGGGTTTTAGTGCTATATAAAGGAAATGCAGGCAAACATAACACAAAATTCAGCTCACTAAAATATGTGTGGAGTAAGATAAGACTGTTTTAGTTTTCTCAATACATAAGGCTATATTTTAGTCTCTCCTTACTTCCCAGAAAGAAATAAGATAAAAGAAGTCACTCACATCACCAGGGTGAACAAAGTTTTATTACCTTTGTGGTTCTAAAGTGTGTGAGATTTGAATAAAGTCTTTTCTGGGATCAAGCCACTTGTAATGTCACTTTTCTTGGAGATTGTCTGGACTCTAATAATGCTTGACCTTTTTATTCAGCACCATGCCCAGTGTACACTCCTGCCCCTACCTGGCTGCCCATTTGCTCAGTCTTTGTAGAAATGTAACAAAAGTCAGTGAGGCTGAAATTGGCTAACAAGTTGAAAGTGGTAAAATGTGCATAGGTGCAGAAAGGGATTGCATACGTCCTGCTGGAGGAAGAGACTCAGTGGAAAGACAGAATGATGGAAACTTTAAGGAGATGAGAAAGACAGAAAGGCCGTAATTAGGGGAAAGGATAAAGAAGTTCAAGAGTGTTTATCAAGGTAATGAGTGTAGTAGTGTTTGATGTGCTGGAAAGAAGGAAAGTTCTTGCATTCAGCAATATTTTGTGTGCATGCACATTTCTGAATTCACAATAGATTTCACACTTTTATGTAGTGGATGCTTAATGCTTTCAATATGCAGGTTGACTTCCATCTCTGAGTTCTAATTCTTCTAAAAAGAAATTCTGCTTCCCCCACATACTTTCGCCAAATAGAATGTATATATTTTTAAGATCTTTTCTTGTGTTTGTTTTTTGTTTTTCATGGGAGGATACCTCTTGGACTAAGGATACCCCAGGAAAAGTACAAAAAAGGGAAAATACACAAAGAGAATTTATAATGATAAATGCAATTGCACCCCTGGACTGAGGCAGAAGAGACTTCAATCCTACCTTCACAACTCTCCCAGTGAAACTTGGGGACATTGGCGACTCATGGTGGCACTCTCACCCCCTCATCCAAAGGGGCATGGGGAGTGTAGGCATAATGTTAGAGGAAAAGGGTGAGTTTCCCTAAGCTTTCCTAAGTTTTCTTGCATAACAATTTTAAAGGTATTACTAGTTAGGCATTCTTGTATTCCTTTGAACTATTATGTTTTAATGATAATTATTAGTCTAACTACTTTATATTTATTGTTGTGATTTTAAATAAGTTGCCAAGAAATTCTTGGCTCCATATCTATCATGCGTTCCCTTTTTCCCTCAGCAAGACACCAAAAGGAACTGTATGAAGGTGAGGACTTGAAACCACAACCCATGACCCAGGAAAGGATGCCTTTGCCATTTGGCTTTTGTGTATTTCTGCATGAAGACACTATCAGTTTTTCTCTAGGATACTTGTTTATTTTGGGTTAGGAATTTGAAAAGGACTCTCTGTCATCAAAGATGAGCAAAGACTTAACTCCTGCATAGTTTCTTTTTGTATCTTTTTCTCCCTATCACAATTTATATTTAATTATTTACTTAAAATGCAACAGCTTAAAAAATATAGATTAGTGAATGCCTAGTAGGTGGACTTTCTCATTGTTTCCAGGTATCTGCCTATAAGTTACTTTGTTGCCATTTCAGTCCAGTTCTCCAGTCTCCAGGGAATACCAGGGGTAATTAAATTTGTGTATTTAAGAGTGGGGTCCACCATTCCATAAGAAGAAGCAAGGGTGATGTTAACATCCCCATTCTAGGAGAGTTTTTGCTCAAGAAGAAGACCCAGTGGGGGTTAGCACATTCCTGTCTGCTTCTTGGCTCTAATGGCATGAGTAAAAGCAAAAATTTGTGTTTGACCTTTGTGTCATCTAGTTCTGCTGCACTTTAGTACTATAATTTCCCTTGGGTTTGCTTTCATCTGCAGACCCATAGGCTTTTTCAGTTGTGCAACTTGTCTGTTCTGTTTTGACAGGTTTGCTAGCCCCAAGCTGTTCTCTCTCATACTGTACCTCACAATAACTTCTGAGTAGTTTCTTCTTTTCTCTTCATTAATTTAGCATCTTACTGAGCAGAAGCTTCCTGATCAGCACTTTTCATCAAATCAAACTCTCCTGTTGAACAGCAAAACTGAAAACCATTAAAACTGCCAGTTTAGACCTCTTAATTCAGAGCATTAATAGCTTGCACAACCATCTTTCCCCTCTCATTTCTTTCCAGTGTTTTTTTTTGTTTTGGTTTTGGGTTTTGGGGTTTCTTTTTTTTGTTTGGGTTTGGGTTTTTATTTTCATTTTTAGTTTATAGCAGATTTCACTTACATGCTGATGTATTGCCAAGGGCAAAGAGAAAGAGAGAGAGAGAAGAAAGAAAAGTGCTTTCTTGGATTTTCTGTTTTCCCCCTCTGGGCAAGGAGCTAGCCAGACTTGACCATCACAGCTGGTTTTTGTTAAACTTCGTCTTTCTTAGCGATGTTCTAAGAACAGATACATTGCAAGGCAAACACTTATTTTCAGGTAATTTTGTACCTTTTTACATTTTTGTCCTTTAGTTACTGAACAGGCAAATAAGATGTTCCATAAATAACTGTTGTTCAATAATTATAGAGTCAACTTTTGATTAATAAATGTGAACTGTAGACAGATTCTAAGGCATCTTATCCATCAGTGCACTTGTCACTCTTTTCTGTAAGTTTTATCTTCAACTGTCCTTAAAAAAGTATGTGGTCTGCTGATGTGGCTTGGGGAAATGAAAGGACTAGGGCCTTCTTAGTGATGTCCTTGGATTGCTTTGTGACTGTGACCAAGTTTATAACACTATAGCTTGCCTCTCTGCTTGTAAAAATAAGGATACTGCCTCCTGCAGACCTCTGATTCTCTGATAAAATGTACAAAGAAAACTACCAACTCCATAAAGTCTTCATTCATATAACTGTCTTTAATCTTTTGACTAAACAAGTTAGGAAGTATTCACAATTCTTTTGCTCCTTACACAAATGGGGCCCAAATTATACAGCAGTATTCTCCCCCCTCCCATACCAATTTAAATTATATGTTGAAAAAATTTTTTGTCTTACTTTACCAACAACTCCAACCACTCACATTGTCATACTGATATTTCAAAATGCCTAGTTGTAATACAGATTTTAGTAGTTGGATAGGATGCTGTACTGGGTAGTTTCCGTTATGTTGCTTTTATTTATATTAATTTGTTCATGAATTGATCTAACATAAGTGTTAATATTATCAGGTGTAAAAAGGAAACACCTTTTGTTCTTAGACCTATATGCTCCTCAAGGCAAGGACAGGAGTCAAGGAGATGCTAAGCATCGTTCTAAAAGCTACCACTTTTTGTTCTCAGAATTATTGTTTGTCTTAGCACCTTAAGGACCTCATCCAATTGTAAATAATGTCAAAGGGAATCTTCGAAAGGGCATCAGTAACAAGTAGATTTCAATTAAACATGGTTAGAAATATTGTCAGCTTACTCATTTTCTCTTAATATACAGTATGCATAGTGTATTATGCCTTTTGGAGTTCTGTGTATTTTTAGCCCTTTTAGAAATGTATGATGTTTGAAGTTCATCATAAAAGCACTTGGTTAATTTTTAATTGTATGTATTTCAATCCCATTTCTAACTACTTTGTTGCTTTTTTGCCTTCCTAATTCTCTTTAATTTACTAAATTCTATCTCCCGTGAATTTTCCTTGCTGAAATCAGGAAGGATTTCTTCCCATCTCTAAGTAATTTCTTTCACTATATCAGTACTTTCCAGTTACAGTACTGGAGAACTGATTTTTTTTTTTTTTTTCACTCCAGTTTATGTTCTCAAGAGTAAAGAAAATGCTTGTTACTGAAGTTTTTATCACACTTTCAAAAGCTGAGAATGAAATGAGTTTAGATAAATGTTTATGTTTATTAACCTATTTCAGAATGTTTTATATCAGGGTAAAAATAGTATGGCTCATGAGGAATAATTTTAATCAAATTGTTGGTATCTGGTTCATGTTTATTTGAAAAGAACATTCATTGCTGTTTTTTTGCCTTCATTCCTGCTACCTACAATGCCTAGAATACCCAGTAATCTAATGACAATGAATGATGCAGTTACACTGATAAAGAATTTAAACTTGAATACCCACAACTCTTTCTACAAATAATAGGTTTTCTTTTTGATTTCCTGGGTATATGAAGCCTGTTTTGTACATTCTTTAAGTAGTTATTTTCATTTTGTGTTAAAGGAGAGGTACATTTCAAAGAACTGAGTTTATACTTGTTTGAAGTAGTTTTTCATCCAGTGCAAATGCAAGCACAGTATCAAATCCTGTAAGCTACTGGCAATTTTTATGCTTTAGTCCAACACCTTACCTTTTTATAAACTGAATATTAAAGCTTCTCTTTAGTGCAAACCAAAATGTCATATTTGATGCTTGATGACAGCAGGAACCTCATCAGGCCTGTGAAAGACTGTCTTTAACATGATGATTTTGGCTCTGTTCTTAAGGGTGTCATTTGCAGTGGACCAGTCCTTAGGGAATCTGTAGGAAATGATCCATTTATAGTCGGATTTTTGGCTAGACTCCTTCATTGTAATTCCCCCACCACTTTGAGTACCTAAGCACTTAAACAGAAAACTGATCTTTACGAGGCAGTCCAACAAAACACTCTGATGACTCTCTAGGTACAAATTACACAATATTGAGCATTTTGCTGGTTTAGTATTTACACTTATTTTTTTATGTAATGTTCTATCACACAGATTTTCAGATAGAAAATCTCCTACTGAATGATAGGGTAGTAATTTGCATTAAAGGGCTCCTTTTGTCTGTTCTGATTAGCAATAACACTTCTCTGGTTAAAAGCGTGGCCTGCCATGACAGTTACATGTGATAAACAATCTTGGTTTTGCAAAATCTCAGGACATCACACCATTCATGCATTTTAAATAGCAGTTTAGCTAGCACTGTTCATGTGGAAATTCATGTGTCTTTCAAACACAAGTATCTTTGCTAGTCATCTCAGTCCTAACATTCTTTTCACTGTACAGCGAAGAAGGGAAAGCAAACATTTTGCTCAGATTGACTGTGCCTCAAGATTGGAGGAGAGGAATGAAAACAGAATTTAAACAACCAGTTTGGGTGACTTCATTTGTTATGATCCCAGTAAGAAAAGCACTGAGGCTCTGTGAAGAATGATTTTAAACACTATTTATTGGAACTAACAAAAAATAGTGCAGACAATCCTGCGTACTTTCAGATGCTGAGACACTGAGCTGTGCAGCACTGGGGGAGCTAGTCAGGGCACAGTTCACTGTGCACAGCCTATCCCTGGAAGGGCCTCTCCCGTTTGCTCCTATGAGTTCTTCTGGGATGTTCTTACAAGGAAGCAATCAGTATTCACAATTTCTAGGATTCAGCAAAAGAATGTTCCCATGGGAACTCGTTGCTGCAGCTCTCAATGGAGGCAAGGACAGGCAGGTAGTTTACCTGCTGGTACCGAGTGGGAGCTGCCTGCAGTCATACTTGTACATTCAACCTGGCAAAGTTTATCCTGTGCCTGAGGGATATGCACAGCACAACACAGCCTGAAGTCCAGGCTGTCCTGTCCCTGCAGCACAGCACGGGCCTGGACTTGCTCAGGTTAGCTGCGCTGTGAATCACTAACTCCTCAGTGTGCAATGGCCTCATGGTCAGGATGGCTACCCTCCGTTGCCCTTGGGCTCTGTGTAATTCCCCTGCATGGTGTGCTCTGTTCACTGTGAGCAGTGTAATAAGTCTAGGAGGTATCATTGAAGGGCAAATGTGTGGTTTTCACAGGTTTCTCTTTGAATCATCAGGGACAAGTGCATCTTACAAATACTGGTCCTGCCTAGGCTTGCACTGCAGCAGCTACTACAGTCAAAATCCTCCTTTTTTTGCCAAAGTTGCAGGAAAACAGTGGTTAATCAGACTCAGATTTCTCTCAAATAATATTTCTCATTTGACAGTACTGCAAAAAACACCTGAGAACCCTCAGCATGAAATTTGTTTTCATATCTGATTTGTCCATCTTTGGTTTTACAGCTTGTCCTCGTCTACTAATTGCTATGCAAATTGAGAGAGATTGACATGCTGCTTACATGAACCGGCAAGGGACCACATCTCACTCAGTCAAACTCTGAGAGTTTTCCTTTATGTATGTTGTGCACTGGCTGCAAGGAAAGAAGCCAATTCTG
Organism: Leptosomus discolor; assembly: GCF_034619465.1. NCBI lineage: Eukaryota > Metazoa > Chordata > Aves > Leptosomiformes > Leptosomidae > Leptosomus > Leptosomus discolor. Next base: position 107,288,091 of record NC_141391.1, on the reverse strand, counting down.
TGTTAAACCACAGGAACAGGACTTAATCTTTTTGACATCTGCATTGGGGACCTCAGTACTTTGGGGTATTTTTGCTAGAAAGCCTCCAGCTTATCTTGTCAGAGTTTTACCAATGGCAGCAGCTGCTTTTTGCACACGCAGGAGGAGCAGACCAGGGATGCACTCTGACAGGCCAGATTCTTCATGGATGTCTCCTGACTGGTGTTTCAAGATACCTAAATCTAAATTGACTTTGTCCCTGTTCATGCAGGCTACATCAAATGTAGCATAGTTTCATCCAGGATTAAGAATACTTGAACAGTCTTTTTAATGTAGGAGAGACTCCTATCCTAGCAAGTTAAGCTGTTTGCTTTATGTAAGGTTTGTTGAATCAAAGTTTAAGCTATTATAACAATTCAGTATAATAAACCTTTTAAGGAAATATTATGGAATGAGATGGCATTCATCAGTTCCAGCTGCCTGCATGAGTCTCTGTGCCCTTGCTTGGGCATTATAATATGCCTTTCAGTATGCAGCAGCCTGCTCAGGCACTGTTTGGAAAAAAAAAAAAAAAAAAGAAAACTAAACAAAGAAAGAATTGGACACATTTGTCTTCTGATTTGCAGAGCTATTTGAGGTTTGCTACTGGCCAGAGAATGGTCAGGACTGTACTTAGAATTTTATCTAAAATCTATACCAGTGTGATGCTCCTCTAATTAGAATGGCTTTGGGTCTTCTATAAGTGTGTGGGCTGGGTGGCATGTACCAAATAAAATCAGCAATGCAAAGCTCCTCAGTAGTCCATTCTGCCAGTTACCTTTCTTTAAGCATTGCTCTCTCTTGCTGTGTTATATGTGAGAGATAATTAACAGAGAAGTCATTAGCCAATTCATAAAAGGTGGGGAAGTGTTTTTTGTAGAGTGAGCCCACCTGGAACATCTTAGGGGCCATGTTGACAAGCTATCAAAGCATGTGGGATGTGGAAATTTGAGCTCCTAACCTCAAAAGCTATAGAGTCATCTAGTTTCTGTGTTACTACTTGTTGTGAAGTATCTAGAATTAAGTTGTGGTGCACTGAGCTGATTGTTTCAAATTTCCCTCCCCTGTGTTTAAAATACAACTTTTCTTAGCAGTTCAGATTTTAAACAGCTTTTTATTAGAAAAACATTAACTCTTGTGTTTTGTATAGTTTATGTGCCTAAGTGAGGAAACGACAGCAAAAAATTAAGTTAGTTCCAGTGTTTTGAAGGCTTGGTCTGGTTTGGTCTCAGTTTTGCTTGTTTGTTTACACAGGTTGAGGGCATTTCAAAAAGTGCCTGGATTATTAGAATAATAAGTGTAAACTACTGTGATTGATGCTTTCTTAACTTGTAGTGATAGGTCCAATTTTATTTTTCTTGTAAAAATGAAGTAATTTCTTCTTCCTTTCCCTTCTGTTGCAGCTGTTCAGTGGTTTATATTTCTGAGTTTATTACCATTTTTTAAGTCCCAAAATAGTGTCGTAGTTTAGATGTGGTATTTTATGGTACAGTATTTAATATCAGCACATGCTTGTTGTCAGGATTCAATTTATTGAATATTTCAATTCTCCTCCTTTTGGGCTTTTCCTTCTGAATCTGCTTCCGCACGCAGTCCTGTAAGCTAAGGGAAATCAACTGGCATAGCTACATTATGTGAAAATATAGCCGTGGTTCTGGAGAGTGTCTTCATTGCATGCATGTTTTGAATATGTAGACTTTGGCATTTCTATCTGGTAAGCTGAAAATGTTAAAAATTCCGAAATTCCCATTTTTATTCAGATAGAACTTCTGTAACTTCCAGTTGGGAGCTTCTGTGTTAAACTAGGCTATTCAGATTTAATGTGAACTGCTGTAAGAGAGTCAGTTCAGTGATCTGAGTCAATCCTGACCAGAAGTCATTTGACTAACAAACTTCCAGGGTGATAACTCAGATCTGTGCTAGAGTATAAAATCTGTTCATGATGACTGAAAAAATTGCGACCCCTTCCTACTACATACAAAAAGGGGCATCTCTATTTAAACAGATTTCCTTAACTTTAGATAAAATTTAGAAGGCAATTTTAATAAAGTAGTTTCACAATTGGGTGCATAAATGTAAATCTCCACCTTAAAAAGGTATACAGTTACATCACTTTCAGGCAGCACTCCTGTGACCAAGTGTACAAAATAAACTTGTGAATACATGAAAGGAAAGTAACAGAGAACAAAAAACAGATTTTCCAATGTGTCTTTTAAATTTTGTTGTTAAGAGAAGCACTTGACATAGTTAAAAATAAAAAGACATTTCAAGCACTTGGAAGCCTTATTTATGTTGAGAATAATTTCTTTCAGAAGAGTTATGCGTCTGTTGAAGAGATGAAACGTATCTAAATCCTTTGCAACCAAAGCCCACTGAAACAGAAAGCACTGCTATACAGATGAAATATCCCTTATCAAGACAGACTCGTGGCTCCAAGAGTAAGGTTTGGTTGTTACAGGTAAAAAAGCATTACTTCTGCAAGCACCCAGTGCTGTCTTAACTAATGGATGTTTGATTTTAATGTATGGTGACAAAAATTTCCAGGCGATCTTTGTAAGAGAAACGTGAAATCCCCCAAAATATAGCTGCACACAAAATAATAGCTAAATAATGGGCTCTACTGTTCTGTGTCATTTTCATGCTGGTCCTGGATGAATATCATTCATTAGATTAGCACTTTAAAGGCCTGTGTGCCAGCAGCCTTGATGGTGGAAAGGATGCATCTGAGGTGGGCAGAAATGAAGTCTTGTGGTCCCTGTTAAAAGTATTTCACTCTCTTTTTCATGTGGGTTTTTTTCTCACCTCTTCTTACTGGAGGATAATGTTTTGAACCGAGGAAAATGTGATGTCCACTTTGAAGTCCCTATGTCAGGCATGTTATATCTTTATTCAAGCCTAGTGATGCATGGAAAAATAACTGACAAGTACCTATTTTCCTGTTACAGAAGAGAAAGAAATTAAGAGTAAGTAACCACATAAAAGAGTCCCAGACTTCAGAAGATTTGACATTGATCAGGCAGGCATAGTACTTTCTGCCCCCGCAATCCTTATGTAGGGTGAAGTTGTTAGAGTCAGGTAATAGTCTTTAATTGTTAATAACGTGTCAGAGAGAAAATAAGGGAGAAATAATTTCTAAGTAGTTCCATGCTGTGTTTACTTTAAGTCACCTTACTGGTGTCTTGTCTTGTTTTGTTCCTCATGTGTGACTCTCATTCATCTAAATGTTAATATTTAAGGTCAAATTCATCAAGTTGCAGAAGCTGCAATTCACTTCATTGAATTCAATTCAGTAAAATGTTTCCCATAAGTAAATTGTATTAAATGCTGCCTTTGTCCCTTGAGTGTTAGAAGATGTTGAATAGAAGTCATTAAATGGGATTACATTTTTTTTTCTTTTTGAAAAGTGGACAAATATTACACTACTAGTTTGCTTTCATCTTTGCTGTCATTTTAATTGTCTGCACTGGTTGCCTTTAAAAAGTCATTTCAGTCCAAACCTGAAAAATCTAACAGAAGTGATACAACCTGGAAATTGGGATAAACTGGTTATCAGCAATGATCTGTCTCAAGGCTTCAAACGACAGAGCTCTTCAGAAGTAATCTACAAGTGCTTTTCTCAGAAAACAGTATCACTGTCCAGATAAACCGTTTTTACTCAGTTCCTTGCTGATGAATGCAGGTAGTGTTGGGCACTACATCAATGAGCAACACAGGGGGCTTCTTGGCCTTTCAGGATTGTTTGTCCATCACTTCCTGAATCCCCTTTTCATTTTATTAAATAAAAGAAATATTTCTGATGGTTTCCTCTCTATAACTAGTAGGGGCATAAAAAAATGAACTGTTTCAGGAAGAAGACATTTGCCTTCAAATGACAGTTTGTAAATCCTTGAGAATGAATGCAGCTGTCAAATACTTATACGCAATGCTACGTTGCATATGTACAGAATGTTCCTTGTCTTTTACTTGTCTTAATCCGTTTAGTATGATTGAGAAAACACTTATATTCTCATATAGAAATATGGAGAGCTTCTTTTAAACAGCAAGATACTGATCTCAATCTTGTATGCTTAGGAGATTTTTGGAAATGGTCATACTGACATCATTAGGATCTTGTGTAAGGTGACAAGTTATTCAACATGAGAAAAGATATCAGAAGCTAAGCTGTAATGTGAGTAACATGATTCAAAATTTCAGATCATAGTGCTTACATCTCAAATCATCCAGAGTCTTCTGGTAGTTCGGTAATTAATTCAAAATCAATAACGATTCTACTTCAAGGAGCTGAAAGGGAGACAAGAGTACTAAAGCATGAGGGAACAGAGTTATGCAAGGTGACCTACTGGAAATTATATTCTGAATGCAGAAAATATCATCCATAATTTTTTAAGTGTGTTCAGAGTAGGCAATTTAGATAACTAAGTGCACATAATTTCATAGGCAGTTATTTAATTTCCATCTCTGTAGTAGAGAGAAAGAAATGTTTTCATTGAAGCTGAAGTCTAACAGTACATGAGCATATCTTTGCCTTCATAACTGTGTGAAAAAGTAATGTGTATTTTCCATATTTTGAGCATAAGGGGTATCAAAAAGCCCTAAAAAGGTGTAACAGAAATGCAAAACCAAACCAAGGCAAAAACTACAAAGCAATATAAATCTTATCATAAAAGGGGATAACTTCTTCCTTAAATGCTTAAATGTTAACTTTGTTTTATTATTTAACCTCTGATTTCACTTATATGTAAGAAAGGCTTGAGAAAACAAAACTGCACCATACTGAAGGTTCCACCCATTATTCTCATTCACCTCACACTTTAAGTATTTAATGAACGTTGTAAAAGAAATAAAATCACACAATGTATCACTTCTTATTCATCATAAATTCTATGTTGTAATGGTAACTGGGAAGTCTCTAAGACTAGAAAAGAAACTCTGCTTCTCATCTTTTGCATTTAGAAGATATGAGTCATTGCTATTCCTTTTTCACTTTACAAGGTTAATTTGCTTTCTTCCTTGTGTGCAAGAGTAGACAGACTTCCTAAGAAGCAAAACAACGCCAGGAAAATGTAATTATGAAACCATAAATACTAGTATGACAAAATAATACTTTCAATTGCAAACCCCAAATTAACCTAAAAGCAGAATGACTTAGATTTTAAGTCAATTAAGTTCCTTTACTATTTAATGTTTTGAGTTAACATTAAAATTTTGGAATTTGAATACTCTATCAATCCAAAAGAGCTGTCTGTTTGCTTACTCTGTGTTTAGCAAAATGTATGCTTATTTTCATCTGTGTTGCTCAAATCAATAGCAACTGATACTAAAAATTGTCCTTTGCTAGTAGTGACCTAATGTTAAACCAAATAAAAAAATATTTTAAAAAATTACCTGATTGGTTTATATACGAGTTAAATGCACTCTCAGTGCTCAAACTAGATGTGGACACACTATGTAAAAGTGTACTATATAATAGTACTGTGTAATAGGTATTGTGTAATAATAAGTGCAGGTACTCTTTTCTTTTTTTATAAAATGCAGGCCAGAAGAATCCAACTTCTTTTCCAGCTAGCTAAGAGGATGTCTGTAGGATCTGTGGAGTGAACTGCAAAAAATTAGTATTTTGCAAGTTAGGTCTTCAGTAACATTCTTGGTCATGTGTGTGGTCTGGGAGGATCTTTATTTCTTGACAGATATATGGCTTATCTGTCCCTTCTTGCTACTGAGAATCCCTGTCCAAGAACTGATCTGTTGTGAAAAGAATATGCAAGTATTACATTTTGTTATTTCTTTGACATACACTTCTCCAAGTAATACCACATTAAGGAGTATGTCAGACAAGGCAGAAAAGACTAGACCACCTGAAAATATATTAAAAATTAGGCTAAAGATGCTGATTTATAATGAAAGGTACAGAGAACCAACAAAACTAAATGCAACTTTCCAAAGCTATGGGCCTATATGGTGTTTTCATGAAGGAATAGTGAACCACAGCAGAATAAGCAAGCGGCTGTAAATCAAGAACTGGAGTTTATTCCTGGTTCTGCCAGTGAGTCATTGTGTGTTTTGGGGCAAAACATATGCAGTTAGATTTTAAAAAGCAATTGCTGCTGCTTTCTGGAGGAGCTGTGAGTCCCTGAAAACCTCTGAAAAACCTTACAATTGACTCAACAGGAGACCCTGAGTTGGAGTGCTTACACACATATACACCCACCTCCCACTTCAGCTCCAAGGACTTTGGTGTTTCCAAACTAAACTTTTCGTGGGCTTCATTCAGTGAAGCAGTGCTGTACTTAGTCAAGGCTGAATTAAATTTGTTCTCAAAAGTATGTTTCTCCAATGGCTCCACTCTGGCAGTGTTTAACAGCATCACACAAGTGAAGAAGTGGTGGTGAAGTGATACATCCACTGATGTTTGGATAACAGTCTTTACTTTTGAAGGAAATACTTAGGTGGTCAAGATTGCCGTGTTAACAAGTACTGGCAGTACTACAGGAGTGCTGTAGCAGACCTCTCAGTGAGATTGTTTGACTAAATGCATAAGCATGAGGGCAACAACCCTTTAGGTGCTGTTTAGGAGAGCCCTGTTCAATGTCAAGTGGTTGACTTACAGTGAGTGCTACTTTCACACAAACAATTCAGATCTCTGTCAAAGGGCAGAGGTTTTTGTGGTTTTTCCTTTTCCTGTTAAGTTAAGAAATGCTTTAAAAGTTATTTTTTAATTCTACTGAAATTTCATACAATGATATTCAATCACTACCAGAGAAGTTGAATTGCTTTCCTTGCATTTAAATTTGCAGTTATAAGTACAAAAGCATGGCAACAAGATAATGGAATGTCTTAAAACTTTGAAAAGAAATTAAACTGTCAGCTTAGACATTACAGCAATGATCTCCATAGTACTGTGGAAATTAAAAGTACATCATTACTTATGAAAGTGTAGAACATCATTAAAAACTTCAATTTTTCTTCTTCCAAAATAGATGACAAATAAAATGGTTGATCACCCATTTTTCATACAGTCTAGCAGAAGATATTGTACCTATGTTTTTTGGAAACCTCTCATAATATGACATGAACTTAAATTCAAGTAATTGTTACTATTACAAGTTTTGAAGTCATGGGAACAAGATTACTGTTAATGACAGAAATGAAGATTATAAGCATGTGTGATTTAACTTCAGGATATTTTTTTTGCTAGTCTCTTAAGAGTGATATCCTCTCTGTCTTATGGGAACCCAGAATACAAATCTTTGCAAAGAAACATTATCGATCTAACAGGAAAGACAGTTCTTAATGGGAATTTCATTTTCTTAGAGGAAACATTGAGGCTATATGAGGTAGTGGCTACAGCTGTCTTTCTCTGTATGCAGGGTATTTCTAGCCTCCAGTGACTTCCTGTGTATACCGCTTGGACAACTTTAAAAGCCTTTACAGATCCTCTCCTTGAGGTTGCCGAAAAGTCTACTCTATAAGACATTAAAATGAAAACATGAGTTTGAAATATTAGGTTAGCATTTTAGCAGCTCTTGTACACACACAGCTCTGTTCCATGTGTGACTCACTGAAGTGGTCTCTTAAAATGAAACAGTTTAATCATAAAAGCAATCACATCAAACTAAATTTGAACAAATTCCTTTTCTCTTTCCACTTAGTGGTATGATGCCAGACAGTAGAGTAATTTAAACATGATGACTGGGAAAGTGTCTGGTTTCTATAATGCAGAAAACAGTTGTCTAATTTGTATTTAAAACCTGATTTTTGTCAAAAGATGGTATAAACTTTTATCTGATATCTAAAAGTGGTTTATCTTTGGATACATTAAGATATTTCTTCTCAAGTAAGAGCTTAGGGATGACTGTAACAGGCTAGGGAAGAAGAAATAAGATATTTTAAAATGCGTGAAACTTTCTGGCATTTCAGCTGTTCATGAATGATGAATCTGCTGATGGATACTGCCCAAAAAACACCCAATGTGTGTTTGCAGGAACTGTGTAAAAAACATTAAAAGGAAAAATGAAAGAGAATATTTTTAAAAGTACCTGAAAAGCATGTTTCTGAAAATAAGTAAGTAAAGAAACACAGTTAATCTACAAATGGAATAGTACAACCCAGTTTCTGTTGAGCTGTTTAATATGCATATATATATTTTAGCATATTTCCTTTGTTCAGATGTGTTTTAACCTGAGAATTTTTGAAATGCAACTGTAAGCATGAACTGAGGAGAAAACTCTGCTCAGGAAGAGCAATGCTTATGCCCTTAAATTTTGGAGAGAATCCTCCTTCATTCTTTACTATTGTTCATTTTTTATAATATAATACTGCTTTGATTTTTGTCTTCATTGAAGCATACACAGAATGATTTGCAAATGAAGTAATTATAGAATTAAAGTGAGCATCTAACAATAGGTCAAATTTGAGGGAGGTTTGAAGAGGTACTGTTTTCCATAGAGATTTCAATTGAGATTGAGAACCTAAGAAGTGAATAGTCATTGAAGGGCTGTTTTAGATATCAAGAGCTGCAAATAAGGAGCAATTCACATATTATCACTACTAATTCAGTGACAGAATAAAATAACAGAATAAGCATTTGCTAGATTGCCTTGGAAAGTAAAAGTATGTAGGATTTAGAAACAGTCTAGAACAAAACTATTATTTATTCCTTTCACTTTGAGGAGAACTTATTTATTTGTGACTGTAGTTTTTGTATTTTTGTCAACACTGCAACAACTAAGCCAGACTCAGTCCTGATTGTGTGAGGAGCTAGGAAGCAGCATACTTACAAATAGAGAGTTAGCCTCAGAGGAGAAGACAGAGAAGACATGACACTTAAGAACTATTTGACTGAGATTGTCTTTGCAGGATGGCCTCTCACAAGAGTGTCTTCTGTACATGTATGCAACATGGAAGAAAGTATGAAAGAAAATAAAAATTGGCAATAGGACTTGAGAGTGAATTGAAATAAATGAGTTTTCTAATGCAGAATCCTGCTTTCCTAGTCTGAAAGCAGCCGGGAATCTGGCAGTGGTAAGTTTCTTCTCTGACTTAGTGGAGGTCTAGCAGTCTTGAGAGAGGCTGGTCCAGGACAGTGTAGCACTGTAACAGATGATGATGTGAGGACACACAGCATCAGCCTCCAGTGAAACCAGTTTCTGAGACCTTAAACCATTCCTGTTCACAATTCATAATGAGGAGTGTACCGTCTTCTCTCCCCTGCAAGTGAGTGCTGTCCTTCATTGCAACTAAGACACAGTTATTTGTGGTGGCAAAACAGATATATAATTTAGACCTCTCGATTTCAGCTTCAGCTGTATGCTAACAAAAGTGCTGAAATCCACTCCTTGCATATGAAACTTCACTTTTTTGTGTGTTTGCTCAGAGCATGTCTGTTTGCATTTCATCAATTCTGCCCATATCATACTGAGATGGAGAGAAGAAGCTAAATTAATTATGAGAAGTATTTGTGTGATTTATGCATTATGCAAACTTTCTTATTATAGTTACTGACAGACGTGCTGTACTGTGGCAGCGTTGGTTTTAATTTTGAATTATTTTATAAGTTTGCAATTGATATTAATACAAAACTCCCTAGTTTGCATATAGACAGGAAAAAATCATATTTTATTTGTAAGAACACGCCATCCTACTAACTTAAAAAGAAACATAAACTATTTACATTCTTGAATTAATATGATTGCAAGAAAAAGTCCTTCAGTATAAAACTTTTTCCTGTAATTATCTTTTTAAAAATAAAATTACTACCTTTGTGGAAAAAAATGCCATAAAACTAGAATAATTAAGCAGGAGGAGACCTCTGGAAGTCTCTAGTCCAATAACCTGCTCTAAGCAAAGTCAGGTATGGGATCAGACTGGGACTTTGTCCAGCTGGGACTTGAAAGCCTCCAACGATGAAGCCTGTAGAGATTCTCTGGGCTTTCCCTCATGCCAAAAACATTTCTCCTTATATCCAGCCTGAACCTCTCTTAGTTCGATTCATGTGTATTGTCTTTACCTCTACTCACCACTGGCTCCATATAATCATAGAATCATAGAACAGTTTCGGTTGGAAGAGACCTTCAAGATCACCGTGTCCAACCTTTATCCTAGCTCTATCAACATCACTAAACCATGTCCCTAAGTACAACATCTACCCATCTCTTAAACACCTCCAGGGATGGTGACTCCACCACTTCCCTGGGCAGGCTGTTCCAATGCCTGACAATGCTTTCAGTAAAGAAATTCTTCCTAATATCCAGCCTGAACCTCCCCTGGTGCAGCTTAAGGCTATCTTCTCAATGACCTCCTCAAAGGTACGGGTAGGCAGCCACTAAGTCTCTCCTGTGGTTGCTTTTTCTTCAGGCTGAAAAAACACCAATCCTTAGCCCCTCCTCACAGGGCAAGTACTCCAGCCCTCAGCTGGCTTGGTGGTCCTCCCTGGACCTTGTTCTACTTCATCAATGTGTGTCTTGTACTGGGGATCCAAAACTAGACACTATTTAGATGTAGTCAAACCAGTGCAAATTAAAGAGGGATAATCCCTTCTCTTGATCTACCAGTTGTGCCCATGTTAATAACAGCCCAGGATGCTGCTGGCCATCTCTATTGCCAGTGTAGGCTGCTGGCTCATGCTCAACTTACTGCTGACCTAGATACTCATGGCCTTTTCTGCAAAGCTGCTTCCCAGCTGGTCAGTTCCCAGATTATAGGGCTGCCAAGGGTTTCCTCCTTCCAGGGACAGAAATATGCATATGCCATTGAATTTCAGGAGGTTCCCATCAGCCATTTTCTACAGCCATCTAGATCCCTCTGTTCCACAGCCCTGCCTTCAATTATATCAAATTTGTCCTCTCAATTCGTCAACACTTGCAAGTTTGGTGAGACAGTGCTCCATCACCTGAAGATGTTAGGCAGGACAAGCCCCAGGACAGACCCTTGAGGTACTGCACTTATTAGTCTTCTCTAGGTAGAGGATTGTCAATTAATGACTTCTCTGAGCCCAACTATCCATCCCAACTCATCTAGCTGTTCATCCATCCAGATCAGAACATCCCAGCTTGGATACAAGAGCATCATGGGAGATTGTGTGTAACCTTACTACAAAAGTTGAGATAAATGACACCTACTGCTCTCCTTTCATCCAGAAACCTGGACATTTTGCTACATATGGCAATGAGTTTGGTCAGCCATTCATTACAAACATACCCAAAAAGTACTGCTTAGGTAAGTGAGATCTTGACTACATCTGGCCAGTTCTAACTTAGTATTCTGGTATGTTTTGGAGAAGAAAACCATGAGCATAACTTTTGCATGGGAGGCATATCCAAAAGCTCTGGACTACAGATGTAGTCTCTCCTGCTCTAAGGATTTAGATATAAGCAGAAAAACACTCAGGTGCGCTGAGGGGCTGATTGGTGCACAATTTTGTTTTCGGTGTATTTGGGAAGGGGATGCATTAGGAACAAGCATTTCTGTAAGCTGCGTTTGCGTATACTGGATGAGATATTGTTTATTCTTCTGGGGGCCCAGAAGTGTGTGGTGTCTGTGTAAAAGATGCCAGCATTTGCCATTGAGATGGACGTCAGTATGACATCTGCTAGCATGCGTTGAGCTTGATTAGCCTCCAAGTAAGAGCAGGATCAGGCCAACTGTTTTGTTCCTGTTTATGCAAGTTCTGTTTGTGTGCATGCAGTGCTTGTAAAAGTGCAGTCCTCCTGCCTTTGTACCTCTGTTAGTGCCTAGCTGTGACTAGGAAATGAAAGCTCAGCCCTGGCAGGCTGTAAGAGGAGAGGTACACTCAAGTCCCAGAGTCCTCCAGATTCATTAACTCCTTAACACGCTCTAAGCATTCCTGAGGTGGCAGGTGTAGGAGCCCAGTGTGGGGAGGGGCCTGGTCCTTTTGCAAATATGCTCAAAGTGCTAGAATTTGTGACCAAGCAGTATAACATTCACTTAAAGGAATATACTCAGCATCTCTGGAAAATATCAGAATACCACATGAAAACATTAAATTGTGTTGGCTATAGAGTGAGCAGAGACCTGAGGGAAATAGCCTAGAGATGAACTTTCTACAAACTCTTCCTTGGACTTGTCCCAAGATGTAAAAAAAAATCTCTGAATAGCTAAAAATAAATAAATTTTAAAAATCACATAATCAGTTCATGCTATCGTAACAGATTAATGTAATTTTGTGTAAATGGAGACATGGTTTTATCAATGACAGTTATTTTTTGAAAAATACTCCAAAATATACTAATTAAATGTCCTTAGTAGGCTTTTTTTTAGTTTGTTTTACAGGATAAATCTGAAGAACAGCAAGCTGAAGAGATGGAACCTATGGACAATAACACAGATGGATGACTGCTGAAAAGTTGCTTGAGAATAATAGCTAATGAATTGGAAAAACTAGAGAAACAAAATAGCTTAACACCTTAATACCAACAGTGACTCCTGCTGATGGAGATGTTCCAGGCTGGATAACTAAGATAATTCCTACTAATTCAATCTTTAGTTATTTTTTTTCTTCCATAGGTAGCACAGAAGAACAAGTAATTCTGTCCAATCCCATGGCTATTTTTAACTGTTAAGTTGCTTAGCTTTGCTTTTGATACTTTTATTTATTTGTTTCACCTTATTATTGTATCTAGGCAGGTATAGTTTTATCTTTCTTAGTAAAATTTTTCTTCAACACTTACCATTCAAATGGGTGTTTAATATCAAGCTTCCTCACAGACATTTTCAGGACTCAGAATCAGAGTCCTGAATTTTACATCCTGAATATATAATTGTAAGTGCAATGCTTTAAGTTAACTATATCTCAGTGTTTTTATAGTCTCCTGGATCATCTTCTAATTTCTATCAAAATATTAAAATATTTAATTAAATGATTGTAGGTAAAAAAATAAACTGTCTACAGAAGTTAAACAGTATATCTGACTATTAGAGTGATCCCTAGGTCTGTAGGAAAACTGAACAGTGCTGCGAGGAGTAAACAGCCTCATTTGTCTCTGTGAAGTCCCAACTCCTACATAATCAGCACTGGGCATTTGAGTAAACAATGAAAACTTCTTCATTGAATAAAGAGGGAGAAAACTAAAAACCTGCACTAATTATCATGAAGTGAATACTTCGTACCCAGTCACAAAAAGGACAATGAAAAAGCAGCATGGAGGAGAATAAAAGGTTTAAAGAGCCTAGTGGAAACAAAATCATTCTGCTTACATGCACAGTCTAGTCTGAGGAAAATGTTTTTGTCAGATTGTAGGATTGTATCTTCTTTTATGTGTTGTTTGGAAAACCAAAGCAGCCTCTGCTCTGCCATGCTGATTGTTCTGTCTCATGCGTGATCATGTCTCTAGACTTGCCTCCCACAACCTTGACAGCCTCTCTACCTACCATTACCCTTAGTTTTTAAAAATAACCCTCAGTTAGACTACGTCTGTAGGGCAGGCACAAAAGCAACTGCATAGAGATACCCAACTTGATTGGTAATAACTAGTTTGCATGCTAGTGGGATTCTGGTCTTGAGAGGAGAGCACAGATTCATGTAACCTGCAGCTTGGCTGGGTTTTGCAGCCTGTGCTGTGCTTCATGGTGCCACAGCCAAATTAGTACTGATATTTAAAGTAGGCTTTGCAATATATCTAAGTCAGTTTTATACTAACTGCAGTCACTACTATAACCTCAGGATTGATGAACCCTCATTTACAGCCTACATATTCAGTTACCACTCCATTTATTTGTTCTTCTGCTAGGCTTTTTGTTCTTCTTTCACATACCAAACAAATTATATATTTTCTCTTATACTCACAATTAGTTTTCCCTATTTGGTTTCCTTATTTCTGCATCATCTACTCCATGATACAGAACACTGCCAACCCCTTACTGCTGTAAAGGTATCAAGGGTCCTTGTTTCTGTTATCACTTTCCAGTACTTGACATGCTAGAGATTGTATTTAGAATCCTTACCAGAATATCTTGATCCCTAAAAAAAGTTTCACTCTCTTTTTTCCCATCTTTACACCTGGGCCAATAACTATTTGATTTGGGTAAAAACTAGAGGCCCAGGGAAATAAGTTGAAGAGAAAAATGTACAAAATACATTTTCAGATAACCAAGCAAGAAGGAAAACAGGTCAGTCGAGAGTAGAAGCGTGTAAACGTTGCCTTGCCCTCTCTAAACACATAGGAAAATGTTACATAAGGAAATAGAGAAGTCAGTGCATTTAATTAAGTTTATGCTCCTGAACTAGCTATTGTATGAACCCTCAGAATGAGATGACATTGAAAAGCAAAGAAGTATAATCTTTCATGACAAGTCTATAATAGTGTAGAAACCACAATTGCTTGAGTAGTGCTGAAATTTTTTACTTCTAAAGGTAACACTTATTTATTTTTCCAGGATGAGTTCACTGTGACATTCAAATGCAAACAAATGCAAAGGGGCAAGAAAACAGATGGGTTATAACACTATGATTCACTTTGTTAGAGGATTCAAGTACATACAAGAGAAAATAAACCTGTTCAAGAAAAAATACTGTGACATTACAGTATGAAATGACCATTTTCATCAGGCAAGATGGCAAGATTATGAAGTACTCAAAGTAAGAAATCTAAACAGGTACATAGATAAGGTACTAGATGGGGGAGTAATACTGGGTAAAGTTTACACTTCTAAATGTTTCTTAGGTATGTAAATGCCTCCAAATACCTTCAAGGGAACAAGTAAACTCCATGAAGCTCATTTAGGAGATGTTTTTCTTCAAAGTTTGCTTCCCTAGGAAGTTGAGTATGCCTCACAAATACATCGGATTTCCCAAGCTTAGTACAGAACATAATAAGTCCAAGGATAAATTAGGCTTTAAAACATAACCATTTCTGTAGCTGTATGTCCTTTAGCAGACTGGATCCATTGGATCCAGCCCTTAGGAAATACAGTAATTTATTCAAAGCTTCTGTTAAACATTAACTTTGCCTGTGTTTGCAGTGAGTCCTAGATGTCATCTCTCTTCTATCAGTTTTCTCCCGAGTCATGAATTCATGATCATTTGTGACCACAGAAACCCGGTTTATGGTGCAATGGCAGAGAACAGAAGTCTCCCTGCACTTGTAGGTAGTGATGGTATAAAAGTAAAATATAAACAGAAAATAAAATACATAAAAATCCAATGAAACTACTGTTGTCCTTAAATACCACAGTATCATTCATATTAGCATATAGTAACTTAAGGCCATAGTGAAGAAGACTGAAACTCATTAAAAACTTCTCTAGGATTTAAGCAGGAAAGGTCCAGGACATCAGCAGTGTCCAGGTTCTCTGCAGATGTAAGAAATAGAGTAAATGACCACATGATCCAAAATAGGGAGCAATATACCACAGAAGATAAAACTGCCAAACCACCATAATAGTTCCTGCTTACATTTGCTAACACAACGGGAAGTTTATTCAGGACCACAAGGAAAATACCTGGGGTAACAGAGGTTTTACTGTCTCTATAGGAGCCACTATATGTCCTACCTGTGCCTGTCATTCTATGTATGAGTTACAGGGTTAATATTTTACCCTTTTCATTGTTTAAATATCAGTTCATAGATCTAAGAACTCAGCAGTTAAACACTGTAAATAAAATGGTGAGGAAATGAATAAAACAAGATTAGGAGATCTCTCAAACTTCATTTTCAGATCTGTGGTTTATTCATTGCTGCTTCTAGGTTACTTAATATGCTGTATTTGAACTTCAAGAGGTTGTCTTGTACAATTGGTGTGATATAAAAAGTGTACTTGCACCAACTCTTTTTTTTTTTTTCTGAAATAATAGAAATGCAAACAAAAGTAGAACAGAGATAGCCAGGGAAAATAAATAGCTAATTAAAGGCTCCAGGTGTTTAAAATATCATGTGTCTGAATTCCAATGTAGATTTTGACTTTTTGCTGAGATCTGGCTTGGAAATCTATCTATTAAAATATTATCAAGAGATTAGTCTGTCAGCAATAGAGAAGAATAAAAGATATGAGTGCACAAAATTACAGCCTTGAAATTTATAGGTAATTTAACGTTGTTATATTTCAATTTTTCAGAAAAGTTTAAAAAATGTTTCATCATGCCAAAAATGATTAT
Organism: Leptosomus discolor; assembly: GCF_034619465.1. NCBI lineage: Eukaryota > Metazoa > Chordata > Aves > Leptosomiformes > Leptosomidae > Leptosomus > Leptosomus discolor. The sequence continues at coordinate 107,271,965 of NC_141391.1, read as the reverse complement.
ACAGATATAGTTTTCTTTAATGGAGACCTTGAGGTCTTTAAATTACATTCTCTTGTCCTCAACATGAGCAATATAATTTCTTTTCTAAAAATATGAGATCATGAAAGAATTCTGACTGATATTCAGAGAATATTCTGTTTACGCACACATGCCTGCATCTGTGCACAGGCACACAAAGTGTGCTGACCTTTAATTTCCATATATTGTATTCATCACAGATGATTTCCAATACATGAACTTATCTGTAAAATTACTGATAGCCTGACATTTATGGATGAGTAAATCTGAAAATCCTTTTTGATACACACCCTGTGGCTAACACTAATTATGCAGCTAAGTAATCCAAATAAGGGTTTATTGAGCAATAGAAAGGAAACATGAAAAATCATGTTATGTCACCCGTTACTCGCTCTTTGTTGGCTAGTTTAATGACTAACCAAACTAACATATCTACCACGTAGTTAACAGTAGAATCTGACCTTTCTTACTTTATTATAGATTATGATTTTTTATATAAACATATTGCAAATTCTTTTAATGTTAGACCAGGAGCCTTGAAAAATTCCACGCTTGGTTTTAGGGAAATACGGATTTTCTTCTCACCAAGATAATGAAACTTGGTACTGCATCTAAGGAAATATTAAGCAAAGCAAATACTAAGCAAATATCTAAGCAAATATTAAGAGCCTTTGCTAAACAGTTGAATTTACCATTTATACTAGTGATCTGTATTGTTACAATCTGTTGCTACTTCCATAAGGCTTGGTATTTAGTAAGTTCGAAATGGCCTGAATACACAAGCAGAAATCTGCTTACAAAATGTACTATTTGTAAATCATAGAAAATGGCTTGTGTAGCGTTTGGTAATTGTTTTCTTTTTGACTGATTTATTTATTGATTTTTAAACAAAGCACACTATTTCAGTCACTAAAGCCCTAGGCAGTGCTGACTAAAGATTATAAAACATAATATGAGACGTTTTCGAAAAAGTTTTATTGAGTTGACAGAAACTAAGTGTACTTTAATCTTTTCTTCAAAATGTCCTTAAAATGTTCCAGTTGCTGTGTAGCCATAAAGCTTCCAATTTATTTTTTTTTTTAATTATCATCGGTGTTGTTGTTAATACATATTATTTCAGGTATTGCTAGTGATTACTTTGAAGTGTTTCAGTAGAACAAGTGGGAAATTTCCAAATATTACTTTATTTGCAGGCTGGCTACACATATGTTAATCTTTACAGGTTTCATTATACACCCACCGCTGCCTCTTCATCCTGACAAATATTTTCTTCTGTGGTGAGCACAAGCACCACTATTAACTATAATATTTCAACAAAAAGTGTTTTTAATAGACAGGGAGAGGCAAAGGGAGGGAACACAGAATATAGTATATAAGAGATAAGTACAGATATTTTTCTTAGAACAGCTTTCTCTTTAGGGATAAATGTTCTAAGGAAATTTTAGCTGGAATTTTCTGTCACTTATTGCAATTGAAATTACCACAGGTATTGAAATGAGCATTTTGCCTGAAATTCCTCAGGAATAGGATGTTACTAGTGAAGCTTCCTTTTTCTAACCACTTGGCTGTTGTAAAAGAAGCAACAGTTGACACATTATGTCATGCACTATGGAATTTATGTGTTCATGGTGTTCCTTTTAAAAATAATGTTGGTTTGATCATGGAGAATCCTATGAATAGAAGAATTGTTGTGCCCACCTAGGTGGAACTGAACTCATCAGGGGAAAAATAACTTCCAGATTGCACAGGGGACGGCAGATGACAGGCAGAGGGATGTGATAATACAGAGAGGAGAGAGATTTCTGAGAAGTACAGCAAGCAACCAAATACGAAAACAGCCTAGGGCTCAGAGGGACTGTTTAGAATCCACTGCAACTCCCAAACCCACTGAACTAACAGAAATTGAGCCTGTAAGTGAGTAGCTGTCCTGCAGCCAAATAACTCTATGTATTTATGCACATTTTGTTTAACAGTTTCTTATTGCCAGTAACAGCACATGCCTCTGATCTTTAACAGCATTACTGGTCAGAAAATTAGGAATAGGATCAGCACAGAAAGCATAAGATACAAAGCCAGAGATTTTTTTTATGTCCTGAGGAAGCTCTGAGGCAGCCCTGCCAGAATTTGGAGATGGGTCAAGGACTATTTCTGTCATGTCTTGCTTAAGACGTAAATTTTGATGTTGATGTGTTTTGCAATACTCCCTGTTCTTTTCTTTAAAGATATCTTTAGCTTATTAATATAGGATACATGTGAAGACTAATAAGAAGCAGATTCATTATACAGGTGCTGCTTATAGTGGGAGGAAAAGGTCTTTTCCATAAATCTGAGCTTTCATTGTGGTAGTAAATTAACTGATAACATTCCTGGACAATCTATATTGAGTGAAAAACATGAGGAGTAAATCAGTAAAGTGACTGTTCCTTTGTTTCTGCAGCTATAAGGGAAAAAGAGAAAAGCTAAGAGGGTATTTTCTTATGATCTGTTCTTTTTCATGTAAAATATTTCATTACCAATGGGAAGAAAAATTGAGAGCTCTTGCCCATGGGCTTTGATATCCGGCCTAGTGGAAAGGCTTTAGTATTCTGAATTTAGGAAGGTTTCATTATTTATTCATACAGAAGTAAACTGTAGAGGTCATGCCTACAGGGTGCAAGTAAAACCTTTTGTACTATTCTGTCATTCGTTTTGTATATTACATATTTTTAAACATTAACAAGTTTACAGAACTTTGACCTTTTGGTTTTTTAGACATTTTAAAATATATTTTCAAGATATTTTCTTCACTCACGTCATATGTACAGGAACCTGGATTGCCTCGATGGTTTTAAATGTTGGCCTTTTATTCCATCTTGATTTTTGCTATGTTGAACTCCATTGGGTGCCATGGGGTTTCTTCCTTCTCCACTAGAGCAAAGCATCCACTAGTAGTTAGTTGATTGTACTTGTAGAAATACTTGGACCTACTTTGATCACCTATTAGTGTCCTTTTTGATAATCTAAATAGCTGGGGTTTTTTAAAGGTCCTTACAGTAAAGTATTATTTACAGCCTTTTAAAAAAATATGTATCTCTCCCCAGCACCTTCTACAGAATTGTCAAGGGTTGAGGCTGGGCTGGCCACTAACGAATGACAGACCCTCTTATTAACCCCTCTCTGCTCCCAGAAGGACAAGGGAGAGAGAAAAAGGGAGAGAGACTTTATGGTTTGTAAAAGAGAACTAAAACAGCTTTAATGAAACAAAAACAATAAAAGAAAAGATACTAATATGAAAATAATGAAATATGTACAAATATATACAAAACCAATACTGAACCCAACTCCCCCCACCCTGATGGCAATACGTCACCACCACACTGCAGGGCTGGCACTGGGGCAGTCCCAGGCTGGACTCGGCAGCAAATGGACAGGATGCAGGAGCTGGACTCAGGCACTGAATTCAGGGGTGCACGGATCGGGATCGAAGACAGAAGAACAGACAGAGTCCTCCTCAGATGTTGGCCATCGAAGAAGAGAGAGATTGACCCTCATGATCTCTCAGCTTTATACTGAATATGATGTATCTGGGATGGAATACTGTGTTGGTCAGGTTTGGGTCACCTGTCCGGTCCGCTCCTCCCTGTAGGTGCAACCTTTTACGTGCTTGTGATCCTTTTCACTCCCGGCACCCCAACACGGAGTATAAGATTAAGCAGTGACCTTGGTCACTATAAGAACAAGTATAAGCAAGGGCCTCTCTGCACACCGTTCCTTGGTACAAACTGTAAACATCAGGCCTTATCACTGCGAGAAGCCGTCACTGTTTGGAAAAACTTGCTGTCAGCTTCAGAAAGTGCAGTTACTTAGAAGTGACTTAACTGAAAAGTAAAAGCACTAAAACAGAATAAGTTCTGGTTTAGCCCAAACCAGGACAAGAACTTCGGAACTAGGTGTGGTGTTTTATCAGCCGTACTTATACATACCTGTACAAAACTTTTCCTACTTTTTCCATCCACAAAACAAAGAATTATGGAAGCTCTATTGTGAGGGCTTATTGTGTAAGTTCATGGTGAAATGTTTGTGGACCAGGATACTTACATTCCCTTTAGAGTAAGGAAGTTTACCCATCTCAAAGCATGGTATGTACCCCGTTATTCCAGGTGCTTAATTTTACACTGCATTTAAATGAAACCTGTTCCCAGCATGGTGCAGATTTCTTTGTAAAAGCCTCCTGTCCTTGAAATCAGTGGCATTACAGAAATGACATCAAGGCTAAGGATTTGCACCAAAAGGTAAATATTTAAATGTAGTTGCACAATGCAGCTCTGTGCTTAGAATCATAGAACCATTAGGTTGGAATAGACCTCTGAGAACATAGAATCCAAATGTTGACCTAATACCACCATGCCCATTAAACCATATCCCAAAATGTCACATCTACATGCTTTTTGAACATTTGCAGGGATGGTGACTCCACCACTTCCCTGGGAAGCCTGTTACAATGTTTGACCACTCTTTCAGTGAAGAAATTTTTCCAAATGTCCAATCTAAACCTCCCCTGGTGCAACTTGAAACCATTTCCTCTTGTCTTATCACTTGCTATTCAGGAGAAGAGACCGACATCCACTTCGCTACAACCTCCTCTCAAGTAGTAGTAGAGAGTGATAAGGTCTCCTCTCAGCCTCCTTTTCTCCAGACTAAACAGCCCCAATTCCCTTTGCTCCTCATAAGACCTGTACTCCAGAGCCTTCACCAGTTTCATGCCCTTCTCTGGAAATGCTCCAGCACCTCAATGTCTTTCTTGTAGTGAGGGGCCCAAAACTGCATACAGTCTTTGAGATGTGGTCTCACCAGTGCCGAGTACAGGGCCACGATCACCTCCCTACCCCTGCTGGCCACACTGTTTCTGGTACAGGCCAGGATGTTGTTGGCCTTCTTGGCCACCTGGGCAGATGGCCAGCTCACGTTCATCTGGCTGTCTCCAGCACCCCCCAGGTCCTTTTCCTCTGGGCACCTTCCCAGCCACTCATCCCTAAGCCTGTAGCACTGCATGGAGTTGTGACCCAAGTGCAGGACTTGGCACTTGGCCTTGTTAAACCTCATCCAATTGACCTCAGCTCGTTGATCCAGCCTGTCCAGATCCCTCTGCAAAGCCTTCCTACCCTCAAGCAGATCAACACTCCCACCCAATTTAATGTCATCTGCAAACTTACTGAGGGAACACTCAATCCCCTCATCCAGATAATCAGCAAAGATGCTAAATATGCTTGATGCTATATTACTAATAAAATTAATAAAATGCAATATTTATGTCAAGATATAATGGAGGGAAATAAAATTGGACTATTCATCATGAAAGAATGTGTTTTCAGCCTTGTTATTTATTATATCTGCAGTAACTCTCAAGTATTTTAGAGCTTTCAAATCGTAAGTAACATCTCCTTCATATGGATCTGAATCTGTCCTCCAACACTATGGAACTTTTACAGTTTCCTACGACAGCATACAGTTGCATTTAGTTTATCCCAGTCTTCATCCTATTTCCTCCGAAATTCATATTAGTATTCAGTTTTAGCTGAAAAAAAATGGACAGAGAGAGGATCTGCATGCAGAATTCAAACAGATTTTTGCATGAAAAAAATGTATTAATTTTGCAGATAACTACTTTTGCTCTGTCTGCCTTTCCAAAACCAGTAAATTCCAGACTGAATGTGAGTGGAGTTACCTTTGAAAACAACTATACATGTTAGGATATATGCTATTGCATTTAGCAGAAGTTACTGTTTTTCTTATAAAATTATTTTTATGTGCTGTGTATCACTTCTGTCTATTGCTTATCTACAGTATTAACATTTTATGTATGTTTGTAAGTTATTGAAAGATATGATTTACATCCAAATCCTGTATATCAAACTTTTAAACAGAAGGTAAGTTTTTTCCTCTCCGTGAAATGTTGTATGGTCTAGCTGTGGACAATGTTGTGGATTTAATTGTGCTTTGGATATTTTAAGGATTTTACTCTAGATACTCTAGGTCAACCAATTCATACACAAATTGTCATGAATCTACATACTGAAGAGGGTCAGTAAGTTGCTGTGGTTGAAACCTACTCTCTTTTTTTGAGTTTAGTTTTCAAGCTGGTCAGTCCCATGGTTTGTGTCTCCAGAGAGCTATGTGAACGTTAATGCTGGAACAGACAGCTGTAGAAGGAATACATCAAGTATCAGCTGGGCTGTCCTTTTGGTGGAAAAAACTAAATCATTAGTAAAACTAGCTCATGTTTGAATTATACCTGAACTGACATCAGGATATTTTTAAAAGCCGTGATTATTTCCTCCTGATTCACACATAATATAGTGGTGGGTTGACCTTGGCCAACTCCAAGATGCCCACCCACCTGGCTGTCTCACTCCCCCTCCTCAACAGGAATGATGGGGGAAGAAAATAAGATGGAAAAGCACATGGGTCAAGATAAAGACAGTAAGATCACTTACCAATTACTGTCACTAGTAAAACTGACTTGACTTGGGGAAAAGTAATTTAATTTATTGCTTATTAAAAATAGAATAGGAGGGTCAGAAACAAAGACAAAGTTACGAATGCTTTCTTCTCAGGCTCAACTTCTTCATTCTCAGCTCCTCTGCCTCCCCATCACCAAGCAGCACAGGCGGATGGGGAATGGGGGGGTTGCAGTCAGCCCATGACAGCTCCTCTGCTTCTCTCTCCTCACACTTTTCCCCTGCTCCAGCATGGGTCTTTGCCATAGACTGCAGTCCTTCATGATATACCTCCTCCAACACAGGATCTCCATGGGCTGCGACTTCCTTCAAGGCACAGTCACTTGCTCCAGCATGGTCTTCTACAGGGCCTGCAGAGGAATCTCTGCTGGAGTGCCTGGAGCACCTCCTCCCTCCCACCCGCCACTTTGATGTCAGCAGGGTTGTTTCTCACACTTTTTCCCTCACTACTCACTGCTTTGTACTTTCACCTCATTGAATCAGGGGGCGTCTACTGTTCACGTGAAAATCTACCTCAGGTTGCAAGATTCATCATAATGTCACAGGTCAATTTTTCTTCTGTACGCTACTGTGTTGGCTTTGCTTGGCAAGGTTTTGATAGAGGGTGGGCTACAGGGGTGTCTTCTGTGAGAATCTGCTAGAACTTTCCCGTACGTTTGACAGAGCCAGTGCCAGCCAGCTCCAAGAGTGGCCCGCTGCTGGACAAGGCCAAGCCAATCAGTGATTGTGGTAGTGCCTCAGTGATAACATATTTAAGAAGGGAGGGGGGGGGGGGGGGGGGGGGGCAGGGGGGGACGGGGGGAACCTGTGCAGCCAGAAGAGAGGAGTGAGAATATGTGAGAGAAACAACTCTGCAGACACCAAGGTCAGTGAAGAAGATGGGGGAGGAGCTGCTCCAGGTGCCAGAACAGAGATTCCTCTGCAGCTCATGGTAAAGACTATGGTGAGGCAGGCTGTCTCCCTGCAGCCCATGGAGGACCCCATGTCAAAGCAGGTGGGTGCATGAAGGAAGCTATGACCCTGTGGGAAGCCCACGCTGGAGCAGGTTGACTGGCAGGACTTGTGACCCCATGGGGGACCCACACTAGAGCAGTCTGTTCCTGAAGGACTGTGTCCTGTGGAAGGGCCCCACACTGGAGCACTTCATGAAGAACTGCAACCTGTGGGAAGGATCATGTTGGACAATTTCGTGGAGAGCTGTCTCCCATGGAGGAACCCCACACTGAGCCCAAGGAAAAGTGTGAGAACCCCTCCCCGTGAGAAGGAAGGAGTGTCAGAGACAATGTGTGATGAACTGACTAGCACCCCCATTCCTTTTTCCCCTGCACCATCGGTATGGGAGGAGGTAGAGAAAATTGGAAGTGAAGTTGAGCCCACAAAGAAGTGAGGGATCGGGGGGGAAAGTGTTTTAAGGTTTGATTTTTATTTCTCATTATCCTACTCTGATTTGATTGGAAATAAACTAATTTCCCTGAGTTGAGTCTGTTTTGCCCATGACGATAATTGCTGAGTGATCTCCCTGTCCTTATCTTGACCCACGAGCCTTTTGTATATTTTTCTCTCCCCTGTCCAGATGAGGAGGAGGAGTGATACAAAGGCTCTGGTGGGCACCTGGCATCCAGTGAGGGTCAACCCACCTAAACCACAAATGGTTAACTAGGTCAAGGACTCTGCCTTGTCTAATTTGCTACCTAAAATATTTTCTGAAATTATTGTGTTGTCAGAAACAGTATCTTTTGTTTTGGTGTAAATCTTTATACATTCCATCTTTCTTCTGACTGATTTTTTAACAAAAATAATGAGTGTATTCACAGCCTGTGTGCTGCTGTCTAGCCTCGGTCCCCAAACAGTCCTTGCTCTGGACCAGCTACATATGTTGTTCTCTTATTTGTTAGAGACAATTTATCTGAGTAATAGCATTACATGTGACAGGGCTTGAGGGGCACAGGCAGCCCTGCCCTGCCTTCATGTTCTCTGGCCCTCCTGCCCAGGGCCCAGGAACCCAGTGTCAACTTCAGCCTTCAAACTTGGTCCCAGTAGGATGTGGACTCACATCAGTGTCTCCAGTCCCAGCCCCAACTCCCAGCAGGGCCCCTGGCCCAGGCCCATTCCCTCAAGGTACCCAGGTCTGCTGACAGGGCCTACTGCCGCCCTGGTCCTCCCCGCCATGCTTGGGCTGGAGAGTGAGTGCAGTGAGAGTGACCCTGCCTGCACCTGGGTCATCTTGATTCCCGTCTTGAGCTCAGCCCCATCCCGCCATGCTCCCTGACAAGATGACTGTGAAGGCACTTCTTTCCCCTGTTTCTAAATATAAATTCTCTTCTCTTGATCAAAAATTTAGGAAGTTTATTTTGAATATTCAAAAGCCGAACCCACAAATTCTGTTGCTTTGAAAGGCAAACTGTACAGGGCTGCAACCAATATGTTTTTGTTTGGGATGTCATATGCCTGAGGCTTTAATGATGTTTTTGATCTGCTTAGTTGCTTTCTTTTGTAAATCATTCATCAAAAGTTGCATTTTTGTACAGAATAGTAACAAACTATGTTACTATAGTTACATGACGGATATTATAATTACAAAAAATTCAACATTTAGTTGGCATTTATACTTTGCCATTTTAGACCTTTATTTTGGGGTTCTATTCTGTATATGCTAGATATATGAGATATAAATGGTGCATAGTGTAGTAATGAGATAATGAAGTGTTCTTTTTTCTTGTAGCTCATTGAGTAACAAAGGGGCAGAAAGCTACAAACATATGCCTATAAGCAGCTAGATTATGTTACTAAACACAAAGTAGATGACCCTATCACAGGTTTTTGGCTGCTTGTATGCTGAGTGGCATGTCCCCAGCCTAATGAAGAGGGAAATATGGTCGAAAACCCCTTTAATTATATTGTCAGTACTTTTGCTTTGTTAATTTTTTTGTTCTTTTGTCCTTTTCCCCCTTTTTATACAGTGTGGCACTGGAAAAGAAAAGAAAGTAGAGAAATAGGGGGAAAAAAACAACTAACCAACAAAAACCCCATAGAACTCATAGCTATCATCATTGATATATTTCCATAGAAGGCCTATTTGAGTTACTGTCTTAATGTAAGTGGTTCTCTGCGTTTGTAATGGATATTTTTTTATCCATATAGCAAGTCTGCTGACAACACCAAGCTGTGTGGTGCAGCCCACATGCTGGAGGAAAAGGATACCATCCAGAGGGACCTGGACAGGCTGGAGAGGTGGCCCTGTATGAACCTCATGAACTTCAACAAGGCCAAGTGCAAAGTCCTGCACCTGGGTCAAGGCAACCCCAAGCATAGATACAGGCTGCGCGATGAGTGGATCAAGAGCAGCCCTGTGGAGAAGGACTTGGGGTATCAGTGGCTAAAAACCTGAATATGAGCCAGCAATGTGTGCTTGCAGCCCAGAAAGCCAATCGCATCCTGGGCTACATCAAGAGAAGTGTGGCCAGCAGGTCAAGAGATGTGATTCTCCCCCTCTACTGCACTCTTGTGAGACACCACATGGAGTGCTGCGGGGGCCCCCAACACGAGAAAGACATAGACCTGTTGGAGCAGGTCCAGAAGAGGGCCACGAAGATGATCAGGGGGCTGGAGCACCTCCCCTGTGAGGACAGGCTGAGAGAGATGGGATTGTTCAGCCTGGAGAAGAGAAGGCTCCAGGGAGACCTTATAGCAGCCTTTCAGTACTTAAAGCGGGCCTACAGGAAACATGGGGAGGCACTCTTTATCAGGGAGTGTAGTGACAGGACAAGTGGTAATAATAGTTTCAAACTGAAAGAGGGTAGATTTAGATAGATATTAGAAATAAGTTCTTCATTGTGAGGGTGGTGAGACACTGGAAGAGGTTGCCCAGAGCAGTTGTGGGTGCCCCAATCTTGGAAGTGTTGAATTATTTCCCCCCTGCCCCCTATTCTTTCACTCTTTTCTTCATTGTGAGATCAGTAAGTGCATTCAGAAACTCTATTGGACAAGTTTATTGCCTGTAGGAATTGCATATTTCTGTTGCCTGGACTCCAGACATAGAACACAGTTAAATGTATAGCACACATCTTGGTTCATATGGAAGAAAGATAATGAATTGTAATTGTTAGAGAATATGTACCATTTTTATGCCCTCAACAGGCACAGAAATTTTTTATTCTAGGATTATACCAATCTCATTAGAGAAAGCATAAGACTACTTAGATTTATTTACACATTCCTCAAACAGACATTATTTTTACACTCTTCTCTAAGAAACTAATAAGAAAACTGTTAAGTATTGTTTGGGAGCAGATCTGTGATTGATGGGAATCCATCTGGTATGTTCACTTTTGTTGGTGGCAATTCATACCTGCTTTTCATCCTGCACCTATTTCTTTTTACTGGTTCTCTGGTTTTCATATATTTTTCTGCACTTGGGACCCATTCTCTATTATTTTGAATGAAGGAGACAATTGGCAGTTGTAATCTTCCCAGTTTTGAATGCACATAACCTGCAGACAAACATCTTTAAAAGAGAAAAGAAGAATGTTAAAAATTAAAAATATTGAAAAAAACCACAAAATAACAACGAAACAAAAACAACCCCCTCAAAAAAAATAGAAGTTTCTTTCACTCATGTTTCAGGGTTTCTTCTCTCACAGAAGTTGATGAAGATTGGTGAAAAGCAAAATGATATGGAGAAACATCTTCAATAAACTTCAGAAGTTTGTGTTCCCAGCAGTAAAACTGCAACAATTTTCCTATAGGTTTTCATTCCATGTATTTCAGAAGTTGCTGTAGTAATAAACTGGGTTTTTATTTAACTTAGACTGATATAGAACTATGATCAGTCTTGATTGATAGTTAGAAATCATATTACTACAGGCTTGTGGCTAAAGTAATTAATACATTCGTGTTTGTAAATATTATAACACAGTGTTGATTTATGGCTAAAAATGGGTTTTGTTTAATTAGAGTAATGTTTTGTACTTTGAATCATATTATAATTGATGTCTTGGTTATATATTTAGAATGGAGGGAGTGAAGTAGAGTTTACAGTCTTACTACATATCACACATTTCTGGATTGCAGCATGGTCTTAATAAGAAATATGTATTTGAAACTGATGCTGCACTATAGCTATGGAAGAAACCAAGTACTATATGACTAGAACATATTGAAATAACATTTGCAGGACACTTCAGTGGGGGAAAGTAAAAGACAACTGTTTGTTTTTTTTTTTTTTATTATACATCTATTTTTTTAATATGCTACTGATTTGTTTCTATTTCAGTGGCAGACAATATAAATCACTGGATAATTCCAATGTATTCTTATCCTCTCCTATCAGACCTAGCCAAATCAGATCTTATAGATGCTTTCTTGTTACAGGGATTTTTTTTTTTCCCTACAGAGTATCATAAATGCTATATATATAAAACAGTTTTATAATTAATTACAAATCAGTGTGATTGTGGAAGCAAGCTCTAATCTCCTCCTTTGATATAAGTTAAATAAAACTGTATACAGCAGCAGCCAGAGAGGTTCATTTGCCTAATGCACAAAGTAAACAACAACAGAGTTACATCAGAATTCGTGTCTTATAGCCTCACTCCTCAGAATTTTTAATTAAAAAAAATTAATATTAAATATGAAAATATAAGCATAAAGTGTGCTTTTGCATCAAGATTTTGTGTGTTTTGGTGAAACAGAAATAACAGTCTTGTGGCACTCAAGTTTGTTTAAGTATTCTGAAAAAATATCACTCATAAATAACTGTCTTAAGTATGTATGTAATCTCAAAGATCCCTTTTGTGGTAAAAATCATACATAAGTATTATTTAAATACCATTCTCACTTTGAGAAGAAACACTGTTAAAAGACTAATCTGTTAAACACAATGTCAGTTGTGAAAAAAATGAGCAACTCGGAAATGAAGAATGGTGGACTGTGATCATCATCACAGGGTTTTGCTGTACCACTGATTTTTTTTAGAGCACATATGTCATTAAGTTTTGAGAAAGAGAAAATGTCATACTGCTTCTTATATGTCAATACAATAAGGCACCTTCATTACTGCTATATCTAAGAGCAGATTGCTGAAGAGGAAAGAAAGGTAAATTTGATATTTTCCACATGTAACTCAAATATCAGAAAGTTTTACCTGTGGTACTCAAGTATTCTTTTATCAGAATTCATGTCAAAAGTGTAGTGTTGGTATTCTGAATCTGGACCCTTCTGTTTTATTTCTTCAATTATTGTCCTAACTTGTCTAATGCTAAAGATTTGAGGTTAGTGATAAATCAACCAAGTAATTCAAACTATTTTGCAAATATTGTGTAATGAAATATTGCAGTTAAAAATATACATACTGCAATTTTGTATTATGCTTTAATAGATATATTTTACAGTAAGATCTAATTCTTGCACAGTGTTTGATCTGAAGAATGGATTTTCCTTGCCCGCTCGTTTGCAAGTCAATAAAATTCAGTTCCATTCAAACACAGATAATAGCTGAGCTGTTGATAAATGTCATCAGTGTACCAACATGCTCTACACAATTAAGTGTGTGGCAACAGAATGGTTTATCAAAGGCAAACCAGAACTGTTGCAGAGTATGTAGCAAAACCCAAAACCAGTGACTATCTGACCCATTCTGACTATCAAGACAGTGTGTTTTGACTTGTTATTTGGAATTTTGTAGGTTTCAGAGACCTGCCTGATTTAAGTAGAAATCAAGAAGTCACTCAAGACAGTTATTGACTTTCATGTCAGGTGTCAGAGTGTGGCTGTGTTCTTCTGGTTATTCCAATGTGAGATTTAAGAGGCAGCTATTCCTCTAGCAAGTATGAAAAAAAAAAAAATGTTTCTGAGAAGTGGGAAAAACTGTGACTCTAATATTTTGAAAAGAATAATTCCTTTGCGGTGTTGGAATAAGAACCGTGTTGGATGAAGAGCATATTCTTATGAATTGATACAATTATGTTATGCTCAGGTCCCTGAGAATGAATCTTTGTTACCTTAAAATACAGAACTCTTTTCACTAATAAGTAATCCAGTTTATACCTTCTCACAACATTTTTTTCCTGGATGGAACAGGGGATGTTTTTAATCAGTTGTCCATACTCCCCTGGTGCCTTTGAAATAGTAGAAACACATTCCAATATGTGCCAGCAAGAAAAAAAAATAATTACATTTTGAAATCTTTTTAAAATTAATTATGAACTCTTTTCACTTTTCTCATAGCTCGAAGCCCTTGCAGCATAATCAAATACTTTGAAAATTCATTTTTCTTTATACATGTAGTGTGAAGATGGAACTAATCATTTGACTAACTTCATTGTGACTACAAGTAAATAAATACCATGGAACTCAGTAAAATGGTTCAAAAAGCACAGAAAGAGAAAAAAAACCTCTAAAAATCCCCTAGTTTCATAGCCACTTTCTAGTTCTCTAACAGTGTCTTTAGTGGAGACACTGAAGAATAGACTGAGGTCCTGTCTACTTTAAAACCAGATCCAATGTGTAAGTGTTTAGGATCACACATCCCTGTAGTGCATCCCCCTCTAATGCATTTTGTGACTGGACACACAAGGTTTGCAAATATGGTGTTTAGCCACTAAACTCCCTTTCGTAAAACTATAGTTGATACACATTATAAAGTGGAGTTGGTAAACCTGTGATACGAGTGTGATTCAATCTTGTTTAAAAAGAAAAAAGTCTTTACACTAGTAATAGCCTTAGGTTAAAAAAGATGAATTCTTTAATACAAGTCACTCCAGTATATTTTTTTCTTCCAATACAGGAGCTACAACGTCATACAAAACATTACTGTTATAAATGTATCAATACTAGGATACTAAAACACAATAAAGTTGTTTTGTTTTGATTTTGTTCTTATTGTGGAGCAATGATGTGCAGAGATGAAGAATAACTGATTAGATGAGAAATTCTTTGTCCATTTATTTTTGGTCTTTAAGATCCTTTTTAATAAAGGCAACTCGTGTACATGAAAGAAAATACAAAATCAACAGCCCTGTCCACTACTCTTTTGATGTATTCTTTGTGAAGAGATGCTAACTGGCTATGTCAATATTAATCTTCTTTTTTTTTCTTTTTTTAAATTTTTAACAGCAATACTTCAATTTTTAAGAAAATTCCTTGGTTATTTTCACTTAATGCACCTTATCTTGCTTCACATTGTAGTAATTTTGGTGCATGCCAACTGGATTCCTTCTGGAACAAGTTAAACCACAGACTCCTTCAGAGAACACCAGATGTTCTCAAGACTATGAGAAAACTTAAGGGTCTGAAATAATGACTGGTCCTTCAAGCAGTTGCAAGCCACATGCCTGGTAAAGTGTTGGAAAAAAACCTGAATCTATTTCTGAACTTAAACCCTCAAACTTTATGTAGCACAGATACAGGGACCTTTGTACCAGGTGTTTGCAAATCCTGATTTGATCATATTGCTCTGAATTTCTTGTTCACAGAATCAAAGAATGGTTGAGGTTGGAAGGGACCTCTAGAGGTCATCTTGTCCAACCCCCCTGCTCAAGCAGGTGCCTAGAGCTGCCCAAGACAGTCCAGATGGCTTTTAAATAGGATAGAGACTCCACAGCCTCCCTTGGCAGCCTGTGCCCCTGCTTAGTAACCTTTGCGGTATAAAACATTTCTCCTTATATTCAGACAGAACCTCCCGTGTTTCGGTTTGTGCCCATTGTCTCGTCTTATCATTGGGCACCACTGAAAAGAGCCTGTCTCCATCCTTTTTGTACCCTCCCTTCAGGTATTTGTACACATTGAGGAGGTTTTCCTGAGCCTTCTCTTCTCTAGGGTAAAGAGTCCCAGCTCTTGCAGCCTTTCCCCAGAGGAGAGATGTTCCAGTCCCTTTGTCATCTTAGTGGTGACCCTTCACCGGACTCTCTGCTGTGGCTCCACATCTCCTTTGTACTGGGGAGTTCAGAGCTGGACCCAGCACTCCACATGTGGCCTCACCAGTGCTGGTGAGAAGAATCACCTCCCTCTATGTGCTGGCAACACTCCTCCTAATGCAGCCCAGGAAACTGTTAACCTTCTCTGCAGCAAGGGCACATTTCTGGCTCATCTTCAACTTGGTGCCCACCAGGTTCCCCAGGCCCTTTTCTTCTGCAAAGCTGCTTTCCAGCTAAACAGCTCCCAGCATATTTTCATGCATGCAGTTGTTCCTCCCCAGGGGCAGGACTTTGCACATCCCCTTGTTGAAGTTAATGATGTTCCTGTCAGCCCGTTTCTCCAGCCTACTGAGATCTCTGTAGATGGCAGCATGATCCTCTGATATATCAGTCATCCCTCCCAGTTTTGTATCATCAGCAAAGTTGCTGAGGGTATGCTCTGGCTTGTCATCCAGATCACTGATGAAGTTAAACAGCATTGGACCCAGTATTGCCCCCTGGAATACACTGCCACTGCCACTGATCACCACACACTGAGCCTGACCTTTTGGGCAGTTTTCTATCCACCTGACTGCCTGCTTATCAAGCTGGTAGTTCAGCAGTTTCTCTAGGAGGATCTTATGTTGTTGACAGTGTTGACACAGTCACCCACAACATTCTTGTCTCTAAATTTTAGGGAGATGGATGAGCAGATAAGGAATTGGCTGGATGGTTGCATCCAAAGTCTTACAGTAATGTCCAAAAGGAAACCAATAATGAGTGGTGTCCCTCAAGTGTCTGTGTTAGAACAAATACTCTTTTATATCTTCATTACTTACATAGATAGTAAGATTGAGTGCACCCTCAGCAAGTTTGTGGATGACACTAAGCTGAGTGGTGCAGTTGATTCATTAGAGGGAAGGGATGCTATTCAGAGGGACCTTGACAGCCTTGAGGAGTGGGCCTGTGCAAACCTCATGAAGATCAAGAAAGCCAAGTGGAAGGTCCTGCACCTGGGTCAGGCAATCCCTGGTATCAGTGCAGGCTGGGAGCTGAAACAACTGAGAGCACCCCTGCAGAGAAGGGCTTGAGGTACTGGTTAACAAAAAAATTGAGTGTGAACTGGCAATATGCTCTTGTGGCCCAGAAAGGCAACTGCATCCTGGGCTGCATCAAAAGAAGCATGGCCAGGAGGTCAAGGGAGGTGATTCTCTCTACTCTGCTCTGGTGAGACCCCACCTGGAGTGCTCTGTCTGGTTCTGGAGTCCTCAGCACAGGAAAGACATGGACCTGTTGGAGTGAATCCAGAGGAGGGCCACAGAAATGGTCAGTGGGACAGAACACCTCTCCTATGAAGACAGGCTGAGACAGTTTGGGTTGTTCAGCCTGGAGAAGAGAAGGTGTCTCCAGGGAGACCTTATTGAGACCTTTAAATAGCTAAAGGGGGCTTATAAGAAGGATGGAGAGAGACTTTTTACCAGGGCCTGTAGTGGCAGGACATGGGTTAATAGTTTTAAACTGGAGGAGGAGGGTAGGTTTAGATTGGACATTAAGAAGAAACTTTTTTTGTGATTAGGGTGGTGAGATGTTGGAATAGGTTACCCTGAGAAATTGTGGGTGCTTCATCCCTGGAAGTGTTCAACATCAGTTTGGATGGGGCTTTGAGCAAACTAATCTAGTGAAGGATGTCCCTGCCCATGGAAGGGAGGTTTGAATTATGTGATCTTTAAAGTTCCATTCCAACCCAAAGCATTTTCTGAAAATTTTACTGAAGTCAAGGTTGAAAATGCACTTTTCTCCCCTAATCTACTAAGCCAGTCATTTCATCACCAAAGTATATCAAGCTGGTCAAGCATGACTTCCCTTTTGTAAGACCTTGCTGACTAATACTGATGACTTGCCTGTCCTTCATGTGCCTGGAAATGGTTTCCAGAATTAGTTGTGTCCACTTTCCAGGGATTGAGGTGAGGCTGACTGATCTGCAGTTAGTTGGCTGGGACCTCCTTCCTGCCCCTTTTGAAAACACGGTAAGCATTTGCTTTCCCCAATCTTCAGATACTCCTCCCAGTTGCCATGATTGTTCAGAGGTAATAGTGAGTGGCCTTGCAATGACATCTACCAACTCTCTCAGTACTCACGGGTGCATCCATCCCATCAGAGCCAATCATCTTGCTAATAGCTCTAGCATTAGCACATTCAACTGTTACCTTTGGGGTTTTTTTGAGATGATTTGAAAAATGCACGTCTTGACAGTGAGTTCATGCATTAAATCTATGGTGAATTATTGTGAATTATTTTGTTGATATCATCCTCTACAACATACTTTTAGTAGAAAGCTAGTTTTGTTAAATTGTTAATTGTGCATATAAAAGTACTCAGTGCTATGATTTTCCGTACATGTTTACAGACTGAAGGTTGGATTTCAGTTGAACTGAGGCACAGCATGAGTGGGACAACACAAACGAAGAAAATAATGGTCTCATGAAAGTCAGAGAGTATATTAAAAATTAAGATAAAGCAAAGTAGTTTACAGCGACTTTATACTTTGTGTGAAAGAGTCTCATTATTTTATATAGTCGGAAGTGTATACAGCCCACTAACAATTCGATTGCATTTCTCTTTCCTGCCAAAAGATCCTGATTAAACAAAATGTACATGAACTCTAAGGCAGATTCACATTTGTGGTTTTTTCCCCCAAAGAATCAAAGATGTTAATTAAAAACATTATGGTGAAATGAGTCATCTTGTACAATGCAAGCTCCATCATCAGTCTGAAGACCGTTACCAAATAAATTTTCCTTTCTCAGACCAAAGGAATTTGTAAGTGGAAAGTGGGGAGAGACAGAAAGCTGGTGATAAGAAATACCTGTAAGAAAACCAGTTTCAAAACTTATCTTTTATAACCCATTATAAAAGAATGCCTCCCAAAACGATGCTGATCACAGTGACTTACTGCATCCACTTACTGCATTAGAAATGCATATTCGAAAGAGATTGATTCACACATAGTAACCGTGACTCACTTGTAAAGATGAGTAGGTAAAACAAATTAATCAAACTCATATTAACGCTAAAATGATTAATCAGTAATAATTTTAATATTTAGTAGAGCTTATATTAATTAATTTCAGTGAAGATGAAGATAAAAATCCTGATGTCTTTTCTGTCATTTTTCCATGGCCTGAGGTGAACATGCCTTCCAAACATGGAAAAGCTATGTGATGCAGGGGATGCGTTTTGAGATTTATGAGAGAGAAACAAAATACGTTGAGCTTGTAAGCTTCACAGCATGCTAGTTTGTACACTTTCCCATATAATAACCATATTTGAGTCAATGTAGCTAAGTGAGAGAGAGCTGTTTCTCATGTTGCATTCTTGCTAAAAGAAAATCTTATTTTATTTTATTTTTTTAATTTTTATTATTATATTTTTTCCTCTTTTTTCATACCTTTGAGTTAAGTAGCCTTGATTCCCCTACCAACCTGGGTACTTTTCTTGTTTCTCAGAAGACATATTCTGCCCCTCTTTACCCTATTCTACAAGAGAAATATTATTTCGTGTTTGCTCACATAGTATTAAAGTGAGAATAAGGCCAATAGGGTTGATACTTAGTTTTGGCTTTTTCTGGAGCTGGATGGGTCACCCTAACAAACTGATAGTACTAAGCTGTGGTCCCTTCCTAAGGATGATGTTGAACCACAAGAAAACTTTTTAGTAGGTGTGAAGTGGTTTGTTAAAGCTGTTTACATCTTCAGCCACAATTTGGAAGATCAAGTGTTTTATATGTATGAAATAATTCAATCGCTCCATAGTTGTTATCACAGTTGCAGACTTTTTGATCATTGTGTTTATACTACACTATTGAATTTTTAAAGGTGAATGACACCTTTTAACAAGTAAAAGATTGCAAGCTGCATATTTTACTGGCTGTAACTATTTAAAAAGTCAGTTGTATGCATATGTTGTCTATAAACATTGCTGCTATGATTTTTTCTTTATGTGGGAATGTTATTGAACAATATTCTGTTCCTCTTACTTAACCCCCACTTCCCCACTAAGCCAAAGCTCCTGTAAAATGCTATCTTTTACAGACTGATGAGCTTTTTTTTAAGTATATATGCAATTTTACTTAGGAGTGTGCTAACAGCAATGCCCTAAATAGTCCTTTACAGTGACACAAGAGCTGCACCATAAAGATTCTAGCAAGTTTGTTGATCCAAATTTTTAATTCCTGCATCATACTTCGATTTTTTCCCCTCAGTTGTCATATGGTGTCTAATTAGCATCAGAAATGTGAGTGTTTTACTATGTGAAACTACCAAAGTCAAGACCACTCAGCAAATTTCCTTCCCAAGTTGTGAGGGTTGCATAATAAGTAGGCACATTTCTCCTACTTCCAGTTATGCCACGGCACACAATACAAAGTAAAAATAGTCCTACGGTGTGTTTTCTGTGCTATGAAAAATACAAAAATTTTAATATTCAGCTTCTGAATAAATGGGTCCATCTAATGTTAGTAGTCCTGTAAGAAAATCCATTTTGAAAAACAGCTTTCTGGAAAACAGAAGAACTATGAACATGAATTATTGCTCTTTTAGTATAACTTGTCTCTACCAACCGAAAGTAAATATCTCCAAATACTAAGCATTCCTTCATTTCTATTTTCTTCACTGGAAGGGAGAGAAGCAAAGATCTGGGCTGCTGAACATCTCCCTTCCTTGTCTATGAAGATTTCCTGAAAGGAACCTCTCCATCCTGTAGAGCAAGGAGCCAGTGGCAGAATTTCCCTTTGATTGTGCTGCATATGCCCAGAATTATTCATTTCTGCATTTTGGACATAGGTTTTGGACAATATATTATTTTTTTCATTAGCTTATAATACGATCTCTCACTCTGTAGCCTGTCAGATTATGTGCCATTACTAATATGTCGGAAGACGATGTAAAACAGTAATGAAAAAAGCAAATGTAAATACTTTCTTAGAATGTAGATTTGATTTTTTTTTCCTGAAATATCTTTTTAATTTTGGAGAAATCTTCTTGTGTAGAATATATTTGTTCTGCAAATGCACCAAAAAGTGTTTTTCTGAACAATCGTTTCTATCATAAATCTGCTTTGATTAATATTTTGCAATAGTATTTTTCAATAAATATACTGAAAGAATGTTAAAGATACAAATTGAAGTACAGCAGGTTTAGGAAAATCCAATTTCCACACTCTGTGTGTATATCATAATTCAATAAAGTACCCACAAATTACATTCTTTGTAATTCTGTCCTCATTCACTTGATGCAATGGCCTTTCCCTTCATTGCGTACAAATTCCACAGAGCAACCAGGAAATTTTCCAGTGTGGCATCTGGTGTCCTAAACTTGTCAGAGGCTGCTTTTCAAAATCTCTGTCTTCTGCATCTAAATAGTAGTTTATCAAGGTGAAGTGTAAAAACATCACTTATTATGTTTCTTTCTTACCACCCTGTTCCAGTCCATAGGAGCCAATGCTTTGGGGAGTAAATGAGCCTCATCTCTTCATGTTACCCTGAGGTCAGCTGACAAGACTCAAATAGGAGCAAATAGGCACTGGAAGTGTCTGAAGTCATATCTCCCCATGATCCATCTCTTAAATTATGGACAGTATAGTAATCTAAGACATTTCAAAGAAATAAGTATGTTTCTTAAAAAGAATCTTTCAGTATATTTGATGAAAAATATTATTGCAAAATATTAATCAAAACAGTTTTATAATAGAAAATACTAATTTAGCGAAATACTTTGTTTTACACTGTCTTCAGCATGGGGAGCCACAAAAATCTTCCTCTGTTACAGACATTCTCAAGACCCATGGAATAGCAGTTTTTACACTAAACCTATATACATTCTCTATTAACTCTTAACATCTCTCAAACGCAACCTAAATTCAGAGTTTGTTAACGTAGTTCTATGCTTTGACACAGAGTTTTCATGATAATTTTCCGTGGACAGAAAGCCTAGGTTCTCTACCCTGGCCTTGACAAGACTATGTATTGCCTTACTGCTCTTTATTCCTTTTCTGGAGCTGGTTGCTTTCTGACATCTAACACATGCCTGCTCCTCATTCATCTGAAGATTTGCTTGTATTGGAAGTACTTCAAAATACTGAAAAGTCTCCACCAGGGCCTCCAAACAAATGAGGTGAGGTCTCAGCAGGACCTGAGGTTTGGTTCTTAGGTTATCCAAAGCACCCGTGGGGTTGGCAACATGTTCATGACAGAGCAAGCAGCTGTCCCTCTCTTCATGATAATCAAGCTCTGAAGCTACCTGAATGTTTTTTTTTTACCCCAAGACTGCCACCAGCAGCTCTTGGAGAGCAATGCCAAACCCTGTGTAATGGCAAGGAACTGGTAGGCTCAGAACCACAAAAGCTTATCTGTGTGCATCTGCTACCACACATAGAGACGTGCACACACACACACACACACACTCACACACACTCATTCAGAAAATGCTGATTTTTCCATTTAGACTTGAGCAGGAGAGACGCAATTGGGAAAGGAGTGAGCCATGGCTATCCCACAGGTCAAGAGACATACTGCTCACAACAACCTGTGCATCTCGTAGGGAGTGCAAATGAAACCGTATTCCAGACACAGTGTTTCTGATTTAGTCACGATACAGATAATTTGATTTTTTATTTTTTTAATTTGGCTCCTTCATAGAAAGAAGGCATGGAAACATTGAATCAATGGAAAGGCCAGTCTGGGTCCACAGCATCACAGGGAATGTTTCTTGAGCTTTGTGTACCTCTACCTGTGCTCTTGTGTATTCGGTCTTGCTGATTAGCCAGTAATGGATAGCACTGGTGTATATTAAAAGATAGCATGTCTGGCCAAGGCAGCCTCTGCTACCTCCTGGGCAGAAGAATATGGGTGCAGTACCAGATGGCAGACATCAGTCACATCCCTGAATATCCATTGCCATTGCAACAATCCATGCAGTGCAGCAGGGAGCGCTGAGGTGGGGTAATTACTATCTGGGGCTGGACTTCACAATGGCAGTATGGCACCTTCCCATTCCCCAACCCTCAGCACTCTAGCACAGTATGCTTTCACACTGAAGGGTGCCAACCCACATAGTTGGGACTAGGCTATGAACCAGGCACAAACTGATGTAGGGTCCAGCCCACAGTTTCTTTGGGAAACATGTTTGTGGCTCTTGATGACTGCTCAAATGCACTGAGATGGACAATAAGCCACAGCACCAGTGGTTGCTCCTGTCTGCAAGGGGCACCTCTCACCTGAGGGCAGCCACCACCACAGACATACTGTATAACATGGCCACCACTGACCTGCTGCCTGCTGTGACATGGCCACCACATCCCCTGGAGGGTTAGAAGAGGATCGCATCTGCCACTTGTCTTTGATCAACTTATCCTTACTCTGCTTAGGCAGAGTCCAGCCTGAGGACGCAGGCAGATAAATGTAGGTGTTTAAGCATCAGGGAGCATTCTAGTACTCTATGTACTTGCCTGTGACCACTTTAGCTGTCTTACGACTAGACAACAAACTGGCAGGTAAGACATACGACCTAGAAAAATGTTTGTCCTTTTGTATCAGTCAGGTATCAGGATATGAGAGGCATCTCAAACTGCAAAAAGAAAATAATATTTTATTTCCAGTTGTGCTTCCCAGAAGTGTACTGACTCTGTCTACAGACACTTAGTACACATCTAGATGCACAGAGCAGGATTCAGGTATCTGAAAATAGGCTCTGCAGTATCACTTCAGGTATCATGAGTCCCACCAAATAACAGCATGGTCTGGAACCAAATGCTGTGCTGTATCCTTCTGCTCTGCCTGGATGCCCCAAATCCCTCACAAACTCCCAAATGGTACTGGTTGTTTACCTGTCCATAGCTGAATGCTCTCTGCACAGAATAATTCAAGTGCTTAAAGTTAGGTGTCTAGCAGCATTTTAGACATCCTTAGGATATCATCCCATCCCAAGATGCTGCTTTGCAGATCTCCCATAGGTCCTTTGTCACATATGGCAGCTCTAAGCATACATCTCAGGTATTCTAGGACATCTAGAAATGCCCCACATAAATATGTTTGTTCATTTTAACTGCTTTGCTACATTTAGACATATAAATTTAGTTGTCTGCAGTGTGGTACTGAAAGACATCATGAGGTATTCAATTCTGTGCTGGAGTAGTTACAACTCACCTGAATTACTTTAGAACTCCCTGTCAGGAACCAGAAATTCTGGTTTTCTTTCATACTTTATTAGTAGTGGTGGTCCTTTATTTTGACAGATGGATCATTTAATCTCACAAGTTATAATTGCATGAATAAATGCTGAATTGCTTATACAGTATACATATCACATATTTGTATATGTATATACATATAGAATAGAATCACAGGATCATAGGATCATTAGGTCAGAAGAGACACCTAAGATAGTCAAGTACAACTGCAATATATATACAGTTATGTCTTATTGCAGTCTGTGCATCTTTCAGAATCTCTTGAAAACATAATGACTTCCCAATTGCCCCATGAAAGATAATGCTGCAGTAGGTCAGTGCAATACCTTGAAGGAAGAAAAGATTAATTTAAAGCACAACTGATCTCAGTCTCACACTCACAGTCTCATATCCAGCAGCACCTTGATGTGAGTAGGCAGTCTGCCAAGCACTTGGGCATGAAGACACCCTTATCTGGGCAGTCTGTCCAGGGCTGCACCAGTAACATGGAGGATGAGGGGGCATCAGTTTTTGAACCCCTGCCCACACTTCCTGGGTTCTGCTTAGGATTGTGCTGGTTTTGGATGTGTCTTGCTGGTACCAGTCAGGGGATGACAGTGGTTAATCTCTCTAACATGTCCCACCTCTGTGACTTGCCAGGATTTAATCTGGTTATCCTAAGAATTTGCAGGTAGATATGTGCTAGGATCTTGACAACCTGCTGCTGTGGGTGTCAGCAACGTATGCCATTTTTGTAACCCTTGCCCATTCATATCACTGTGAACATTGTTATTACAATTTTATAAAGTCCTAGAAGATTCCTGGGCTTCTATTTTCTTATATATTGTGACAGTTTGATACCTATTGGCGAAAGCTAACATCTGCCTTTTATGATTCATAAGTTTTCCTCTCAAAAGTCTCCTGAACTTCTGGTGTATTTCAGCAATACATGGTCATAAAATTTCCACTTTCCTGGCCTAGAATTACAAATGAAGATTACAGTTCACTTCCTTTTATGCAATCATTTGTGTCTTTAAATTCTAAACTAATACAAAGTTCATATGCTATCTCTCTGTTTTATTGGATTCTGATGAGCTTTACGATGTGCCTTCCCACTCTCTCATTCTCTGTTATTCACTTGACATTCTCCATTTTTAACAAAGACAAACTGGAAAAAACTTTGAAAAGGAGCGGAAGATGCACATGCCATTGCTAGGATAGATGCATTCTTTTCGTGCATTGTCATCATACTTTCACTGACTGTCCTGCTGCACATTTATCAAGGGCTATCTCTACTTTACTGGTTATATTGGAGAAGGAAGCTGATATCAGGTACAGATCTTCCTCTGGGTTCAGCTATGCAGCTTTTATAGTTGAGAGTAGCAGCTGACTCTCTCCTGAGATTATCAGCAAAGCGATCAATGCCACATAGTTAATATGAAGTTCAGTTCCAAAAATGTCTGCCATGAGAAAGTCAGGATGGCTGAAGAAAAGCTATGAAAGAATTAGGCAGAAATTTTGAGTAAGTACATTTTAGTGAGAAGAAACTTATTTTCTGTACAATTCCATCACAGAGCATGTTTCTGACAATGTTAAACATTGATACACTGTTGGAGGCACCACAGGGCACACATTGGTCTTCTCCTTCATCAGTCAGTCACTGGAGTTTTTTGAAAATTTCCATGGAACAGCATCAACCTGAGGAAAAGAAGAGATGTATGGCACCCACCTACAGCCTGCCCTGTCCCCCTTCCCCTCTGTGTGAGGGTTTCCTCAAAATGGTTTCTGATTCACAGGCCCATCAGATAGGATGAGTGGCTCACCTGGTCATTCTGGAGAATCCCTTTGGTGATTTCCTTATTGTCCTCACATACACGTTCTCCTGGATTGGTAATTTGTGCTGGTTTCCCATGTACACATGCAGGGTTGCCTGAGGCTGGGAGCACTGTGCAAAGCCCAGAGGCTGCCCCAGAAATGCTGCATGGACATTCCATTGGACGAGGGCAGATGTGGGACCTCTCAGTCTCCATTTTGTGTGTGGCAGGAGGAGATGGGCAGCTAATCCGAGGCTGCTCAAAGATCACATGGGTATGATGGTTTCAAAATGGCCACTTACAGACGTCAGCCCCATGTGCACCATGGGCAGTGTCAAAGAGTGTCTTGCAGAGGTTTCCCCGGCAATGGGAGAGGAGCCCTCATCAGGTGCCCGATGGACATGACAGCCAGGAAATGACAGTGCATGTATGGTCTGCATATCGTGCCTATGATGTATCACTTCCAAAAAAAGCTCACCACGCAGAAGAAGATGGGGCTCTGAGTTGTGACAGGAAAAAAAGCAGATGTGTGACAAGCAGGCCACACCAGCCTTTGCAGAAAATTCGCTGGAGAATGTCTTGATACCCTGTGGATGTTCCCACCATGTTGGGTACAGTAGGTATATCTAGCGTGGTATAGTGTGTTGGGAATTTTGACTCTGTCGCATTGTAGAGGATGCAACGGGAGAGCGTACCTGCAACCACAAGGAGTAGCATCCACATAATTCTTTGTGAAACACATTTTGAAATAATTTATTAAGCATAGCAACAAAAACCTTCCTCTTGGACAACTATGTGGTGTTTCAGATGCTGATAAACTCTTCTCTATGGTATGAACATCCATGATGTATGAGTACTGCTTCATTTTATTATTGTAAGTGGTAAAAAGTGCGTAGGCTTTTCAACCAGAAATATTTTAGGTCTGCACAATGTTCAATTTGTTACAGACTAAAATTGTTTGTGGTTTTGAATTCAATCACATTGTCAGACTGATAAAATGTCTGCTCTCTGCAAATAAGCTTTCTAGTGGTATATTGCAATTCTCAGCAAGGTCTGTCTCTGTCAATTCATACAACAAGCTCAGGTAAGCAGACTGGAACAAAATGAATATTGTCTGGAGGTGAATTAATTTCCCTTGTGGTTAGTGGGGCAGGTATGTGTGGACAATAGAACTTTTGCACACATATTTTTTTTCTTTAAAATCATGCCTTCAACTAACACATACGTCCCACAGAAGGAAAATTCAGAATGTTTGCTCAGTTCAAGTTGGTAAACAAGTATTTTGTACTGATGAGATTTAACATGGAATTATGAGAGTACAGAGCTTTCATAAACCAGCTAGGTTGGCTGTCAGACATCTATTTATGTAATAAGAGATTTGGGGGATGAAATTATGGTCAATGTGATTTTGTAAACAAAAAAATTTGGAGTGGTTATATTCCACCTATGTAACTTGCTACTACTTTTTCAGTCCTCAGTTGGCAATGTATTTTTGACTTTTGAAGTGCAATGATTTCTCTAAAAAGACTTTAGTAGAAAGAAATTCATAGAACAGATCTGAAGTAGACTTTGTTACATCGAGCTATGATTGCCTATCTGCCTGTACAAAGAAAAGATGTGATTAAATTAGTCATATGTATAACATCTACAACAGGAGAAGTAGTAGCAGGCATATTGAACTGTGAGGCTTAATCTGTATGGGATTCAATGCTTGCTCAAACTAAGCATTTCTGCTTCTAAAACACCAGTTTAACAGTTTCATGAAGGGTTTTCTGACACTCTATAGACAACTTTGCATGCATAAACTATTTAGAGACTGCCTGCAAGTCTTCTAGAAGATGATAGAAGTATTTTCTTTTACTTTGTTGTCTATCTGAAATTGGCAGGATTTGTCAGAGGTAGAAAATACAGCAGGTTTTCTACACCAGTTAAAACCAGTACTTGTCTCTACCTGTCTGTACATTGACCTCTGGAGCTAAAAAGAACAGAAAACTCTATCATAGCACAGCTTGGATGGGCTACTACTGACCTCTTGTCTAGACTCTCCCAGCTTCTTTCCTTCTAACTGTGACTTTAGCTTGAACCTTAAAGATCCTTTACCCTAATTTTGTTATAAATTATGCAGTTCACATTAACTTACTTGCTCTTATATTAGCTAGCCAAGGACTTTTATAGCCGTTTTTAAAATCATCCTGATAAAATCTTTTTTACTTAGGGCAGCTTGTTTCAGGCCTGTTGGGTCAACACAGAAGACAGCAAAATGTAGGGGAAAGAAAAAACTGTGTAGAAAGAATCATAAGTGAATTAATGTCTATTAAATGGAAATAGCGATACAGAAAAAGGACAAGAAAAGTGGAAGCAGTATTTGGAAAGAAACAAAAGGAATAGCAAAACAGTAAAATTAAGGATTTCTGTTGATGTGGGAAGAACAGTGAAGGCAACAAAAAATTCATTATAGAGGTACAAGTGTACAAGTTCCAATGAAAGGGCAGTAGATGAGCAAAGTATAAGCCATATGGCAATTTAGCAATTATGCGGTTAATGAGAGACATGGAAAATAAGCATTTAGGCAAATAATTTGCAATTAATCAGACAGGCAATTAAGCAATAATATGCAATGTATTATGGCTCCTACCTGTTCCATTACATTTAGTTGGAAAGAGCCTTAGCTTCCCTTTACATACTAAGGTGCTGAGCCTCCAGTTCAGTGCTTATTAGGAAATAAAACTAAAGAAGGGCAGTTCACCTAAGATTTTTTTAAAAGTAAGACTCATTCTCAGTAAATGAAACAAACAGCTCCTAACAGCTGGTTTAGTTTAGATGAGTTCTCTCCATTTGTAAACAACACATTGTTAGGATTAGGATGATGAAGCATGTGGTAGATTATGAGAAATGGTAAAACTCATGTCATGGTTTTATTTTACAAACATTGTGTGCACTACCAGAAAGCATGATAGAAACAGAAAAAGCTGTCTGACTGAAAGGTTGGTGTTTCTCAGATTGATGTGATTGCTGTTAAAAGGCTAATGAATAATAGCAGGGAAAATGATGACAAGTATAAGAGAAATAGTTTGCACTTAATGTAAAAAGACTTTCTAAATCTTTCAAAGGACTTTCTGATGCAAATGTTTCTTTTCATTCTCAGTTCACATTTGGTGGCCTGATACGTATCTGAAATATTGAAAATGTTTTGTTCTAAAATTATTAGGCCAATTAGCCTAAAATTATGACTGTCATCATGTCCATAGAGTTGTTATTTTAAAATTACTTGGGAAAATAACTTTGGAAAATGCCATACTATAAATTAGCCACTTACACTTTTTTTGAAATGTTACCTGTAAATGCTGTGAGTACCTGAAACACACATGGGCTAAAAACCATTGGAGATCTAAACTGGTAAGACTGAAAAATCAGAATTTCCCAAGCAACTCGTTTCGTATAACATGATGCTGGAGAGCATTTCTTTTAGTGTTAATACATTGACATAATTCACTATCAATTCACTGTAAGGGTGACAGAGCGCTGGAACAGGCTGCCCAGAGATGTTGTGGAGTCTCCTTCTCTGGAGACACTCAAAACCCGCCTGGTGGTGTTCCTGTGTGACCTGCTCTAGGTGGTCCTGCTCTGGCAGGGGGGTTGAACTAGATGATCTTTCGAGGTCCCTTCCAACCCCTAACACTCTGTGATTCTGTGATCAATCACACAATATGTCTGTCTCATCTGGAGTTACTTTCATTGAGTCACAAATCACAGCAGTCGCCACAAATAACAAACCTAGTGCATATTACATTTTAAACTAAGCTCTCTGTGAAAACAAATCAATCTTCTGGGTGTGTGTGTTGTTGCCATAATAGAATCTCCAAGTCACATGGTTTAGATAAAAATGAAAATGGTAACTTTAAGTATTTCACTTACAAATAAGTTAAACTCCTTACATGATTATCTTTCCTGTTTTGCATGTGTCAGCTGATAGGAAAGAGCATATGGAAAAGAGATTGAATTCAGACATATGAATTACTTAAAAATTGCAAAAAAGCAGCAAAATGACAGTAATTAGCACAAACAGGGAAGACAACTGGCCCAGGTATTACTTGCAATGAAAAACAAAACCAGAATCAAAGAAACATGGAGTAGTTGACATAATAATTATAGTCCTCCAATTTATCATGCTTATTTCTGTTTCAAGGACAGGACTACTAACTCAGAGCTTAATAGTATTTAGTGTTCCCTTTTGCACATGGAGATATATGCCTGGCGTATTTTTGCATATATTTTGTGGCCACAAGTTCCTTGTCAAAACATTAATCTCAAAGGTCTGAAGGGCACAGAGGATTTGTTTTGATTCCAACTGCCGGTGCCCAACCATTTGTTTGGCTTCATAAATTTGAGCCCTTAGCACAGACTAATAAAGCTGAAATCTGTAGAGCAATATTTTCCAAATTCCAAGCAAATTGTTCTAGTGAAATTTCAGCATAGTATTTTTAAGATCAGACCTATGGATAGGTGGAACTGAACGAAATTTTCTTTTTAAAAATATGTAAACTCTGATTTCTAAAGCTTGAGTACTCAGCCAGGGCATGCTGCATCAGAAAGAGAAGCTCAAACTTTTCATTAATAAAGATATAATCCGAGCTGATTTAAACATGAAACTCTGAACAGCAGCAGCACAAGAATATGCTGTGAAAACCTCCTTCTTCAGTTCAAAAAGAAGTTGTAATAATACATTGTTGCAGTAAAGCATCTTCCTTCTGATTTTCTCAATTCTGAAATGCTAAGGAACAATAAGGCATGCCCTTGCAGCCCAGCATGGTGCTCTGTGGTCCTCCCATAGAGGTCCAAGCAACTGCAGTTCTGCCTAGCTACAGTAGCTTAATTTGCAAAAGCTGTACAACTGTAGTAGCACAGCCTGACAGTTATGCTGATTAGCTGTGTGTCCCAGCAGAGATAATTATCTCCACGCTGATATGACTCTGCTGTATTTATTGTCATTAGTACTTTATCTGGTGCTAGCTCAGAGTTCTCCTCAGTTGTCCACTTTATGACACAGAGCTTACTCTTAATTTCTATGCTCTCTGGACAAAACATACTGTAATAATTGGGAAGTCAAGGCACAGGAATGGGAAGGATCACACTGAGGAAAGGCAACAAAGGCAAGTCACTAAACCTGTGAGAGCTTTAGTGACTTCTGTGACTTGTAGATAAGTCTATGTTTCAAGACTGTCCTGACAGTTGTCTTAGTACTCTAGTTATGTTTGTATGTTTACGGAAACTAACTTAAAAAGAGCAGTACAATAATTGATCTGAGACGCAGAAAATGGAAGGCTATGTTTCTGTGAACTGATGTTCAGGGAACCAGGAGTTGTTTGTAATACACACAGACTATTACTGTGATACACTAGTATCTTCCTTGTGAATAGCTGTTTCTGAGGAGGTAAACTAATACGATGATGTAAGTTTTAGATAATTTTCTTAAATCTTTAATAATGTCACAGGTTCTTAAGGCATTTTCTCACATTTTTAAAAAAGTTTGTTTGTCCTCTATTTCAAATACATCTTCATTCACTGAGCTGCAGTGTCAAAATCATTGCAGCCTTCAATATTCATTCAATATAATGTCTAGATAGAAAAAAAAACCATAAAAACATTTTGCATAAGATGTCTATTAGTTTCCTATTTTTTTTTCCTTTGTGCCAATCTTTATTTATAAGTGCATAATGCTATCTAGTTGTTGATGACTAATCTTTTCTGCATAGCGGTCAACATTACCTGATATAAAGAGTATTCTGGGCTCCATTAGGAGGAATGTTACTGGCAGATCAGGGGAGGGGACTGTTCTCCCCTGCTAAGAACTGGTGAGAGACATCTGGAGTGCTGGGTTCAGCACTGGACTCCCCAGTACAAAGGAGATATGGAACTCCTGGAGAGAGGCTCTATATGCATCCTTTCCTGCCTACTAGGAAATAAACGTTTTAGGCTCGTTTCAAATTGCATGCTATTTAAGTGCATGATCTTCAGAAAAAGCTGCAGTATGAATTTGCCCATTAAAAGATACTTTAGTGTGTGTATGTGTGGTTTTGGTTGGGTTTTATTTTTTAATATTGGAGCACTGAGGGGTACTGATTCTTTACATCTTCTTTTACTGTGTACTTGCAATCATTACATGCTTATAACAAATTTCCGCAGTGCACACAACAGTTAACAAGCAAATACCAGTGCTCTATATTAAACTGTTGACGTACTTACATGAAATGTGCATTATGTATTTTCCTCATCAAAAGTATTGACAGAGATTAATGTTTTCCTTTTCTATAAATGTGCATCAAACTAATTATGTAGGATTTACTGGAAAGATTTATTATTGGCCTAATTGGAAAACTGAAGCAGGCTTTTTTTTTGGCCTAGGCTAATATTAAATATTATCTCTTCATAAAAACCTCTCCTATCTTTTAGTTGTCACATTGACTGCTATTTAAAAACTAAAAAAGGCATAAATATGCCAGATGAGATATGCAAGGTTTCATTTGTGTACTTATTTTTAATTGTTACTCAGTTCTGTTTTGGTATTGAACGATTAATGATAATACTTTGATTGTCTCAGATAAACAATACAGTAAAAATAGAAAACGGTGAATATTTACTCCTTATGCTTTACTGCACATTCAGGTGCATAGGAAATAGAACATAGTGAGATTTTTTTGTTAGTTTTAATTTAAATTAGAATAGCTACATCCTAAAATTGAAGTACTGGTTTGGGTACCATTTTGAAAATCTCCCACTTGAATGATGTAGTGTCGTGTCATTTTCAAAAATTCAGAAGTGTTTTAAAATACTGTATCATAAAACTAAATAATTATATGAAACATTATTACCAGTTATTAAATGTTGTTACTTTATTAAATAGGCTTCTCAGATGCTGATGTTTGTAGCATGCCATTAAGATAGCAGTTCTATGTGTGTGGCTGTAGGGAGAGCAGTTTCTCATTTTTCCATTGCAAAAGTGTTACTTCTGTGTGGTGATAGGTAGGGTGGCAGAAAAGAATTCTCAGTGACTGCAGGGCATCTTACTGCTTCTCCCTACATGCCTTCCATCTCTTACGTCCTAGACTGTCAGCAGATATTGTATTGCTGCTACTGCAAGTCACAATAGTACTTAAAAGACTGAGTTTCTTTCTAGTTCAGAGTTCATAATATAAACTAAACATTAGCTCTAGGATAGTAATACTGACTAGAAAAAGCAGGAAGAGTTTGTTACTCAGTACAACAGAGGAGAAATTGCGCAGAATAAAGCTTTGATACAAAATATGAAATTTGGAAAGAGAATATATTTTTTGACATTTCAGAAACTATCAAACATAAAGGATAGCAAGAGTCTGAGAAGGCTAAAATGAGAAGACAATTATGGATGGGTAGAAAGAAAGAAGGAGATTGTGCATTAAGTTAAACTTAGACCTGCATGGGCACCTTGAACTCTTGAACAAGCCATTTAATTCCTTGGGTTTCCAGTAATTACGCCAGATAGTCTGAAAACATAGTGATGTTAGTTATCTGTGTTCATATTCATTAAGAGTCAATGGCACCCAAATATCCTGAGGCTTTCTGAAACTCGTTTTGAAGAACATTTAGAGTAAATCACATTCAGCTGCTAGAAATCTGTGTGAAGCAGACTTTTTTTGAGGGATTGATGCTAAATTTTGAAACTAATTTGGTTCAATGTGTGATGAATTAGCAAGTGTCTGTTCTGTGGAATAAAAATGCTGAGAGAACCACATTTTGTCTGCTAGTTTATAGTGGACGGAAGATTGCTAGATGCTTTACACAGAAAAATCAAGTTTGTGTTTAAAATCTCATTTTAGAAGCAACACGGTGAAGAATATTAATTACTAGTAGAGGTGATTAGATAAAGCTGCAAAAAGTTTACAATAAAAAAAAAACCCAAACATGGAATTTTTAAGTTAGTATGCACAGAACAAATTTTGTTTGAGAGACTGATATATGGGGCCATGCAATAAACCCATAATGTTCTTTGGGAGTATCTAGTTACATTTCTGCTCTCCTAGCTTTTTCTTCTTCTCGTCTGAATATTCTATTTTCTCTGATTCCTCAGGCTTTGAGGGGAATATGGTATTAAACATATAGGTTTATTCAACATCTTACCCTAATTTTATAAAATCAGTGTATCATATAATTAACTCTGTTGGTTACAACTGTTCTTTTAAAAAAGTTATTATCACCTCACAGTGATCAGAAAATGAAATCTCTAATTATTTCAAATGCGAAGAAGAGGGAATGATTATGGGCCAATTAGTATGTTTGAATATCTTATGAAACATTCTGATGTGAATTCTTGCACATATATATGCACAAGCGTATGTGGATATATATCTGTATATATGCATATGTTTTATAGACTAAGTGTGGAGATCACGCACTTTGAAGCTGGAAAACTGTAGAATTGAGGTCATTTAGATAGCTGTAACTCAAACCCTTCCATTGCACATTTTAAAGGAAGAGAGAGGAAGTAATGTGACCTTAGCTTGCTTCTATTATGAGATTGTTTGAAGTGCTTGCCATTTTCTCCCCATATACATTTATGTCATTAAAAAAATGAGCTTACAGCTTGGTGTAACACCTTCATTGTTACACCAATAGCTAGAAGAGTTGTTAATAAGCAGAAGCAATTGATTGAATAATTAGTGAAAAATAGTGCATGGGCATTAAAGTGAGTGCAAGGGCAAGCAGAACTCTTGGGCAAAGATCAGACACAATTGCTGCTTTTCTTCACTAATTGCTACCTGCTGATCTGAGTGCTTATCTACTGTACATTTGTAGAATGTATTCTTAGTTCTGTTTCAAATAAGGTTCAAGAGGACTTTTCTGAACCATCAATTTTCCTTCCTTTCTTCTCCCATCTCTCTGCACAGCTCAGGTCTTAATAGAGCTCTTGATAGCACCTTTAGATCAAAATGGACAATAATTGATCATAAAATATTCTGGCCAAGAATCACAGAGTTCTTCACATCACCAAAAATCTATCACCAGGTGTACTGTATGTTTTAAAAACTAGCATAAAACCTGCATGCAAGCCCTCCTCAAATGATGTACACAAACATCCAGAAGATTACCCTAACATTTTGAGTTCTCCACTTAGATACAAAGAAGGAATTTTCTCTGGCACTTACCTTCTGTAAAAAAAAAATTATTATGTAATCAGTTTTACTTGTAGACATCTGGCTTACACTATGTAGCTAATCTTATTCTTCATTTGTTCTCTCTTAATTATAAGGACCTTGTGTTGTTCACAGAGTTTAGAATCACATCCTTCCAGTTCTCTGGAGACATTTGCTGGTCATCTTTCTTTGCTGCATATTTCCAGTACCATCAGGTGTGTGTCTAGAACAATTTGTACATAAGACAGATGTGTTCAATCACACAGATGCACACAAAGATGCTGTAGGGGATATCATGGAAGAAGGTTTTCGTATTGTCTTTCTGGGAACATTCTGCTCAACTTGTCAGAAAACTGCTGTAGATGCTATTTCAAGGAGATAGACATTTTTAATATTTTCATATTAATGAAAAGTCCTGGTTTTTACAACACTAAATACAGAAAAGTACCCATTTACCCTGCCTTTACCCAAGCAGCACCATACATACAGCATTAGGATGGGAAAATAGAAGTTTATTTCTACTGCTGTATATGTTGTTATGTGATCTCACAGAAGTTATTTTCCTTTCCTTTAAAATGTAAGTTGTTAATTTATTCCTTTTACCCTGACTTTGAGCAGATCAGGATGCCCTGTTCAGAACAAATGTTTAGCAAGTTTAAAGCCTCAGCGCTGTACAAATCTGGATTCTGGAGACCCTAATAAGCTCTCACCTATCAAATGCATGTATTTACTGCAGGCTACATCATTCTGTAAGTTTTAAACACGTCACACCAGATACTGGAACCAAAAGATGGCACTCTGTACAAAGCACTAACACTACAAGGAGGATAAGACCTAAAGTGTCAAAGATTAGGAGGAAAAAAAAATTCAAGAAGGATATCTCAGATTCTTCTTTTAAAGAGGACTTTATGGTTTCACATTATATAGAGGGAAGTCATACAACTGGTAATTGCATATTGCTGGTATCAGATTGTTACATAAATACTTTAAGCAATTGTCTTTTTAACCTTTTTTACTAAGACTAGCAGTATAGCGCTGTCAATATGCAGTTCCTTGTACACCAGTAGCACTAATTCTTCGTCTTGCCTACACCAGCTGTGTCAATGATATGTGTGTACTATATGGTGGCATATGAACATTACACACAAGTAATGATCAAAGTATGCCACAATAGGGTGGTACACCATAGTAACACTTCAGAAAGGGATCCTGGCATGTAAGGTGAAGGGAGATTGGTGTGAAATCAGGATGTACTCATATGTTGCTCTTTTTCCTCCCTAACCAGTACTGCTAAATTTTCAAAAGTCCTATTTGATTCCTGCTGTGGATATGCAGATACCTGTACATATATACACTTGTATGTATATCAGTCCATATGCAAATTTATAATAACAGAAGATTTGGAATAAAACTTGATATACTTCGCAATTGCATGTTTTCACTGGCACAGCGACATGAATCTACAACAAATTGATTAAGCTGACCAAATGAGGTGCTTGGAAAGCTCACACTAGGCCATTATGATGGATCATAGCTTGACAAATGATGAATAATGCATAAAGGCCAACATGTTGACACGTCACTTAATTACATTGTTAATGTAGCCATGATACAAGAATTTATGAAGGTAAAAATGGACACATCTGAAACAGTATGATGGTTATCTAATTCCATATAGCAAAAATGTCAAAGACTGAATAACAATCAGAGTGTGATACAAATAGTGAAAGTGATGAATGGCACACATCATGTGAAAAGATAAGGGAAAATGGTGAAGACACACATGGTGATGTATTTGACAAAAATTAACAAAAAAGTACTGAGACTGTGGTATGATTGTCTCAGTGTTGTCCTCTTAATCACTCACGGTATCCTGTGAAGGGCTTGGGTAGATTAGCATGCACAGGAATGAACAAAAATATTCAGAAATACAGTGAGCAAAATAGCATGACGTTAATTAAGATCGATTTTTGTGGTGACATTACTAGTACATGAGACAGACACATCCTCTTATAAACTTCAAGTTCTTCCTAAAGTTTTCAGTGTATTTTGCCACCTAAACTTCAGGAACAGATCCCAATACCTGCCAGGGAAAGTCAGATCACAACTGTATTATAAATTAAATCTAAAGAGAGGTGTTTTAATAGGATAGGGACTGTCACTGTTCCTAATAGAGAAGAAGTAAGTGATCCCCAAAGGCTTCGCTATAGTAAATAATCTCCTGCTAACCACACTAACAATATTTTAGCAAGTCTTTTGGTAAACTTCCAGAAGAAAGAGTAAGCTCTTCTCCATAGATACGAACCTGGTTGTGTTCAGGGCACAATCAAAATAGGTCGTTTCATTTTTTTCCGTTTCAGGGGCAAGGTTTGACAGTTTTGTTTGAACTCAAGTTCAAATTCTGCTATTGTCTATCAAATTGTCTTATTGATTTCCATCAGTAATGATAAATGTTAATACACATATTGTATCTTGTGTTAGTTCTACTTCTGAAAATCTATTTTCATTTTGATTGTCAAAATTATTTACTAAAGGTAAAGTGTAAAAAGTTTTGTAGCTAATTTATAACTATTCATATTATCTGACTATGAAAACCAATTTCTTGTTAATTTGGTGAATGTACTCAGTAGTTTATTTCTCTGCAACACCCACATTAGATATTGTGATATTTAACTGCCCGTTGGTCTTGGGTAAACAGGATACCACCATGGAGGAAAATTTGACTTTGAGTAGAAAAAAATTAAATACATTACAATAGGCTAAAAGAAAAGTTTCCGTGAAAATAGCCAACTCAGAGTTAAAACTGCTTTTATATTTTAGTAGAAAACTAAAAATATAATCTGTATGTAAACTAGAAACTGCTGGAGAAATAAGAGAAGACACAAAGGCAGTAAAAAATCCAAAAGGCTGAATAATAATAAGGAAGATGATCTAGAAAGACATAAGGCAATCTGTGAAGCTGGGTTAATGATAGACAGTGCAGGTGAAAACAAAATTAAATGGATTGAAGGCCAGAAGATCATTAATTTCAGGGGAAAAAACTAAAGTAAAGAATAAGGAGAAAAAGGGGAGAGGACAAGTATTTTCTGTAGCAAACCTAGGAACTCTCAAGGAATGCAGCTGAGAGGAGGGCTAAAGAACTGGTGCATTTTCAGCCCGGCAGTGTGGGTGAGGGTGCACTTCTGAAGAGATGTGAAATAGCACAACATAGGAATTTACAGGCGAAATGGTGCTGAACCATAGACTTTGGTGAATGAGAGTTGCTGAATATATTACACCAAGAGTAGGTTAACTCCTAAAAAAGTTGTATTGTGATTTGTGCTACCTGATTAACTTAAAAAAAGCATGGTTAAAGTTTTCGAAATGTGGTAATGGAGTTATCTATGTAATATTATTTCCACATTAACATAAGGAAAAACTTTTTTACTGTGAGGGTGACAGAGCACTGGAACAGGCTGCCCAGAGAGGTTGT
This sequence comes from Leptosomus discolor, assembly GCF_034619465.1. Taxonomy (NCBI): domain Eukaryota; kingdom Metazoa; phylum Chordata; class Aves; order Leptosomiformes; family Leptosomidae; genus Leptosomus; species Leptosomus discolor. The sequence continues at coordinate 107,233,883 of NC_141391.1, read as the reverse complement.
GGACTCTCCTTCTCTGGAAACACTCAAAACCCACCTGGATGCATTCCTGTGTGACCTATTCTAGGTAGTCCTGCTCTGGCAGGGGGGTTGGACTAGATGATCTTTCGAGTTCCCTTCCAACCCCTAACGAGGTTTGGATTCATGACTTAAAATGGTAGTAACAATGTCCTTTTTTATTTTCACACATTCCTTCTTGCCTTCGCTGGCTTGAACTATTTGCCTACTTGGCGTCTTAGATAACCAGCTTCCCCAAAGGCACAAGCTGAGCTATGATTCGTTCTGCTTGTGTGCTTCTAACTGGTCACACTATTTACTTCTTGCCACTATGTGAACAGCACCTTGACTTTAATATGGCAGAACATCTCGTACAGTAAGGGTGTTTCCTTCCTGACATGAGTTTAGGTTGCTGTGCTTTGTTTCTAATCTGCCAGTTCCAAAGGAGTAGCCACTGGTATTTACAGCAATTTAGTCAGCCACAAGCGATGGACAGAGTTTCATTCCTCAAATATTCACCATGGTAGCTTGTTCACTGATGGCAACAGGAGTTTCATATGGGTGCTAGAGCAGGCCGAAGTTTGATACAATGGAAAGTCTAGGAGTCTCTTACAATCGCAGAGTACCTGAAGCAGGAAGGTGCCTCTGGAGATCACCTGGTCCAAATTCCTGCTCAGAGTAGGGTCATCCAGACCATGTTGCCCAGGACTGTGTCCATCCTTGGAAACTCCACAATGCCTCTGGGCAAACAGTTCTAGTGTTCAGCCACCCCAACACTGACAAAAAACCCCTTTGTGGACTGTTCTGCTCCAGGCTGAACAGTCCCAAATGTCACAGCCTCACCTGGTATATCAGATGCATCAATCTCTCAGTCATCTTAGTGGCCCATTGCTGGATTCACTCATTATATAATGGGGATATCCCCATGCACTTCCTGGAGAGCTGCATCCTCCCTCAGGAGCTCAACTGAGCCAAGGTCTCTGGTGTGCTGGGTAGCTGGGACAGTGGAGGCAGCTGCTGTTCCAACAGGTGCTGGCTACCATGCTCTGCAGGGCATCACCATGCTTGCTGAGCACGTGGACAGTCCTCACCAGTCTCATCTGCTGCTGGAGCTTGCCAGTGGTCACAGCCTCCTGTGGCTAGCCTCTCCCAGCAGAGACAGGCACCTTGGAGGTATTCAAGATTTCCCAGAGTCCTCCAAAAATCCCAGAAGCTGTCCTTAGGAGGTCTAGAAAAGGGTCTCAGAAACTGCTGCACAAACAGCAGAGGCTGTGGGCTGCCTCTGTTAGTTGTGCTCTTCTCTAGCATGAGGCAAAAAGAGTGTAGGCATAAACAGTCGTCCTTTGGCCAACTTTATATGCTTGAGTATTTTCTCATTATGCATGTCACTGTCTTTTTCTCTTCTATAATTCTACTCAGGTATTATGTATAGCTAAATATTCATTGATCTGAAAAGACAGACTCCATAACCAGTGTTAAGGGTATATGACTCTGCAGCAATGATAATTTCTTTATCTGCAGTAGAACAATGGAGACAGATATGGCTACATCAGCCACAGGCTGCAAACTAATAGAATTAAACATGGAGGTTTCTCTGACCAAAATACCCTATATCTACTGCCCCTACATAATTTTTCTGTAATCAACTAGAACTCACACATCCTAGAAATCCCATGTTTCTTTGTAGCAAGTTAGGCTAGAAAAATTCAGCCATCAATCTTTCCTAGACACATCCTTTCTTCATGTTTGTTTTTTGATGATTTGTACTTGAGAGGTTTTAGTTTCATTCTGAAGGAGGAAAGAGATAAGTAATCACATGTATTAATGGAAAAATAACATTGGGCTAAGTACTGTATATCATTCTTTTAAAGTGCAAATGTACTACATATTCTAGCTTATGTAGACAATGTAATTATGAATAGATTCGGTAGTTTTTATTAAATGACACTAAACAGCATTTTCTTTCAATGTACTAAGTGTTACATATGTTTTTCTTTTTCTTTTTGCATTTTTTTCTTTCCCAAAGAATTTTTGAAGAGATAAAATGAGGAAAAAAAGAGTGTTTTATTGTGTGTTCCTATTATGCTCTGGACCTACTCATCTTGTATATGACAAATAATATATAGAAAAAATGCACTGAAAACTCAGCATTTCAAATGTGCTGATAAGATTTTATTATTCCATTCTCCAAGTAAGCATGTAAAATAAGTGGGTATCATCTCAATTTCACAGACAGAAAAGTGAAAATAATCATTCAAGGGTTATGTCCAGCTCACATCATTAGCATAAATGGAACTAAGTTGTTGTAGTTAATGACATGATGAAAATCTGCATATTACAATCTCAGGCCTGTGAGTGTACTATGCAGCTAGTTTGAACATTCAAGATTAGAGTTTAAGTGCCATCATCATACTGAAAATTCATTTCACTGTATTGTTCACTTCATGAGTTTGTGGGAGAAACAACTAAGCAATGCATTTTCAAGGTGATGTGTCAAAGGGAAGAACAGGACAAAACATAATGCCTGCCCCCCAAAAGCTGAAAAAGTCAAGACAAATAAAAGCTATGTCTAAACAGACCTTACTGTAATAAAAATGAATATTACAAGTATTCACAGAGACATCCCTGGAGCCAGGGAAACCCAATAAAGAGCCCAGAGATCTGGAAGCTCTCGTGAGCATGGCTGACGTAGCTTGGGCATTGCCAGGAGCATCTGTGGGATATTTAAAAGGCCCTGGGGAGAACCAGTGGCCAGGGCAGGCAAACAGGTCATGGGACATCAACCAGGGCGTGGAGCAGCACTTGGCACAGGCAGGGCATGCAGGGAGGGCCCTCCAACCATCTTGCAGGCCAGCAGCACAGGGAAGTGCTCCGGGTCTCTGCTAAAATGGTGGGTACTCATCTCAGAGCTAAAACCAGTGCTCCGTGTCTCTGCCAAAATGGTGAGCACTCATCTCAGAGCTAAAACCAGTGCTCCTACAGAGAAAACCCCAGAGATGTCTGGTGCATCAACGAAGAGGGAACTGATACGGGAGATTTCAGTTCAAGTGGCAGGTTTCAGTGAGTGCCCAGACCCCTCACCTGGTGAAAAAGGAAGTACCTGCACAGGGTGTGCACGAATTGAGGATCTTTTACATCAGGTGTCAGAGCTGCAGGCAACAATCAAAAGGCTGTGTACTATTAGAGAAGCTGAGACGGAGACATGTAGGTGGTTTCAGAACCATATTCCTGTAGGAGACACTACTGAGAATGAGGCATCTTGGACGCTCGTGACCCACAAAAGCAGGACTCTGCTTCAGTCTCCACCCTCCAACATCACAACAAAAAACAGATATGAAGCTTTAACAGATATAGACACCTATGAGCAAGGTCTGCATGGAGAAACTGTAGCAGCAGCATACAGTGGATATCGTAAAAAGAAATGATGAGTGCTTGTAACAGGTGTCTCTCTTAAAGGGAACCGAGGCACCCATCTGCCAACCTGACAGGGACACACAAGAAGTATGCTGCCTTCCAGGAGCTAAGATCTGAGATGTTGCTGAGAAGATGCCACATCTTGTCAAATACACGTACTGCTATCCACTGTTACTCCTTCATGTGGTCATGAATGACACTGCAAGCCAGAACCTGGGCAGAATCAGGATGACTACAAAGCCGTGATGTTGAAAGTGAAAAATACTGGTGCTCAAGTTATTCTTTCCTCCATTTCACCATTTGGAGGAAAGAAGGCAGCCAGAAATAGACAAATAATGCATATCAACTTCAGGTTACGTGGCTGGTGCCATTGTGAGCATTTTGGATTTTAGGACAACGGGACATTCTGTGACTGTAACCTGTTAGGAAGGGATGGAATCCACCTGTCTGGAAAAGGTAAAGGTATCTTGGCAAGAAACTGGCCAACTTGCTGAGGCAGGCTTTAAAATAAAGGTCTTGGGGAGTGGGGTCCAAACTGGCAATGCTCATACCATCACAACCAACTGGAAACAAGCCAGGTCAAGCAGAGCAGCAACAGATGTTCCTTAGCTGCCTTCCCAGATGAGTACTGGAAGGCCAACTGCCTCAAGGGCATGTACAGCTATGGTGCATCCTCCTGCATCCCTCCTGGGAAACCCACGTGCTCAATTAACTCTCTGAAATGCTTGTGCACGCAGCATGGGCAATAAACAGGAAGAGATAGAGATCTGTGCGCAGTCACAGGCCATGATCTCATTGCAATTACAGAGTCATGGTAGAATAGCTTACATGATTGGAATGGTGTCATGGATGGCTACATACTCTGTAGGAAAGACAGGCCAACTAGGCGAGGTGGGGGAGTTTTATACGAGAAAGCACCTGGAATGTATCAAACTCTGCCTAGGGAGGGATGAAGAATGAATCAAGAGCTTATGGGTGAAACTTAACAGGTAAGCTAATAGGGGAGACACAGTAGGTGTTTGCTACAGGCCACCTGATCAGGAGGAAGAAGTAGACAAGCCTTCTACAGACAGCTGGAAGCAATCTCACGATCACAAGCCCTGGTTCTCAAGGGGGACTTTGACTACTCTGATATTTCCTGGAAAGGCAACAGAGCTAGACACACACAGTCCAGAAGGTTCCTGCAGAACATTGATGATAACTTTTTGATACAGGTGGTGGAGGAGCCAACGAGGAGAGGTGTGCTGCTTGTACTAACAAAGAAGGACTGGTTGAGGATGTGAAGGTTGAGGGCAGTCTTGACTGCAGTGACCATGAGGTGGTGGAGTTCAGGATTCTGCATTGAAGAAGCAGGGCGATAAGTAGAATTGCAACCCTGGATTTTAAGAGATAACTCTGGCTTTTTCAAAGACCTCTTTGGAGGAATCCCAAAGGCTAGGGTTCTAGAAGGTAGGGCTACCTAAGAGAGCTAGTTGCTATTCAAGCACCACTTCCTCCAAGCTCACCCTATGAGGAAGAAATCAAGGAAAAGAAGCAGAAGGCCTGCTTGGGTAAGCAAGGAGCTTCTGGAAAAAGTCAAAGGGAAGAGAAAACACGGACCTGCTGCTGAATGATGTGGGTGCCCAGGTGACAGAGGATATGGAGAAGGTGGAGTTACTGAATGCCTTCTTTGCTTCAGTCTTTACTGCTAAGGCTGGTCCCCAGGAATCTCTGACCCTGAAGGTAAGAGAGGAAGTCTGGAGAGAGGAAAACTACCCCTTGGTTGAGGAGGATTGGGTTAGGGATCTTTTAGGCAAACCAGACACTCACAAATCCATGGGCCCCAATGGCATGCACCCACGAGTGCTGAGGGACCTGGCAGATGTTGTTGCTAAGCTGCTCTCCATCATGTTGAAAGGTCATGGAAAACAGGAGAGGTGCCTGTGCTCTAGAGGAAAGCCAGTGTCACTTGAACCTTCAAAAAGGTCAAGAAGGAGGACCCAGGAAACTGCAGGCCAGTCAGCCTCACCTCCATCCCTGGAAAGGTGATGGAAGAGCTCATTCTGGCTGGTATCTCTAAGCATATGGAGGAAAAGAAGATTATTAGGAGTAGTCATCATGGATTCACCAAGGGGAAATCATATTTGACCAATCTGATAACCTTCTATGATGGCATGACTGGCTGGGTGGATGAAGGGAAAGCAGTGGATGTTGTCCACCTTGACTTCAGCAAGGCTTTTGATGCTGTCTCTCATTACGTCCTCATAGGTAACCTTACAAGGTGTGGGTTAGATGAGTGAACAGTGAGATGGATTGAGAACTGACTGAAAGACAGAGCTCAGAGGGTAATGATCAGTGGCAGAGAGTCTAGTTGGAAGCCTGTGGCTAGCGGTGTTCCCCAGGGGTCAGTACTGGTTCCAATCTTGTTCAACATATTTGTAAATGACCTGGACGAATGGACAGAGTGTACCCGCAGCAAGTTTGACGATGATACACAACTGGGAGGAGTGGCTGACACACCAGAAGGCTGTGGTGCCATTCAGTGAGACCTGGGCTTGCTAGAGAGCTGGGTGGAGAGGAACTTTATGAATTTCAACAAGGGCAAGTGTAGGGTCCTGCACCTGGGGAGGAATAACCCCGTGCATCAGTACAGGATGGGGGGCGACCTGCTGGAGAGCAGCTCTGTGGAGTAGGACCTAGGACTCCTAGTGGACACCAAGTTAACCATGAGCCAGCAACGTGCCCTTGTGGTCAAGAAGGTTAATGGTATCCTGGGGTGCATTAAGAAGTGTGGCAGGTCCAGGAGGGTTCTCCTCCCTCCCTGCCCTAGTGAGGCCACATCTGGAGTACTGTGTCCAATTCTGGGCCCCTCAGTTCAAGAGAGACAGGGAGCTACTGGAGAGAGTCCAGTGGAGGGCTGCTAAGATGTTTAGGGGACTAAAGCACCTTGCTTCTGAAGAAAGATTGAGAGATATGGGTCTGTTTAGCCTGGAGAAGAGAAGACTGAGAGGAGATCTTATCAATGCTTATAAATATCTAAAGGGCAGGTGTCAAGAGGATGGCTCTTCTGAGAGGTGCCCAGGCCAGGCTCTTCTCAGTGGTGTCCAGTGACAGGACAAGGGGCAATGGGCGCAAACTGGAGCACAGAAATTTCCACCTGAACATAAGGAAAAACTTCTTTACTCTGAGGGTGACAGAGCAGTGGAACAGGCTGTCCATAGAGGCTGTGGAGTCTTCTTCTCTGGAGATATTCAAAACCCGCCTGAATGCAGTCCTGCGCGACCTGTTCTAGGTGAACCTGCTTTATCAGGGGGGTTGGACTAGATTATCTCCAGAGGTCCCTTCCAACCCCCACCATTCTGTGATTCTGTGAAGTTACAGACTCTAATTAACTGTTCAGAGAGCCTTCATTTTTGACACAAGTCTGTGGCTGACTTTATTTTCTCCTCAGTGTAGTTAGTACACTAGACATCAAAATAAAAAGGATGCCTGCATAAAATCCAGTTTTGACTTTTGGGAACATGAGCTGGCACATCTCATTATTTTCTCTGAAAGCCAATCAAGCTTTGAGCTTGAGCAACTCATTTATTAGTTTATTGTTTAGAGGCATATGGGGCATAAAAGAATCCTGAATATAAATATCTTTTTAAAAATATAATATCACCCTGCTGCTATCATGTGAAGTATTATAGATGCAATAATATTTTTATTTCTTGGTGTAGTATAAAGCAAGCAGAACTAAAATAGACTTTTTGTGGCGCTTTTGAACACCTTACATTATACTCATAAACATCAGCATATACTACAAGTATTATAGTAAATGTGTGTAGAGAAGGTGAGACTTTATTGGTACACTAAAAATAGTGAATTTGGGACTAAGAAAATGCAAGAAATGTTAAACACCCATCCACTTTGTTTTCTTCAGCTTTGTGCTGTGGGTTTTTTCCTTGTGACTTTCCTGCTGGATGAGGTTACCATTATCAGACAAGGCTTAAATCTTTATCGTTGTTTTATTGTCTGGTACTCTCATGTCTGCAGATGGAGCGGCTCCTATGATCATTTCCAAACATTTTCATCACATTTAAGTCAGTTTACTTAAATAGCAGGGCTTGGCTAAATTTTATGTCTTTCCATCTCTCTACTTACTGTTTCCTTTGAGGCTTCAAAATTTACCAGGAATGTACTTCCAGTTTTGACCTTGCATCTGTGCTTTACACACAACAATCCATCTGGCAGACGCTATGGGTAAAGAACATCCAGAGATTCAGATGCAATCTACGATTCAGTGTAAATTTACCCAACAATAGCAAATACTGCAGAAAAAAAAAAGGGTTAAGTTTACTCAGAACAGCTTATTTTCTTTCCCAGCTTCTGATAGAGGTAGTGGATCTCAGGTCTCAGCCAAACAATACATGTCTTTTTAATTTAAATGTGGCTATTGCATATGGCAGTTATTTTAGAAAGAAGCATCACTGAGCTTTAAAGTGTTGTCTTAATGCAAATGTGATGAAAGGCCACGGGAAAGCCGTGTCTTCAAAACTGTCTTAGTATTTTCCAATATTTACCTTTAAAGGATATATTCTCAGCTGTTCATATTTTTCTCATGTAGCTGGGTAGCTCTGACAGTTTGCTCCACTGAAGCATCTGCACCCAGGTAAGTAAGGGCTCCTCTCTTACTTGAAGCTTCTGAATGTTGAAAAATTGTCTCCAAGTTCATTTTAATTGCCACTAAAGTAAAAGTGATGTAATAGCATCTTGTAGATGTAGGTCTTATTTTTATTAGCATAATTGAACACAGTTGTCAGGAATGTCTAAGTGATTTTCCTTCTTCTTCAATGAGCAGTAATTAGTAATGCAGCAGATAAATGTTGTTTTTAAGACAATAAACACTTTAATTATACAGATATTTTTACAGATATTTTACTTAATCAAAATGCCACTTTTTTTTTGCTTGTGTGTAAACAAATGCTTAAGAAGAATAGCTGTGGTGTTTTTTAGCTAAAAAATACAGCTAAAATCTCTCATGTTAAAAACCCCACTATTTCTACATCTTAATCTCTTACAATTTATGTCTTTCTTTTTAAAGTTTCAGACATTTTAGAAACCCAAAAACATACTTTGTGTCTTTGTGGTAGCTCTAGGATATGATGTTCATAATTACGTACAGCTAATAATTTTTGCTTTCTTTAATTTTACAGAAAGCCTACACTACAACACTTTTAAGACTTTTGTTTTAAGTTAAAGTATGGGGAGCTCAAGCTGTGCTGTCATACAAATATAATTGTCTGTATGAACTTACAGCTTCAAAGCACTGTCTGTCATCTCTTAGTCTCAGAACAAGACTTAATGTAAACATTCCTGTTGATGCAGCAGTGGTTCAATAATATCCTGAATCCTGGACAAGGCAAATTAGACACGTGATTACCATGCCCGTTTAAACTGTTTCATCTTTACTGTCCTCATGACCTGGTAAGCTTTGCCATGGTTTTCTAAAGCCTTTCTGGTGCAGTTACATGTGTGTCATTACCAGCTGATCTGAAGTTGATCAGACCCTGACCCTTGTCCACTCCAGTCTCCTTTCATCGCTCATTTCTCAAATGTGTGACCTTGAATATGGATAGTTTGCATCAATTCTCATTATAATTGGACCAGATTCTATTAAGCTTCTTTGTGGTAGATGAGTATGTTCTTCTTTGATAAATACAAGGTCACTGCAGGGTGTGTATCAATGCACTGATTGACTGATGGTGTTACAGACGAGGTTCACACCCATGAATAGGAAATACTGAAGGGCACAATCTGTGATGGAAAAGTTAGTCTTGGTGGTTTTTTTTTACCAGAGAAGCTGGCCTTTATGTTTAGCTGTACACTGTATTTCTGGGTTTCGTAGGTTTGTATCTCCACAGAAGGAGCTGCTATTTTTCATCAGCAGTGGAACCAGCCATTCACCGTGGGACCTGAGTAGGCAGAAAATTCAGATCTCTTTTTCTCATGTTCACTTCTCTGTCTTTGGCTTTCTGCATTTCTTGGTGTGTAGGAAGCCTGTATTTAGTCACAGAGGCTGACAGTTAATGCATTTTGCTCATGCATTCCTTTGAATTTTCTTCTTCAAAAAATCATCCTATGTTTTGTCTCACTTTTTGGTACAAAGAGAACATGAGATGAGTAATAATATTCTGCTTGACTGCAACCCGCTGTTAGTGTACTATAGCTCTGTTGGCTTTGCTTTAGCAACTGTCATGGTTTCAAGCACGTTGGTGGAAACTATAAAAAACAATGAATGGAAATATAAATAATTCAACAGTCTGGGAAAAACAAATGTGCTTTTTGTAGAGTAAGCCATTGCTCACAAGTCCCTTAATGGTTTTTACTGTAGTCAAATGCATGCTGATAGGAATGATACAGCAGCTTTAGTATACTTGACCTTTCAAAAGGCTTTCAAAATTTTTCACCAATGGCTCTTGTAGAAATTGAGTTCTCACAGACTAGATAGGAAGGCTATACATTAGTAACCAGACAAAAAATAGGGGGAAAATTAGGAATATGTGATTATTTTTCAAAGAACTTCTTCCCAAATTAGAAATGCTATTTGGTGCTATTTTTCCTCCCCTAAAGAGTTGTCTGGATATTTTATGAACACAGTCAGCTACAGCCAAAATATGGAAGGAGGCATTCTCAGGCATAGCTCCTTCTAAAACGGTGCCCAGGAGAGTGAAGTCACACTCTTACCCCTCCTGTGCCCGGGAGGACTAACACCAAGTTCCCACAGAAAAGCTGTGTTTATGCCATATCTTGTGGGCAGGCTGCAGTGCACAGCCTTGGCAGGCACAGAGCTGTAGCTATCTTTGGCTCCCTCAAGCTGTGCTGGGCTCCAGGAAAGACCCTTCCTAGCCTCCTACAAGAGGATATTGCAGCAATTGTACAAAAGCCACCTTCTGGATTCTCCATACAGTCTACATGTCATCTGCTACTGATAAGCATTGCCAGTTTTTAATCTTTCCCTGCCATTTGACTATCTGTCTGAGTTGTGCTGCCATTAATTAACTCTGCCACTTTTCACCTCATTGTTGCCATTTGATTAACTTTTCCATCACTGCCTTTTGGGTTTTGGCCTGTTTTTCATTCATTGCTGCCATTTCATTAACTCACTCTGCCATCTAATTTAACTTTTGTCTTTTGATTTACTCACTGTTGCCAGTGGATTTAACCTTGTCTTACCAGGCAGCCTAACTTCGCCTTCCAGCTCCTCCCATGATCCTTAACTCTTCATGCAGCCAGACATTTCCCTAGTTCTGGCACAAAGGCTCCACCAGCTCTTTTATCGTATTTCCTCTCGCTCTTTTGGTCTTCCTTTCTGGGTAGGATATTTTTCTTGAGGCATAAATTTTATCATTGTTTTTTTTAAACTGAGTCATATGTAACAAAAACTTACATTCTGAATGATTCAGTCCCTCATTTTCTTTGACAATTGTCTTTGGAAAATTCAGTGTAGCCATTCACACATGTTTTAATATGACACTGTTCTGGTCAGGCTGTATTGCATTGAAGGAAAGTAGTCTTCAGAACCAAAAGTATTTCCAAGCATCATGGACGTATATCCTATTTGTAAGGAAAGTTAATGAACTGATTTTTTGAGATCCTAGGATATCTGTAAAGTACTTAAACTTCCATCGAACATGTCATCAGGATTTTAATAGATCAAATTAAAAGATATTTCTTCATTTTATAAATATCTTAGTAAAACTGAACTTCCTTGATGTCTCTGAGTCTTTTTAAAACAGCACTTTTTATCTCTATTGCCCCATCCTCACTCCTCTCTATATATTCTCTCTCTTTTTTTTTTTTTTTTCTGTAGGTCAGACTGTAAATAAGGAAGTCATAAATATGTTTCCTTCTTTGTCATTAAGATGTGGGCTGCCCTTATAATCTGTCCAAACAAAAAATAATACATAGACAATGGAAAGGAGAACAAAATACTTTTTAGCTAATAAAGGAACTATGTTATGCCACTGATTCTTCAGGAATATTATCATTCCAGGAGCTAGCACTACATCTGAAAAGTTGAAGGATGTTTGGTGACAATTATGGACATAGGATGATTGATTATACAATTCTATATTAATCTTCTGTAGTGATTTTTGAGTCTTCCTGGGATTTCAGAGGTGTCGGTGAAGAGAGGGAAATATTGAAATCATGTTAAGAATTAATCTTTGTTATTTATTTGTTAACTTGAACTTGCTTAGCTTACTTCCTTTAAGTTTATATGGTTATTACTGAAGATTATGGCTAGATCAATATCCTTTGGAGTGATGTGTGTAAGTCTTAAAACTCATGTCTTCCACACCTCCACCTTCCCTTTTCTTTGCATTTGCATTTTATTTCCTTTTCTCTACAGTGAAATTTTTGTGGATGTGAAAATGTCCTCCCCTGCACTATTAGCTGTCATTATTCATAGCAAAGGTGGTTAGGGAGTCCAGTCCACCCACAGAAAGGTGTGCACTTGCTGACACTAGGGAAAGCACCTGCACCCTCTCCACCTGGACGCGCACTGCCCCCCCCCCCCCCACCACCTGCTGCCCATGTTGGGCATATATCAGATACATCTACAGTCACTAAGGGATTTATTTTCCTGTTCCACTGAGCTAATTAGGCATCAGGATTCCTGACAGCCCCTGGGCAGTCCAAACCACATAGTTTGTTACCCCTTAAATTTCCTTTTCCTCTTTTTCTTTCCTGAGTTCTTAGAATCATAGAATCATTTTGATTGGAAAAGACCTTTAAGATCACCAAGTCCAATCATTACCCTAACACTACCAAGCCCACCACTAAACCATGTCCCTAAGCACCACATCTATATGTCTTTTGAACACCTCCAGGGTTGATGACTCCACCACATCCTGGGCAGCGCGTTCCAATGCCTAATCGTTCCTTCAGTAAAGAAATTTTTCCTAATATCCAATCTAAATCTCCCCTGGTGCAACTTAAGGCCGTTTCCCCTGTTCTTGCTCTTTAACATCCTCTTGCCTTCCCAGATAAATACCTCATCCCTTGTTTATCCTATTTTTACACTTTTATTCAGTATGTGTGGCATGGTTACCCTGGTAATTGCTACCTTGGGTCAGCAACTCTGTGAAGCAACCACCCCACTTTGCTATCTCTAATATTTCCCATTTCTGCTGTTTTTTGTGCTGCTGTCTTGTTAGCGCAGTCACCAGCCAAGGCTGGCCAGCTGCTGCACTCCTTTTTGCTCTCTGTAATGCCTTGTAATTTCTCATGTTATTATCTTGCTAGTGTGGCTACAAGTCAAGTCTTGGCTTTCTGTACTCATTCCCTAATGTTTCCCCTCTCATAGGTAATAGGAGTTAATATGAGAAGGAGCTGTGTGACCCCACCTCTTTGCCATAGAGCCTCCGTGGGCTTCACATGGGCTGCACAGGCTCTACTGGACATTGCCTGTAGTACTGCTGTGCCGGTAGCTGTAGTCTGACATTTTGGAGTCAGACTTTTGGGGCCCTTTCGTGACTCACACAGGAGACATACAACACCACCAGTAATGCCATCATAAGGTGAATAGTCTAACATGCCCATAAGAGTCCATGTAGAAAAAACAGCTCTTTGGACCTGATAGCACGTGACACCTGGCAGCAGGACATCAGCAACTGGATGGTGATACCTGCATCATTGCATGGAAGTGTGCTTGAAATAAGGAGGCTTTGCAACAGAATTGGTCAAAAAATAATGAGAGTCCTTTCACCAGGCCTCTGAATCCACCCATCTGCCTGTTCATCTCTCTCCCTTCTCCTGGCCTGTTTGAGCTATTTAATATATTAATTGTAAGTGAGAGTCTGATGGAGAACAGCTCTGCTCGAAACAGCTAAGGGTCTTGAAGATAAGTCTGCAGCACTCTGTGAGAGTGCTCTTCTTTGTGTCACCAATTAGTATGGGATGAGACTTGCTCCTCCTTCTCCTCCCAACCCTTCCCAAACATAAACAAATTTTCTTCAAGCTTTTTTGTCATTTTTGTCATTAAACAGAATTGTATTTCTGAATGTTGCAGCAGAAAAGGTGAAAAGTGGAGGCTGAGGGCATTCATCACCTTGCAATGTTTAGAGCTCACTTTGGTAGCAGTCTGAATGTGTAATCATCTAAAACCCAGCTGTGAGGAATAGTGGTTTTAGTTTAGGAAGAGGGACAAGTGGCAATGAGATAACTAACCTAATTCACCTTAGCCCTCAGAGTTGCGGTCTCATGTTGGGAATTGGAAATTCGGATGGGTTTATGTGTTTTATTTAAAGAATAATAAGTAAAAATAAAAAAAAATAATAAAAGTAACATAATGCTGAGCTTAAAACTGCTGGATCACCACAGGAATATGTAGAATAAGACAATATGATGACCAAATCAAGGCCAAGACTGAAGCAGAATTATAATATTAATGATCTATGTGTGTATGATTAAATTACCTTATCAGAAACTCATGGAAGCATAGGAAGTGGGTTTCAGGTAGTTTTCATGTTATTAAAGCTGGAAAGTATTGTTTGAGTGAATCTTACATGAAACGATTAAAAGAAAGAAACCTTTACACCTCACTAGTGAAGACAGCTTGTTTTATACTAAAGTTGTTCCCAGTGCAGGATGTGAGTCATCCATTCTGACTTCAGTCTAACAAAGGGAGAGTATGGAGAGCTTTCAGATGAATGTGTTGTAAGGAACTGAACAAGTACAGAGAGCTCAGATGATTCTGTTTAACTAAAATGTCACTGTTATTACACTTCAGTCTTTAAAAATCACTCTTACCCTACTTTACTGTCACACAACTATACCCATTTTTATTTTATGCTTCCTCCTAAGTCTGAATTAGACAAAGTGGTTTTCAAATGGTGCTGACTTTTGACTCAGTCTCATGCCTTCCAGCAGTAACTCTGAATATCACATTTTTAAAGACTGCGGTGTTTCTTAAATTGGATGGCACTCTTTCTGGATTCAGGATACAGCAAACTCTTTATCACACCATCTTCTAGAAACAAATGAATATGAATGCTGAATAACAATGTGGTAAGTAATGGCTCCAAAACCAAAAGAGTAAAGGGTTCAAGCAACTTGTGCTTTGTGGTTTTGGGATCTCTCATTCCTGTGACTATAGTTCCCAGTCAATACGAGAGCTAGACCAGAGTTCTGGGTCCCAAAGCTGGTGTCATATAGGTCAACTGCCAGGACTGGTGTAGTTAATGACAAAGATTGTTGCCTATTGCTCTGACAAGGTAAGCAGTAACAGACATTTCAGATGTTGCTGTTAGAGTCAAATGGCATGTTGACCTTGATAGAGGACTTCTGCTTACTCTGTTTCCAAAAAATCTTCATAGCCTTAACCAGTTCAGTGATTCTATATTTTAGAAACAGTAACAGGTTTAAACTGCACAGAGGGCAATCCTCTACCCTGAGGTCACTGTAAAATATTTCCTTTTGGTGTGATCATGGCCTAGAAACAGCTCTTGTATTAGCCACAAACCACAGCTGCTCTGTATATAAACCAGCTGTGAAGTTGATTCCAGCTTTCTAGGTAAACAGATAGGTAGCCTCTTCCTGCTGCTGTCAGTACAGGCATAAGGTATTTCTCTTTAAAGTAGTAATGGTTCTGTCAACTACATAGATCTGCTTGTGCATTCTTTTCAGTATAAAAAGCGAATTTGGGAAAGAGGAAGCATCTTGTATATCTTCACAGTATAATTTCCATGTGTAAAATAGAAAAAAATCTGTCCCTCCCCATATACATTCCCACATATACATTTATAGATTAAGTGACTGCTCAGGATCCAAGAATTTGCCTTTCAGTTTTGAATACATTTATTGGACATAGTATCTGATTACACAGAACCATAGAATGGTTTGAGTTGGAAGGGACCTTAAAGATCATCTAGTTCCAACTCCCCTGCCATGGGCAGGGGCACCAACCGTAAGTTGCTCCAAGGCCCATCCAGCCTGGCCTTGAACACTGCCAGGGAGGGGGCAGCCACAGCTTCTCTGGGCAACCTGTTCCAGTGCCTCACCACCCTCACAGTAAAGAACTTCTTTCTAAGATCTAATCTAAATCTACCCTCTTTCAATTTGAAACCGTTACCCCTCGTCCTGTCACCACACTCCCTGATAAAGAGTCCTTCCCCACCTTTCCTGTAGGCCCCCTTTAAGTACGAGAAGGCCGCTGTAAGGACTCCCTGGAGTCTTCTGTTCCCCAGGCTGAACAACTCCAACTCTGTCAGCCTGTCTTCATAGGGGAGATACTCCAGCCCCATCGTCATCTTCATGGCCCTCCTCTGGACCTGCTCAAGCAGGTCCATGTCTTTCTTGTGCTGTGGACCCCAGAGATGGATGCAGCACTCCAAGTGTGGTCTCACCAGAGCAGAGTAGAGGGGGAGAATAACCTCCCTCGACTTGTTGGTCACATTTCCTTTGATGCAGCCCAGGATGCGATTTGCTTTCTAGGCTGCTAACACACGTTGCTGGATCATATTCAGTTTTTCAGCCACTAATACCCCCACGTCTTTCTCCACAGGGCTGCTCCTAGTCCACTCATCACCCAGCCTGTATTTGTGCTTGGGATTGCCCCGACTCAAGTGGAGGACCTTGCGCTTGGCCTTGTTGAACTTCATGAGGTTTGCACAGGCCCACCTCTCCAGCCTATCCAGGTCCCTCTGGATGCCATCCTTTCCCTCCAGCATGTTGGCCATACCACACAGCTTGGTGTTGTTGGCAGACTTGCTGAGAGTGCACTCAGTCCCAATGTCCATATTGCCAATGAAGATGTTAAACAGCACCGGTCCCAGTGTTGACCCTTGAGGAATACGACTCATCAGTGGTTTCCTCTTGGACGTCAAGCTATTGACCGTTATTCTTCGAGTGCAACCATCCAGCCAATTCCTTATCCGCCGAGTGGTCCATCTGTTAATTCATATCTCCCCAATTTAGAGACAAGGACGTTGTGCAGGACAGTGTTGAATACTTTGCACAAGTCCCGGTGATATCGTGCTGATAATAAATCCTATTATTAATAAATCAACTACCTCTATGAAATAATATGGGATGAGCAGTCAGTTAATCATTCCATCACACTGCATAAGATCAGTGTGCAGCTAACAAGTTATTGAGAGGCTTAAGACACTTTTTAATGCTGATTTTGTAGTAATTTACCAAAAATAAGTGTCTAATCAGAAAAGATATTTTTAGGAGCTTTCAGAAGAATGGAAAAGTCTAGACATACTAGGGAGGACTTCCTAGAAACATAGTTATACACTTGTGAAAACAATACCTGAGAGACAACTTGTACTTTCCATGATGGTGAGATTTTAGTCCTTCTAGGACATTTAAATGTTCTTGCTAAGTTTGGGGAGCTGTGAGTTGGGCAACACTGCTGCTTTGGGTAACAAAAGATATCTATAAAGTTGTTTGTTTGACTTTGCGAGATGTAAGTTAATTTTCTGCTTTAGATGCCATATAATCTGTTAATTCTCAAATGGCTTGTGCTTTAGATACGGTTTAGAATTGGGGGAGCAGGTATGTAGCCAAAATAAACCTGAGGATTTTTGCAAGCAATGAACTTTTATAGTATGACTCTTGGGCAACCAGTAACGGACAAAATTAGATGTTCTTTGGTAGCATGATGAATGCAATGTTGCATTAGTAAGCTGGATTCATTCCTGTCTTTACTGAATCAGATTTACTGAAGTTTTTCGTGCTTCAACTTAGGCAGAATTCCTGGGGTTCACAAAGGTTCATAAGTTCTGTATTCTTCCTGAATTAATTCAACTAGTTGCATGTGCTCTGCAACTTCAGGAGCAAGCCATGACGTTTAGCTCTGTCTAATCAGTGCAGTATCTATAGGAGATGGGTTCATTGTCTTTCTACAGTTCAAAAGACCTTAAAAATAAACAGCAATAATGCTGTGGATTTAGCTGATTTCAGGGGGGGGGGGTTGATGGAAGTGGGAACAATCCAATTGTATTTTGATTGTTTTGCAAAATTATATTTAGATTTTGTTTGTATGTGATGTCTGTGTAATTAGATCATAATCAAATAATTGAATTTGAACATATTTCTTATCTCAGCTTCCAGTGAAAGCTACCATTGGGGCAGAAAATGAGCTACGAAATCTATCATGTTGGTGAGAGAAGGTTCACTCCTGAGAAAACAGAAAAGCTGTATGACCACTCAGTCTTAGAGAGAGTGAGGTTAAAGCTGGGATTTACAGTAAAACACAACAATATGCTGTTCAAATAATTTGTTATTGAAAATTATTCCTTGTATTCTACTCTATCCTCTAGAAATGGGAAGGGAAGGATTTCAAAAGTATTCACTCATACTTCTGCCTCTGTCTGGGTGCGGGCATCCCCTGCAGCCCAGCGGGCTGCCCGAAAGTCTTAAAGGTCCAGCCGCCATTGGGAGCCCCTGCAAGAGCTTTTTGGGTGAGCCAAGGCTTTTAGAGCGCCCAGCTTAGAAGTGAACCTCTATCATTGCCACGAGTGAGGAGAATCTGAGGAAACGGCCCGACTCTCAGTATGCCAGGAGGATGGCTGCAGGGGACAGCAAGCTGCAGGTGACAGTGGCTGCATGAGGCCCTTTAGTCGTTCCTGGCCACCCTGGCCTGCCGACATGTTGCCCTCTCTCTGAGCTCATGGCGCTGCCGCCAGCATACGTCAGGCCTTGGAGCGAGCTGCGTGCTAGCCAAAATGTCAGCAGGAGCTGAGTGAAGAGTCACAGCTCCTGTCCTCTGACAGGCTCGGTGTCTCTTCTGGGCGCCCCAGGGAGTCCGCCGCACTCTCGGGGCTGCTTGGAGGCAAAGCTGGAGGTGCCTGGGACAGAAAGGTTGGAGTTGGCAGGGGTCAAGAGGCGACCTGGAGTGGGAAGAGACTCTTTGCCTTGTTGCTCCCTTAGCTCTCCAGAGGAGATCCCTTGGGCTGCTTGGCATCAACCCAAATTTGCACAGTTCCCCTGCTCCCCCACCAAGAGACTGGAGGAAGCTCCGACCAAGCAGAACCCCAGCAAAACCTCTTGGCAGCTGACAGCTTCTCCCCGCTGCCTTTTGGCAGGTCTTGGGTGGGCATTTTGGCTGAGTAGCACACGCTGAGTGCATTTGAGAAAGAATGCTGCCGGTCATCCTTTCCTACGTCTCACCGCAGGGCGGGTGCAGGAAGAACCCAAACACCAACCAGCAATGCTGCCAGGCAGAGGCCCGGCAGCAACTGGGCCTCCTCAGGCACTCCCCTCCTCCACCAGCCACACCATCCCTGTGTTTGGGGACCTGCCATACCTCTCCCCTTTGAGCCTCCACCACCATCGCTCCCCTAGCTTCTTTGGGGACAGTGAGCAGAGAGGCAGGTGCGAGCAGCAGGGCTTCTGCCTGATGGTCGGTGCCTGCTGTCGCTGCCAGCAAGCTTTCCTTCTCCAGACACACTCCTGGAAAGCAAAAGCATGTGCAGCAAAGTGCCTTCTTGGGAGAAGTACAAGATGGCTCAAGCCAAACCCACCCAAAGCCCTCTACGGCTTCTGTTTTCAGCCCTCCAACACCCTGCCTGCAGGTCTCAGCTCATCTTGCAGATCAAAGCAAGCGTTCATGCTCCAAGAGTCAGTGGCCAAACAAGGGCTGTGGAGAGGACAGCACTCGATGCCCAGCCCCGCCAGAAGCGACGCAGAGCTTTCTGATGTGCCAAGCCCCAGCCGGGGACAACCCTCAGTCCCTGCTCTTGCCTCTGCGTGTCTCCGTGGGGGCTGGCGACTGCTCAGCTGGTGGGCCGGGAAAGTCTGTTGTCTCCTCCCCAAAGAGCTCCCCGCAGTTCTCCATCACAAACTCCAGCAGCACATTCACCTGCACACATCCAACCCTTGGACTCAAGCCTGCCGCCTCAAAACGCCCCGAGCAGCCTTTCCCACTCGTGAGTCTTGCTTCTGCGCACAAGGCTGTGGCTGTGGGGCTGCTTTTCCAGGGAGCGCCCCCAGCAGCATCTGCTGCAGGCAGGAGGCAAGCAGAGAGCTCTGCGCAGCCGAGCTCTGATGGGCCGGGAAGGCTGCAGCCGGCTGCTCAACACAGCGTACCTTCTCAGTGCCCTCCAGCAGGGCCTCCAACAGGAGCAGCTCCTCCTTGGGTAGGCTCAGCAGGTTGGGCCCAACGCAGTTGGCCAGGTGGCTGCAGCTCATCCTGCTGGTGGCTGCGTTGTGGCCAATGTGCTGGAGGAGGGAGAGCAGCCACTTGAGGAGGAGGAGATTGGCTGCAGGCAACTTCTCGGCCGCCCTGAGGGAAGAGGAACCCAACATTAAGAAAGCAGACGTTGGCCACGGCCAGGGCTTGGGCTGGCCCAAGGCAGGTGGGAGCCAGCGGCTGAGTTGTGCTGCTTTGCAGGTGCTCTCAGGCAGCACTCAGGGCCCCTGCCCGGCAGGCAGGCTGCTCCCCACACTTATGCTTTCAGCTCGCAGATCTTCTCCTCGCCACTCTTCTGCATGGCTGTCACCCACTCCTCATAGAGGTCATTCACGAGGAGCTTGGAGGGGATGCTTCGGAGGAAGTCCTGCAATGGCAAGGGCTGCAGGAGAGCTTTTCTGCACTCCAGGCCAGCCAGGAGCTCCTCCAGCTGCAGGTCCTAAGCGCTCACCTTCAGGATGGTGGCCAGCAGCAGTGCAGGCTGGCTTCCCAGGTCAACGTCTGCACCGTGGTCCAGGGCCTCCCATAGCTCGTGAAGTGCTGTCACACAGGCAGGTGTGCAGAATACCCCCTCTGTTGACGGCCCTTCCTGCTGCAGGACAGCCAGCAGCTCCTGCAGGAGAGGCAGGAAAGTTGCTTGCCTGAGGAGCTGCCTTCCAGCAACGCTGGCCAGAGCCCTGCCCCAGCCCTGGCTTCTGGGGGTGGGGGTAAAAAGCCCAATCCCCCATCCCTGCAGCTCCCGGGGACAGCCACCACCTTGACAGAGCACTTGGAGGGAGGACTGGGGACCCCCTGGTCAGGCTGGCTTACCTGGATGGTGTGGGGTAGCATGCCGTCCTCCGTGCTGAGGGCTGCCAGGGGCTGGCCAAAGAGGGCCCTGCTGCAGCCAGAGACTGCCTACCCCAGCATTATTCATCATCGTTTTTGACCTCATGTGTCTCTCTGTTTAAAAAGCTATCAGGTGACAAGGAAGGACAAAACATATTATCTAACTTTTGTGATCTGTGATAAATGACAGACATGGAAGTGCAAGTATACCAGAGAAAAAAAAAAAAAGGTCTTGAAGACCATTATGAAGTTGTGGTGAGGAAGACAACGGTTTCCCCTGTACAACATCAGAAAGTACATACTGCACCCATTGAAGAAATGCCACTTAGTCAGCGATGAGATACAGAAACTGCATTCATAAAGGTTTTCTCTTGTTCTGCTCTTTGCCTTCCATGAAGTCTTGTGAAGTCTTTTCTTTCAGCACTGCTGCCTGCAATTTGGATAGGTGGTGCAGAGGGTGAAGCACATGCTGGGCTGCTATTTGATGGGGCACAACTTTGGCTTCCAAGAATGACTTTAAAAGAATCATCATAACTTTCATGCAGTTTCAAACTACAGTATTTTCTCTGTTTCAATATCTGTCCTTTACATACAAGCATACTAAGGCGTTTATAGTTTTCTGCCCTATGTTAACAAAAAGAAAGATAAATCCTGTCTCCTTGTCACAGCATGAAGACATAATACAGTTATAGGAACATTGTCTTTTTCAAATCTTTTACCTTTTAGTTTTTCTCTATTTTCTAAATATTTGTTTTCATCTTGTATTTTTTCATTATTCTTTATCCATAGTTTATTCTCATCAGTTTGTCAGATTTTGCCGCTCTATTTAATATCATGTTTCACTTGCCATACACTTGTTTTAATTTTATTCACCGTGTACACATCAGTCTTTATCCGCTTAATGACTATTAATCTTTATATAGCTTCTGTGTCTTTGTCAGGGTTATGCTTGTACCCATTCCAAGGTCGTGTTTTTGTGTAAATATTATGTCTTTGGTAGCCCTTGTTGCTGTTGTCAGGAGGGCTAATAAAACCAACCAGCAGGCAGAGATCAGCATCTTTGAGTTATAGCCTGTTAGAGCCTTTGCATCCCATATTTTTGTCTTGGGCCTGCCGTGACAGTCTTGCAACATTTGTGCAGCTGTCTACGATGTTTTCCTATTTCCTATTCTTCCTAATATTTATATGATATTTGGTGTTAAATGTTGAATGATTTTCATATATGTTTCCTATCCAGAAAGACAACTATCCTTCATGACAAAAGGTAAAAAAGCTAAATTTTCTATATGACTCAGAGAGAATACTAACAAGCTTTATCTTGAGTATAAACCATTGTATAGTTATTGTTCATGACAAATTCATAAGAGCATATTTAAATAAATTTCTGCATAGCACTTAACTGAATTCTCCTTTGCAAGAATGAATTCAAATTCCATTGTCATCATGGAAATTCACTACGAAGATTATCAAACCCTATATAGTTATTTAGGGATTTTCTGTGGCATAGGGAGATTGTGGGAGTTAGCTTTTTAAGATCAGCCTTTGAGGATATCCAGTGCTCATTGCACCACTGAAAGTGAAAAGAGAATATCCTGTTCTCATTGTTACAGCCTTTTACTTCTTTCTTTACTACTGAGCTCTTGTCTTCCGTAATACCTTGTGGTGTTCAGTTGTGCAGCTTTTTGTGCTTCTGGGAAAAGTATTCACTCTGATAGATTTTTCTGAACTTTAATTCAAGATAGTTCTCTCTTTCCTTAATGATAAGTATGAATGCAAAAAATACCCAAAACAAAACACAAAGTTTTTTATCTACCAGCTCCTGTACTCCAGAAGGTTCTTCTACTTCACTGTTGTACTTTAGTTTCAGCACTAATCACTTAGCTGAGTTTCAATTTATATTCATTATTACTGACTGTAACTGTTATATTCTGTTGAGTTTTCTCTTTCACCTAATCAGAGAAAGCTGACTAAGAAGCACTAGTTCTTAGACAATGAAACTGAATTATTCTTCCAACCTGTGACTTTTGACTCCTAACCAGAAGGCATGCTGATGTATAAAGTTTATTCACACAGTGAGGCTCTTTCAAGTTATTTCTAGATGCACTTTTACATATTACAGTTTCAGATCAACTGTGTGATGTTGCATGTATAATTTATGTCAGATGCTCATAATTACTGTTGACTTAAGTTTAGGAAAGATCATAAATAATATTTTACCTTCTATTAATATTTTTTATTTTATCTTGTATATTAATGTTCTCTGATGTTTACTTATTTAAAGCAATCTTAAGAAGTGTCGATATAAAATCAGACAGTCTCACAGACATTTGATAAAATGAGGACATTATTAATTCATATTGTGGTCTCAGGAGGCTATTTTCTCTCATTTTGTAATTTTCTGGTTTGATCAATTCTTTTGAGGACAAAGTATTCTTGAGTTACAGGAATAATGTAGAAAATAACAGCATTTGATGACCTATTTAATTTTCTCAGTATTCGCAAGTCTAAAACCAGTGATGTTATGTATAGTTGGGGTAAAAGGTTTCTTGCACTGAGCTTGCGTACAGAAGATAGAGCCTTTTAAAGCATATTTTAATGCATTTTTTATTTTTCACATCAGAGTTGATGATTTAAAGTATTTCAAAGGCCGAAGTATGTGTAGCTTTCTGCATATCCAGGTTATAAAAACATCCTTGTTCCAAATACTTTATAGCTTTAACAGACAAAGCAATCATTACGGCAAAGAAATTTAGATACATTGAGATTAAGATAAATTATGCAGCCATCTGTTAGCCGTGTATGAATTGATAACCAATGATTTATTTCAACTTACTAACAAGCAGTTCTGGAATTTACCCCTTCTCTGGGTGAGGCTGGTGTATCTGAGCAGTGATAACCTAACCTGAACCTCTAGTTAGTATGAAGTACTTCACTTATTTGAAAAGAACTCTGTTGATTTACATGAGCATCCGGTCTTGCTTTTGGGGTCCAAGTCACTGGAGATGCTTCCTGTCATTTATATGTAATTTAAATCTTTCCTCGTTACAACAACTCATTCCCTGGTGTTCCCTCTTGCCACTCTGGAGCTGTGGATCTGAGGCAAGAGTAAACACTAACTAAAGGGAGAAGTCTTATGTGTCACCCTCAGTTCCTCATTGCTGCTGCTTCCCCAGTCCCAGCACTGGCCTCTTTGCGGCCATGGAGATCCATTTGTTGGTTGGTTGGTTGGTTGGTTGGTTGTTTCTGAGGGACAGTTTTCACGTATCTTCATCCCAGCACAAAATCTGCTGCTCCGTATAGGAAGATGATGAAACAGGAGGGGCAGTCACTGTGGCAGCATCTATGGTTGTTGGATTGATCTGATGGTGTCAGTGCACCTTGAGTATGTTGAACTGGGTGGATAAAATACAAGTTCCATGGATGAGAGCAGTGACACAGCTTAGGTTCCTTGCTGTTTTTGTTAAAGTAAATGCGTTTAGTTTACTGCATAAATCAGAAAATAGATCTTTGAATTTTTAGTACCTAAAGTTAACTTGATGACTTAACTATATAATAGTTCAGGACAGTTTGTTTTTTCAGTATACACTTGAAGCCATTTTCCAGTACTTCAGTGTGCAGCTTCAAAGACTCCAACTCTCAGTTTAGTGTGCAATGGAGGTGCTATCTTTCATCAGTGCATCACACGATAGTTTTGAGCTCTCATATTTTATACTTTAGGTAGTGTATCTTTAAAAAAAAAAGGAAATAACCATAAATACATCAAGGCCTCTGATATCAAAGCATAGCTCTGTAGACAATGTACAAACAAGGAAGAAATAAAAGGTGATCATTTTCCCATTGGGCTTGAAAACAATGCTTCCTGCAGAAGTCAACAAATAGGTGAAAGAACACATGCAGAGTGGATATAAATAGCAGTATTTTTTGCATATATTCAAATAATCTTGTTTTCCATCTCTCTTGTGGTGAGATACCATAGAGTAAAACTCCAAAGTTAGACAATAAACCATGCAATCTCTGTGGTTGACATACAGAGCAGGTTTTGGTGGAGAAAAACTTGCATGCACAATCACCTACTGAAAGGTGTTAGTTTTGAATTGTTAAGTGTTATCCTATACAAATGTTCTTGCCAGAGTCGTGTGCGTGTACCAGAAGTCTCTAATTGTCCTGACCACCCTGTAACTGTCTGTCCTGTCCCACTTGATGGGTTTAGGGGTAGGTGAATTTTTGTATCCTCTCTTTTAAAAGGGGCTTTCCTCTGCACAGCAGAGACCCTTTGCTCGGCAAAGGTAGAGAGTTAATAACCTTCTTTGGTCAGTAGATTGTCAGCAATAACATACTTTAATAATAATAGTATTTCACAGATCTGATAAAGGTAATGTTTCATAGATCGGATAAAATAATATTTCACAGATTGGATAAAATAGTATTTCACAAATTGGATAAAAGTATGGCTTTCCCTAATTTGATCTGATAATAAGGAGAGAGAAGTAAAAAAAAAAAAAAAAGTTAAAAAAGAGAAAGAAAGAAAGAAAGAAAGAAGAAGAAAGAAGAAAGAAAGAAAGAAAGAAAGAAAGAAAGAAAGAAAGAAGAAAGAAAGAAAGAAAGAAAGAAAGAAAGAAAGAAAGAAAGAAAGAAAGAAAGAAAGAAAGAAAGAAAGAAAGAAAAGAAGAAGAAGAAAGAAAGAAAGAAAGAAAGAAAGAAAGAAAGAAAGAAGAAGAAGAAAGAAAGAAGAAAGAAGAAAGAAAGAAAGAAGAAAGAAAGAAAGAAGAAAGAGAAAGATATCAGCGCTTCTGGGGTCCAGCGACCTCTCGCAGGTCTGATCTGATCTTTGGTTCTTTGGTGGTAGGTGCACACCTGTGTCTTGGTTATTGGTATTTTTATTGTTCCTTTTCATTAATATTTATGAGTCCTTTTCATATTATCCCCTCCTCCTCTCACTTTTCATGCTAATTAGAATGCAGGTGCAGTATACAACATTTTGGAGGGTCCAAGGTGGTTCTGTCCTTTATAGATAATGGAGTGGGCCTCCCCAAGTCCAGAAACACCCCTCCTCTGCAGGGTTTGTCCTTTTGGATAAGGGAGGTTGTGTAGCCTCTTCAACTAAAGCCCCCATTTATCAATCACCCAACTAAAGTTTCTGAAGGAGAACGCCGCTCCACCCTCATATCTCCAATGAGGGAGCACTGCTCCACCTTCGCAGGACTTGTTCCCTCCCTGGAGCAGGCTGTACTGCAAAGTAGGCTGGTTTTAGGGCTAATATGTAAAACTTGCTCTGTAAAGCAGGTTTGTTCAAGACACATACATAAAATCTTCAAACAGGTTGTTTAGGCAAAAAATGAGACTGTCCTTCACTGTCTTTCTGTGTAAAGTTCTTTGCAAATTCTCTCCCCTGATTTTTAATTTTTATGAAAATTATAGGAGCCCTGTGAGGGAGATGGAAGTGTAAATGAACCCAGGTGCTGGATGTTCCCAGAGATACTCCTTAAGGGCTGCTAATTTGGGGTGAAACAAGTCACTGAGTAACCCAAAGGACACCTCCTTTCTTGAGAGCCAGTCATTACAATGGTCCTACGGGTGAAGGTGTTTCCCTCCTCTTCTTCTCGAAGGTGCTGGCAGTCACAGCACACACCTCGGAGTGTTGCTGAAGGGGGCTACATGGCTGGGGCAGAAGCATGGTCCAGGGTTGCAGGGAAATCAGCATGGAGGCAGTGCAGTGGTAAGTGTAAGGCCATGGTTTGAGGATGTCATGCTTAGCATGGCTGTGTTGGGATTATGATCCCTAGAAGGGTGTGGTGGTGGCAGTCCCCAGACAAAACTCCAGGCAGGCTTTTGCCCCCAAGGTTTAGGTGCCGCCTTCTTGCAGGGAAACATAAAGTTAATGATCAGGCTGTACTCCTCTGACCCTGGCAGCCCAAGGATGAGGAAAAAGTGGAGTGAGGCTGCAAAGGAGGATCACAGGGGAAGATGGTTACAGGCTGGTGAGAGCAATCAGAACTTTCTGGTGCATCCATGGTGCTGGCAGTCCTTAACATTATGCATTTTCAACTAGTCAGTTTGTTTCTTAGGGAACAAGAAATCTTCTATTCTTTTAATTAAAAGACTTAAAGAAACTGAGTTGTCCACCTTCTGCAAAAGTGGCTCTTTATATGTTAGACTTGCTGAAGAACAGATGACTCTGTATATGAGTGAGTCACAACAGGGATGATCTCAGAATAAATGTATAGTTTCAGAAGGAGTGATTGTAAGATTTAGTCAGCTAGATCCGAGTGGCTTTAGATAAATCAACCTACTAACAGTTTGGCTTCTAAATCAACAGACTAAATAATGAATAACAGATGTTTCATGACATGGAGTGACTAAGAGCTAACTACTTCTGTGAGATCTGAATATTTTAGACCATGACTGCATCCTCAGTAGCTGGGGTTGGTGCTAACTGCCCTTCTTCCTCCTGCTTTCAAATCTTATGCTGGAGACAAGAGTCTAGTCTGGTATTGCTACTGGGGCCTTTGATTCCAATTTTTTAACATCTCCCTGTAATTCTAATTTTACTCCCCACTCACCGCCTATTCTTCAAGAAACCTGCTTTTGAAATATAATCAGTCCTTCAGCTTTTTTATTTTGTTCTGCCTTGAAACAAAAGCACTGTAGATCACCTAGGAAATATTTGCCATGGAAAACCGTTTCCCAGCAGAGAGAATTCACTCTTTGACAATCACTTCTCTCCACTGCTGTGATGCATGCAAACTTTGCTTTGTTAAACAAACAATGGTTTTGTTTTGAAATTGAAAAAATTACACTGAGCTACATTAATTTGCTTGGCTTTCTAGGAGACTGTCAGTAGGCTAAAATCATCACTTTACTTATGTGTCAGTCTTTACACAGCTCCATTCACATGGTGATACAATCTGAATAGAGACGTTTACTTAGAGGTGTGAGAGGCAGGTTCTTACTGAGCACTGGTTAAGCTGTAGTGCCTTGATGATAACAGAGGGTCAAACCTCCAGTGGTAAAAATTGGTGTAGGCACATTGACTTCAATTGAATATTTGTACCAGGAATGTTTTACTCTGTATATTTTCCTCATCACAATGTTTTTAAATTTCCAAGGCTTGTTATACTGATTCTACTGCTACTTAGATTAGATCATAAGTCCCAACAGAAAGTGCATTTTTTGAGAACTATGTTGCAAAGAAGTAGTATTTTAACCATGATAATGATATTAGCATCCACTGACTAGAACTTTAGGATTGCCATTTCCTTTATGTAAAATATGTCCTATGGTTACTTAGCTCAGCTCTTGCACTGTCAGTAAGGTGGGATTCAGGCATCTAGTATTCAGAAGAATGGGAGTCAGGTATACCTTCACATCTGCAGATTGGTCTTCCATAGCAAAAATATTACAGATATTCGTGCTATAATGACAGGTGTTGGTGTCAAATTAGAAGTCAGTCAAGATATGCAGCATGTAGTGCATTAACAGTTAAAAGTGAGGAAATATTAGATCAGTTATGCATTATGTGGACAATTCCTGATTTCATATTGAATATTATACACATAAGAAATGTGAAAGTATTACTGTCACACAGCAAGTGTATAACTTCTGTTCATTTCAGTTCTATAAGCAAAAAGAAAGGATTTATTGAATGTTTCTTTGAAAGTAACTCCTGTTTAATAGTAAAAGAAAGCAATGGACTCCCTAGTGGTAAAACAATTTGAACTAAAAAAAAAATTTAAAAAAACTAACAATCTAAAAAGTTGAACAATGTCCAAGACTTATAGTAATCTCCTTTAAGATAAAATGGCAAAATCTGTGTAGAAATCTTGCAAACACTTATACAGTTAATTTACTTATGGGTATATGATAAACCATATAACATGGATGTCTGTGTAAAGTGAATTTATATACGGAGGGTCTAGTGGAGCTTCATCATTTTAGTGCATCTGTTAAATAGTTACTTAATGCAATTAAATTACTCTACTTCATAGAGCAGGCAGCAAAATTTTAATGGGCATTTGCCTTCTAGATTTTCCACTGGAAATGGAGCTCTTTAATGGCAAACATTGTGGGCAGAAAATCCAGACAGGAGCAATGTACCATAAAATGGAAAAGCAGCTTGTCTTGCAGCATTTGGCTTTCTGAAAATACTGCTTCATATGTGTACAGAAAAACCAAAAAAAAAAGCACTTTTAAAAATAGAATGCGTTAATAACAGGTTTTTTTAAGTTCTACTTTACAGACCTTGTTTACAAATTCGGTTTAAAAGCCATCTCTTAAAGAATAGTTTCTTACAAAGAAAATGCCTGCATTCTGAGGCAACTGGACTCAAGTCCAGTAAGCATATGTTAATTTACATATGCTTAATAATATGCATCTTAACATATGCTGTATTCTAAGCATGTTACTCACAGAAGTTATAGCAATGATGATTTTTTTTTCTGTGACAAAAACATAGGCACACTAGTTATAAAGCTTTAAAACCTTTAATAAATAGAAAATTAGAATTAATACAAAACTTTTATTTATAAAATGAAGATTATAAGCAGTTACAGTAATTTTTCTTACTGTTCCCATTCATTGGAAACTGCAATACCTAATTGTGTTTTTTTCTTATAAATACCACTTAAAGTGATGGTTTTTTGCTTTCAGCTGCAAAAGAGGACACTACCTTTTTATTTGCATTTTTTTATTTACTTTAGCCTGAAATTTTATTTAACCTTTATATAGCCTCCCAGGTCATGCCATGTCATGGTGATGTTTTGTTGTTGAGAATTCAAGGCTACAAAATAAACAATTTTGGCCATAGTAATGTGACTTGCACTGCATGATTTGTGGTTCTAAAAGGTATTTTTTTCTGTTCATTTGTCATTTTCACAAATCTCATCATAAGAAGGCCATATCTTTATTTTTTTTTTTATGAATTGCAATGCCTTTTTTCCCCCACTTAATTAATCTCCAGGTATAAGTTGCAGACATTAACCGGAAGCAGGGCGCATCTAACGTTCAGTGTAATGCCAAATCCTTTAACTGGTGGAGAACAACAGTACCTTAATCCCATTTTATCCTTCAGGAGGTTGACATTCCTGTTGCACCATTTGATCACAATAAAGAAGCATGAAAGACAGTGGACCAGCTCATATTTTGGTAGCCAATGACTTATGAAAGAATCCCTATCTTTTTCAGGCATCAGGTGTCCTTTTATGCTGTGGGTCTGCTCTTAAAAATGATTTCTGGATATGATAACACAGCAATAGTGACCATTCATGTTCCTGGCTATCATGATTATGCCCTGTGGCTATGAAGAGACATATTAAAGCTGGTGAGCAGTGAGTGTTGGCAGGCCTCAGACTTTAAAATATCTGGAGAAATAGCATATGCTTTGTTGGCATCCTTGATCTTTTGGGATTTCTGAGATGTGTTTGGGCACATCTTTTCTTCACATCCTCTGCTTTCAAGAGCATAAAGTGTGCCTCCTTCTCTCAAGGGCATCCAGCAATGTTTTTTCTTGGCAATAGTCCCAAAACTTCTACAAACAGGCCTAGTCAGGGCCTAATCTATTCATAATGAATCATGTGTAAAGAAAGATTGAAATGAGATTTTTAAGGTAGTTTATGTACGACTTCAGGAAAAGAGGATGTCCTTTTTTTTTTTTTTTTGCTTTTATTCTGTTTTCACTATATCTTTGGAGATATACAATTCTTTTCATAGTTCAAGGCTCATAAGGCTTCATTTTAAGGTGATGGTTGTATTAACCTGTCTATTTCTTCTTCTTTTTTGTCCTTTCTTTTACTCATTCTTAATTAAACTTAGAGCAATGTACAAAGAACACAAAACTAAGTACTCACTACACTTGCTGCAGGTCATTAACCTCCTCATGAACACATTTTCTTTTTGATTTCTTCCTAATATTTGTGGGTGTATACTGAGATTTCCAGTTTTTTGCTGTTCCAAAAATCTTTAAAACTACTGACCACTGTTTTACATGAAAGCTAATGAAGAATCAATATTGCCTACAGTGAGCAACCTGCCAGCAGTCAGATAATGTCCACCATTGTAAGAAGTGCCTGTATAAATATTCACTATGAAATACAATTGTTTCACATCAAAACAAGAGGTTTTTTGGTTGGTTTTGGGGTTTTTTTTGGTTTTTTTTTGTTTTTTTTTTGTTTTTTTTTTAACTTGGCAGTTTTCACAAAGTATTTCTGTAATAACCAAGTCCTTAAGCATCCATTCTTAAGGTCACTAATATTTGCTTTATACTCTCAACGAATTTTTGAAAAGCTAGAAATTTTACTTACACTTTTTATTTTTCAGCTCTGTGCTTCTCTCTTTATAGACATCCAGAAGTCTTCTGAATTTCCACAGATTTTCTACTTTTCCTACTGACTGGCAAGCCTCTCAGATCATCTGGGTTCAGACTGCAAGTTAGGGATTGATAGAAAAAAACCCAAAATTGTTTAAAGGAAATAATACAGAGACTTTTTTTCAAAGCTTACTTCAAGTAGTAGTCCTCCGATGGTTTGAAGAGTTGACGTGGTTTAGGCAAATTTTCAAAAATTATGTGAGGGGAAATGAGAAAGATAACTGGAAAGGTATCTGTTTTAGGCAGAGCATGTAGGTGGTGATATAGAAAGAGGAACAAGTTTGGCAGAAAGGCTGGAGACTCTGTTTTCACCTCATTGGAAGGATGTCCAGCTGTGGAGAGGTCAGGCAAGCAAGGATAAGGAGAGAAAACACTCATCAGTAATGCAGAACTCTACTTTGTCCATCCCAAAGTGGAGTGAATAAGTAGCTGCACTTGGCCTTCACTGGTTGGGATTCCCAGAGATCTCATCCATGCTATTCTGTCAGGCAGACTTTGTTGGTGGAAGGGATGAGGGACAGATGGCTTCCCAGAAGCTAGAAAAGTATGTGTTATGCTACATAAGGAAGTTCTGGATCAATACATAAAGTGTTGTTACTCTGTGTTGCTGGAATACAGTTTTTCTGATTTGGTCATCAGCTTCATGTCCCTAGATGTGTTGTGTGTCCCATTCCAAGGATAAGATGCTGCCGATTGTCATAGCTGGGTTTGGCTAAGTGCTTGAATGCAGTTGAAAGGTGCCAAGACATGAATCATGTCTTCTTCATAGCCCTGAGAAGTGGGACATTCACGATGTTGACTGTCACGTTGCCGAGAGAGTTCCCAAGACTTGCACTTTTTTCTGTTTCAGGTTAAAATGGTGGATCTGGGGAGTCTGGGGAACAGCATGTGGCTGCTGCCTCAAAAATCATGAAGCTGCAAGGTCCTGCTGATGTTTTAACCTTCCCATAGTTTTGCTTTTTCTGGAGAACTATCCCTTCATTAAACTTGTCATCCAGCAAACACATAAGATTACCATTTAATAGCATAATATTCCTCCTATCCAACTGTAGGACTTTTACATCTTGATGAAGAGTCAGGAGTGAAAAGAGTAATTGAGAAAGAAGTGTGTATAAGAACATGATTTCCTAAGTCTGGGAAATAGTCCAGTAGGTGCTATTCCTTGCTGTCTCCACTTAAATGACCAATCATTTTCTATTCCTCATATTAGAAAACAAGCAAGCATTCTCCTTGCAAAGGGATCTGTGATAGCTAGGATAAATGTTTGAAGTGCTGTGCAGAATCATAGATGGTGAGGAAAAGAGCATGTTGTGGGCCTGGCACAAGAGCATCTTGCAAGCTTCAGGCTATGCAGCTGCCCAGGTCAAGATAAAAGGGAGTTGGATTATTCAGGATGAGTGCCTACTATCCAAAGTAGTGACTACAGGACATAAAGGGAAAATGATTGATCTGGCCTTAGGGTGTTTCTTTGCAACCAAAAGGCAGCTGGCTAATTTGAGGAACCATCTAACTGCCTTTTGGCTAATTTAGGGGAGATGAATTTGGACTTAAATCACTGAAAAATGATCTGTCATATTGGTAGCCTGGAGGTAACCTCATAGCTAAATAGCTATCTCTGATCATATTTTTTGATATGCAAGTAGATTTCAAAACAAAGTATAAGTTTTTTTTAATATTAATTTTTTCCTAATAAAATATTTAGAGACTGAAGTAATGGTTAATTAGAAAGGTAATGAAAAACAGAATGGAAGTCTTTAAATTTCAGCTTTCAAGAAAGTATTCCCCACAGACCAAAGGCACTATTCAAGGAAAGGAAGGTTAATTATCACGAACACTATTATCAATTTTTTACCTTTGCAGAGATAAACTAAAACAAATTGCCCTGAGCGGCAATGTTTCACAGAGATGAATCTTTCCATTCCCACGTGAGAACCACATATTCCCCCCATAAATATGAAAGACAATAAGATTTTTCCTTTTGTAGCTGTGTTGATTGAGGCACAGAGGTCTTAGCTAAGGTGTCCACAATCACAAGTAACTAGAGATTTTTGCAACTATCCCTAACCAGGGGGAGAAGGGCCTCTGAGAGCAGTTCAAAGCCTCCAAGCCCCCAGGCATGCTCCAGTAACCCTGGGAGAACTGCCAGCTAGGTATGGAGTTGTTTTCCATCTTTCCATTCCTCTGCTTTCCACAGGAAAGGACAGAAGCGACTTGGATGAGCAAGAGATCAACACCACTCATACACTATGGAATACATGTGTTCACACAGATATGTCCTTCTCCTCTCATTTTTCATCTGCACATAAAAACAGTTGTTTAATAGCTTATTTTGACAGCTTATTTGTAGTGAAATGGATTTGACTCAATGCTTCCCTTCACTGTGTTACTTCCTCAACGATACATTTACCATATGTGTTTTATGTAATTGTACAATTAAAGTATCAAGATCCAAAAGTAAAATACCAAAAAATGTCAGCTTTTGGCCTTCTCTAGAAGGTGTCCTGTGCAGATATACACTGCAAATTGCTCCCTGTCCCCGCCCCGCCCCAATCAGCTTTCCACAAAGAAAAAAGATCTCGTGTTATTTCTGAAAATTAAAAGGGGAGCATTGTTCTTTTTAGCTTTAGATTCAGGCTTCAGGGTGTGAAAATAAGCTGTTGAAGCAGAGTTCTACTCTTGTTTTTCTGCGGTTTTGGTTAATATGAAGAAAATCTAGAACAAAACCCAACATATATCCATGCACTGGAAAACAGTATAATTGGAACAGCTTATTGACTACACAAAAAAGGATTGCTTAGTATAGTTTTGAGGTGTCTCCTTCACTGAGGGTTTTTTTTTGTATTGTGCATTTCAATAACTTGAAATATTTTTATTTTAACTTCTTAATTATTTCTTGCAGAAATTATGATATACGAGTATTAACAACAGAACTTTGAAAAGTATCTAATCCAGATGGATTTTACTAATAAAGAAGTACACAATGCTAGTTCAATGTCATTTTTCCCTTTTAGTATGTGTGCATTTATGGTGCATAGCATTAGTAAATAACCACACAGGAAATGTACTTTGTTCTCCATAAAAGAAAAATAACGACCCTGAATGAATCCAATTAAAAGACCAAGTGAATTAATTTGAATAATCACAGCAAAAATGGCAAAATTATGGATTGTTTATTCTATTGTCAAGTAGTTCTTTTATGCTAAAGTCTTAATTTTCACTTCTCAAGATGCAATGAATAACACAGCAATTTCTGTTTGTCATTTCTGTTCATTAAATGAACAAAAAGCTAAATCTGCTAATGACTAGTAAGTAGATGACAAAGTTCAGTCAAGAAGATAAATAAAGATAAGTCTTTTAAAAGAAAGATTTCAGAATTATGTCATTCAAAGAAAGGTATTAAGTAGACAAAACAAGTATAGGACATTAAGTACAAAGTTGAGCAATAAGGACAAATGATAAAATGGCAAAAATAGTCTCTGTGCATGTTGCAGACTTGGAGGAAATTCTTCTGAAACAGAAAAGGAGAAATGTTTTTTATAGAGGATGCCAGTTCCCATACATCCCTCTCAGTGTGTGCCTATGCACCTCACTGGGTGAGAGTGCTGTTTTTAACACGGCCTGCCTGGTCTCTCCTTCCTGAGATAGAACTACAAGGGCAGTAACATTACTCGTCTTATAACATTTCAATTCATGTAGTGTATTTTAAGAAAATAATGTATCAATGACAGCATGTTGGTAATTGTCCTGACTTTATTCTGCAATTTTTGTGCTAGGAGACTAGAGAAGATGGCTTCATGCTCTAACGTGGCTGCATAACTGAGATAACTTTTTTGATCAAGTTTGTTTTTCCCACAGGTGTCCTATTCCCACCACCTCATCCATCATTCATGATCTGTGTTTTGTGTTCATTGTTTCAGTTATATGACTGGTCTGAAACATCTATCCAGCTTTGTGCCTTCCCTCACTGATGCTTCTCCAGGTCCTGGAAGCTGCCATATTCCTTGCGCAACTGTGACAGAGCACCATATAACGCCCACCACGCAGCTGCAAGAGCTAATGAAAGCAAAAGATTTCAAAAACTGCTTCTGCATCTTTCCCTGTCCTGGAACAGAAAATGACCGATTGAGATACCCATCAGCTTCCTCCCTGCAGATAAGGATGAAGCTTTTGGAGCTGAAGGCATGGACCCTAAAAGATCCTAAAGCTGGAGTAAGTATAGAGAAAATCTGTTGCAGTAGAGCTGTCAGAAATAAGTCAGAATCACAGAGTTTTTACTCAAAGTGCTTGTGATTACACATGGGTAAGTGGGTGAAGCTCTCTAGGATGCAGATGAGTCTGAGTACTTTCTATCAAAGGCAGGAGGCCACACACCTCCCATTCAGTTGCAAACTGAACAAACTCCTGTCTTCTCAGATTCAGTCAAATGCTAGCCCTCCAGCAAGGATTTACACAAAAAATGTTGCTGGGAGATTACTGGCTGTATTTTTAGTG
This sequence comes from Leptosomus discolor, assembly GCF_034619465.1. Taxonomy (NCBI): domain Eukaryota; kingdom Metazoa; phylum Chordata; class Aves; order Leptosomiformes; family Leptosomidae; genus Leptosomus; species Leptosomus discolor. Next base: position 107,198,631 of record NC_141391.1, on the reverse strand, counting down.
TACCCCCAAAAAAGAACCTGAACACATCATTCTTCTCTCCTTGCAGGTCTTTCAGGTAAAAACTTGGCTACTAAAGCAAAATGAGTGTTTTGTCATTGATTTCAGTGGGGTAGGATTTAAACCCTTGGGTTTTTGTTACAAGAAGTGCAGAGATCAAACATTCTTTTCGTGCTTTAGGTTTTGAATCCATCTCTATCACAAACTTTTTTTTTTATTCATAACACTTTCTATTCTGTTCAGAAAAGATTTATGCTCTTGAGTGAGATTTTTATCTGCTTTTCTCAAAGAGACAGCATGAGCAACGGAGATGAAGAATCATTTCAGTATCATTGTGCTTCCCTAAATCTGGGATATTGCCGAAATAGTTAGGTGCCTAATGTGAATTAGATGACTAAGGAGCCCTTCCATTTTTTTCCAGCTCTCTAAGAAGACATCTTCCTTTTTTGAACGTAAATTCTGGGATTCAGGGTATAAAACTGATTTATTCAGAGATAAAAAATGCAAACTATTATTTGCTAGCTGTAAAGGAAGGCAGCCAGTAGCACCGGTACAGTTCTGGATACGGTGCTCAAAATCAGAAGTGGCATGTATGGAATTTCCTAACAGGAGAAAGGTAGTAGACCCATGAGTGTCTATGGAAAAGAAGAGAGAGCAGAGAAACTGGATAGTAAAAAGAGAAAACAAATCTATTTGTAGAAGTAGTGTAAGAAAAGCATCTTCTTAAACTAGCGAGCAAAGTCTGTTAAAACAGAATTTAGAGGACATTGAGTCAGTTCCATAAATAACATTTTTAGTAAAAAAAACATGTACTGGGCCCATTTCAACATGGCACATTTAACATCACAAGTTTTCAAAAGGCTATAGCTGCAGATACTTCACAAAAAGCTTGGACTGTACTCATCTCCTGCAAATGACAACAAATAAAACTATCCACGAGTCTGTCCACTGTGACTATATCGTGTTGCAACTGCAGAGTTTCCACATAGTCCTTGGTTACTATAACTACAGAATATACATAATTTGCTTTCACTGCTTTTAGTGTGCTTTTGATTGTGCTCGTTACATCACCAAATACTGCTCCCCACAGTAATGGGCTCAGTTCAAACGACAAAGATAAAGTCTACTTAGCAATTTGATGCACCTGCTGCGTGCATTAAACTACATTGTCTACAGTTGAGTTTAGCTGCACGTCACAGGTATTTAGAATTATCTCTTCCTACAGAAGGAATCTCTTTTTTTTTTTTTTTCAATTAATTTAACAGTAACACATTGAGAATTACAAAGTAACATTAAGTAACTGTAAACAATATAGAGCATTGTGTTTGTGTTTCTCTAGATTATTTCAAAATGTTTATGACTGAAAAATGGTAAAATATTCTATGTAATTTTGAGGTATTTTTGTTATAATACTATTCTGTACAGTAAAATGCGTTTGATCATACTACAAAGTATTTTGTACTTGCTTTTGTGTTCAACTTCAGAAATACAGATGACAACAACAGTATGTCACTAGACATACACTGACAGGGAACAGGAGGGATGGGGGCTGCCCCAAGGTGGGATGCAGGAGCTGGGGTAACTCCAGGCACCCTTTAAAACATAAGAAGCACATCATACAAGATGTAAGATAGATGCTTTATGATACACAAGTAGGAAGGCTTCTGAATTTTTCAAATAATTGTAATCACAACGTTTAATAGAAGAACTTAAAGCATTGACAGAATACATAGTACTTTCATGTATTTTAGCTGCTTATGCACAGATGTGCCACAAAGATTCACACTAGTTCACAGTTTGATGTTAACACTTCAGTTGTCTCAAAACGAGCTATGTGTATTTCTGCATTTTTTCAGCAGATTTAAAAGTGCTAAAAAGGCACACAGTACTGAAAATATACTTAATTTTACGAAGTGCAGGGTGTAGAATGGTAGTTAATTTTCCAAGATAGTTTTGTTGATTTTTCATACTAAGTCGTACGAAACCCTACTCAAAACTAGAATGACAGTGGTATCAAACATGTACAAAAATCAATTGTATACATTATTAGTACTGCTAAGATATCTTGTAAAGTCTCAAGTCACATAGACTGGAGGTGCTCATTAATTGATGGTCTGCTCACGGCTAAGAGCAAAGATAATATGTTATTGTTTAAGGATGTCTGCTAGATAGGATTTATTACCCCAACTTTTTGTTAACAATCTTTGAATCATGACCGAAGTATAGTTTGAGCCAAAGTCTTTGACTTAAGGACACTAAGGGGTCTCACCTTTTGAGTCTGTGGTCCATGGTGGTCGCAAAACCAACCCTTCGACTCATTTTAAGAACTAAGCGCACATGACCGGATGAAGGTGGAGAAATGTTAACGAGTTACAGGAATTAACATGTTAATACATAAGAACCTGTTTATTATGTATTATGTATCCAATATAATTACTAGCTGTTACAGGTTAGGTGTGCATTTTCGGTGAGAGAATTCCCTTACTCACCCGGCTGTCAATAAAGAATGTCTGCTTCTTAATATTACATTGATGTTAAGAACTTTTATTTCCAGTTTCGGCGACAATAGGAAGAAGTCATTTGCCTCTGTAGGGTCTTTCCAATTACATGCTAACCAGTGAAGCTACTAGAAAAGTAGACATTAAAACATTGGACAGACAAGCAAGAAGAGATGATCAACTCCTTTCCAAACTATGTAAATAGATAAAACCATTTAAATAGGTTTATTTTATTTAAATCTAGACTTGTAAAAAATTAAAACAAGAGGAATCAAAGGTGCCAAAGAACTTTGAAAAACCAAGTAAATTCTTGATTTCACCATTAGGAATCTGAAAATCCTTACAAAAGTATGGCTTAAAGTAGGAACTGTTTTTGAAAATCGGGAACCTCAAATATTTTACATTGATGAGTTCTAAAGCGCTGTCAAGGTAGAAAGTTGACTTTATGATTCCTTACATTATAGGAATCAGTTAGTAATGAAGTAAAGAAATGCAATATATTTTCCTACTTGGAAACTAGGTTTTATCAAAGAATCTAATTTCCTGATCAATGGCTGTTCCTGAGCTGATGTATATATAAAAAAAAAAAGTCAGTAGAGCACATGTTTATTGAATCAAATATTAATAACCGACAGATCTCATGAAGCAATTTTCAATGTGAACACACTGTCAAGTATAAGAGATTTTGATATAAGATTTTAGATAAAATAAAAAATGGTACACCTGTGAACAAGATATGGGGACTGTCTTTATAAAACAAGAGCACACCATAGAAATAAATATTTCTGGAAATTACTTCTGAATATAGTGAGCATAATATATATACATACCTAAATATGAGTTCTTAGTATGATGCTGCTATAAAAAGTTGTGTATGACACTTGTTTATGCAATCGGAAAGAGGAATTAACTACACAAGACGAATCAGTTTGCCTCATAATAGTGTTTGGCTGAGATGGGAATAAAATGTGTAGGTTTAATGTCTGTAAATCTGAGAATGGACTAGAAATCATAGTGGATGCTAAAAGAACTACACAAGTTATTTGAAAGCTGGGGAAAAAAATCTTTTCAATTAGCTTGGAATAACCACAAGAATACTGAGAAGTGATTTGGTCTGAATACCAAAATATCGTCCAGAGAAAAACAGTGAATAATTTTGCTGAAGTTCAAGAGAGATACATTTAAATTGGGGGGGGGGGGGGGGGGGAAGATACCAATTTTAAAACCAAGATGAATAGAACACTGGAAAAGTCTATGTATCTTTGATGTCCTCAGATCAAGATATAATATGTTCCTACAAGACTGCTTCAACCAGGCTCAATGCAGGAGTAGCTGGATGAAAACCAACATCCTGTAGACTGCAGAAAGTGAGGCTAAACACTCGTAATTGTCTTGTCAATCTTTAGTTCTGTATTAGAACAATTATATCCTGATAACTCTCTTTCATCTTTGAAGTGCTTTAGTTGCACACTGAAACAGATCTTGGCACTTCAGCCCCTAATGGCCTCCTGAAAGGTCTTTTAACTCCAGTTCAATTGAGGATTCCCAAATCAGCTGCCAGTTACTGTACGCCTGAGAAGATAAGCAGAGTACGATTTCCAAATGACAAAAAGAGATGTAAAAATATGTCAGTGTATGAAAGCCACATATCCGTGCTTGCATAAAGTATTTGCTTTCCATATTTATGAAACTCTGATCCACTTGGCGGGGAGCTTGTGAAGTCTGCCAGAAATCCCAGAGAACAGAGGGAACAGAGTTAAAAACTTGTAATAGCAGGCCACAGAAGAAATCCTAGTAGGCCAAGGTAGTTGTTGAAAGGCAATTTGAAGGAGAAAATTAGATTTCCAGAAAATAAATGGGAAATTGATTCTGTCAGCGGAAGAAGATCCGATTGTTTATTTTTTGCTCCCTGTTTTGGGTAACCCTGGGTAGTCTGAGTAACATTAGTCATACAGGTTCCATATAAAGTAAGAGGAAAAGAAAAAGCACATTTTTTTTTCTTTTGTGTATGTGTTGCAATGTTGTGTATGTGTTGCAATGTTGTGTATGTGTTCCTCTACAGTTACTAATTGGCCACATGTTCTGTTTAGAGAATGGGTTGTCCACCTAAGCCTTGTGAGGCATGAGAACAAACATATTTCTTCAAAACAGAGACTACTAAATTTTAAGACCTCAGAGGAAACTATGAAAACTGTTTAAAGAGGTACCTAAAATCTAACCCTCTTCATAAGCCTTTGAACCATTTATGTCTGAGCCGTGATCTTGACAGTAATCTCCTTACACTTAAAAATTGCTCACATGAGTAATGTCACTCAAAGTTCTATATAGGTGCATATATAGGAGTTGAGCTTTGTAGTGGAATAGGGGATTAGGCTTTATCGTGAGAATTGTTACATTAATTTCAGATGGTTGTATTTGTAAAAACACATTGGGCTTCAGTTCTGCTTTCAGTGCTTTAGTTTCTGGTACTACCAGGAATCAGGAACTGCAAAGAAGCACAAAGCTGAAACATAATAAAAAAACCAAAACAAAACAAAACAAAAGAATTCAAAATTTTTTTGACATAAATAAGATTAATTTTCAGCCAGCAGCATTGTTTGCTGAATGACTCTTCATGGTTTTGTGGGATTCTTTTCCCGCCTCAAAACACTCTCATTATCCTAATTAATTATACCAAAATCTTGGATAAACAGGAACTGCATAGTTATTTAGAAAGCTCAGATTTTTCCCTAAAGAACACAGCTCCCGAAGAGTGGTTAAGCTGAACTTTACCATATGACAAAGAAATCTAAAAATCTTGTATTCCAGTAGCTGAGAAAGACATCTTGTGAACACCTACTATAAGCTATATAATCTACTTACATTCTGAGAGAATCCAAGCTCCCTCTGCACATATTATATTTTTTTATTTTCTTATTCTTGGGTCAATACACTTGTGGTATAAAATGGAGGGCAATAGAGAAAGGAAGTAAATCTATTCCAACCCAAACTGGTTTATTATCCAAGGAATTTACCTGCCATGTGTGAGATACTAGTTTTGAGTCTGTAACCTCATCAGTTAAAACAAGAACTTGAACCAAATTCTCTTACATGAAAGTTAGTACTACAGAAACCAAAGCACTTGTTAGTATCGACTGGAGGAGGAATGGCTTTAAGTAGCTGAAGGAACCATAAAGCAAGTAAAAAAATACAGCCATACAATGTAACCTGTCAGTCGCAGAAACATTTCAGTGCATGCAAAAATTAACATTAGTTGGATCAATTTCTTGTGCAGCTAATTCTTTTAAAAGCAAGAAACCTGTCAAAATAGGGCTTTAAAAATAAATGAGGCTTCCAAATGAACAACAACACAGGGGATTCTAAAGACAAGTGGTGTAATTTGAAAGATATGTCAAAGGTGAGTGACTGCTAAAAAAGAAAGGAAGTAAACAGATCTATAATAGTTACCATTTAGATACAGAGAAGAAAAACAAGACTGAAGTGCATGCCTCATTAACTCAGTCCGCCTCAAATCCGGATGAGAAAGCAATAGAGATGTTAGCTTTCACAAATAAATTAATGTAGTTTCTGTAATTATTTAGCTATTATTTTTACAAAGGAGGACAAGGTGAGCTGAACACAGAGAAATAGAAGCAGTGCATTCCAGAACTACAGCATTCCAAGAAAAATAATCTAAAGATTAACAATATTCAGAAGTTACCACAGTACTTAAAGGCACTACTGATTAAATAATCTGGCACAACCCGATCAGTAAAGCGCATTAAGGGGAACAAGTTCATTGGAAAACTATATAAAATTGAAAAACATTATAATGCATCTCAGCTTAATGTCACAATATTTCCAGATGACTAAGTCATGGCCTGGAGACATGGGCATGAGGAATCCAGGAGTCCTGTGCGAATGGTAATAATAATAATGATAATAATAACAACAACAACAACAACAACAACAATAATAATAAACAACTAGATTTTGAAGGCAACAATGAAGCTGTATTGGTTCAGAATATGTCCTCTTCATCAGCAGAATTCCACTGACTTCAGGTTTATCTTCTTTAATTAAGTTCCCACGTTAAGATGGCATTTCTACTCGTATCGGACTCAGTATCCAAATGACTGTAATTTTTCTTAATTTTTTGGTTGTATTTTTTCACTTGAGTACTCTTCGTTTGCAGACGTAAATGACCTACTACTATGCTTTATGGTGACCAGCTATATCCTTAATTGTATCTTTTCATTCCATAGCTGCATATTCTGGAAAATCTGCCTCTCAAATGTGAGTTGGTAGCTCATTCATATGCCTAACTTCCAGCACATTGTCATGAACATGCTTTAAAAGCTTCTACATAAGCAGCAGACTTTTGAAAATCAAGCCATAAATCTAGCCAATTTAAATCAACCTAGTCTAAAATAAGTACCTTGCAGCAAAGCTAAATTAAATGAGTATCAGTAAGGTGGTAAAAAAAATCTTACAAAATCAAGTAGTGAAAAATAGTTCTAAAACCATGTTGAAACCCATGAGAAGCAGTGAAATACCTAAGCTATTCTTTCTTATTTCATTTGGGCTCCAGAAGTCATTTTGTCAATCATATTTCACAACATCTTCTCAGTATGAAAAAATACACTTGTTTCTTTCAGAATCAATTTTCAGTCTACAAGGAAAAGCAACATGTAAGCCTAATTTAGTTAAAGTGGATTTTTTCTTTTAAAGTTCTTTCTTGAGTCCTTTTAATGTTTCTACTTGTTAAAAAATAAGTCATTAATGTTGTTTTACTGTCTTTGCTGAGGGCCAAATAAGTTTTCTGTAGCTTTGAACATGGAATAGAATCCAGATTATCAGGTTTGGGTCTAGACTTTGATTTCTTATTTTTCAGTATCTAGTGGTTTAGTTTTGAAGATTTCAGTATGCAAAAATAGACTTCAAACCCACATCAAGTTATACATATAGATTAGGATACTAAAGACAAAACCAGTGATGAATGGGCTAAAGAAGTATTTCTTAGTTTAGCTCTTAGGCTGGAATTTCTCAAAAATTTGTAGGAAATAAAACTGCTGAACGAGAGCAAAAGGGCTCTGATTTTTATTTTCTTCTGATGTATATTATTGCTATGTAGTGTTGCAATTACTGTTAACCTTAAAGCAGTATTAGAGTGAAACTCATTAGCAATAGCTGCTATGCTGTTAAAGCTCCATCCCCTTCCAGACTGCTGATGAAGTTTACCTGAAACAGTCACTGAATAAGTCTCATAAACATGCCATCAGCTCCTAAATGAATCAACAGTATGTCTTCATTATAATCAGAGAAGGTGGGGCTAATTTGACAAAAATTGAACATCTGTATCTCAAGTTCTCAGTCTAAGATTTATTTACAGTCAGTATAATCTAGTGTACAATTTGTCTCTTCTTAAAGTAAACAGCTAAATGAAATCAGATCTTATTTTGAAGAGCCATTTATTCCCATTGGTTATAAAAAGAAATATAAACTTGCTAAGCAGTATACAGCTATGAAGTATACACTTAAAATTATCAATTTTAGTAACAGTAGAGTCATAGAAATGTTGATGGAAAGCTACCTGTGGAGGTCACCAATCCAAACCTCCTGTTCAGATTAGGTCTATCGCCAACACTAGAGTAGGTGAGCTGCAGCTTTGTCTAGTGAGTCTCGAAAGCCTCAAGGGATGGAGGTTCCTCACCCCCTCCACTCTGCTGGTAAAAAAGCTTTTCTGATGCCCAGTCTGAACTTACCGAGTCACAATGTGTGACTACTGTCCCTTGCCACTGCCATTTTGCCACAGATTTCTTTTAGCTTTTGGGGCTTTTTAAAGTGTAAAAATGATACTAACCTTTATGTATGCAAAGTTGTTCTTCCAAATGTGTTCCTAATATAAGTGATACAAAGCTGTCTCCCTGGATGTTACCAACAAAGAGCTGTTTTGCAGAGTATTTCTTTTCTTCAGGCAAAGAAGTATTTTGAAGTGACAAGTAATTTCTAAACCTGGGTAGTTCAGTTATCAAATCTATACTGAGCACCATTTTTTAAAACTTAATGGGCCAGATCCTTCAAAGACTGCACTGAAAAACCACGATGTTTGACAAGTTCCTCATTCTGAAAATATTGTTCCTTTCTGCTCACAAGTAAACGGTCTACTTTTGCTTTCTTGTCACTCTGTTATGTTTTTCCAGTGGCACAGGAGTCAACAAGTAGTAGTAATATACAGTAAGTGCTTTAGTATGGAGGTGTATATCATAAGCAAGTAACAAGAGTATCACATTTGACTAGTAATAGAAGGAAAATATTTGGAAAACTGTTAGTTACTCCATCTTCAAGTCATAAATCTACCCATTAGAGTTTTTTAGTGTGTAAGGAAGAAGAATTACTGATTACAGTTCTAGATATATTATATTTTTCATTCACTCACAGAGGTAGCACTGACTATTCAGCCAAATAGCATGCATTTGTTATTTATACAGAAAAATGCTTCATTATGATAGCAATTTGTAGGCAGGTCTGTAGGGTAATTTCATTGACCTCTTTTTATTCAGCTTGCATGAATTTATGCTATTCAATGTATGTGCTTCAACTCTTTTTTTTTTTTTTTAATATAATTGTAAAGTACAAGGAGAGAAAGAATAAATGTATATATTTTAGATACCAGAGAAGTCAAACATAAATAACATACTTCTATCAGAATATAAACCATGGAAAAATTTCTTATTTAGATCATCGAGGAAAAAATGGGAAACAATGTAAAAGACATTACCAGTAAGTAATTTATAAAAAGTCATGCTAACTATAGTTTGGTTTTGTCCAGGTCCTACGATAATGACCTCATGGATCCTAGATTCAGTAACTTACTGCGGTCCACGATCATAATTTGAAACTGGGGTTCGTCTACTGCATGCACTTTTAACTCTAGCTTGTAGTCAGTGGTGAGCTTATTTTGACCTAAAGTTTAGATAAATGCACAATGAAGTCTAAAACTGAGGCTATAGAATGTTTACCATCAAGAAAAATGATTCAAATAATTGTAAAAAATTGACTGAATTTGAGTGCCATGCTGATTAACTCCTCAAGTACTCACTAAGTACATTGTGTCAGATACATGACTAGGTTACTGGTACATGGCTTCTACAGTTCTGTTTAGTACAGATTATGTTGAAATTTATCAATAAGAATTACCATATCTCGGACAACATTTAATTTTCATTCTTTAACACCTAACAGACATTTATGTTTTTAATATCCTTCCTGATTGTGCTAAATTACATTTATTTAAAAAGCTTATTAAATATCACCACCACCAACAACTAAAAACTTACAAGTAGATTTATAAACCATAAGTGCCAAAAAATGCATCATTAGCAGGTTATGGCAATCATAATGCTAGGGCCTGCTATCTTATGATCAAATAAAATTTGCCTATAACATAGTACATGATAACCATTCTTTCCTTTTATTTTCACTTTCTTTCTCTCAGGAGAAGATATGAAAGCTAGTGTAGGCACTCTTGCTGAAATATTTTGTTTCCTTCCATTTAAAAAAAAAAAAAAAGAAAAAAGTGCTTTCTGACATTCTTTCAGTGTGTGTAGGTTTAAAGGTATACTGATGTATATAATTCAAAACAACAATAAAAAGCAAACGACTTAAATATTCCATTTGAATGGAGCAATGTTACCAGCAGCAATGGAGAGTGAATGATATCTTGGCTCTGTCAATCCACTGGAATGGCCAAAACACTCGAGCTAGAAGAGACGAGGAAGAAGCATGTGCCAAATTGGCACATAATTGTTCTCCATTTGAGCAAATGAGAAGTAACATTCAGAATGTGGTTCCAGGAAACCATTTGGAGTAGCTCTCTAGCTTTACCTCTGCTCCAACTGCACAGCTGTGCCCATCAGTTTTTAAAGTGGAATCATAGGTATTAATGAAATATTTTTCCCATAGTAAGAATTTTTGCTTCTGTCCAATAATTAGGGAACATAGATTCTAGTCACATCTAGATTCATTACTCAAATTCTAATTTTTTGGTAACATGAGCTTTTCTATATCACAGATCAAGAAAGCCATAGAGCAGTATGGTACATTATACAAAATTTGTTAGGAAAAACTCAAAGTTACAGTTCTTCAGTTTTTCTAGTCGCTCATAGTGGCATCCAATCCATTTCCTTAGGTATTGGTTATCTCCCTTCTTAACTGAGAAGATAGCAGTAAACTCAATCTTTGTGTTCAAATTTCTTCTTGACTGTTCTTAAGCATTTTTCCTATCACTATCTAGAGTCAGTTTCAAGATAGTTATACAATTAAGAAGGGTTTATTTCCATACGTTTTCTGTGAGAGAACAGGTCAGGTTCTCATCAATCCCTCCCCCAGCCTGCTGACACAATTCCTACATTAATCTTTTTCGTTGTTATCTTCATCATATTCAGACTCAGAAGTTGCAGCCCAAATGATCAAACTTTGCCATCCCATCATTTAATGGATGCTTCTCTCCTTTTTCTCTAAATATTCTAGAACCATGTGCTGTATAAAGAAATTACATGTTTAAAAAAATGCAACTCTATGATCAGTGGCTCTTTCTATTAAAATAATAAATGTAATGTGAATAATAAAAAAGCTACATAAATACACAATGGTTCACATACAGTCACTTAATCATTAATGTTAGAAAAGACCTCTGAGATCATCAAGTCCAACTGTCAACCCAACACCGCCATGCCCACTAAACCATGTCTACAAGTGCTACAACTACACATTTTTTAAACACCTCCAGGGATGGTGACTCCACCACTTCCCTGGTCAGCCTGGTCCAATACTTGACCACTCCTTCAGTAAAAAAAAATTTTCTAATGTCCAATCTAAACTTCCCCTGGTGCAACTTGAGGCCATTTCCTCTCATCCTATCGCTTGTTACTTGGGAGAAAAGACAAACACCTGCACACAGTATTCAAGGTACAGCCTCACCAGTGCAGAGCACAGGGGCACAACCACCTCTCTACTCCTGCTGGCCACACTGTTTCTAATACAGGCCAGGATGCTGTTGGTCATCTTGGCCACCTGGGCATGCTGCTGGCTCACATTCAGCCAGCTGTCGACCAGCACCCCCAGGTGCTTTTCTTCTGGGCAGCTTCCCAGCCACTCATCCCCAAGCCTGTAGCACTGCATGGGGTTGTTGTGACTCAAATGCAGGACACAGCAGTTGGCCTTGTTGAACCTCATCCAATTGACTTCAGCCCATCCAGATCCCTCTGCAGAGCCTTCCTACCCTCAAGCAGATCAACACTCCCACCCAGTTTAGTGTCATCTGCAAACTTACTGATGGAGCACTCAATGCCTTCATCCAGATCATCGATAAAGATATTAAACATGTAGTTGGCTTGTAAATGAAAATCACAGGGCATTTCATTATGTACTTGTACTTTTAAAAGGTTATGGCTGCTGCCATCTAGATTTTAGCATTTTGTTTCAATTGAAAATGCCCATAAAAGTCATGGTAAGATTTTGAGAGCTAGTATTAGGAATAGAAGATATTTTATCACAAAATGTCCTTAAACCATATAAAATATATTCTATGAAGATAAGAGGGACTTTCTCAAAGGAAGTGTACAAACTCTGATCTGCCTAGGAGGAGGTAAGGATAGAAGGGCAGTTGTCTCCTGAAGTTATACTAAGTGAGCAAAACAGCAGGGAAGCCACCCACGCCAGAGAAGTTGCAGTGGCATTCAGTTTTAAAGGTGTGAAGGAGTGCTGAGCAAACAGATAAAATGGAAGGCACCTCACAAAGAGTTTTTCAAAATCCTTTCTTCTATTGGCTTTGCGTTGGATTGTGTCTGATGGGGCTCTGGTATTGGGGGAGGGGCCACAAGGCTGGCTCCTGTGAGAAGCTTCTAGAAGCTCCCCCAGCTCCTTATTGCACCTGCCTCTGACCAAGACCGAGCCAATCAGCACCTCTGCAATAACATATTGAAGAGGGGAAAAACCTGCTGGGCAAGTCTTTTGAGGGGGCATAGTATAGCTGAGCAATACATGAGAGAAACATCTATGTGGACGCCCAGGTCAGTGAAGGAGAGGGGGAGGTGTGCTGGAGCAGAGATTCCCCTGCAGTCTGTGGTGACATGGCAGTCTGTCCCCCTGCAGTCCATGGATGTTAAAGGTGGATCAAATGTCCACCTACAGTCCATGGAGAAACCCATGCTGGAGCAGGTGACTGTGCCCGAAGAAGGCCGTGACTCCCAGAAAGCCAGCACTGGAGCAGTCTGTTCCTGAAGGACTGCACCCCACGAGGGACTCACGCTGCAGCAGTTCATGAAGAACTGTAGCCCATGGGAAGCTCTTATGTGGGAGAAATTCATGGAGGACTACCTCCCACGAGAGGGACCCCATGTTGGAGCAGGGGAAGAGTGTGAGAAGTCCTCCACCTGAGAAGGAATGAGCAGCAGAACCAACATGTGCTGAACTGACTGTAACCCCTATCCCCATCCCCCTGTACCACTGGCAGGGAGAAGGTAGAGAAATCAGAAGCAGAGCTGAGCCCAGGAAGAAGGGAGGGGTGGGGGGAAGGTGGTTTTAAGATGTGGCTGTTTTTCTCATTATCGCACTCTGGTTTGATTTGTAAATTGGTGTTGGTGGTGTTTAAATTAGAATGATGTTGTTTTCCCCAAGTCGAGTCTGTTTTGCCTGTACCATAATTAGCGAGTGAGACCTACCTGTTCTTTTCTTGACACTGGAGCCTTTTGTTATATGCTCTTCTCCACATCCCACCGAGGGGGGTGGTGAGTAAGGATGAGCAAGTGGCTGTGTGGTGTTTAATTGCCATCCGGGTGGGCTTAAACCACAACAGGTTTTATGGCACAATAGGGAGTTCTGGGAATTTTGTCCCCCCATGAATTCTTAAAATATGGTGGATGTATGTGTGTTGGATCATTTGTAAAACAGAAGTTGTCCTTAAATCCACACAACCAGTAGACAGTGTCAGTGACAAACTGTTGCCCAAGTAACTTCTCTGACACTTTTCTTAATGTGAAGGAGGAGAGTAAGGTAGATTAAAGGGGCTAAATTCAGTGTACCATAATGTACCAGTCTTCAGACTTTTGCTCAAAATGACAAATAGCAAAAGCTCAGTTCTCAAGTTCAATTGTCAGGAGATCAGGCTAATGAAGATTTTATAAAGATAAGCAGATAAAGCCACTTTTATATGCAGATATATAGTCACAGATGCACAGCAAATCCATGCATTTCTGTAGATCTGCTGCTACCATTTTTCCCTTAGAGCTGGGTTTTGAGTCAGTACTTTACACACATTTTGAACAGAAAGTATCAAAAACAGGAATAAAAAAATATTTTATTTATGTACAAACATTCTTGGTGTTTCTTAAGTTAAGGGAAAACATATCTATTGCAAACTTTGCATTAGTGATTTTGGTTTCAGAAGTCATTAGCTGTAAGCATGCAGAAACAAATGTGATTTTTTTTCTAACTAGCTATTAGCTGAAAATTATAATGGAAGGAACTTCTGCAATAAATCTTATTCTTAGGAGGACATATTTCATACAGGAAGACTTTTACACAATGGTGTTTTGTAAGCATAGAAACAATTAAATTATAATGCAGTTGCTGTAGAGTTACTGTTGATGCTTTGTGAAGAATGCATGACATGGCAGTGTACTTTTCACAGCTATCTGCTTACTTTTAAATTAGTTTTTAATAATGACTAAACAGAATATTATTGAACCAAAGCAATCCAGGGGAAATAATACATTAGGTTGTGGATAAATGTCTTGGTAGTACCTAGAATATTGTATATGTCAGATATAAAATATCCATGTATGTTGTGCCAAAAGTAAATCATAATTGCCTTTATTGCCTCAGAAATCTGCCTTAGGAAATGAACTACATAAATGGCTATTGGGAAAGAAGGTAATCTACTTAGTATACTTTAAAAATGGCACATTTCTGTGCAAGATTGTCGAAAGAACTATAAAAAAGCGCACATATTTAAATATGTAAGTGGAATATATACCCATAACAAGTGTAACTCTATAGTAAAGCCAATGCCATCAAGCTTTCTTCATCAAGCAGTATGGAGAACACCAGCAGAACACTGACACTTGCTTCTGTCTTTGGGTGTGACTTTTGTGGATAGTTCCAGACCCACAGAAGAATTCGTACTCTTATTGTTTGTAGTCAGTCAGTTAGAGGAGTAGGGAAAGGCAAAATATGTTATTAACCACTCCTGTAACTTACAATAATCCAAAACAAAAGCACTTAAATATGGAGAAAAGGGAATACAATAAATGGGAAGGATTCTTGTATTTATGACAGAGCTGCTGACTAACATTGGAGGTATGATTATATTATGAAAGGTTTGTTTTCAGTAAATACTCACAGACTTTAATCTTACAATCAAGTATACTCTTTTTTCCACTTCAATGGTTGACTTGCCTGGATTTCTTATGAAGAACAATGTAAATGGGTGTTGAAGGACAGGAGTGAAATTAAATCATATGTACAGATAGCTAGTGATCTTACATAGTGTTGAGAATTAATGTTGTTTCATTATTTTGCTTTCTTTCTCTTTTATCTGTGGCTAAAATTAAATTCAAAGCCCAAAATACCATCAGGATAAACTGTGAGATGTAGTCTTTCTTTGCAAATTAAAATGGAATCCTTTTAATAATATAATTAACAAGTCTTATATACTGGGTGATGTTACAGTGTCCTTATCAAGTACTTCAGAACGTTGAAAGAAGTGAAAATATCTTTGCTTTGCTGTCTACCTTTTATGCAAACTCTTCCTAAATGCCAGGATTAATTCTCTGAGATTGACCTTTATTGTACCTTCTATAGGCATTAGGAAGGTTTTAACATAAAACTACAGTGCAGATACAAGACAGATTAGAGGGTAAGATAAACAAGAGCAGTATATTGTAGTTAGTATTCAGTAGCCCACTGATAATCATTGCATTCAATTTTAGGTTAGCAGTGGCTATCCTGACAAAATGAAAGAAGAAAACAAAGTAAATACAATAACATTCATGCAGCCTTCTTTTACTGTTCAGAAATGGAGCAATCGACGAACAAAAAAAGAATAACCTAGGAATTTTTCAGAGTAGCACATGAGATTTCATCATCATTAAACAGGAATGACAGTGGCTATTATTTTCTGACAACCTCCATGGGAGGAGCTGAAAATCTGACTGATATTTCTGCGGGGGAGTTATGCCCTTCTGGGTAGTTTTCCCTATAACTTTCGTTGTAATGAAACCTCATTTTGCAACTAAAAAGATTCAGAATGTTTTTC
Source organism: Leptosomus discolor (assembly GCF_034619465.1). Classification (NCBI taxonomy): domain Eukaryota; kingdom Metazoa; phylum Chordata; class Aves; order Leptosomiformes; family Leptosomidae; genus Leptosomus; species Leptosomus discolor. The sequence continues at coordinate 107,182,839 of NC_141391.1, read as the reverse complement.
CCCTTTCTGTTAATAATCTAATAAAATCTTCTAATAAAGAGAAGAACAACAGCAGACACAAATTGAAAAGCCATGATCTATGTCACTTACAAAGCTTCAGGCTTTAGTATCTATACTGGATGCAGCCAAATGACTATTCTCAAACTTTATGCATGTCTTCAAGTTGCAAATGCAGCTCCTGCTGAAATTTTCAACATACAACTTCTATGGAAGAGAAGAAGTATTCCAGAGCATTTATAGCCCTTGGATGCCCAGGCAATCAGTAGTAGCTAGCTCCCATCCACACCTGGCAAAGCGTGCTTCTAAGGGGCAGCAAGACAATGGAGACAGCAAAACAACAGACACAATTTTAATGTTTATTATTTTTATCAGAACTAATGTTATCTGTAGAATAATTTGAGAAAATATTTTAGCTTTATTCTTTGCTATATACTGTTACATTATTGTGGCCACACAAAATGATACACAACCAAATTTAAAGTTCTTGGTTTCTTTTATTAGGACTGAAGATGATAATTATTAATCCCTTTAAAGAACAGAAAAATACCCAAACCACAACAAGTAGGAATGTATTTACATGGCTGCAATATATCATTTGATATACTAGTAATAGTATTCACAATAAACATCTGTGACACTAACTTAATCACTTTAAACTCTTGAACATTACATTGCTACCTCCTAGCTCTTGGTTTGTAGAAAGTTAGAGACAATATTCTAACGTTTCTAATAATGAAAGCCCACCCCTCAGACACTGTCCTCCTTATGATTTTTTTTTTTTTAATATCTCCTGAGCATCCTAAAACTGTGTAGACATGAGCTTTTGATGGATTTTTTTTTTTGGTGAATTTGGTCTAGTTCTTTTTGACTGCATATAAAGCTCTAGCATTTTTAAAAACACAGTGCAATGAACTTGACAATTTAGGTGTACACCGCATGAAAAATGTTTCCCCATGTTTGTTCTATAGCTGCTATTCAATAAGTTAATTTCCTACCCTCGTATTTCATGCATTACAGGAAGGAGCATATCATAATTTTGTATTCCATTTCAGTTAATATTCCTCATTAGACCCATATTTGTAACACTGATATAATTCAGGAAGTTCTGTACACCATCCTACTTCACATATTCATTTTTTAATTGAATTGATGATTTTTATTAAAAAAGCAAACTTACAACCACTCAAAACTTAAGTGCACAGTTTACTCATAATGTAGCATAACATACTTCTCTGAGGCATGACATGATGCCCAGTGTTAGTGACAGCAACTTTCCCCATATATTCTCCCTCTTTACATCTGTCATCACTACTGTAAAAAATAAATACTTGATGAGGAGAGGAAGAGGAAAGGCTGACAAATAGAGAGCTCACATTGCGGAAGCTTCTTGACAAATTCGTGTCATGGTCTGCATCATTAGCCAATGCACTAGCAGAGCAGGAAGGGAAACAAAATGTCATATCCATGGGAGTGATGAAAGATTATTGTTTTACTATCTCCTTGCAACCTTTGCTGGGATGGTGGATCCATCTGATACACCTTATTTTATGATGTAATACTTTCGGGAAAGTTTTTGTTCCATTTTTTAGATTTATTCTTAGTGTTCGTTCAGTGTCTAACAAAATGAAGACTGATCATGTGAATCCCTGGTTATATGAATAATACAGTCAAGCAAATAGATCTGTGTTACACAAATAAACACTCTGTCAAAGATAATTTCCAGTTGTTATGTCAAGTAACATCTTGTCAGACTACAGGTTAAAAGCTTTCAAAGCTTTTTTTAAAAAGAACGTCCTTTTTCAAAGACTGGGTGGAGACAAATTTAAGAACTAATCATTGTGGAGAAAGAACTTAATTTGTTACAGACTTCAGTAAGTTTCCAAACATTTCCTCCCATCCCAGCTTTCTGTGTCTCTATTCCTCAGCCCCCTGTTATGAGGGTTTCAGAATTTTTGGTTCTCTGTTGACTCTTTAGAAAAGTCTTCAATAATGTGATATCAATCCTCACAAAGAATTTGAGATATGTCTGGACTTTATCTCCATTCTTTCCTCGACTGTTTTTGTCACAAGATGTAGAAAAAGGATGCAATTAAACATAGCATAATTTACTAGTTTTATTTGCAGAAATTCTGTTCTGTTACGTGAATTTCAGCGCATTTCATAATGTTCTTCATTTTCTGAAGAACTGGTGTGATTCCATCTTGGAACAACTTGTCTGACAAGATCTAAGAAAGCAAGGATCCTTGCATCATTCATTCTCTGCAAAAAGCTTTCATCTTTTAAACCTGTCATATTTGCCTACCCCTATTTCTTGTTCTGAAAGGTATAGCTAATAGTTAGGAAAAATAATACGTAAGAGAGTATGTTAGAACAAAACCCTGCAGGAATATATATCTCATAGGTTTACATTTATTTAGGTAGATTTATTTTTCTGTGGTTTGCAGAATGTCCAGTCACAACTTAACGGTTTTTCAAAAACACCACAATATTCTTGGCTACATAACACAGTAAGCATAAAAAGGCAATTTTTTCAGCAAGTGTGTACAACAGATACTCCAAAGACATTTCTCACTGAATGTTGCCAAAGGTAAAATGTAATCTAATGGCAGACTGGATTATTAAAACATTAGAAAAATACAATTGCCCAGCTACGTAGTTGATCATCAACTGTTTCATGACAGGCAGCCTTGAATCTAACCAAGTCTGTGCTGATGTCGATATGAAGATGCTGAGGGTTTATCCCAAGAAAGAATCTAACAATAAAACATCAGTACAAAAAATATTGTAGTTATTCATTATGATACCTTGTAACAGGTGTTTTATGGCAACTTTTTACATTCTGGAAAGCAAGAACATCTAACCCCTAGAGTTAATAGAACTAATTCTTTTGCTGTGTTGTTGTACTGTGCTTCTGGAGCTCTCATTGAAAACTTATCAGCTTATTGAAACAGGCATTACTGAAGTGAGCATTTAAATTTAGACTGACGTAAAAGACAATGAACTATTTATAAAGCTATATAAAAGGAGAATTTAAAGAAAGGATAATGAGCCGTCTGTGAAAATGAGCTTGACTGCCATGACTTCTGGTCTTGTTACTGTCACCTGTGCAGACAGAATTAAGATTGAAGATATTGGCGAGGAAAAGGCATCTTATGGTATTTGAGAGATAAAGGGGCAGATCTAGAAAATCATGTTAGCCAACTAGCGAGCTTAATATATGTGGAACTGGGGCAAGATTTAATGGTTCATGACATCTATTTTTAAAAGCCTGTACGGAATGATTCCCTTACTGTACCTGAACAAACTCTGCAAAGACAGCACTCAAAAAAAATCAGAGAAGACTAGAGTGAAAGAGAGCAGAGAGTTTGAGGAGGAAGAGATGCAAGCTGGAACTAAAGAACTCCACAGTTTGATTCATTCCCAAAACCAGACAGGAGTCTTATCTTCGGCATACCCTGGTTATCTGTGAAACCTCAACAGAAATGGATTATGCAGAAATTGTAGTATGACAGCATGTATAAGGTTTGCATCATTTTCTAAGAAATGCACCTTTGTTGCTTTATTGAGTTTTCAGTATTTTGTGTGACCGACATTCTGTTCTTCCTTATGGGGGCAATTGAGCAGGTGCACCACTTCTGTGAGTTAGGAGTGTATTTGGGTGGTGATTAATCTGGTGTTTTCCTAAGGGTATCTGGTTTTGCACATAATGAGACCATTGTTCAGGTATTTGTGAAAATGCCAGTTGGATTGAAAAGCAGTTTAACCACTTCCCCAGGAGCCCAGATGATCCATCTGTCTGCTCGGGAAAACATGTGGGTATGGTTACAGCTGTCATTATTGTCCAGTTCTCCATATGTCACCACAGCGTTAATAGGGTCATTTCACTGTGCTGAGAATCCACATACCTTAAGATAAATTTATAGCCATATCAGCTTAATGCTTGCTTTGGAGCTACTTTTGAAATGGGACATCGGACTCAGTAATTTAAAGCCTTTTTTTCCACCTATTTGTGTTATATTTGGGTTGTTCCAAACTGGGTTAGATCTAGCTCTTTGTCGTGGTTTGAAAGACAGGTGTCTGCGGAGGAAGGCAGGAGCCTCCCTTGAAATAGAAAATGCAACCCCCTTCCCTCCAAATTATTATAATTTTGAAATTAAGGGGCCTTCAGGCAAAGATATGGTGAATAGGAATAACAGTTCTTTACTAATATATATATATATATATGTGTATATATATATATATATAACACAAGGCAGGAAAAAAAAACCCAACCCACTGGTTTACACTGACAGAGTCAGAAATACAACCTGCCACCCTGTTAGGGTGGCAGTAGCAGTCCGATAAGATGGTGGCTGCAGTCCTCCTGAAGTGATGGATGTAGTTCTGTTGAAGCAGCGATCTTGTAAAAGGGTCTGGTCTTCCTCTGAAGGTCCAGTGGTAGGTAGGTAGCTCTTGCCCTCTGGAACTCCAGTGAGGGGAAAAGCTCCTCTGGGAATCCAGTGGAAGAAGGCTGCTAGGGTGTTCGAGATCTCAGTTTTTATCTAGCATGGACTGCTTGGCTCCTTCCCCCCGGGCGGAGCATCTCACAATGGGATGGCGAGTCGTGAGGCAGTTCCTTGATGGGCCATTAACAGGAGATAGTCCAGGAGCGAGTTATCGATGGGTCAGGCGATAAGGCATTGTTGTGCCCAGTAACAGGAGATAGTCCAGAGGGGGAGGCAGGGAGCACGGCCCCATCTGGTCTCAACAGCTCCTGAAGATGGTAATAGAATACTTTTTTTGGGCACATCTTACACTGTAACCTAGGACATTCTTATCCTGCAAAAAGATAAAACCACAACCAAAACAAAAACCAAAATCAAAACCAGCTCTGAATGGAGTTTTCACTGAATTCAGCTCTGTGGTTTTATGCACTGAAAATTCACATCTTGAGAACTGCTTGAGGTTCTGGTCTCAGTGATTCATGGAGGACATTATAGAGGTAGAGAAAAGGTACAGGAAAGTATAAGAAAGAGCAATTAGTGTGATCAAAGGGATAGAGTAACTTTATAAAGTGAGACTGAATGGTCTTTGGAGAGGAGAAGGTTAGGAGAGGATATGTCTCAGGTTCATAGAATCATGAAGGTAGCAGATAAGGTGAATGCCAAATAATTATTCACCAAATCCCACCACACTTTAGAACTTCCAGAAAAAAATAGTTGGGGATTAATTTAAAACCCACTTTCCAGACTTGTATTGATACTCTTCAGGCTGGTCTGAGAGGGTGGCTGGACTGTGCTTGGCCTGAGCTGGGTTTAGCAGGCAGTACCTGTGGGACAAACAACCCCCAGGAATATGGGGGGCAGGGGAGCTGTAGCAGCAGCCTGCCAGCCTTCCCTAGGAGCAGGGGCAAGAAAGAAGGCTGTGTAAGCAATTAAAGATGGTCCAAGACTGGGGAGAAGGAAACCCCAGCATAAATATCACAGTTCCTCCTGACAAAGAACTAGGAATGACAATGACTTATCACATTACTCCCCTACGCAATTTTTGAAGAAGACTGATACTGTCAAGTATAGGATACAGAGGAACAGAAGAGTGAGCATAACATCAGGGAAAAGGGTTAGACACTAACAAGGGCTTTTTGAAAATGTAAATAATTTTAACTATTATTATTGAAGATTTCCTGATTTTCATAATTTGAAGTACTAGAGAGCTAGAACATTAATCCTACTGTTTATAAATTACTAGCTCCATACATGACACATTCCCTTTTTGCTCATTTCATGGTTTTGCGTGTGACACTGTGTCTCCTCCTGAAGTCCTTCTCTGCAAAGGATGTGAGGGAGAGTCTGGCGGTGGCAGGTGCTGTCTCTGTGAAATGTGAGTCACGCGCACCAAAGTGATATAAGTTGCAGCTGCAACCCAAGTCTTTGGAAACTGTTAAAGGTTGTTCAGTCCAGGTGCTCCTGACTGTGGAGATGGCCATAAAAATAATGGTGATTGCTGTAGTCTTGATGGAGGAAGGTTTCAGCAGATGTATTTGATTATTCTTTTTGGAGTAGGAAAGTTAGTGCAGGAGAAAAGCCTCTGCAGAAACTGCTGCTCCTGCTGCTGTTGGGCTCAGCAGGGGCCTTCACACAGACCCAGAGAAAATGAGGAATTGGTTCTTCTCTTCCTGCACTTCTTGAGGGTTCTGGAGCACATGTAGGCATGGACAAGCTAAAGTAGCCAGGCTGACATGCTCCTCCTGAGCAGCTGTCTCATATATGGTGGTAGCGTTATGACTGCTGGAGAGAAGAGTACTGGGTTAGAAAGACTTTCTTCTTATTTTGCTCCTGTTTGTAATACCTATAAATTTCATCAGTGCAGTATATGAAGATGTTAAGTTCATAATGGAAGCTGAAAGGGACATCTATGCCATCTGCTATGACGAACTCAAAATACAGATTATTAACTATTGTCTAACTGGCCTGGGAAAATACCTTGATCAAATAAGTATATAGAGCTGATTACTCCAGAAGAAAATGTCTTAGCAGTGCAAAGTCTGTGTTTCCTTCAGTATAGTTGCTTTCAAAAACATATGCAAATATTTCTCAGAAAAGAAATTACTGAAAGCATTTAGCTAAAGCTTGGCAACTAAATGTACTTACTAGGAGATTAAATATATGACATTCTGAAACTATACTTAAGCTGTCATGTTGGTGTAGTTTGTGTACTAAAATCATACCTCTGGCTTGTCAGCAGTTTCCATGAGAATTAATTCACAACAGGTGACCTCCTTCATTTTGCAAATTAAAAGTTCTTAAGTTTGTAAGTGGAGTCCTTGGATAATTTTATGTGGTCTACTGGTGTTTTATTTGTTTAATTAATTAAGAACTATGCCTTTTGTTTCTCCTTAGGCAAATTACTGGCAAAATAGCTATTGGATGGACACTGAGATTCTCAGATGTATTTCTTGGTAAAATGGTCATCACATGTATTTGAGGAATTTTAAAGATCAATGAATATATTTGTCATATACATAAGCACAGGAACACACACACAAATAGATATACATACCCACATACATCCCTACATATACAGAGGGACAGAAACAGAGAACATAACACTTTCTTCAGGAAAACTTTGTTGATTCTCTTTTTTAAACTGAGTTAAATTGTGGGGATCTCATTCCCAATAATCATCTACTGTGGTAAGGAAACCACTGTCTCCTTTTTGTTAGCTCGTGTATTGTATCAGCAGAGAAATAAGAGACAAAACAAAGTCCTTGAATCACAACATTTTTGTAACTATATAAAAAAAAAGTTAATCGAGAGATTAGCATGTAGATACCAAGCAATGTTCATATAATACACGTTGTAGTGACATTTATAACTATGTAACCAGTGCTGCATTTTTTGTTTGACTTCCTCCATTACAAGATTTGTATGAATGTTTTTTAGCTCTGTGAAAAGTTAAGTGTCCTAGAAGCTGATAAAAGTGGCTGTGAGTTGGGAGGAGAACTGGATGTGAAATAAATTATGATGATTTATCAATAAGAAAGGAGGAATAAATCAGATATACACTGAATAAACAATTAGAATTAAACCGTTCTGGTCTACTGGCTACAATACTAGTTTTATAGCTGGATGGTAAAGACACTTTTTTAACCCTACATGTCTTGGACAGTAAGTTCTCCACAAAATGTACAGGTGATTATACAGTTTAGAATACAGATTTATCTTCCCTGGAAAGATATCTGTCTGAAAATAACATTAAAATAACCTAATATTAAGGATTTCACAATAGATTATGTTTCTATATAATTGTTTTAATAATATTGGAATAGTTAATTCTTGGTGGTTTACTATCTATTATATGCTTTTTTGTTGTTATGGAAATCAATGTTTTGTAGCTTTTTATTACTTCAGTGTTTTTTTCTATTTTTTTTTTGTTATTATTTTTAAATGGTTTCATAAGTGGCACTGGGTAGGTAGCTTTTAAGTGAAGATTATCCTGGAGCCAAAAGAAATGATAAAACAATGAAAAAATTTATCAGGAAACCAAAAATGACAAAGTAGCATGCTAAAAGACAAGAGGTGGCAGAAATTACATGACAAACTGCTGCTCAGCAGCTGAAAGTCTCCTTCGTGTCCCTCTCCTGTGCATGTCACCCCCTGGCAGCGAGGGGCTGAGTGGGTGCATCGAGGCACGTGCCTGGGAGCTTGCTTGACGCAGCAATGCATTCTCAATCCCATGGTTTCTCTACGCTCCCCATCGCCTGTGCTTTCAAAGAATGTTTCAGGGAGAATGGAGCTGTGTGAGATCCTGGCACACACTGTGGGTGAAGACCTTTCCCTATGCTGACTCTGAACTGCCACAAAAGCCATTCCCCTGCTGCCACCTCCCCAAAAGTGCTGCACGGGTCTGCATATGATCAAGGAAAGTGAAGTGCTGCATGTCCAGATGCCTTTCTATTTTCTCGTTCTCCAACATACTGTCAAAACACTAACTAACAAAAAAATGATATAAAGAAGAGTGAGATCCTCAACCCAGAAACAGAAATGAAAACCCCTGTATCGGCACCTCGGTCCCCTGGGCCGTCTGATCTCTTTTAGCAACCTGCATGTACCCAGCATGGTGTCACTTTTCTTATCTCCTTACAGCCTGGTGGTAGCTATTACAGACTTATTCTTCTGTTGTTGCTACCACAGTTTCCTTATGCTTTCACTGCTTTCTTATGCATTTCTTAGTTACAGTAGGAGCCATTTTGACATATTTAAGCTTTAAAAATAAATCACGTTTTGTTTTTTGAACTTTAACGCTCTACATTTTGGAGAATCTTAGACTAATGCTCTGGAATTTCTTCTTAACAAATCGAACCCTTACTTGAGAGTTGAAGCGTCTGTAGCAATTAAGGCAAAAAAATCCTTCCTCTCCTACCCATTTTTTTTCTTCTGATCTTAACATTTGCAGAAACACTGATTTTTAAACAGGAGAGTGACTATGTGGAGAAGAAAAATATCTTGAGAGATTGTAGACAGTACCGTTATCCTTTAGGTAGAATTTGCAAACAACATGTGGTTCTCCAAAATAGTTCTATAAAATTCTCTGTTAATACCAACCTTTATTTTCATTGTCTATACCAAACAGAAATTTTGACATTAGACAAAAGAATTTCTTTAATAGGGAAGAAGAGACTGAGCCATTCAGCCTAGACCTACTTTATTAATTTTCCTAATGGCAGTTTTAATAGATAATCATATCTTCATGATTTAGAAGTGGCTTTATAAAATCCTAAGATTAAAGCTTTTTCAGATTTATTATTTATTTAAGAAAAACTTCTCCTTAAGTTCATAAAATGTGTGAACCCAGGCAGACAGCCTGTTTGAAATGACATTAGATACTTTGAGAGACCTGAAGAGGTATGAGTATTTTATCAAAGAGCTGAACCAGCCAGGACTCGGCACACAACAGGCTCTCTCTACCCTCTCATTTTGAATTAAAGGAAAGGGAGATCACTCAGCACTTCAAAGGATCCCAGGATCTCAGGCTTTGTGGATAAACAAATCAATGGCCCTATTCTGCTTGTGTACAACTCGGTGGGAAGAAAAAGGGATATGATTTTAAAAAGAAAATTTATTTTTAAAAATCACTATTTTTTTTCATAACCTAATGCTGTTGATGTGAGATAGAGACAGCACACTTGCATAAATAGGATACGTCTGGTTGAATCAGTTCTTTTCTGAGCTATGGGAGAGACCTATCCTTTTTTTCTGTCTCATCCACATGAATTGGTAGAACTCTAAATGTTTTGTGTGTATGCTTATTTTCAGTGTTTCCACTAACACTTCCCCCCCCTGCTGCCCCCCAAGGTAACAGCAAAATTCTTGGCACAGGTCAAGTATTTTTTAGTTTCACACAGATTTTTATTACTGTTCATTTTCTTCAGTCTCTTTGTTTCATCGTGATTAACCTCTTCTAGTTTTAAAAGAATGCATTATGAGTACCTAAGCGAATCCATTGCAGCACATTCCCCAGATCTATCTTATTAATGATGTCTTTAATTTTGAAAGTTAGAATGTTATCAGTTGCTTTCATTCTACCCTCTGTTTCCAAGGTGCCTCTGTCGGGTGTGCTGGGGTTGTCTGTGGCACTGTCTGTTTTCTCTTGCCAAGCCCGTGGGGGACTTCTAAGCTATCTTGTGCAGCCATTTTATATTCAAAGCATACTATAAATTGAGATAGCAAAATATTAAAAAATAAAAATAACAATATAATCAATAAGGATTTCTCCCTCAAATAATATTTACTTAAAAAATCTACTCCAGCAACATAATAGCTTATGTAAAAGTACAAAATGTCAGTCTGGGCTCTACAATAATATTTGAAGTCCATACCTAAAGAAAAGTTAATTCTGTGTGACCATTAAGAATGCATAGGTATCTTATGAGACACTGTAGTTTATATTCAGAAATCTGAGAACTACGCTTTTACAGTTGGTGTACCCCAAGTAACCATAAAAGATATCATAGAATCATAGAATCATAGAATCGTAGAACAGTTTTGATTGGAAGAGACCTTCAAGATTGAGTCCAACCTTTGTCCTAGCTCTATCAACACCACTAAACCATGTCCCTAAGTACAACATCTACCTGTCTCTTAAACACCTCCAGGGATGATGACTCCACCACCTCCCTGGGCAGGCTGTCCCAATGCAACACTTTCAGGTCCCTCTCTGCCTGGCAGCTCTCTAGCCACTCCTCCCCAAGCCTGTAGCACTGCTGGGGGTTGTTGTGGCTGAAGTGCAGGACCCAGCACTTGGCCTTATTGAAACTCATGGAATTGGCCTGAGCCCAGCGACCCAGCCTATCTAGATCCCTCTGCAGAGCTTCCCTACCCTCAAGCAGATTGACACTTCCACTGAGCTTGGTGTCGTCTGCAAACTCAGTAAGGGTGCACTCCATCCCCTCGTCCAAATCATTGATAAAGATGTTAAACAGGAGTGGACCCAGTACTGAGCCCTTTGGGACACTAGTCATGACCGGCCACCAACTGGATTTAACTCCATTGACCACACCTCTCTGGAGCCATCCAATCAGTTTTTCACCCAGCAAAGCATATGAAAAATCAGCCTGAAAAATA